>NC_042618.1:164384797-165016503 GCF_901001135.1 Rhinatrema bivittatum | reverse complement strand
CAGCGGATGTCTCCTCCAAGGCTCAGCTTGGGGCTATTCCCTTTAAAGGTGGTTTCTTATTCGGTGATGATTTGGAGCAGTTGATAAAGTCCATGGGGGAGAACAAAGTTCACAAGTTACCAGAGGACAGGCCAAAACCACCCAGAGGTTTTCCATCTTCCCGCTCTCGTTTTTGAGGACAACGTAGGTTCTGGCAGAGCAGGCCGCTTGCGGCCAGGCAGCGACAGCCGTTACTCAGAAACCAGTCATGGACCTCATCCTTTTGAGGGTGGTTCCTCCTCCTTTATCGTCTCCAAGACTCCGCAATGAGATGCAGCCGGCCCATCCCTCGATCCCTCGGGTTGGGGGTCACCTCTCCCTGTTTTACGAGGCATGGGTCAGGATTATTTCCGATCAGTAGGTACTAAGCATAATAGAATGAGGCTACGCTTTGGAATTTGATCGACCTCTCCTAGATTTCTACCTAATTTCCCCATGCAGTCCTCAGGTCTAGCAGCAGATCATTCATCAGACTCTCGAACATCTACTGTCTCTCGGGGCAGTGAAGTCGATTCTTCCAGAACACTGGAGGACAGGGAGGTACTCCATTTACTTTGTGGTCCCAAAGAAGGAAGGTTCCTTTCAACCGATTTTGGATCTCAAGAAAGTAAACAAGTCCCTCAAGGTGCCACACTTTTGTAAATCGCAAATCTGTCATCGCGGCAGTATGTAAGGGGGAATTCCTGGCCTCTCTGGATCTGACGGAGGCATATTTACACATTCCCATACGTGAGGATCACCAGAAGTTTCTCAGCTTTATGGTCCTGGGAATGCATTATCAATTTTTCGCCTTGCTATTTGGTCTTGCGACCGCCCCCTGTATGTTCACCAAGGTCATGGTGGTTGTGGCAGCGTCACTATGGAAACAAGGCTTCTCATTCATCCCTACCTGGACGATTGGCTCATCAAGGTGAAGTCAAGAGATTGTTGTATAGAAGCGATCCCTAAGGTGACTGCTCTCTTGGAATCCCTCGGCTGGGTAGTCAATCAGGCTAAGAGCAACCTTGTCCCTTCTCAGATGTTGGAATTTCTGGAAGCTCGGTTCAACACTACGGTCGGGAAGGTTTTCCTCCTGACGGACCGAATGCACAAATTAATGGGGCAAGTTCGTCGCTTGTTGGACCTCCCATTGCCCAAGGCCTGGGACTATTTTCAGGTCCTCGGATGGATGTCTCTTCATCCAATCCCCCACCCGCAGGCGGGGGGGGGGGGGGAAGGAAAGGCCCCCACATCTGTAGCCGCACTGCCTGGAACTTCTGGGGTGACTGCTCCTCCTGAAGCCAAAGTGCCTTTTAACTTTGCGACCCGCAGAGCCACAGGCACATCCGTGCACTTGGCTACGCTTGGCATCTGAGACCGTTATAACGAGCGTTACTTTCCCAATGGGATCCCAAGTCGGAAGATTTCCAATTTCTTCTACCACTAACCGATCATGCTAGGTCCGATCTTGGCTGGTGGCTTTGCCCATGCAACCTGTCCCAAGGAGTGGACTTGGAAATCCTGAACTGGGTAGTGGTGACCACAGATGCCAGTCTCTCTGGCTTGGGAGGTGTTTGCCAGCATCTGTCAGTACAGGGCAGCTGGTCCCCGGAGGAGTCTGGATGGTTGATCAATTGCCTGGAGACCAGGGTGGTTCACTTGGCCCTGCAACACTTTCTCCCCCAGTTGTGCCATCAGCCGGTTCGCATATTATCCGACAATGCGACAACGGTGGCTTACATCAACCTTCAAGGAGGCACCAGAAGTCAGGCCATAGCCGATGAGGTGGAGCTACTCATGGCTTTGGCAGAGGAAAATCTGATGATGCTAGCGGCATCTCACATCGCTGGGAAGGACAACATACAAACAGACTTTCTAAGTTGCAGGCGCATCGATCCCGGAGAGTGGAAACTCTTGGACTGAGCAATGAATCTCATTTCTCGCCGGTGGGGGACTCTCCACATGGACCTGATGGCAACGCGAGACAATGTCAAGGCTCCTCGTTTCTTCAGTCACAGAAGGGATCACGGCACAGAAGGGGTCGATGCACTGGTACTTCCCTGGCTATTGTCGGTTCTTCTTTACGTGTTTCCTCCTTGGCCTCTGGTAGGCAAGGTTCTTCGAAGGATAGAGGTCCACCCGGGAATCGTAATCCTGGTAGCTCCCGAATGGCCCCGGCGTCCGTGGTTTGCGGATTTGATCAATCTGGCTGTGGACAGGCCCCTACGACTCTGACATCTTCCATGTCTTCTTCGTCAAGATCCTATATATTTCGACCAGGCCGATCACATTTGTCTAGCGGCCTGGCTTTTGAAAGGAGGAGATTGAGGAATAAAGGGTACTCTGAGGCAGTTATCACTACTCTGCTGCAGGCCAGAAAAACATCTACCTCTCTCTCGTATCTTAGGGTGTGGAGAGTTTTTGAATCGTGGTGTCGTGAGCGAGAGATTTTTCCCAGACATGCTACAATTGCTCAGATGTTAAGCTTTTTTGCAAAATGGTTTAGCCAAGGGCTTGTCTTTTAACTCCCTCCGGGTACAGGTAGCAGCCCTAGGCAATCTGGTTGGCAGCTCGGTGGCGTCACATCCAGATGTGGTGTGTTTCCTCAGAGGAGTCCAGCATTTGAAGCCACCTGTACGTCCGGTATGTCCGTCGTGGAGTCTAAATCTGGTACTTTGCGTATTGTGTGCTCAGCCTTTTGAACCTATTAAGAGGGAAACCTTACATTGAAAACGGTGTTTTTGGTGGCTTTTTTGCTCAGCTCGCAGAGTAATGGAGTTTCAGGCTCTTTCTTGTAGAGAACCTTTTTTGAGAATTTCTGATTCTGGGATTTTGCTTCGATCAGTTCCATATTTTTTGCCAAAAGTGGTTTCTTTTTTTCATTTAAATCCGTCAGTGGAGCTTCTGGCTTTCCCTGATTTGTCGGACGATGCTCCGCATGCAAGTGAACTTCGCGTCTTAGACGTTCACCGAAATCTGTTATGGTATTTGGAGGTCACAAATCCTTTCAGACTTTCGGATCATTTGTTTATCCTTTGGAGTGGTCCCAGGAAAGGTCAAAGAGCTTCCAAGACAACGACTGCATGCTGGTTGAAAGAAGCCATTGCGTCCGCATACATTTGCAAAGGTCAACTGGTTCCTGAGGGTTTGAAAGCCAATTATCCCAGGACAAGCAGGATGCTAGTCCTCACATATGGGTGCCTTTCAAGTTTTTCTCTGTCTCTACCTGCTGGAAGGGAGGCATAACCCATGGTCTGGACTGATCCGTGGTACTACAGGAACGAAAATTATCAGGTAAGAACCAATTTTCTTTTGACACTTATCCAGCACATACTGTTCCTTCAGATGTCTAATCAACTGAACCACTACCACCTTTTCTAAAACTTTTGCTAAAAAGGGCCTTTTGCTACCAGTCAGTAATTACCCATCGCCTCCTTATCAGCCCCTATCTTTTTCAGGAGGGAATGAAGTATAATCTTTTTCAACAGCTCTGGGTAAATACCCCTATTCCGGGATTCATTTACAACCATCCTAGTTAGTAACTCAGCTGGTATATTCCGAACCAAAAAAGGACATGGTCCATATAACATGTGGTGGGTTTACAGACCCTTAAAATTTCAGTCAATTTGAGTTTCCCCACTTCCTCAAGTAACCCAATCCCTTCCCTCTAAACACCTGCTCTCCCTTCAGAGTAGCAGGCCCAACCGATCCCCCTTCATTAACTAACCGATCACGTAATCCATCAACCTTCTGTCTCCAATGACATGCAAAATTATGACAGCTCAAACCCTCTAGATTGATCTTAGTAAAGATACAATCTCTTCCTAACATTGTTATCAACTCTTCCATCCCCCTCTGTGAATATATGGAATGTAAAATAAATAACTTTATGGTCTGTCCAAGCGACCTCCTCCCCACCCAATATCTACAAAGGTCCCTCCATTAAAATTTTCTTGGCTCCAAAAATAACATCCAACATATGGTCCCGTCCCCCCCCAAGGGTACTGAAGGAAACCAATTGTGACAGATCCCAAGCATTTAAACTATCCAATAACATCACAGCTTTCTCACAGGCTTCATCATCCACATGCATATTCAGATCACCTAAAACTATTAAACTTTCAAATCGCAACACTACCTCTTCTATATATTCAACTGACTGTCCCACCTGTTCTAAAATAGGATTGGGAGGAGCATAAATCAATAATAAGCCTATTGATCTCCTTTTTCCCACTGCTAACAGCAAACACAACCCCACAGTTCTCTAATTTCAATTGATGATAACAATAAATCTTTTTTAATTATAACTGCTATTCTTCCTCCTACCACTTACAACTCTGAAAAAAATTCTCATAGCCCTTAGGGCAGAGATCAGGGAGGAGTGCATTCGCATCATTAAACCACGTTTCTGTCACAAAAACTACATCCTGGCAGTAGCAGTTATTAAATCCCATACCTGAGCAGTTTTATTGCACAGTGATCTAGCATTCAATAAAACTGCTTTCACCTCCTTAGAACTCCTTAAGCCCTGTATAGAATCAGTTTTCACCTCCCAAAAAAAAAAATTCTTCCCCACTCATGTCTCCTCAAAATCACCACCCCACCCCCATACCTCCCTCTCCCTTCCACTACCTCAGTGTTCAATTCTCCCACACAAATCAAAATAAAGAAACAATAATCCCCACCCCCAGAAATCCCAAAAGTCTCACGAAGGGGGTCACAAATGGACAAGCTTCTCTGTGCGCTCCTTCAGCATGCCGCTGCAGCACACCACAAAGCAGCATTCCAATGATTTAAATCTGATGTGTTCTCACAGTGGGTGGAACTCAGGGGGGTCACAGCATCTTGACTTAATTGGTGGTAGTAGTTAAGTAAGGGGAGTTTCAGTGACACCATCCTGCCTATTGAGAGGATTTTGTTGGGTTTTAAGGACCTTAATAATGGGTTTTGCAGAGTCTGTGTGAAGTAGCCAGAAATGGTACTTAAATCAGGGATACTGTATGTCCAAACTCTCAGGGATCACAAGTAAGAAGCTGAAAGAAACCCTAAATAATTTTATTTTGAGCGTAGGAAGCATTGTAGAAAATTCCTGCCAGTGTGTATGTAAATGAGCTATCCCCCAGCATTTGGTGAGTATGTGCTGAGGGATTGCTGCAAAGAAGCTGGTGAAATTACACATTTGCATTCCCTATTGATTGAGTAATTCAGATCCCATTTAGGTCCTTAATCAGGCTCAAAAATTTCTAAAAGTCTGTCCTGATAACTTAATATAAAAAAGGGGGATATTTCTATGCTAAACATATATTAAAACTTTCCCTAAAGGATTCTGGAGAACTATTTAAGGTGATGTCATAGGTGGTGTAGGGTTCTCTCAAGGATGGGGACAGTGAACACTGTAATGAGAGAGAATATTGATGGACAGAGAGCAGAAGGGTTTTCAAACCTCTTCCAGAGATTACTCTAACTTATTTAAAAGGGAAAGAAACACAGAGAGAAGAAGGCACTTACTTTCAGTGTGAATGATGGGTATGTGTGTGTCTGGTTAGTGAGCAATTGAATTCTGAAAAAGCGAAAAAGTCAAGGTAAGGTTCAGGTGAGGACAATTAAACTGTTAATTGTAATAACTGGCTGAATCACTAGAGTATTTATCAGCCTTTGATAGACTAATTAAAACACTGCTTCACTTTTTTGAAGGGGTTAATAAACATGTAGATAAATGTGAACCGGTAGATGTAGTGTATTTGGATTTTCAGAAGACATTTGACAAAGTTCCTCATGAGAGGCTTCTAGGAAAAGTAAAAAGTCATGGGATAGGTGGTGATGTCCTTTTGTGGATTACAAATTGGTTCAAAGACAGGAAACAGAGAGTAGGATTAAATGGACAATTTTCTCAGTTGAGAGGGGTGGGCAATGGAGTGCCTTAGGAATCTGTACTGGGACCCGTGCTTTTCAATATGCTTATAAATGATCTAGAAAGGAATACGACGAGTGAGGTAATCAAATTTGCAGATGATACAAAATTATTCAGAGTAGTTAAATCACAAGCGGATTGTGATAAATTGCAGGAGAACCTTGTGAGTGTTATGATCCCTCCCACGGCCGGAGCCGCGGGAGGTCTCTCACCTCTCTCTTCAGCCAGCTTCCTGCTCAGTCACTGCTGCCTCTCCCACAGCAGGACGATGCCAACCAGGCCTTGCGGCCTAGAAGCTGCCGCTAAAGTCTTCCTGTGGCATGGAGCCGCCGACTGTCTCCTCTTCACCGAGGCAGGAGCCGCGGACTTTGGTGCGCCTCTTTGCAGCTTGGACTGCCACCAACGCTGTCTTCCGGCAGGCCTGAAGGCCTCCTCTTCAGTGGCTGGTGCCGCCTCCAGCTCCTCTTCGCGGCCAGGAGACTGCCTCCTTCATTAGGGCCTGCACAGAGGCTTGGTTCCTGCTCCTGCAGCATGGCCGCTGGCCATGGTCCTGCACTGTTTCCTGTTCCTGCTTCTTAGGTGCGGGCCGCGCCTCCGCCCACGGCAGATATGCCCTGGGCCCCACCTAAACTCCTTCCTGGGCGTTTTCTCATCTTCAGCCCTATTTAAGGGCCCTGCAGTCATTCCTTCGGTGCCTTCACAAGGGGTTAGTCCTCCCTAGGATTTCTCGTCTTCGCTCCTGCTGGCATTGCCTTGTACTTCGTGGGATCCCTCATCGTTGTATGTTTCTGGTCTCTTCTGGATATTCTCCGTCTATGTTCCTGATGTTCTGTGATCCACTCCTGATGTTCCTGATGTCTTGGTCCTGATCCTGATGTATTCGCTTCTGCAACCAGTTCCCAGGTTCCTGCGTCCACCTTTCCTGGTGTGCCACTGTCGCGGTACAAGGCCTTCTTCTTGTCTGCAGCACAAGCCTCTGGAGGGTCATCCGTGCCTGAAGCCAAGTCCCATCTTGGTCCTGTGTTTTTAAATTCCCTGCTTGAAGCCAAATCCCATCTTGGTCTTGTTCCTGAATCTCGTTCCGGCCCTCGGATTCCCTTGTGCCTGCTTTGTCCACGACCTGAACCTGCTCCGCTCCAGTGTGGTCCGTGACCAGCCATGGAGGCTGTGTAGAGCGTGCCCCAGTGCAGGCTTCTTCTGAATCTTCAATATATTCCAGTCTCAAGTTCCACTATTTCTCCTGGAGTCTGCCCCGCTTCCAGCGTGGTCAGTGACCAGCCCTGTGGGTGGGCTGTGTAGGGCATGCTGCGTCGCAGCCTCAACCTAGTACTTGATCTTGAATCCTTGTCTGAGTCTTCCTAGCACTCAGTGTTCTTCCAAGTTCCTCATCTGTGTCTCCACGTTCCAAGTTCCTCGTCTGAGCCTTCATGTTCCAGAGTCCTCATCTGCCCTTGTCTCCTGTCTGGCCTGCCGCCTTTGCCGTTAACCAGCGGCAGGTCCGAAAGGGCTTCGAGTGGTCGAAGGACCACTCCGAGACCAATCTTGCATGGTTGGCCTCACCAAGGCTGTGCAGGTTGGCAGGGGCTTGGATTTCCAGTTCTTCCCAGATGAGGTTCCGTCTCACATGCCTCGGTGTTTCCTTGGAGCTCCTCTCCTGGTTCGCTGTGGTCCAAAGCACACATCTCTTGTTCCCGTGCAACAGCTGCTCATGGCCTCCCATGCAACATCTAGCCAAAGCCTGTGTGCGCAACAGTGAGACTGGAAAATTTGGCATCCACATGGCAGATGAAATTTAATCTGGATAAGTGTAAGGTGATACATATAGGGAAAAATAATCCATGCTATAGTTACACAATGTTAGGTTCCATATTAGGAGCTACCACCCAGGAAAGAGATCTAGGCATCATAGTGGATAATTATTGCAACAGTGGACCCCTGAGCTGAGATGAGTAAGGCCTACCTGAGAGGAGACCTCTCAGGTTCTCATCGTCAGGGAGGCGGATCTCAGTACCAGTCTGGTAATGATCAGCAGCAGGCAGACAGATCCAGATAAAGTCCAGGGTCGAGGCAGGCGGCCAACAGCGGAATCCAGTACACAATCCAAGGATCGAGGCAGGCAACAATCAAGCAAATCCAGGAAACAGTCAGAGGCTGAGACAGGCAGCAAACAGCAGAACCCAGTTACAATCCCAGGTCGAGGCCAGGAGACAATCCAGAAGGAGGGGAGCGGTGCAGGAACGGAGAGGAACAGGAACCAGGGTGAGAAGCAAATAGTGCAGCCAGCAGTTTCAGGAGACCTGTTGCAGAGGCAAGGCTGGAGAGCAGGGATTGAGTTTAAATAGTCCCTGCTGGATGACGTCAAGGAGGAATCGCGGGAACTTTTCCCGCCGCAGTTCCTTTAAGTTCCAACGTGGGGCGCGTGCGCCTAGGTTGCAGCTGGCCTCGGAGGACTGGTGGCGTTGCCAACGGGCTTGGGGAATCACGGCAATGCCTTCCCACTGCCGCAAGAGAGGACAGCTCGGCACCAGGGTCCCGACAGGTAAGAGAGACCGGCTGCACGTTGCTGCGGCCGGCGAACAGAACAGTACCCCCTATCTTACGCCCCCTCCCTGGAGGATTGCGTTTCTTGGGGTAACGGGCATGGAACTGCTTAAGCAGTTTTTTATGCAGAATGTTTGAGGCTGATTCCCAAGTGTTATCCTCCAGCCTGTAACCTTCTCAAGATATCAGGTATTCCCACCTTCGATTCCGTCGACCGACATCTAGAACATCCTTGACTTGGAAGATTTGATCCTAGGCTGAAGAGACCCTTGAGGAGTCTGGAGCCTTTCTGGTGGGCCAGGATAGCACCAAAGGTTTTAGAAGGGAGACGTGGAAAACATTGGGCATCTGTAAGGTAGCAGGCAAGCGTAGCTGGTAAGTGACCAGTCCTATCTGTCAGACGATGGGAAATGGCCCAATATAATGCGAAGCCAAATTCATGGAAGGCACCCTGAGATGGATGTATCTGGTACTCAACCAGATCCTATCTCTGCACTTGAATTGTGGGCCTGGTCGACTATGCTTTTCCATGCTCTTCTTAGCCCTGAGGCCAGCCTTTTGTATCAGAGACTTCGTGCGGCCCATAGGTTCTGCAGTTCCTGAGCTGTTAGCTGGGCTGCAGAAGAGGCTACTGATAGTGGTAGGGGTAGCGGGCGGCTCGGCTGTCGTCCATAGACTACTTGGAAAGGGGAGGTCCCAGTAGCGGTATTGAAGTGGAGATTATGAGAGAATTCCACCCAAGGCAATTGTCCTGTCATTCGTTGACAAACATCCATAAGAACGTCTTCAATATCTGATTTGTGTATTCTGTCTTGCCATTGGCCTGGGGGTGGTAGGCTGTGGTAAAGGTGATGTATTTTTTGCAAAGCGATCGCCAATATATTGCATTGAATTCAGTTCCTCTGACCAAAAGAATATGCCGTGGTAGTCCATGTAACCAGAAGATATGTGTGGTAAACGATCTCGTCAGTTCCGGGGTGGTAGGGAGTCCAGGAAGGGCCATGAAATGATCCATCTTGGAAAAGCGATCAATGACCACCCAGATGATTCGGCAGCCCTCTGAGGGAGGAAGGTTGACCATGAAATCTGTAGAGAGATGAGTCCATGGCTCTTGGGGTGCTGGTAAGGGTTGTAGCAGGCCATAAGAGCGACCTACCAGAGGTTTGCTTTGAGAGCAAATGGGACAAGAGATCACGTAATTTCAGACAACCTCCTTCACGTGGGGCAACCAGTAAAAATGTTGGATTAAGTTTAAAGTTCATGCTCGGGGTGGATGACCTGCTATATGGGAATCATGTCCCCACTCGAGAAACTTCTGACGGAGTATGGAAGTAGCCGGTAGGATTCGGGCAGGATTGAATACATGGCTGAGGGGTTCCAGAGTTTCCTCCACTTCAAATGACCTGGAGAGAGCATCCGCCTGGGCGTTCTTGTGAATTGGTCTATATTTTACCTCAAAGTCGAAGTAAGCGAAAAATAATGACCACCGAGCCTGACAAGCGTTTAATCGTTGTGTGTTCCAAAGATGTTCTAGCTTTTTATGATCCGTATACACCATAATCCAATGTTCTGCCCTCTTTAACCAATGCCGCCATTCCTTGAAGGCCATTTTTATGGCTAACAGTTCTTTATCCCCGATCCTGTAGTTTCGTTCCGCCAGAGAGAATTATTTTGAGAAAAACGAACAGGGTCAGAGGCTCCCCTTATCTGATTCAATACAGTTCCTACTCCCTCCAAGGAAGCATCAACCTTGACGACGAAGGAGCACATGGGATCTGGGTGACAAAGACAGGATTCTTCAAGGAAGGCTTGTTTCAGGTTTGAAAAGGCCGTGACTGCCTCAGGCAGTCAGTTCTTGGTATTGGCCCCCTTCTGGGTGAGCACAGTGAGAGGGGCCACCTTCTGCAAGTAGTTGGGGATAAAATGGCGATAAAAATTGGTGAATCCCAGAAATCTTTGAATTGGGCGAAGGCCGGAAGGTTGAGGCCAGTTTAGGATACATTTCACCTTTTCTGGGTCCATGCGAAATCCATGGCTGGAGATTATATATCATAGGAAGGGTAAATTTTCTCTTTCAAAGAGGCATTTTTCCAATTTAGCATAGAGTTTGGGGGGCTCGGAACCTTTGAAGTACTTGGGTAATATCTCGATGATGTGAAGATATATCTTTGAAAAAGACGAAGATGTCATCCATATAAACCACCACACTGGTGTACACGAGATCTCTGAAGATTTCGTTCATCATACCTTGGCACACTGCTGGAGCATTACACAGGCCGAAGGGCATGACCAGATATTCATAATGTCCATCAAGCATATTAAACGGGGTCTTCCACTCATCTCCCATCTTGATGCGAACCAAATTATATGCTCCCCGCAGATTCAATTTGGTAAAACCTTTGGCCCCTTGAAGTCGATCAAGTAGCTCCGGTATAAATGGAAGAGGGTACCTGTCTTTTCTGGTTATAGCATTGAGACCCCTGTAATCGATGCAGGGGTGCAGTGTCCCGTCTTTTTTTATTACGAAGAAGAACCCTGCGTCCACAGGGGAAGTAGAAGGCCAGATGAATCTCTTGTCAAGGTTTTCTTTGATATATGGAGCCATGGCTTTGGTCTTTGGCAGGGAGAGAGAATAGACCCTTTCACGGGTGGTGTGGTTCCTGGAATCAGATTGGTGGCACAATCAAAGGGACGGTGCTCTGGTATGATGTCGGCTGCCTGTTTGGAAAACACATCCACATAAGCAGTGTATTGAGGAGGTATTCCCAAGGAAGCTGTGGCTAATTGAAGCGGTGACAGAGGCCTCACTGGGAGTATGCAGGAAGACAAGCAATGAGGACTCCATCGGGATAGTTAAAGGGTTCCCCACTCAAAACTGGGAGAGTGGATCTGTAGCCAGGGAAGCCCCACTACCATGGGGTAAACTGCCCTCTCCAGGACATGAAAGGCTATTTTTTCTTGATGGAGAAGGCTGATCCGGAGGGTCAAGGGTTCGGTCGTGATGGCGATCTGCCCTGGTAAGGGCTCTCCATAGATGGACGAAATGTAGAGCGGGGTTTCTCTATGGATGGTGGGAAGTTTGAGGTGGTCTACCATGGCCTTCATAATAAAGTTCCCCCCAGCTCCCACTAAGGCGAGGGTGGAAAACTCACCTGCGTCAGTCATGAGGGTAATGGGTAGACTAAGCTGGAGAGAAGGAAGAGCGCAGCCCAGGGTCAACGCCCCACCAATTCCTAGGCTCTGGAGTTTCCCAGCCTTAATGGGCATTGAGCTCGAAGATGCCCTTGTCTGGCACAATAATAACATAGGCCCAGAGAGCATCGTCAAAGTCACTCCTCCGAAAAAAAGATGGCTCTCACCAAGCTGCATCAGTTCTTCCTGGTTTGTTGATCCAACCGAGGCAACAGGTAACAGGATGGGAGGGCGTGAGAAGAAGGGAACCAGTTGTACCGACCTTCGTGAGACCCATAACTCTTGATTTCTCTGTTGGAGTCATCTATCGATCCTCCCAGCCAGATCAATGAGAGCATCGAGGGATTCGGGGAGTTCTCTGGCGGCCAGCTCATCCTTGATTCATGAGGATAGTCCTTCCAAGAAAATGCTTCGAAGACTATCCTCCCTCCAGTTCAACTCCGAAGCCATAGTCCAGAACTCTATAGCGTATTTAGCCAGGGTCTTTGAGCCCTGGCGTAGATGCAGTAGGTCCAACCCCACGGTGTTGTGTCGGCCGGGTTCATCGAAGATTAACTTAAAGGCCTTAACGAACTGCTCCAGGTTTTGAAGCAGGGTGTCGCCTCTCTTCCAGAGTGGTAATGCCCAGGCTAGGGCCTTCCCGTCAAGAAGGGAGAGGATGAAGGTTGTCTTAATAGAATTGCTGGAGAACTGCGAAGGCTGCAAGGAAAAGTGCATAAAGCATTGATTCAAGAATCCTCAGCACAACTTAGGATCCCCTGCATATCTGGGAGGTATTGGGAGATGGATTCTGGTGGCCACTGGGGAGATCAACGGAGAAGCAGTAGAGGCAGTAGAGGCGTCCAGGTGGGCATTGAGTCATTCCACTGATCCGGCAAGAGCCTCCAAGAATTGCTGCTGCTGTTGGATCTTTTGTGCAAGTCCTGGAATGGCCTGGAGACCAGAGAAATCTGCCGGGTCCATGGCCTCTGCAAGCTATTGCGACAGTGGACCCCTGAGCTGAGACAAATAAGGCCTACCTGAGAGGAGACTTCCCAGGCTCTCGTCGTCGGGGAGGTAGATCTCAGTACCAGTCCGGATAACGGTCAGCAGCAGGCAGACAGATCCAGATAAAGTCCAGGGTTGAGGAAGGCGGCCAGCAGCGGAATCCAGTACACAATCCAAGGATCAAGGCAGGTAGCAATCAGGCAAATGCTGGGAACAATCCGAAGTCGAGACAGGCAGCGGACAGCAGAATCCAGTAACAATCCAAGGGTAACGGCAGGCAACTAGCAACAGAATCCAGTATACAGTCCGAGGATCAAGGGAGGCAGGAAACAGTAGAATCCAGTAACAATCCAAGGGTTGAGGCCAGAAGGAGAGGAGCGGGGCAAGAACGGAAGGAACAGGAACCAGGACGAGGAGCAAATAGCGCAGCCAGCAGTTTCAGGAGACCTGTTGCAGAGGCAAGGCTGGAGAGCAAGGACTGAAGATTAAAATTACTTCCCTTGATAGATGCCGGCGGCATTCCTCCATTGGTCCATCTTCCCGATGTAACGTCGGCCCGTATGATATAGTGAGGGCAAAGGTAGCGCCGGCACCAATTTGAATATTGGCAATATGGCCCGCGTGCAGGAGATCGCTCCCGGACCCCAGCTGGACTTTTGGCAAGTCTTGTGGGGGTCAGGAGGCCCCCCCAAGCTGGCCAAAAGTCCCTGGGGGTCCAGCGGGGGTCCGGGAGCGATCTCCTGCACTCGTGACGTCGGGTGCCAGGAACCAAAATGGCGCCGGCGCTACCTTTGCCCTGTCACATGGTAAGGGCAAAGGGCCACCGGTGCCATTTCTATTAACGCAGCCGTGGCCCGAGAGCGGGAGATCGCGCCGGGACCCCCCCAAGGGACCCCAGGTAATTTAAAACATTTTGGGGGGGTTCAGGAGGGTGGGGGATTTGTTTTAAAGGGTCGGGGTGGGTTTTAGGGTTGTTTTGGTGTGCCGTTTTTCCCATCCTCCCCCCTCCCCCGATAAAACGATTTTTTAACCAAAAAAACCATGACGATCAGATTTCCCCCCCCCAGCCAAAATCGATCGTTAAGACGATCGATCACACGATTCACATCCCTAATATTAAGTAATAAATTACAATTACAATATCCTTCAATGCCTTGTTCTCTTGCTTTAGATCCAAAATAGACTGAAAAGTGTCATCTTTTTTGGTAACTAAGAAATAAATGGAATATCCTTCTGCAACCCCAACACAAGTACAACAGCTCTTATGAGACGAAAACAGTCCAGTGCTACATGCACCGCTTCCCCATTTACCGCAGAAAGACAGGGAGAAACCATAAAATTGTCTGAAACTTCAAAGCCTAACCATCTCTTACCACATCTAGAACACACTGGCCCATTGTTATTTGGACCTATCACCAATAAAAAATAGAAATCCAGCCTCCAATCTGAAACTCTGGAACCTGGGTTTCTATGCTTCCCAGTACCCTCTAAGTTCCCACCTATACTATTCTTTTTCTACCATAAAAGGGCTGAAATCTGCCAAAGGGATGACCTCAGTAGGCCAAGGTATTTCTCCCTGGCTGATAATGTCTAACGTCCTGAAACATAGTCCAAGGTTGAAACCCCAGAGAAGCTCCCTTAGACTTATCCTCAGGAAGTCTAAGAGACTTACTCCCTCAAATGTTTAACTAGCGCCTCCAGTTCCCTCTCCAATGAGAAGTTTCCCTTTATAGAAAGTTTTTTCAACTTTGTCTTAGAGGCTGAGTCTGCTATCCAGTTCCTCAACCAGTTCAAGATCACTCCTGATCACAGTGATCATAAAGCACACCTAGGTACTAAACAGGTCATAAGAGGCATCAGCCAGAAATGCAGCCCCTGGCTCTGACTGAGTTGCCCCCTCCTGTAGGCATTGGGATAGCTTTAAACCACCACAATACCTCTACAAACTACTACCTGTAAGGCCAATCTTGCAGCCTCAAATACTTTCTTGAGCATGTATAATTTCTCTGGACTCACATATTCTTCAAGCAAGGATTTGTTTCTCCTGTACTGAAAATTCTTGAGGTCCATACCTCTCTCCACTGTAAATGTTGTTTTTCTTGTGACTGCACATATCAGTGCATCCATATGAGGAGTCCTAAATCTTTCCTTTTCCTCTGTTAGAAGGAAATAAAACCTCTCCATTGTTTTCCCCACTTAAATCTGTTCATCTCTTTTGATCCAAACAGTCAGGGCCGTCCAGTAGAAAAGCAGACTCTTTCTTCCTGGCTGTCTGATTGCATCTCATTTTGCTATAAAAATGCTTGAAGGAACCCATCTAAAAAGGTGAAGGTTCAACAAATTAGAGAAACAGCAGCCATATTGGCTTTTCATTATTCCATTTCTACAGTATAAAGGATATTTGCAAAGTGTCAACTTGGTCCTCTATTCACATCTTTACAAAACAATATTGATTGAAACAGCAGTCTTGCACCGATAGAGGAGTAGTGTTCTGGTTAGAGCAGCAGGCTGAGTCAGAACTCAAATCCAGCTGACACTCCTTGTAACTTTGGGCACATCACTTCACTCTCCTTTGCCTCAGATACAAACTTACAGGCCGATACAGTACAGTGCGCTCTGGCGGAGCACACTGTTAACCCGCGATTGGACGCGCATTTTCAATGCGCTAGCATTACCCCTTATTCAGTAAGGGGTCAAAAACATGCGTCCAACCCCCCCAAACCTAATAGCGCCTGCAACATGCAAATGCATGTTGATGGCCCTATTAGATATTCCCGCGCGATTCAGAATGGAAAATGTGCAGCCAAGCTGCACATTTTACTTTCAGAAATTAGCGCCTACCCAAAGGTAGGCGCTAATTTCTCCAGGCACCGGGAAAGTGCACAGAAAAGCAGTAAAGACTGCTTTTCTGTGCACCCTCTGACTTAATATCATGGCGATATTAAGTTGGAGGTCCCGAAAGTCACAAAAGGTTTAAAAAAAAAATAAATTTGAAGTCGGCCCGCGGCTCATGGGTTGAAAACCAGACGCTCAATTTTGCCGGCGTCCAGTTTCCGAACCCGTGGCTGTCAGCGGGGTTGAGAACCGACACCAGCAAAATTGAGCGTCAGCTGTCAAACCCACTGACAGCTGCCGCTCCTATCCAAAAAGAGGCTCTAGGGATGTGCTAGTGTCCCTAGCGCCTCTTTTTACCTCTTTTTACCGCCAGGCCTAATTTGAATACTGAATCGCGCGCACAGGAGAGTGGCCTGTGCGTGCACTGGTAGAGTGGGCGTTCTCCCGCTCTCCCGTGGACTTTACTGTATCGGCCCGTTAGAGCCTTATCTACTAAGCATTTTTCTCATAGACTCAAAATGGGAGTATAACAAATAGGACCTTAGATTATAACTTTCTGGGGATGGGGAGATATCTAATGTAGTCCACTTTGAAGTGTCATGGAAGGAAGAATATAAATTAAAAATTATTATTATGGGTGATTTTGATCAAGCAGTCCTCAAAAACCTCTTCAATTAATACTTCAACTCTCTCACCTGCTTCTCTTTTCTTGGGTTGTAGGTAACTTAAGCAAGGCAAAAATTTATCGTGCATCCTTTAGCTCGGGAGTCCCCACTTGTGTGGCTGTTTGTGTCCTGCTTGTTGACAGATAAAGCAAAGTTGTTTACCTGTAACAGGTGTTCTCTATGGGCAACATGACAAATCAGCGACACAAAATTCCTTCATATCTCCATTCTCCATATCTCCCAATAAGGTTGAAGCTTAGCTAATGAAAAGACTGAGGAGACTTGTATGGGGCTAGAGCGCAGGAACATTCATGCATGCCCAAAAATACTTTTTTCTGAGCTCTGAGAGAGAGAACATGTGTGCCTGATTTGTCCTGCTGTACACAGAGAACATCTGTTACAGGTAAGCAGCTTCACTTTCAACAGTTCCTTATGTCCTTATCTATTGCCTTTGGTCTGTCATCTTCTCCTTTCAGTGTGATTACTGAGCAAAAATATGTATTTAAGATATCTGTTTTCTTCTTCACTAAATCTGTCCTCCCCTTTAATTCTTACTATTCCACTTTTTGTCTTCCTATTCCTTGACATAAGGATATCATCAGAAAACTGGCAAGAGCAGAAGATTTACCTTAATAAATAGGAAAATGTATTTATATGACAGAGCAATATGTTGTTTAAGTACTTAATGACTCTTTTTGAATTAGGTGGATCTTTCAGCCCAGTACATTAAAACAGCAGTGAAGAACATTGGGACAGTGTTTCTAATGACAGATTCCCAGGTGGCTGAAGAACAATTTCTGGTATTAATCAATGATCTCTTAGCATCAGGAGAGATCCCAGGGCTATTCCAGGATGATGAAATAGAGAGTATTATTGGTGCCATGAGACCTCAAGTGAAGTATCTGGGGCTACCAGATAGCAGAGAAGTATGCTGGAAGTACTTTATAGATAAAGTTCGGAAAGAATTAAAGGTAAGGTTTGCTTCTCATTGGACTGAATGTGATTCCCTCAATTCTATTTCCTTTGAAGCTCTTTGACCAATATATTGTCTCATATATAACTGATATAGTTCAAATGCAGGCTCTCCAGTATATTTCATCTGTGGTTCTCTACTGTATCTCATCTTTCCACTCTACATCATAGTCATTAAAACATCCTATAGCAATTTTTTAAAGAATTAAATGGCATAAATAGAATGCAAAATAGTTATCCTCTAAAACTAGGATGTATCATATTTTCACAACACTTGAAGATGGGCATTCCCATAACTAACTTGTGACTTTACCACTTATGAGTGAGAGAATCTTCTCCTCACTCATTCAATAAGAATAAAACTTTTATACACTGGGTAACTCTATAGTATGTCATTCTTTGCCATGTTTTTGTTAGGGATGTGAATCGTGTGCCCGATCGTCTTAACGATCGGGTTCGGCTGGAGGATGAAAAAAATCTGATCGGTGGAGATGTGAATCGGAATCGGTTCCGATTCACATCGTTAATTTTTTTTTAGTGAGGCCCGACCCTTTAAAATTGACCCCTTACCTTCCCCCACCCTCCCGAACCCCCCCCAAAACTTTTTATGAGTACCTGGTGGTCCAGTGGGGGCGCAGGGACCAATCTCCCGCTCTTGGGCCATCAGCGCCATTTTGGCTGCCACTCAAAAATGGCGCCGATGGCCCGATAAAAATAAAACCCACCCGACCCTTTAAAAATGACCCCTTAGCTTCCCCCACCCTCCCGATCCCCCCAAAACATTTTAAAATTACCTGGTGGTCCAGTGGTGGTCCCGGGAGCGATCTCCCGTTCTCGGGCTGTCGGCTGCCACTCATAAAGATGGCGCCAATGGCCCTTTGCCCTTACCATGTCACAGGGTATCCGTGCCATTGGCCGGCCCCTGTCACATGGTAGGAGCACTGGATGGCCGGGAAAATTTCTATTGTATCGTGCACTCTAACGATTTTTGACGATTTAAAAAATATCGGACGATTTTTTTAAATCGTCAAAAAACGATTCACATCCCTAGTTTTTGTTATTATAATGTATCTGACTGTTGCATTATCCTGCTTATTGTAAACCACTTTGGGCTGAACGTTAAGTTTTTTGTTTTCTCACAGGACAAGCAGGATGGTAGTCCTCACATATGGGTGACATCACAGGATGGAGCCCAATCATGGAACACTTTTGGCAAAGTTTCTAGAACTTTGACTGGCCCCTACTGGGCATGCCCAGCATGGCACTAACCCTGCAGCCAGCAGGGGTCCCCCTTCAGTCTTCTTTTTTCTGCGCAGCAGTTGCCATGCAGTTAAGGAGCTCCACAGAGATTCCTGACAGGAATTTTCCTCACGGAAATACTAAAAAATTTCATACCCCACAGGGGTCCCTCCTTCGAATTTTTGGCTCCGCGGTACTCCATTAAGTTTTTACCCGTTTTCAGTCGATTCCCGTCGAGTTTGGCCCTCGTGGCCTACTGGTTGTTGACTGTACCGCAGCTCGAATTTTTTCATGGCCATGGCATCGGGGTTCCTTTGGTGCCCGGACTGCAATCGCACCATGTCCATAACAGACCCTCATAAGGTCTGTGTAATGTGTCTCGGATGTGAACATGATGTCCTGACCTGCACCAAATGTGCCCTAATGACACCAAAAGGTCGCAAGGCCAGAATGGAGAAGATGGAACTTCTCTTCCGTGCTCAAACCCTGACGCCATCAATTGCATCGACGTCAGAACCGACACCGTCAACTGCGCGCCAGTATCGACCACCGGCCGGTGACCGTCCGGCATCGACAACTTCTCGGCCTTCAACTACCTCTACTCCCCCTCAGGATCGAGGGGATCGTAGAGAAAAACATTGCCACTGACATCGGAAGTCTCGGACCATTGAGGGAGCGAAATTATCGACCTCGCCATCGTCCAAGTCGCCATCGAAGAAACCCCGTCCAGAAAAGGCACCAACCCTTTCTGCGACCGGGTCACCAAGGCAACCCTCACCCGGACGGGTATCGGGAGCCGCGACTCCACCTTTAACGGTGGTCCCTTCGGCTATGCCTCTGCCTCCTTCTTCCCTTCCGGAGCCAGAGCTACTTGCTCCAGGTCTCCGTGAAGAACTGGACCGGATCCAACACATATGCAAGTACACATGCTCTTGCAATAAAATACCCTGTCAAGCATCATACAGTTTCCAATACACCCCCCAAATTTTGTCATACATCTCCATCTGATCTTTCAACATGTATGTTAGCTTTTCAATTAACGCAATATTGTGCACCTGTGCCTGCCAATGTGCCATGGTAGGAATCAACTTCCATTTAGTCTCTAATACAAATCTAACTGCCAATAACTTTTTTTGAATTTTCCAATTCCTTTATCGTCCCACCATCCTAACATACCAAACTCAGGAATTAAAGTGAATAGCATGTCCACCATTTGTCCAATCAAACGTTGAACTCTCCCCAAGAAGGACTGTACCATTGGGCACTCCCACCACATATGCATGTATGATCCCATTTGCTCATATCCTCTCCAACAGAGAGGAGATGAAGTTGTACAGAATTTATGAAAATAAAGTGGTTAACTATATATAAAACTAGCTTGACCATAAGTTCTACCCTGTGAGCGCACATCGAAGACCTATGCGCATTGCGTCAGATCTTTTTCCATTCCGTTGCCTCAAAGTGGCGTTGTAGATCTATTTCCAACTGACTCTGTACTGCCAATAAGGGCTCTTTCTCCAAAGCAATCCTGGTAAAAGCCTTGTATAACTCTGAGCTAGCTTTGGTTTACAATGGGCCTGGCAGCAGAGGTTATTCAATTGGATTAGGATCTTCCCAAACCCACCCCTCAATTCTGCGCCTATCCAACTCCCTTACCAACTTATCATAATATGATCTTGTCTGCTCCGATATCTCAAACTCATCCTGGAGGTTGACAAAAGATTTTAATTGCCTATCTTCATACAAATGTCCTAGTTAACTCAGATCTGCCTCCCACCATTGCTTAGCCTCCGCTCTAAAAGTATGAACTGAGAGCACATGGTTACCCCGCAAGGTAGAAAGGGCAGTCAGACCACTCCCTCTCAAATCATAGACCTACAACCCTACAAATAGATGCTCACACCTGTATTGTGCAAGCAATAAAGGGATTTCTCTGACTCGCCCTTCTCCCCCCCCCCCCCCCCCCATGGATATTGGGGTTCGTAAGATAACCGATATAAGATCTGTCTCCCCTGCCAGTTCAACCTCCAAGAAGTACCAGGGAATAGTTCTATGATTGTGCAACCATGTACATAAATTCAACAACCTGGCAGCTCAGAAATAAGCCCGCAGGTTTGGGAAGACCACGCCCCCTCTCTTTTTGTCGCAACAAAGTTCGCATCTTCACCCTTGGAAGTTTTCCCTCCCAAAGAAACCTTGAGAGTACCTCATTTACCATACAAAAGAAACTATCAAACAAGAAACAAGGCACATGTTGGAACAAATAAAATAATCTCGGTAGTACATTCATTTTTATGATCTTCACCCTCCCTGCCCAAGATAAATAATGCCCCTTCACTCAATCTTGGTGAGCACTGGCGCGTAATTTAGTTTATATAAATTGCTGACTGAACGAGGCGTCTTCTTAAAGGAATCCAGACATGCAGGAACTTCTCTCGGGGCAGAAGTGCCAATGGGAAATATTTCTGATTTATGGTAATTAACATGATAACCCACTACCCTCCCAAAATTTCATAATATCTATAGCAAGCAGGGTCCAGTCCTTTTGGGATTGGACAGGAACAGAAGAACATCGCATATAAAGAAATGATATGTTTCTTCGCTCCCCACCCCCCGCCCAAATCCCCTGCAAAAAGAGGTCCACACATATTTGACTTGCTAATAGCTCAACAGCAAGGTCAAAAAGTAGCGGCAACAGCAGACACCCCTGCCATGTACCCTTCTGGATAGAGAAGAATTCTGACAAATAACCCTACCCGTAACCAAGTCATATTGTACATATTGTATATAGGCTATATGCCACTTCCATATACCCACATTTTATATTTAATTTTAATTTTATTCATATGTTACAATGTTTCTTATATTTATTGTTTAATCAACTGTTATCTTGTTACAATGTAAAATAGGGCAGTTCCGGCTCTATTCAATCTGTTATCTGGAAACCGATGTGATATCTCGATCGAATGTCGGTATACAAAAGAAATAAATAAATAAATAAATAAATAAATTAATGAGTACCCAAGCCCTGGGTTTCGTATACAATACTCTCACCTACTGATCCAGGAGTCCAAACTTCCCAAGCACTGCAAAAACGTAAGACCACCCCAGCCTGTCAAATGCTTTTTCTACATCAAGGCTATTCACAAGGCCTGGAATTTTCTCTTTTTGTGCCATCGAGATGACATCAAAAAGGTATCTGGTATAATTTATATCAGAGTGCCCTTTAATGAACCCTGGCTGGTCTGTCCTCACCATATCTTCTATACAGCTCTCCAATCTCATCTGCAGCTCCTTGGCAAGAACCTTAGCATCTACATTTAGTACAGAGATGGGTCAGTAAGCTTCAGCCTCCAATCCATCCCTTCCTGTTTTAAGAATCACTGCAATTATCGTATCCATAAGAGTATCAGTCCGCTCTGGAAAGTACTGAAGGTAGTCAAAAACTTATTTCAACGGTCCAACCACTTCATCCACAAAGCCTTTATAAAACTCTGTGGGAAATCCATCTGGGCCAGGGATTTTCCCACTGGGCAGCCTCAGCATTGCTACTTGTCTATCATTTTGAGCAGTTGTACCCCACTAGGAAACCTCCCAATTTCCTCTTCCCCTGCAAAGTCATCCGCTATGTACCACTGAGCAAAAAAGGATTTAAACCTTTCATTAATTTCCCTTGGGGAGTGAGTGAAAGTCCCATCTTTCTTTCTAATACTTGTTATCAAAGCCTTTTGAGCTCTATGCCTCAAAAATTGGGCTAGCATTGTTCCTTTTTTATTTCCATGCTATTTGCTTTGCAAATCTTTCAAATCAGCACAGCATTTCTCTAGTGCTCTATAGATCCGAAATGAACCCATACGCTTATGCCCTCATGCCAGCTGACCTATTTTCTTTTCTAATAATTGCACCCTTTTCCTTATCACCTTTTTGGCATGGGAAGCAAAACTTATTATCCCAGGACATATGGGTGACGTCACTGGTCAGAGCCCTATCACGGAAAACTTTCTGTCAAAGTTTCTAGAAACTTTTGACTGGCATACTGAGCCCACTGAGCATGCCCAGCATGCCATGATCCCTCGAGCCACAGGGGTCTCCGTTCAGTCTTCATTTTTCCACACTGCAGTTAGCCTTGCGATGAAGGAGCCCTGTGTGATTGTTTCACAAATTTTCCTCAGGGAAAAAAGTTTAAAAATTTTAAAAATTCATCTCCTTCATAGGGTTCTCCCTTTCTCCACCGATCATCGAGTACTCATTTTTCTCCAGTCAATACCGTCTCACACTTTTTTCTAGTCAGAAGGCCATCAACAGCTGTCCAGCCTTCAAAATGACAACGGGTTTTAAAAAATGCCCAAATTGTCCTCACACCATGTCTATCACCGACCCGCATGTCGAGTGTGTTCTCTGTTTGGGCGAGAAACATAATGTATCTATATGTCCACAATGTGCAGAAATGACGGCAAAAGGCAGACAGGCCCATCTGGAGAAGATGGAACATCTCTTCCAAATTCAATTAATTCCATCGACATCGACATCAACACAGTCCTCTTTCTGGAGCAGCCAAAAAGTTAGTTATCAAAACAAAACGTCGTCCTGATGGAAGCAGTGACTGACTATCTCTGACTCCATCTCGGTCATCGATAAAATCAACATCGGTGCTTGAGAAAAAAAGCACCAAACATCATGAAAAACATTGCCACCGCCATCGACGGACTTCAACCCCCGATGTCGGATCGATTCCCGGATCACCTTCGATACCCGTCAAGCCGTCACCAAAAAGGTCTCGAGTAGAAGAGCCATCGATACCCTCGATGCCTCTCACTCCAAGGGGATCCCCATTGATACTAGTGCCGGGTACTGCACCACCACAGGGATCTGTGGAAGGGCCGGTTCCGCCTTCTCTGCCACCCCCTATAGCTGCTCTGACCTCACCAGCTATATGGGAGGAACTGGACGGCTTCATCCGCCAGGCAGTAAAAGATGCTCTGTGAGACCTGCAACCATCAATGCCGATGCCTGCACCGATACTGATACCATCACCGGCACCGATGCCCTCACCGATGCCTGCATCGATGCCGACGCTGGACCTCTCATTATTCACACCAATACTCACTATCTATTTATTTATTTATTTAACGTTTCTATATACGTTTCTATATACGTTTTGAACATCTTATCGGTTTACAGAAAAAGTAATGCAGCAACAGGCTTTACAGTAAACATGGAACATTGAATTAAAATACATGATGGAGTAATCCACAAAAAGGGGGGGGGGGGGGACTATCTATGGGATGCAGAAATGTAGATTAAATTATAGGTGCAAAAAATATGTACATAGGCAGGAGGCGACATTGAAATATATTTACAATTACAGGGAGTAAGGTTGTAAAGGGAGGTGAAAAAAGGGGAAGGGGGAGCAGAAAGGAGAAGGAAAGGGGGGGCAAAGGCTAAAGGAAGGGAAGACTGTGTTGACGGGGGGGAAGGTGGAAGAGGGGCAAAGGCTGGGGGGGGGGGGAAAGGGTAGATAAAGTCAACGGGGGATTAAGCAATAGAAGTTCATGTGAATGCTTGCTTGAAAAGCCAGGTCTTAAGATTCTGCTTAAATTTCTTAGGGCATTGTTCCTGGCGATGCCCTAAGCTCAATGCCACTAAGCTCGATGCCCTCATTGGTGCCCTCCTGATGTAACCATTGCCATCAGGAACAAAGACTCCGATTCCCAATCCCAGGGAGGACGATGCCTCGGAGACCTCACCGATGCCTGAGCCAATACTAGGGCCATCAGGGATTTCGCATCCGAGGCCCTAGATTTCTCCATCCGTTCCATCACTTCCACCATCGATGCCGCCGCTGAAACCATTGATGCCTTCGATGCCACTTTTCATTCCTCACGCCACTCCTCCACGGTGTCCTTTATTAGGGATGTGAATCGTTTTAGGACGATTAAAATTATCGTCCGATAATTTTAATATCGTCTTAAACCGTTATGGAACACAATACAATAGAGATTCTAACGATTTATCGTTATAAATCGTTAGAATCGTGAGCCGGCACACTAAAACCCCCTAAAACCCACCCCCGACCCTTTAAATTAAATCCCCCACCCTCCCGAACCCCCCCCAAATGAGTTAAATAACCTGCGGGTCCAGCGGCGGTCCGGAACGGCAGCGGTCCGGAACGGGCTCCTGCTCCTCAATCTTGTTGTCTTCAGCCGGCGCCATTTTCCAAAATGGCGGCGAAAAATGGCGGCGGCCATAGACGAACACGATTGGACGGCAGGAGGTCCTTCCGGACCCCCGCTGGACTTTTGGCAAGTCTCGTGGGGGTCAGGAGGCCCCCCACAAGCTGGCCAAAAGTTCCTGGAGGTCCAGCGGGGGTCAGGGAGCGATTTCCCGCCGCGAATCGTTTTCGTACGGAAAATGGCGCCGGCAGGAGATCGACTGCAGGAGGTCGTTCAGCGAGGGTTCCGGCGCCTCGCTGAACGACCTCCTGCAGTCGATCTCCTGCCGGCGCCATTTTCCGTACGAAAACGATTCGCGGCGGGAAATCGCTCCCTGACCCCCGCTGGACCTCCAGGAACTTTTGGCCAGCTTGTGGGGGGCCTCCTGACCCCCATGAGACTTGCCAAAAGTCCAGCGGGGGTCCGGAAGGACCTCCTGCCGTCCAATCGTGTTCGTCTATGGCCGCCGCCATTTTTCGCCGCCATTTTGGAAAATGGCACCGGCTGAAGACAACAAGATTGAGGAGCAGGAGCCCGTTCCGGACCGCTGCCGTTCCGGACCGCTGCTGGACCCGCAGGTTATTTAAGTCATTTGGGGGGGGTTCGGGAGGGTGGGGGATTTAATTTAAAGGGTCGGGGGTGGGTTTTAGGGGGTTTTAATGTGCCGGTTTTGCGATTTTTAGATTTTTAGATTTTTAGATTTTTCACGATTTTTCACGATATTTTACCCCCCCAAACGGCAACAATACGATTCCCTCCCCCTCCCAGCCGAAATCGATCGTTAAGACGATCGAGGACACGATTCACATCCCTATCCTTTATCAGATACCTGGGATGAGGGAGACACCGATTCTTCATTAGAGGATATATTATCGGACCCAACCCCACCGGAATCAAAAAGGAAGTCACCACCGGAGGACCTCTCATTTTCAAATTTTGTAAAAGAGATAGCAGATACAGTTTCTTTCCAGCTGGTGGCAGAAGAGGACACAGGCAGAAAACCCTAGAGGTTTTACAATTGTAGATCCTCCTAAGGAAGTCCTTGCAATACCTGTACATGAAGTCCTCATTGATCTTCAGCATAGACTATGGGAGCACCCTTATTCAATACCACCAGTGAGCAAGCGGACTGTTGGCACATACCTTATTCAGCATATACCATGCTTTCAAAAACCTCAACTCCCGCACCAGTCTTTTGTGGTGGAGTCTGCCCAAAAGAAATCAAAGAGAATCCACCCAGATTTGTCTACCCCTCCTGGCAAGGAACAAAAATTCCTAGATGTTCTGGGCCGGAAAATGTTTCAAGGCTCCATGCTTGTCTCCAGAATTGTGTCCTATCAACTATATATGACTCAATACCAGCGCAATTTATGGAAACAAATACAGGAATTGACTGAGTCACTACTTCAGCAACACCAGGATTCCTTTAATAACATTATTTTTAAGGGTCTAGAGGCAGGCAAACACGAAGTATGCGCAGCTTATGACAGCTTTGAAACATCTTCCAGAATGGCTGCAACTGGGATTAGTGCTCGCAGATGGGCCTAGCTAAAGGCTTCTGACCTCAGGCCTGAGATTCAAGAAAAGTTGGCAGATCTGCCTTGCACTGGTGAAAACCTTTTTGGGGAGAGGGTACAAGATACTGTGGTTCAGCTAAAGGAGCATTCTGAAACTCTGCACCAACTATCCACTGTGCCAAAAGAGATGCCCTCTTCTGCACGTCTAACAGCCAGGAAAGACACCAGGAAACCCTATTACAGACCACAGAGTTACTATCCTCCAGCATCCCGTGGTAGGACATCAAGACCATCCCAGAGAGGTCAACCCAGACAACCAAGGGCACCTAGGCCACAGCCTCCTCCTCAGACAGGCCCAGCATCGGGATTTTGAAAATTTGCCAGAGGATAGCAGCCACTCCACCAATCTGATCCCGGATCTACCAGTGGGAGGTCGGATCTCCTTCTTTCTACCCAATTGGTCAAACATCACAACAGATCAATGGGTACTATCCATAATAACAGAAGGTTACCATCTGGATTTTCTTACAGTGCTCAAGGACTCCCCACCAAAGTCTTTTTGGGTACAAAAAGATCATACCACTCTTCTGCAAACAGAATTATCCACCCTCCTGAGAGCCAGGGCCGTGTAACCAGTTCCCCGACATCAGCAGGGCAGAGGATTCTACTCCCGCTATTTTCTCATTCCAAAGAAAACAGGAGGGCTAAATCCCATCTTAGACCTCTGAAATCTCAACAAATTTCTAAGAAAAGAAAAATTCAGATTGGTCTCCTTAGGCACCATGCTTCCACTTCTTCAAACAGGAGATTGGCTCTGTTCTCTGGATCTTCAAGACGCTTACGCTCACATTCCAATATTCCCTCCTCATCGCATGTTCCTGCACTTCCTGGTGGCTTATCAACACTTTCAATACTGGGTTCCGCCATTTGGACTTGCCTTGGCACCCAAGTATTCACAAAGTGCTTAGCGATGGCAGCGGCGCATTTACGCAAGGAAAGCGTACACGTTTTTCCTTATCTGGACGACTGGCTCATCAAAAGCCAATCAAGACAAGGAGCTCTCACTTCTCTCACAATCAATCTGCTTCACTCATTGGGATTTCTAATCAACTACCAAAAATCCCACCTGACGCCATCTCACCTCCTTCAATTCATTGGAGCAGAATTGAACACCACCGTATCAAAAGCCTTCCTCTCGAAAGACCGTGCAGACATGCTCTCCAAATTGGTGAAATCTCTGCGCACAAGGAAAATGGTGACAGCCTATCAGTTCCTAACTCTGCTAGGCCACATGGCTTCTATAGTCCATGTCACTCCTATGGCCAGATTAGCCATGGAATAACGCAATGGACATTGAGATCACAGTGGCTCCAAGTCATTCAACCACTGTCATCTCCAATTCAAATAACCCATCAGTTATGTTTCTCTCTCCTCTGATGGATGAACACAAACAACTTGCTCACAGGCCAACCTTTTTAAGGCAACCAGTTCCACAGGTGACCTTAACTACAGATGCATCCACCTTAGGTTGGGGAGTGCATGTAGACAATCTTTAGACTCAAGGTACTTGGACAAAACTCAAAGCAACATTTTAAATCGACTTCCTGGAGCTTCGAGCTATACGTTATGTGCTTTATGTGTTCAAGGACTGCCTTTCACACAAGACTGTTCTAATTTAAACCAACAACACAGTTGCCATGTGGTACCTGAGCAAACAGGGAAGTATGGGCTCGTATCTCCTTTGTCAAGAATCTGCACAGATTCGGGACTGGGCCCTGACACATTCCATGTTTCTCCAGGCCACTTATCTATTTCCAAAATCGTCAGAAATCGGGGCTCCCCCAAAACGATAGGAAAACCCCACAATATTGATCGTGGGGGTTCCCTTATCGTTTTGGGGGAGGGCTGGAAAAACGGCACACAAAAATAACCCCTAAACCCACCCCGACCCTTTAAAAGTAACCCCTTAGCTTCCCCCACCCTCCCGACCCCCCAAAAAACTTTTTACAGGTACCTGGTGGTCCAGTGGGGGTCCCGGGAGCGATCTCCCACTTCGGGCCGTCCTCCCGCTCCCGGGCCATCGGCTGCCACTAATCAAAATGGCGCCGATGGCCCTTTGCCCTTACCATGTGACAGGGTATCCATGCCATTGGCCGGATCCTGTCACATGGTAGGAGCACTGGATGGCCGGCGCCATCTTGTGCTCCTACCATGTGACAGGGGCTGACCAATGGCACCGGTAGCGCCTGTGACATAGTAAGGGAAAAGGCTATCGGCGCCATTTTGATTACTGGCAGCCGATGGTCCGAGTGTAGGAGATCGCTCCTAGACCCCCGCTGGACCACCAGGGCTTTTGGCAAGTCTTGGGGGACCCTCCTGACCCCCACAAGAGTTGCCAAAAGCCCAGCGGGGGTCCGGGAGCGACCTCCTGCACTCAGACTGTCGGCTGGGGCTACCGGTGCCATTGGTCAGCCCCTGTCACATGGTAGGAGCACAAGATGGCGCCGGTGACCATGTGACAGGGGCTGACCAATGGCACCGGTAGCCCTTGTGACACAGGCTATCGGCGCCATGATGAAACCGGCAAACGAGGG
Source organism: Rhinatrema bivittatum (assembly GCF_901001135.1). Lineage (NCBI taxonomy): Eukaryota > Metazoa > Chordata > Amphibia > Gymnophiona > Rhinatrematidae > Rhinatrema > Rhinatrema bivittatum. The sequence continues at coordinate 164,987,820 of NC_042618.1, read as the reverse complement.
TGTGAGAATGCAGAGATGGCTTCTAGACTCTCCGCTGGACCACCAGGGAGTTTTGGTAAGTGGGGGGGTCAGGAGGGTGGGGGGGGTTTAAATTTTTATTTAGGTGGCCGAATAAAACAGAAATCTGTTAAATACGTGGGGAGTCGCGATCCGTTTCGCCTCCCCACGTATTTAACAGATAGGACAAAATAAGTTGCGGATTACAAATACGTGGAAAACGGATGCACACCCCTGATACCAGTTATTGTGCCCGTTGCACAAGTTGTTTGCTGTTGGTCCAATACAAGAATGACTCAGCCTGTAGCTTGCTGATCACCTATATGTGAGGACTATCATCCTGCTTATCCTGGAATAAAGCAAAAGTGCTTACCTGTAATAGGTGTTATCCCAGGACAGCAGGATGTAGTCCTTACGAAACCCACCTGCCACCCCGCGGAGTTGGGTCTGAAACATTTTATTATTTTATTTCTGCTAATGCTTATTGCTACACACTAGACTGAAGGGAGACCCCTGTGGCTTGAGGGATCATGGCATGCTGGGCATGCTCAGTGGCTCAGTATGCAAGTCAAAAGTTTCTAGAAACTTTGACAGAAAGTTTTCCGTGATAGGGCTCCATCCAGGGACAGCACCCATATGTGAGGACTACATCCTGCTGTCCTGGAATAACACCTATTACAAGGTAAGCAATTTTGCTAAACAGGAGCTTGCTACATTCAAGTTGTGAACAGGTTCACTGGTCTTCAGCTCCTGTCCTTTGAGTAAGGCCAGTGAGGATGACTTTCCCCAAAGAAGCAAGGTGAACTCAGTTCCTTCCAAATACAACTCATCTAGCCTTCACTGTCTCTCACAGCAGGATCCATCACTGGTGCTTGCTTACCTAAGGTTTAGAGAAGGCCTTTGGTCCCCTGGGGAGAGTCTTTTTGCCCCTAAAGGGTATCAGGCTCAATCATCTAGCTCTCTGTAACTTAAGAGGACTCTCTGACAGGCCCTACCAGAGTGTGGAAGAAATACATCTTTACTCTGCAGCTGCTCTCTCTAACTGAACCCCCTGTTAAAATGACTGGGCTAAATAATACTGAGTCATCCAATCCAATTCCTTCTGGTGGGAGGGCCGGAAGGAATGGAGGGCTCCCACTGTGTATTCTTAGGACAGGGATAGTGTTACCTAGTGACCAGACCCGGAAGAGGTGCCACATGGAGTTCTAACTCACCTATTTCTCAGAACTCCATCCCTGGAGTCCTTCCAAACTATCTGCTTTCCAAGTGCCTTATCTGTTTAGTAATAACTCCTCCCTGGGGCTGTGTTAATTCTTAGTTACATGATATAGCTTTTCCTTCACTTTATAACTCCAGGAATGCAGCCTCCTGCAGCTTTTGACTGACTTACATGCCTTGCAGGACTCTGTTGGTTTTATAAGTTTTATAAGTTGTAGAATATTTCAGTATTAGAATGAATATCTGAAGGAGGGATCTATTTCCCTTTTGAATGGCGATTATGATTTTTATCCCAGGACAAGCAGGATGATAGCCCTCATATATGGGTGACATCATCAGATGGAACCCTGGTACGGAAAACTTCTATCAAGAGTTTCTAGAAACTTTTGACTGGCACAATGAACCTACTGAGCATGCCCAGCATGCCATGATATTCTCAGCCACAGGGGTCTCCCTTCAGTCTCTTTTTTTCCACCTTGCTGTAAGCAAAGCAGATCAAGAGCTCTGGGGAAATTTTCCCTCACTTTTTCCTTAAGGGAAGAAAACTTTTTTCAGTTACATTTTCATTATAATCGGGTCTCCCTTTGACATAGTCTCGGTGAGTACATTTTTTGATTAGTTTTTGATCGATTCCGGTCACCTCACTAATGGTTCCCGCCGGTCATCGACCATTATTAGGCCTAATTTTTTATCATGGCCTCCGGCTTCAAACAATGTCCGGATTGTAACCGGACTGTGTCGATTACCGACCCACATTATGTCTGCGTTCTATGCCTGGGATCAGGCCACGATGTCCGGGCTTGTTCAACCTGTGCCCAGATGACACCGAAGGGCAGGCGTGCCCGTTTGGACAAAATGGAAGAATTGTTTAAAAAAAATCCCATTGTCATCATTGACATTGTCTCCAAGAATAACACTTCCCTCTGTAACATAACATCGAAGCGAAAAAAGGACCGATGACCGTCTGTCACCTTCACCGTCGATATCCTCGATAGCATCTTCTTCAGCATCGAAGGATCATCGGGAGAAAAAACAACATCAACATTGATCCATCGACCCATCGGATGGTAAGGCATCGACATCGAAGAGCATTGAACCGATGCCAAAGAAAGTCCGGGTACTAGAGCCAACTCCACCAGATGTACACGAGGAACCGCGGCGCTCTCCACCGGGCTCAGTGTCAGAAAATGTGCCACCATAAGAAATCATGGAAGTGCCAATAGCGCCAGCAGTACCTTCCCCAGTGACAGTGGACACAGCCCCAGTTTCTAGGGAAGAGGTGACTAATATGGTCCAACAAGCTGTCGTCGAGGCTTTATGAAAATTCCAGCCTCCGACAGTACCATCGGTACCGACACCGACTCCGGCATCAACATCGGACCAGTCGATTTTTCAGCCTTTGCTGAACAGAATCGATGCCTTGATAGGATTCTTTCCTCCGGCACCGATGACACCAATTCCACCGATGCAACCATCGACTCCATCGATGCCGATGCACCCACCGGTGACTCCTGCCATTCCGATTCCTGGGTCATCGGATGAAGACGATAGGGATTCGGATTCCGTCCCAGGGCCATCGGGCCTTCACCGGCATCGAGTGCCGAAGAAACCCTCGATGCCACTCAAATATCCCTCGATGCCAATGCATCCAGGTCCATCGGGTGACACCTGGCATCAATTTCCTCCGATGCCATCGAGGCCCATCGATTCACCATCGATGCCCTCATTGCCAATGATGCCAAAACAGATTCCAACAAAATCTTCTTTTAAATTAAAGCATCATATACAGCCAGAGGACCCCCGACTTGCCTTATCATCCTCAGTATACTCCTTGGAAGGATGTCGATACTGATACAGAGTCAGAGGAATTGCAATCTGAACCTCTCCACCAGAGGAAAGAAAAAAATCCCCTCCTGAAGATTTTTCCTTTACAAATTTCATTAAAGAAACGGCGGACACAATTCCCTTTGAATTGATAATGGAGGAGGGTACCAGACATAAGGCCCTAGAAGTCCTTCAATTCGTGCACGCACCAAAGGAAATAATGGCAATCCCAATCCATGAAGTCCTTTTAGAACTACAACAACGAATGTGGGAACATCCATGCTCAGTACAAGCAGTGAATCGTAGAACAGATGCCACTTATTTAGTGCAACATGCTCCAGGGTTCCAGAAGCCCCAACTGCTTCATCATTTGGTAGTTGTGGAATCGGCTCAGGACAGTCTGAAAACAGAAACCTCACTCTTCGGTTCCACCAGGAAGGGAGCAACAGTTCTTAGATACCTTAGGAAGGAAATTTTATCAAGGCTCCATGCTGGTATCTCGCATTGCGGCATACCAGCTTTATATGACACAGTACCAAAGAAACTTGTGGAAACAAATACAGGGTATTGTTGAAGACCTTCCTCAGCAACAACAACTAGCTATGAGTACACTAGTTGCGAAAGGATTGAAATCTGGTAAACACAAGGTGCGAGCAGCTTATGATGTGTTTGAAACATCAACTCATTTATTAGCATCAGCAATAAATGCAAGAAGATGGGCCTGGCTCAAGGCCTCAGATCTCAGGTAGGAAGTCCAGGAAAGGCTGGCAGATCTCCCTTGTGTTGGTGACAATCTTTTCGTGGAAAATATTCAAGGTACAGTGTCTCAATTAAAAGACCATCATGAGACATTCCGACAGCTCTCCAAGCTACCAGCAGACCAGCCATCCTCCCTGAGAAAATCATCTCGAAGGGACACAAGACGACCCTTCTACAGGCCTAGGAGGTATTATCCACTGGCTTCTTCAGCACGTCCCTACCATCCATCACAAAGAGGACGTCCACGTCAGCCGAAATAACAGAAAACACAGCCACCACCAAAAACTGGACCAGTGGCGGGTTTCTGAACCAAACAAGAGAACAGAAGCCTTTCTCTCAACCCTATTCCTTCCCTCCCAGTAGGAGGTCGACTTCATTTTTTTCACACACAAATGGAGTCTCATCACAAAAGACCAATTGGTATTAGCCATACTAAATTGGGGATATTGCCTAAAGTTCAAAACAATACCCCCGCATTCTCCACCCATTCCACTTTGGGCAAACATGGTAATCACACCTCAACTACTAGTGGAACTCTCTGCTTTGCTGATTGCCAGGGCTATCGAATCAGTGCCCTGGTCTCATCAAGGCAAAGGGTTCTATTCCCGATATTTCCTCATTCCAAAGAAAACAGGCAGTATTTGCCCGATCCTAGATCTCCGCAATCTCAACAAGTTTCTGCAAAAAGAGAAATTCCGGATGGTATCTCTGGGGACCATCCTTCCTTTGCTTCAACGGGGCAATTGGCTCTGTTCTCTAGATCTTCAAGACGCTTATGCACACATACCAATTTCCACACAACATCGCAAGTATCTACGATTCGTCGTGGGAAAAAATCATTACCAGTATCGAGTCCTACCATTCGGACTGGCCTCTGCTCCTCGAGTATTCACAAAATGTCTAGCAGTAGTTGCCGCACATCTAAGAAAAAACAGCATTCATGTTTTCCCATACCTAGACGATTGGCTAATCAGAAGTCCATCCAGGCAGGGAGCTCTCTCTGCCTTGAAAACCACAATAACATTATTACACTCCCTGGGATTTCTCATCAACTATCCAAAATCCCACATTGAACCGTCTCAACTCCTCACATTTATCGGAGCAGACCTCGACACCACAGTGGCGAAAGCTTCCCTTCCAAGCGACCGTGCCAACAATCTGACATGCTTGGCAAACACCATAATTTATCACCAGTTCGCATCTGCCCATCAAATTCTGGTGCTATTAGGTCACATGGCCTCGACAGTACATGTTACACCTATGGCGAAGTTAGCCATGAGAAGAACTCAATGGACTTTGAAATCTCAATGGCTACAACCTTTCCAACCACTGTCGTACACAGTTCAAATCACCCACCAGTTATGCCTATCGCTCCACTGGTGGACAAATCAAACAGCATTGAAAGCTGGTCTCCCATTCCAACAATCAACTCCACAAGTCATCCTGACCACAGATGCCTCCAATTTGGGATGGGGAGCTCACATCAACAACCTTCAAACACAAGGGACGTGGACTATGCTCGAAATGCAGTGTCAGATAAACTTCTTAGAACTTCGAGCGATGCGATATGCCCTTTATACCTTCAAAGACTGCCTCTCAAACAAGACTGTGCTGATACAAACGGACAACACAGTAGCAATGTGGTACATAAACAAACAGGGAGGCATAGGCTCTTATCTGCTCTGCCAGGAAGCGGTGCAGATTTGGGCTTGGGCTCTAGAGCTCTCCATGCATCTCCAAGCAGTGGAAGGGAGTGGACAGTGGACAGTGGAGTGCCTCAGGGATCTGTATTCGGACCCTTACTGTTCAATATATTTATAAATGATTTGGAAAGAAATACGACGAGTGAGATAATCAAATTTGCAGATGACACAAAATTGTGCAGAGTAGTTAAATCACAAGCAGATTGTGATAAATTGCAGGAAGACCTTGTGAGACTGGAAAATTGGGCATCCAAATGGCAGATGAAATTTAATGTGGATAAGTGCAAGGTGATGCATATAGGGAAAAATAACCCGTGCTATAATTACACAATGTTGGGTTCCATATTAGGTGCTACAACCCAAGAAAGAGATCTAGGTGTCATAGTGGATAACACACTGAAATCGTCGGTGCAGTGTGCTGCGGCAGTCAAAAAAGCAAACAGAATGTTGGGAATTATTAGAAAAGGAATGGTGAATAAAACGGAAAATGTCATAATGCCTCTGTATCGCTCCATGGTGAGACCGCACCTTGAATACTGTGTACAATTCTGGTCGCCGCATCTCAAAAAAGATATAATTGCGATGGAGAAGGTACAGAGAAGGGCTACCAAAATGATAAGGGGAATGGAACAACTCCCCTATGAGGAAAGATTAAAGAGGTTAGGACTTTTCAGCTTGGAGAAGAGACGACTGAGGGGGGATATGATAGAGGTGTTTAAAATCATGAGAGGTCTAGAACGGGTAGATGTGAATCGGTTATTTACTCTTTCGGATAGTAGAAAGATTAGGGGGCACTCCATGAAGTTAGCATGGGGCACATTTAAAACTAATCGGAGAAAGTTCTTTTTTACTCAACGCACAATTAAACTCTGGAATTTGTTGCCAGCGAATGTGGTTAGTGCAGTTAGGGTAGCTGTGTTTAAAAAAGGATTGGATAAGTTCTTGGAGGAGAAGTCCATTACCTGCTATTAAGTTCACTTAGAGAATAGCCACTGCCATTAGCAATGGTTACATGGAATAGACTTAGTTTTTGGGTACTTGCCAGGTTCTTATGGCCTGGATTGGCCACTGTTGGAAACAGGATGCTGGGCTTGATGGACCCTTGGTCTGACCCAGTATGGCATTTTCTTATGTTCTTATGTTCTTAACTTATCTAGTGGGCATACAAAATGTCCTAGCGGACGATCTCAGTCAACATTTCCATCCCCACAAATGGTCTCTGGATCCACGTGTAGTGAGCAAAATCTTTCAACGCTGGGGTCGCCCAACCATAGACCTCTTTGCATCCAAACTGAACCACAAAGGGGAAAGGTTCTGCTCCCTCCATGACCATTGACAAGCATTCCCTAGGGACGCCTTTGCTCACCCCTGGAACACAGGACTTCTATATGTGTATCCTCCAATCCCGCTAATAGCCAAAACTCTTGTGAAGCTACAACAGGACAGAGGAACAATGATCCTCATAGCCCTGTATTGGCCTCGACAAGTATGGTTTCCCATACTCTTCGACCTCTCGATCAGAGAGCCAATTCGCCTGGCACAGCACCCACTCTCGTAACTCAGAATCAGGGCAAATTGCATCATCCCAACCTGACAACTCTTGCCCTGTGTTACAGTTTTGGCTGCAGTGCAACCGCCTCACCACCAGGGGTCCCTCTAGTGCTGGCTTTCCTGACAGGCCCAGTCCAGCTCCTCTGTCCACTCTATGCTCTGGGTGTGCCCTTATAACCCTGCCTGACAGTTGCCTCGGGGCTTCGGCATCGAGCTCACCTGGGCTCCCTGCTCTAGCCCTGCGCGGCCTTCGGGCCTTTCCTTGCCTTGCCCTGCGCGGCCTTCGGGCCTTCTTCCTCGCTTTTCTTACCTGGCCTACGGGCCTTCTGACCTGCCTGCTCTGCTTACGGTGTGTGGCCTACGGGCCTTCTGTGTATGTGTGGCCTACGGGCCTTCTGACCTACTTGCCCTGACTACGGTGTGTGGCCTACGGGCCTTCTGTGTATGTGTGGCCTACGGGCCTTCTGACCTGCCTGCTCTGCTTACGGTGTGTGGCCTACGGGCCTTCTGTCTGTGTGTGTGTGGCCTACGGGCCTTCTGACCTGCCTTGCCCCGCTTATGGTGTGTGGCCTACGGGCCTTCTGTGTGTATGTGTGTGGCCTACGGGCCTTCTGACCTGCCTTGCCCCGCTTATGGTGTGTGGCCTACGGGCCTTCTGTGTGTATGTGTGTGGCCTACGGGCCTTCTGTGTGTATGTGTGTGGCCTACGGGCCTTCTGACCTGCCTTGCCCCGCTATTGGTGTGTGGCCTACGGGCCTTCTGTGTGTGTGTGTGTGTGTGGCCTACGGGCCTTCTGACCTGCCTTGCCCTGCTTACTGTGCCCTGACCCAGCCTGGACCCAGACACTGCTGACTGCCGCCTGCCCTGACCCAGCCTGTACTTAGACACTGCTACTGCTGCCTGCCCTGACCCAGCCTGAACCCAGACTCTGATACTTGCTGCCTGCCCTGACCCAGCCTGGAACCTGACACTGTTTCTAGTTTCCTGTCTCTCTCTACCTGGAGCCACCCTGCTGGGTGGTGTTCACGACTCCTGACCGGAGCCCAAGCGTAACAGTATGCCGAAGCCATCAATTTTCCAGGGGAAGAGATAGGTCTTGGTACTACCGGTGAGCCAATTTTTCTTTTACCTCTACTCACATTATGCCTCAGCCTCCAAGTTTTTATGTCTGTGCTTGTTGCCAGACTTTGAACTATCTCAGTTACAAGAACTGTCTTGCATGTCAACTCTCAGACCAAGAACACTGGGTATGCAGTGGTTGTCATAAGAGGAACGTCTCAGTCTATCAGGAATGTTTAAATTGTTTAAATCCTAAACCAGGGTGGTGGAAATGCTCCTGTCTTCCGTGTCTGTTACCACCAGGCAAACCCTGCCCCCGTTGTTCTGCTTTAGGATCAGCTGTTCCATTAGAAAAAACAATCAGCTCTCCTAACCGGTATTCTGCTTCTGGCTCCACTAAAACAGACATTTTAGCTGGCAGTTTGTGGATAGAAAAACCCAGGACTTACCTGGCCAAGAAGGTTTCTGTGACACCAGTGCTAGAGCCTCAGGAACAGGTTTCTCTCAAACGGAGAGAGTTGATTAACTCTAGCAGGGCTCTGCTTCCCACAGCTGCTGTTGAGACACTAACGAGTACATTCCCTAGACGTCCTAGAACTGCCTGTGCCTTCTCTAAACTGCTCCTCCAGAAACAAAATAAGGAGCCTCAGAGTTTGGCTCGGGGTATCAAGCCCACAGCAGTGCAATCTGTGTCTTCTATGTGCACTGCTTCTAACCTTGCTGCTCTGCCATCTGAGCCTGTTTCATCACCCCAAGAGGGGGCCAAGCCTGCTGCGTCGCCCCGGGGAGGATCCAAGCCTGCTGCATCACCCCAAGAGGGGGCCGAGCCTGCTGCATCGCCCCAAGAGGGGGCCGAGCCTGCTGCATCGCCCCAAGAGGGATCCAAGCCTGCTGCATCACCCCAAGAGGGGGCCGAGCCTGCTACATCGCCCCAAGAGGGGGCCAAGCCTGCTGCATCGCCCCAAGAGGGATCCAAGCCTGCTGCATCACCCCAAGAGGGGGCCAAGCCTGCTGCATCGCCCCAAGAGGGATCCAAGCCTGCTGCATCACCCCAAGAGGGGGCCGAGCCTGCTACATCACCCCAAGAGGGGGCCAAGCCTGCTGCATCGCCCCAAGAGGGATCCAAGCCTGCTGCATCACCCCAAGAGGGGGCCGAGCCTGCTACATCACGCCAAGAGGGGGCCGAGCCTGCTGCATCACCCCGAGGAGGATCCACGCCTGCTGCATCGCCCCGAGGAGGATCCACGCCTGCTGCATCACCCCAAGAGGGGTCCGAGCCTGCTGCATCGCCCCAAGAGGGGTCCGAGCCTGCTGCATCACCCCAAGAGGGGGCCAAGCCTGCTTCATCGCCCCGAGAGGGGTCCGAACCTGCTACAACGCCCGGAGAGGTGTTCGAGCCTGCTACAACGCCCGGAGAGGTGTTCGAGCCTGCTTCATCGCCCCGAGAGGGGTCCGAACCTGCTACAACGCCCCGAGAGGGGTCCGAGCCTGCTTCATCGCCCCGAGAAGGGTTCGAGCCTGCTTCATCACCCCGAGAGGGGGCCGAGCCTGCTACATCACCCCAAGAGGGGTCCGAGCTTGCTACATCACCCCAAGAGGGGGCCAAGCCTGCTTCATCGCCCCGAGAGGGGTCCGAGCCTGCTTCATCGCCCCGAGAGGGGTCCAAGCCTGCTTCATCGCCCCAAGAGGGGTCCGAGCCTGCTTCATCGCCCGGAGATGTGTCCGAGCCTACTACAACGCCCCGAGAAGGGTCCGAGCCTACTACAACGCCCGGGCAGGTGTTCCAGCCTACCGTTTCACCCCGAGAGGGGCCCGAGCCTGCTGCACTACCCCGAGAAGAGCCTGCTGAACCGGTCCTGCTGCCGCCCCCGGAGGGGCTTAAACTGGTCCTGCTGCCACCCCCGGAGGGGCCTCAAACTGGTACCAACTAAAAGACTTTCTGACTCAGCCATCTGAGCCTGTTGAATTGCTCCAGCTGTTGCTGCCCTCGGAGGGGTCGGATTTCATTTTTGAGTACCCCCTGCTAAGATGGGACCCAGGAGGAGGGGGAGGCCTTGAGGAGGGGGTACTGTTACAGTTTTGGCTGCAGTGCAACCGCCTCACCACCAGGGGTCCCTCTAGTGCTGGCTTTCCTGACAGGCCCAGTCCAGCTCCTCTGTCCACTCTATGCTCTGGGTGTGCCCTTATAACCCTGCCTGACAGTTGCCTCGGGGCTTCGGCATCGAGCTCACCTGGGCTCCCTGCTCTAGCCCTGCGCGGCCTTCGGGCCTTTCCTTGCCTTGCCCTGCGCGGCCTTCGGGCCTTCTTCCTCGCTTTTCTTACCTGGCCTACGGGCCTTCTGACCTGCCTGCTCTGCTTACAGTGTGTGGCCTACGGGCCTTCTGTGTATGTGTGGCCTACGGGCCTTCTGACCTACTTGCCCTGACTACGGTGTGTGGCCTACGGGCCTTCTGTGTATGTGTGGCCTACGGGCCTTCTGACCTGCCTGCTCTGCTTACGGTGTGTGGCCTACGGGCCTTCTGTCTGTGTGTGTGTGGCCTACGGGCCTTCTGACCTGCCTTGCCCTCTTATGGGTGTGTGGCCTACGGGCCTTCTGTGTGTATGTGTGTGGCCTACGGGCCTTCTGACCTGCCTTGCCCCACTTATGGTGTGTGGCCTACGGGCCTTCTGTGTGTATGTGTGTGGCCTACGGGCCTTCTGACCTGCCTTGCCCCGCTTATGGTGTGGTGGCCTACGGGCCTTCTGTGTGTGTGTGGCCTACGGGCCTTCTGACCTGCCTTGCCCCGCTATTGGTGTGTGGCCTACGGGCCTTCTGTGTGTGTGTGTGTGTGTGGCCTACGGGCCTTCTGACCTGCCTTGCCCTGCTTACTGTGCCCTGACCCAGCCTGGACCCAGACACTGCTGACTGCCGCCTGCCCTGACCCAGCCTGTACTTAGACACTGCTACTGCTGCCTGCCCTGACCCAGCCTGTACTTAGACACTGCTACTTGCTGCCTGCCCTGACCCAGGCCTGAACCCAGACTCTGATACTTGCTGCCTGCCCTGACCCAGCCTGGAACCTGACACTGTTTCTAGTTTCCTGTCTCTCTCCACCTGGAGCCACCCTGCTGGGTGGTGTTCACGACTCCTGACCGGAGCCCAAGCGTAACACCCTGACAGCTTGGATGTTGAAAGCTTAATTCTGCAACCACTTAATCTTTCAACGCAAGTCTCTAAAGTTTCTCGTAGCTTCACAAAGCCTTCCACACGTAAATCTTACCACCTTAAGTGGTCTAGATTTACCAAGTGGTGCACACAAAAAGGGTTTTGAGCTTTCTCTTGCCCCATTCCTTCTTTATTGATTACCTCTGCCACCTTTCTGATTCTGGTCTCCAGACATCCTCGGTAAGGGGTACACCTAAGTGCCATAGTGGCATATCACAAGGGCATAGGGGATGCGCCAGTAACAGCGCAACCCCTAGTAAGTCGGTTTATGAGAGGTTTACTTCATCTTAAGCCTCCCATTCGACCACCGGTCACTGAATGGGACCTCAATATAATACTGACAAGACTCATGCAGTCACCGTTCGAGCCTCTACATTCCTATGATGAAAAATTTCTTACATGGAAAGTATTTTTCTTAGTAGCCATTACATCGGCTAGGAGGGTCAGTGAGTTACAAGCTCTCGTCACATACTCACCCTACACAAGGTTCCTGCATGACAGAGTAGTCCTTCGCACTCACCCCAAATTCCTACCAAAAGTAGTAACGGATTTTCATATCAATCAGTCAATAGTCTTGCCCACTTTCTTTCCAAGACCTCACTCTCACCAGGGAGAGAGAGTCTTACACACCTTAGACTGTAAACGTGCGCTAGCTTTTTACCTGAACCGCCCGGTGGTCCATAGGAAATCCACCCAACTCTTTGTTTCTTTTGCAAAAATAAACCAGGAGTTGCGGTAGGAAAACAGACTCTCTCCAACTGGCTAGCAGACTGTATCGAATTCTTTTATGAAAAAGCAAACATTCCTCTCCAGGGGCGAGTAAAAGCACATTCAGTAAGGGCTATGTCTACATCGGTAACACACTATTGTTCAGTGTCCATTCTTGACATATGTAAAGCTGCAATATGGAGTTCCCTTCACACCTTTGCAGCTCATTATTGTTTGGACAAAGAAGGACGACAAGATTCAGCCTTTGGACAATCTGTCTTAAAGAACTTCTTTCCAGTATTACACCAACTCCTTCTACATCCATCCTCCTGTGATTTCAGGCTGCCTCATTTTTTTCCAGCAGTACACCAGTTGTTGTCCTGTTGCACAAGTTGTATGCTGTTGGTTAATGTAAGAATGACTCGGCCTGTAGCTTGCTAATCACCCATATGTGAGGACTATCATCCTGCTTGTCCTGGGATAAAGCAAAATTGCTTATCTTGTAATAGGTGTTATCCCAGGACAGCAGGATGTAGTCTCACAGAACCCACCCCGCGGAGTTGGGTCCGATACATTTTATTATTTTATTTTTTAGCCTACGCATACTGCTACAAATGAGACTGAAGGGAGACCCCTGTGGCTGAGAATACCAAGGCATGCTGGGCATGCTCAGTAGGTTCAGTATGCCAGTCAAAAGTTTCTAGAAACTCTTGACAGAAGTTTTCCGTACCAGGGCTCCATCTGATGATGTCACCCATATGTGAGGACTACATCCTGCTGTCCTGGGATAACACCTATTACAAGGTAAGCAATTTTGCTTTATTCTTATGATAGTCCAATAGTATGTATCACAACCTGCAAAGAATCCAGACTTAGAAAGGAAAAGATATTCCTTTAAGATAAAATAAGTGTTTTGTTGGCTGAGAGCTCTAAACATGTTAGCTTTAGTGCTATATTTGTCTCTATTTTTATTTATATATCCAAATGTAATTTTACTGTGTTCTAGGTTATCCTCTGTTTCTCCCCAGTTGGCTCAACACTCCGAGTACGAGCTAGAAAGTTTCCTGCTGTGGTCAATTGTACTGCTATAGACTGGTTTCATGAATGGCCTGAAGAAGCACTGGTGTCTGTCAGTGGTCGATTTTTAGAAGATACTGAAGGGATTGAGGTTTGAGATTTATTTATTAGATCTGTTGTGCCCCTTGTTCGCAGGCATCTGCGACCATTGTTGCTCACCTCCTTTTTTCCTGTGCCTGCCTCGTTGGGCAAAGTAGCAGTCTCCGTTAGTGAACGCCGACTTCGGGGCGTCTCCCGAGCAGCCCGGGCACGCCTGGCCGCCATCTTGAATTGGGAATCACTTAGGTGCGCGTGCAAGGGCCTCCTAAGTACACATCATGGCAGGAACCTCGGGGGCGCCCCCACTTAACATCAGATACCTTCGGTACTTAATCCAGCTGGCCCTTGGCTAAGATGAGTTAGCAAGGACTTCCATCCTGCCTAATTCCGCTCTTCGGACTTCCTGTTCTCCATGGGTTTGGACATTGAATGCACGCTCCTCGGGGGCTCGCTGACACCTTGGGCTATCCACTCCTCGGAGGGCCTTCTGGTCTAAGTCTCTACCACCCACCACCTTGGAGCTTCCTGGATTCTCCATAAGTACCTCTCCACTTCTACGCTTGCTGGACTGTCTGTGGTGTACCCTGTCCCTTGGGCCACTACCGCTTGCCTACAGTCAAGTCACTCTCTGCTCTGCGCAACTGTTCCTGCCTCTCCTCCCTACAGCTTCCTCAGACTTATACCTCTACTCTCCACCTACAAGGACTTCTCGGCGTAACCCACTCTGTGGGCCACTACCGGAGCTGCACCTGAGATCTACCTTGCCTGTGAGAATGACTGGCTACCCACTCCACGGCAACACCAGATTATCATCTGCTGTAGCATCATTGGGCTTTCTCCTCACTGCACAGAACTGTGTTCGCTAACCCCCACTTTGCGGGTTCTGCTTTTCTCCATAATAAAGTCTCTCCACTAGGGTGTGCTGTGTTGCTAGACTGAGCCTGCCTACGGTGAGGCCCACAGGGCTCCTCCCTGTGGGCGGAGTCAGCTCTCACCTCGGCCAGGGTTTCACAACTACTCCAGTTCATAGCAGATTGCTAACTCCATGGACCCGGCTCAGGTCTCAGCCCTCCAGGCCATCCCAGGCCTAGCCCAACGCTTCACAGCACATCAACGGACTTTGGAAACTCTAGCAACTGCCTTCAACCAGCTAAATTACTGGCTGAATGCCTCCATTTCATCAGACAAGGACACTACTTCACCTCTGGGGCTACCGGCTCGAGTTTCTGTTCCCTTGCCTGCTCCTACTCGTTTCACAGGAGATCCCCTGCTGTGTAGGGGTTTTTTTTTAATCAGTGCCTCATGCACTTTTCGCTCCAGACCATCTACTTTCCCAACGTGATATCTAAAACTACATATATCCTGTCTCTTCTAGACGGGAAAGCTCTGGCATGTGCTTCACCTATTTGTGAGCGTAATGATCCAGTACTAAGTGATTTAACGGGATTTCTTACACTTTTTCACTCAGGGGTAGATTTTAAAACAGCGCGATTTGGCGTACTTTTGCTGGCGCATCAGGCGCAAGCAAAAGTACGCTGGATTTTAGTAGATACGCGCGGAGCCGCGCGAATCCGCTAAAATCCTGGATCGGCGCGCGCAAGGCTACCGATTTCGTGTAGCCGGTGCGCGCCGAGCCGCGCAGCCTACCCCCGTTTCCTCCGAGGCCGCTCCGAAATCGGAGCGGCCTCGGAGGGAATCCTCTAACGCCCTCCCCTCACCTTCCCCTCCCTTCCTCTACCTAATCCACCCCCCCCGGCCCTGTCTAGACCCCCCCCCCCCCCACATTTGTTGGGGGATTTACGCCTCCCAGAAGGGAGAAGTAAATCCCCGTGCGCCAGCAGGCTGCTGGCGCGCCTAGTCACAACCCAGGGGCGGGCCTGGAGGGCGCGGCCACGCCCCGGCCCGCCCCGGCCCGAAACCACGCCCCCGAGCCCACCCCCAAAACGCCGCGTCCCGCCCCGAAAACGGCGCGCCGCTCGGCCCCGCCCCTGACACGCCCCCAACACGCCCCCCTCAGAAAACCCCGGGACTTATGCAAGTCCCGGGGCTCTGCGCGCGCCGGTAGGCCTATGTAAAATAGGCTCACCGGCACACAGGGCCCTGCTCGCCTAAATCCGCCTGGATTTGGGCGGATTTAGGCGAGCAGGGCTCTTAAAATCCGCCCCTCAGTGTTCGATGACCCTGCCTGCAAGACTGTTGCTGGATCCGCCTTGTTACACCTACAGCAAGGTAGCAACCATTGACTGTCTATGTCATTGAGTTTAAAACCCTATCTTCAGAATTGCATTGGGACCTGGGTTTCCTCAGAACTATTTTCCTTGAAGGTCTTAATTGTTGCATTAAGGATGAACTGGCAGCACTGGAACTACCGGAGACTCTGGACAATCTCACGGATCTCACAGGATGAATTGATCGTCGTCTACGAGAACACACCCAAGAACAAAAAGGGAACAAGAAGCCTGCGACTGGAGTTCCTCGCCCTCGTCCAGTGCCTGTTATCCAGACCATGCCAGCACCCAGCAATGAGGAGGAGGAGCCTATGCAATTAGGCCGCAGCCACCTCTCACCCAAGGAGAGACGATACCGCAAACGACTGGGCCTCTGTATGTATTGTGGTGAACCAGTCCATGCTGTTCACTCCTGTCCCAACTGTCCAGGAAACTCTCAGACCTAGGATCCGCCAGAAGACTCTTCCTAGGTCTAACCTCTCCATCTCCTCCACTCACACTCCCGGTCTTGATAATTTCGGACACTCTGGAATTTCAAACTCTGGCCTTAGTGGACTCTGGTGCCGGTGGGAATTTCATTCTCAGGCAATTAGTGGAGCACCCATGTATCCCCACCATTTGGACCCCCACTCCGTTGCTGCTGTCGTCTATACATGAGCCAATACCGGGTGAGGTCTCCCTCTCCACACAACCCATCCACCTTCGCACAGGCTCTCTCCATTCGGAGACTCTCTCGTTTTTAGTGTTGGATAAAGCTATACACCCGGTGGTAATTGGGCTACCATGGCGCCACATTCATCAGCCTCAATTTGATTGGAGTACCCTAGAATTGTCACAATGGGGTCACACCTGTCACAAGAAGTGCCTGAAGAAGGTGACACCACTACCCTGCAAGTCGACCACCATTACCCTTCGGGTCTACCGCCATGTTACGCGGTGTAACAAGACATTTTCTCCAAGAAAGCAGCTGATATACTTCTGCCACATCAGGTGTTTGACTGCACTATTAACGTGAAGCCCAACACCGAGCCACCCAGAGGAAGAGTATATCCACTCTCCATAGCAGAGACTAAAGCCATGTCGGCTTACATTCAGAAGAACCTTGAGAAAGGGTTTATACGTCCTTCCAAGTCACCGGCAGGAGCTGGCTTCTTTTTTGTAGGAAAGAAGGATGGATCTCTTCACCCATGTATAGACTACGGTGGTCTAAATGAAATAACTGTGAAGGATCACTACCCCGCTACCTCTAATCTCCGAACTTTTTGATAGGCTCCAAGGAGCTAACATTTTCACAAAATTGGACCTAAGGGGTGTGTACAACTTGGTTCGCATTCGTCAAGGAGACTAGTGGAAGATGGCATTTAATATCCTCGACGGCCATTTTGAATACTTGGTCATGCCCTTTGGCCTTTGCAACGCCCCTGCCGTATTCCAAAATATGATGAATGGAATTCTTCGAGATCTGCTGTATCAAACTGTGGTAGTATATCTGGATGATATAATGTTTTTTTCCCAGAATCTCCAAAACCATGAATGAGACGTCACTGAAGTTTTATAGTGGCTACAAGAGCACCACCTATACGCCAAACTAGAAAAGTGCTCCTTTCATCAGGAGTCTGTACCGTATGTGGGCTACGTAGTATCCAGTCGGGATTTCGAGATGGACCCACAAAAGACCAGGAGCGTCCAGGACTGGCCCCAGCCTACCGGTCTCAAAGCATTACGCCGCTTCTTAGGCTTCACGAGCTATTATCATTCATTCATCAAGCATTACTGTACCTTAACCGCACCATTGCCTTCCATGATGTGTAAAGGAGCCAACCCATCTCAATGGTCCCCTGAGGCCGTTAACGCCTTCCAAAACTAAAGAAAGCCTTTCTTCAAGAGCCATGTCTCTGCCACCCGGATCATCGACAACCATTCATAGTCGAGGTGGATGTCTCTGATGTTGGAGTAGGGGCTGTCTTTTTCCCTGGCGTGTTTCCCTGGCTGAGAATAATTACGGAATTGGGGATAAAGAGTTGCTCACCATCAAGCTAGTTTTTGAGGAATGGTGTCCTTGGCTCGAAGGCACTCAACATCAAATAACCGTCTACACGGACCAAAAAAATTTGGAATACGTGCGCCATGCACAATGTCTGAACCACAGGTAAGCCCGATGGTCTGTATTTTTTAATTGCTTTGATTTTTTGCTGAAATACAAACCAGGGGACAAGAATACTGATGCGCTCTCGTGTTCTTTTGCCACCAAAGACACGCTAGACGAACCACATCATTTAATTGACACTGCCAAAGTGTTGCTGTCAACTACTCTCATGGTACCCACCGGGAAGACGATGGTTCCCAGGAACCTAAGGAGAAAAATTCTCAAGTGGGCTCATGATTCCCTGCTTGCCGGCCATCCCAGCCAATTCTGAACTCTAGCCAACATTGAAAGATACTATTGGTGACCGTCCATGAAAAAGGATGTAAAAGTCTACGGTGGCATCATGTTTGACCTGCACCAGACAAAAACCTCCAGCTGGCGTTCCTGGGGGCTTCTCCAACCTATACCTCTGACCAGTGAACCATGGACGCAAATAGCCACAGACTTTGTGGTGGATCTTCCAGTATCTAATGGTAACAACACTATATGGTGTATACACCAAGGGGTAGATTTTCAAAGGGGTACGTGCGTAAGATATGCGCGTACCCCCCGAAAACCTACCCCAAACCCCCCCTGCGCGCGCCGAGCCTAAGCCCCGGGATGCACGTAAGTCCCGGGGCTTCCATGGAGGGGCGTGTCGGAGGCGTGTCGGGGGCGTGCCAAGAGTGACGCGGCGTTTCAGGGGCATGTCGCGAGTGACGCAGCATTTCGAGGGCGGCGCCGTGGGCGTGGTTTCGGCCCGGGGGCGTCCCGGGGGCGTGGCCGTGGCCTCCGGACCAGCCCCCGGACCGGAACATGGAGCGCGGCAGCCGGCCCGGTGCGCGCAAAGGTGGGGGGGGGGTTTAGATAGGGCCGGGGGGTTGGGTTAGGTAGGGGAAGGGAAGGGAAGGTGCAGCCTCGGAGGGAACGGAGGCAGGCTGCGCGGCTCAGCGTGCGCAGGCTGCCGATTTTGGGCAGCCTTGCGCTCGCCGACCCCGGATTTTAATGGATACGCGCGGCTACGCGCGTATCTATTAAAATCCTGCGTACTCTTGTTCGTGCCTGGTGCGCGAACAAAAGTATGCGTGTGCGCAGATTTATAAAATCTGCCCCCAAAAGCGCAAATAAATTCTTTTTGGTCAAAGTTCATAAAATATGTTTTGTTTATTTTCACTCGGCTACTCCTTTTAGTAAAACACAGTGTTGTACAACGAATCCCCCAACAGGGACCCGTGTTTTGCCAGTCCGGCTGCTTCGGGGGGGGCAATTTCTAACAATAAACAATCTGTAATAAAAGGAATGATATAATGACCAAAATACAGAAAACTGGGAATGTGGCAGACAATGAAGAAACTTGTTAACATGTAAGACATACCTGTGTCACGAACTGTCTCAAATTTTATCAGGAGCGCTCTGAGCGGTCATAAGTAAAGACGTTTTAAACCCTGCTGATCATTTTGGCGCGAATATGCGCACCAATGACGGAAGCAAATTCACTAGCCAATCACCATACACACGAGAACAATGATGTAGGTATACTGTCAGATAAAATAAATCCACTCAAGTTCTGCATTTAAACCCTTTGGGGAAACAGTGTCCAAAATGTGAATCCATTTCTGCTCCCGCTTAATAAGAATAACTGAGAAGTCCCCTTCTCTTAACGGGGGCGTTACAACATCGATGACAAAAAACTTCAAGTCTAGCACTGAGTGGGATAATTGTGTCCAATGTGAAACCAGAGGGGCATTTTCTTTGCCCGTCTTAATATTAGACTTATGGTCGATAATGCGAGTCTTAATTTTGCGAAACGTCTTACCGACATAAAGTTTGTTGCACGGACAGCTGATTACGTATACCAACCCTAGAGAAGCACAATCAGATACTCCATACAGTACATAGATTTTCTTAGTAGATTTTCGGCAGGGTTTAAAACTCCTTTACTTATGCCCGCTCAGAGCACTCCTGATAAAATTTGAGACAGTTTATGACACAGGTATGTCTTACATGTTAACAAGTTTCTTCAGTGTCTGCCGCATTCCTAGTTTTCTGTATTTTGGTCATTATATCTTTCCTTTTATTACAGATTGTTTGTTGTTAGAAATTGCGCCCCCCCCCCCCCCCCGAAGCAGCCGGACTGGCGAAACACAGGTCTGTGTTGGGGGATTTGTTGTACAACACTGTGTTTTACTAAAAGGAGTAGCCAAGTGAAAATAAACAAAACCTATTTTTTGAACTTTGACCAAAAAGAATTTATTTGCGCTTTTGGTGCATACACTATATGTGTTGAGTGCAATTTTCACTCCAGTGCGTTATTGAACAACACTATATGGGTCACCATTGATCGCTTTAGCAAGATGGCACATTTTGTGGCATTACCTGGACTGCCAACAGCTTCAGAATTGGCGAAAGTATTCATTCGTCACATATTCCGTTTGCATGGTATGCCCAAACACATACTCTCTGACAGGGGAGTCCAATTCATGGCTAAATTTTGGAGATCTCGCCCCAAAAAAATTTGATATCTCATTGGACATGACGTCCGCCTACTACCTGCAAGCTAACGGGCAAATGGAGAGAATGAACCACACCCTCAAGCAATTCCTACATTCTTATGTTAACTCCAGGCAGAACGATTGGGCTGACCTATTACCTTGGGCCGAATTTGCACTGAACTCTCACCCATCAGCCACGACTGGATCATCTCCATTTCAGCTGGTATACGGACGTCAGCCATTACCTCCACTTCCGATTCCACTATCAGTCTCCTCACCAGCTGTGCAGGCTTTGGTTCAGGAGCTACAATACGTGTGGGAACATACTAAGGGCCTGTTACTGAAAGCGGGACAGCAAGCTAAGAAATTCTATGATGCTCATCATAGACCTGCTCCTCAATTCCAACCAGAAGACAAAGTATGGCTCAGCACCCGCTTCATACTCCTCAAATTGCCTTCCGCACAATTTGCACCACGTTACATTGGACCTTTCTCTGTGCTCCATCGCCTCGGGTCTATGACCTACAGCCTGAAATTACCATCCTTACTCCGGATTCATGATGCCCTCCACATATCACTATTGAAGCCTCTGGTTCTATCCGAATTTTCAAGGAAAACACCTGATCCGCAGCCCCTCTCTGCGGAGGAAGTTATAACATACCAGGTAGAGGACATCCTTGATGTGAGAAAATGTGGTAAACACTGGGAATAGCTGTTATCATGAGAAGGAATCGGGCCGGAGGAGAACAGTTGGGAACCAGCTAGTAACATTCTTGACAAGGATCTCATCAAGCAGTTTCATCTGGACCATCCTAGGAAGCCAAATCCCTGGGGAGGGGCCCTAAGAAAGGGGATACTTTTGTGCCCCTCGATCACTGGCGTCTGCGACCATTGTTGCTCACCTCCTTTTTTCCTGTGCCTGCCTCTTTGGGTCAAGTAGCGGTCTCCATTCGTGAATGCCGACCTCCGCGGTGTCTCCCGAGTAGCCCGGGCACGCCCGGCCGCCATCTTAAATTGGGAATCACTTAGGCGCACGCGCGCACAAGAGCTTCCTAAGTACACGTCATGGCGGGAACCTCGGAGGCGTCCCCATCCGATGATGTCAGATGCCTTTGGTACTTAATCCAGCTGGCTCTTGGCTAAGACGAGTTAGCAAGGACTTCCACCCTGCCTAATTCCGCTCTTCAGACTTCCTGTTCTTCGTGGGCTTGGACGTTGAGTATCCGCTCCTCGGGGGCTCGCTGACACCTTGGGCTATCCGCTCCTCAGAGGGCCTTCCTGTCTACGTCTCTACCACCCACCACCTCAGAGCTTCCTGGATTCTTCGTGAGTACCTCTCCACTTCCTCGCTTGCTGGACTCTGCGGTGTACCCCATCCCTCGGGCCACTACCGCTTGCCTACAGTCAAGCCACTCTCTGCTCTGTGCAACTGTTCCTGCCTCACCTCGTTACAGCTTCCTCAGGATTCTACTTCTACTCTCCACCTATGCAGACTTCTTGGCGTACCCCACTCTGTGGGCCACTACCGGAGCTGCACCTGAGGTCTACCTCGCCTGTGAGAACGACTGGCTACCCACTCCGTGGCAACACCAGATTATCATCTGCTGTAGCATCATTGGGCTTTCTCCTCACTGCACAGAACTATGTTCGCTAACCCTTGCTCTGCGGGTTCTGCTTCTCTCCATAATAAAGTCTCTCCACTAGGGTGTGCTGTGTTGCTAGACCGAGCCTGCCTATGGTGAGGCCCACAGGGCTCCTCCATGTGGGTGGAGTCAGCTCTCACCTCAGCCAGAGGGGGTCACAACTTCTCCAGTTCATAACAAGATCCAAATGTCTGTATATTAACCCTGTTCCTCTTTGAAAGCGAGTGCATGAGCATTAACCTCCAAACATGGCAATGTTAAGACAAATAGTGCTGCTCCCACTGACATAAGCATTATCACTGAAGAGATTTTTCCCTCTGATTTTTTTGTATTTTCTCCATTGTATAATACTTGCTTATGTTAATAGAAATGTAAGCATGTCATTATTAAAATGGACTAAGTGAGAATATTTCTATTATTAAGGACAAAATATGATGTGTATGTGTTCCCATATTTTACATAGATAATATTTAGCCTTGTGTTAGGTAATTGATTGAATTATTCTTTTCTGTTCAAGCTGGATGTGAAAAAGTCTATCAGTCTCTTCATGTCATATGTCCACAAAACCGTTAATGAAATGTCTAAGATGTATCTGAGTGCTGACAGGCGCTATAACTATACAACACCCAAAACATTTCTGGAATACATCAAACTTTACCAGAATCTGCTCGCTAACAAAAGGAAAGAACTCATTGCCAAAATGGAAAGACTGGAGAATGGTTTAACTAAACTCCAGGATACTGCTGGTCAGGTATGTACCAATGGAACTGGAATTTGTATGCTCTGAGGGAGGAGGGAGTTTTTATGTGAAGGCTTCTTTATTATTTACCAACTTCTTCCTGTTCCGTAAGGCAGGTTTCAGTTGAATTGGAAAATAGGTGGTGTTCCTTGATCCTCCTCCTTCCATATATCACAGCCATTGCAGAGTCAGTTCTGTGACTGACAGAAACAGATAACGGCTCCTTCTTTAACCATTATAAGTGCACAGAGCTAACAGGTGGAGGAAAGACCTTGCGCTCGCATCAGCAGTTCCCCTCCCCCTCCCCTCATCCCAAACATACAACTCAACTCTTGGTTGGGATTTAAAATTGGCCGCAGTTTATTTCAACCAGAACCCGAGCCCTTACAAATATTCGATAAGAACCCCCCCTTAATCCAAACCCCCCCCTTCCTCCACTCCTGCCCTAGCCTCCACCACCTTAAACCCCAATGGTGGAGATACCCTCCCCCTTTCCCACCTGCTCTGCCTGTGCCAGCATGAGCAAGCTTGAACCGTGAACCTTAGCCCCACGGTTTGCCGGTCTTCCCACGTAGCAGCCTCCCAGCTACACAGGGCCTTAATCCCCTCCTCCAACCCCGCCCCCCATTCCCCTTTTAACAACAATAACGCTCGGCTCGGGTTATCCACCAACACTGCGACAATATACAAAACAATAACATGAATCAAGGGCAGGAGGGTGGGACAAAATTCGCCTTCCTACCTCCCTGCTTCCCTCGACGAACTGGCCCGTTGCCCTGCAGACGTCACCTATGACCCACCAATCCCTGTTCCTGATTTGAAATAGCATTCACTCCTGGCTCTCACCCCTCCCTTATTTTATTTTACTTCCCGCATCCTAACATCTACACTTCCCCTCCCCCCGTCCCTGCTGCTGAGCCTCGCACGCTTTCCCTCTGTTACCACCGCCGTGCTGTAAACCAGCACGGCTTGCTCTAACAGGTGGAGGAAAGACCTTGCGCTCGCATCAGCAGTTCCCCTCCCCCCTTCATCCCGAACATACAACTGAACTCTTGGTTGGCATTTAAAATTGGCCGCAGTTTATTTCAACCAGAATCCGAGCCCTTACAAATATTCGATAAGAGCCCCTCCTTCATCCGACCCCCCCCCCCTTCCTCCAACTCCTCCCCTGGCCTCCACCACCTTAAACCCCAATGGTGGAGATACCCTCCCCCTTTCCCAACTGCTCCGCCTCGTGCCAGCGTGAGCAAGCTTGAACCGTGAATCTTAGCTCCACGGTTCGCCGGTCTTCCCACGTAGAAGCCCCCCCAGCTACGCAGGGCCTTAACCCCCTCCTCCAATCCCACCCCCCATTCCCCTTTTAACAACAATAACGCTGGACTCGGGTTATCCGCCACAAAAACAAGTTGTTTATGACTTGTTTCCCCCACTGCGGCCATCTAACCTCTACTGCTTATCTCCTTTTCTAATCCTTCTTGAATGTATGGTTAAAGAGATCCATTCCAATATCGGATAAATGGATCCCATCTCCACTAAAGAGACCTGCTTCTCCACTCCACGCCCCCTCCCACTCCATCCACTTCCCCATCTGCCTGTTTATCTTTTTGACACCACTCTTCCAAACCGTCTCTTCAGTGTTTCGCAATCGAATAATAATGTCGGACCACCCCAATCTAACTGACGGCCACCTCGCCCAAATTTGAGCTAAGTCTTTTTTGATGCATGTCAGTAAATTTCTGCACGTCTTTCTTCCGACATCATTTCCACGTAAATTAACAATTAGTATGTCCGGAACACCCCACATGTCCATTCGCTAGCTTAGGAAAGGCAACAGCTCGTCCCATTCCATGCCTCTGCGACTGAACCAAGCTAATTGCCACCCGAGGCGTTCCAGCTCCAAATGTTCCCCATACGGTCGTTTCATGGCACGTCTTTGCACTCGATGGATATATGAATGGCCCACGATCCAGGCACATTTGTGACCTCTCCTCCGCCCCCCGGCTTCTGTAAAAGAAATAATGCATTAGTCTCTATATCCTATACCCTCCCCTCCCCCTCTTCCCCTCCCCACCCGTGTATACCGACTCTCTTTACTCCTTGTTTTTTTTTGGTTTTTTTTTATACATCCGATCTAATATAATCCCTGAAAACTTTCGATTTCCACCGACCTATACTTTTTATCCCCACGTCGGGCAATCCAGCCTCGGCCGCCAACGTCACTGCCCCGATCCTGAAGGAATGAGAACTATATCTATTCGCGTCCCTCCCATCTGCTGTGATCACCATTCTAAGCACTTGAGCAAATTGATTCTTAGTCAATGCCGAACTGTTCTTATGCACTAAAAGGACACCCCCCCCCCATCGCTGGTCTTAATCGCAGATACCTCCAGGCAGAACGCACTGGGCAAATAGTGTCACTCGCCGCCGGCAATAACTTTATGGTAGTGCCCTTGCCCATCTGGTCTGTCTTGGATCTTGGTAGGAAGATCGACACCTCCTGTTCCCTAATGTCAACACAATCCTTCCTGATCCCCGGGGATCCCTTATCCCTCACTGACTGGGCGACCAACTCGCTGACTCGCATAGCGCCAAAGAACGCCCATGAAAACGCCACGCTGAATAAAACCGCCTCATATGTAGACCAGCAAACCTGTGGTAACCACTCAGAGAATTTTACCACGTCATGATACCAAATAGGCAATCGTTTATCTCTCCGTATACCAAACCATTTTTGCCATCCCCCCAAAACTTTACGCAAACGAAAACTACCCAAGGGTTACCCCAACCTTGTAACTTCTGAAAGAAAGAAAACCCAACTAAATGCAAACGGGTCGTGGCCACCGACCATCCACCCACCTTGACCCAGAGCACAAAGTCCACTAGCCATTGCTCACTAACTAACCCACCTCCCCAACCTCTAGCCCCGAGAAAATTAGCTACTACAGCATATCCTTTGGAGTATGAAGTCCAAGTACTTGGGGCTACGGAGTCTCGAATGAGTTCCCATTCTTCAGCTTGTGTGGCGTCTGGCCAAGAATCCTTCACAGTACTTCTTCCTACAAACGCGACATCTGACAAAGAAAATCACATGACTTTCTGCAAATTCTTCCTCTCCTCCATCTTCACACCTCCCTCCCCTTTTGTTCCTAATTGTCTTTTATGAATTTTGATGTATTTATTCATGTAATATTTATTCATTTTATTGTATTCCTTTATTGTTATTGATTTATATATTTATTTATTTGTTTGTTTGTTTGTTTGTTTTTATTATTACCCTCCATTTGCTCTTCTCCCCCCCCCCCAACCCTTGCTTTGTACCTGCCCGTCTTTGAAATCATCTCCTTTCACTGTTGCTTGATAGTTTTCATCACTGTCTTAGCCCCTGACTGTGCGCCCTTAGCGCTGGGGTGTGCCCCATTGCAATTGGAGCACGCATGCCGGAACTTGCATTCTGGGAATAAACAGGTGGCTCGATTGAATTGCCAACATAAATCACCTTTTGGTGGAACCGCTTTGCTATCTTTTCCTACTATCCCTCCTACCCGAAGTGCTGCATCTCCTCCCGCAGCACCTCCCCAACTGCTCTGTGTATCCCCCGTGCCCCCAAACCCTCCACTGTTAGTCTTCGCTAGCTTGGCACTTTTGTTTGTCATCTGCGTGAGCCATAGATTAATGTCCTGAGTCCCCAAGACATGAATCTGTTACCAGCTATTTTTTCTCTGAATCGCTCATCATAATTAAGCCACACCCATCCTTCATAATCCCGGAATGCCCCCAAGATACCATCGCAGTACGCCAGTAAGGCCCCGTGTTGGTCTGGCCGGTAATGGCCCACCACACTGGCTAAGCGCAAAAAACCTCTCATCCAATTTAATAGGTTTTTAGGCACCCGGACACCTGTCTCGGCCCCTTTCTTTTTCTTGCTTCCCTTACCCCTCCTCTTCCTCCCTCCTCTTCTGCCTTCCACCAAACTGAATATGTTAACATACTTACGTTTCTTTATTCGCTTACGTATCTTACTCGGCACCCCTTCCCAAAGCTCGGTCAAAGAAGCCAATGCTGAGTGCCCCATATCTTGCGCCGGCCCCATTCCTCCTTCTTCCGTCTGCCTGCACTGGATGTCGAAGAAGATGTGTCTGACGAACTACTATCTGTATCACTGGAACTACTGACACGCCTGCGCTTCTTGGACTTAGCTCTAACCATATGCTCTTGCACCCCTTTGTGCTCGTTACCTTCCTCCTCTCCCCAGATGCGAGACTTAGCTGCCTCTCCCCTTGGTCTGTCAGCTCGTCCCACCACCGGTCCATCCACGCTGGGGTAAAGCGGGTCCTTCGCCCATCGCTTTTCAGCGTATGATGTGCTCGGTCTCGCTTCTTCCCCTGTATTTGCAATAGAAAACACATTAGCCCCAGTACCAGCTCTGCCAGCAACTTGTTGCCCCGACTCCTCCGTTTCCTTAAAAGGTCCGCTTCCTACTCTTGATACTGCATGTGCACTCCCATGCTCTCGTCGTGGCTGCCAGTCTCTTCTCCGATCCCCTTCTCTGGCCTCCTTTTGTGTACATGTACTCCATTCCCGCCAAACCCCAAATCCTTGCTGCATCCCCACCATTTGATCTTCCCTCTCCCTCCCATATCCGGTGTCCCTATTGCCTCGCCATATTCCCTCCCTTTCCTGGCGCATGCGGCCGCACTCACCGCATGCCTGCTCGTGCTCGCAACCTCCGCATGCCTGGGCCTCCTGTCCTCCCACGGCTGCCGCTCCACGTGCTCTCCTCCGACCTCGGCCATCTCCAGTCGCGCCGCCTCTGTTCCCCGCCAAGCCCGCTTTTCGCAGTCTGGGACAGCTGGAGCTGTCAGCTCTTCTCCCTCCATTGCATGGTCATGCCTGCAGGCCTCGTGTCCATCCTATGACTGCGGTCATCTTTCCTGCCGGTGTCAACTCGACGCTCTGCTCTGCTAACGAAATCGCAAGCGCTGCTAGCTCTCCGCTTACAGGCCTGTCAGCTATGCACACCTTCCCTGGGTCCCCTACTAGGGGGTCCGGGCCACTCTCTGAAGGCTGGGTTAGGTCCCCGAAGGATCGGCAAGTCCAAGGGGGGGGGCAATAGGGGCTCTCCATGCCCTGGGCTGGGCTATGTCGCAGATCAGGTTCAGCCTCTGGCCCACTTTCACCAGAACTTACTACCGCTTGTTCCTTCTCCCACCCCATTTGGGGGGTTCCCAGGAGGGGCCAGGAGGCTTGTGAGCCGACTGCCCCGGCCACAGGGTGAGCCCTTCCTCCTTTCTTAGGACCAGCTCTACCCTGGCGTGACGGCAAACTCTTTCTTTCTCCTAACCTCCTCATCTTATAGCCTAAGCTACACTCACAGAGCCTTCCCCTTAGCTGCAAATTTCTACTTTATTTGCTTTTCGATTACCACAGCACAAAATTCGCCTTCCTACCTCCCTGCTTCCCTCGACGAACTTGCCCATTGCCCTGCTGACGTCACCTATGACCCACCAATCCCTGTTCCTGATTTGAAATAGCATTCGCTCCTGGCTCTCACCCCTCCCTTATTTTATTTGACTTCCCACCTCCTAACATCTACACTTCCCCTCCCCCCATCCCTGCTGCTGACCCTCGCGCGCTTTCCCTCTGTTACCACC
Source organism: Rhinatrema bivittatum (assembly GCF_901001135.1). Classification (NCBI taxonomy): domain Eukaryota; kingdom Metazoa; phylum Chordata; class Amphibia; order Gymnophiona; family Rhinatrematidae; genus Rhinatrema; species Rhinatrema bivittatum. The sequence goes on along the minus strand of NC_042618.1, from coordinate 164,959,802 downwards.
GCCGTGCTGTAAACCAGCACGGCTTGCTCTTAATTTTGTAACTACGCCTATACTGGGTAATTTTTGCCCATGGACTTTATACTATGGAGATAGTTTTAAAAGAATTTACACATGTAAATGTAACATATTGTAGCAATTTTAAAAAGCCATTTTTGCATGTAAAGTACACATGGCCAATTCAATGGCATGTATTGTAGCAATTTTCAAAAGCCCACTTACATGGTAAAGTGCATTTACACATGTAAAACCCAATTTTAAGCATGTAAATGCTTTTTAAAATCAGGCTCACAAAGGAACTTTGAAAATTACTCCAGCAAAACTATGAATCGGTTATTTACACTTTCGAATAATAGAAGGATTAGGGGCATTCCATGAAGTTAGCAAGTAGCACATTTAAGACTAATCGGAGAAAATTCTTTTTCACTCAACTTACAATAAAGCTCTGGAATTTGTTGCCAGAGGATCTGGTTAGTGCAGTTAGTGTAGCTGGGTTCAAAAAAGGTTTGGATAAGTTCTTGGAGGAGACGTCCATTAACGGCTATTAATCAAGTTTACTTAGGGACATATTTTCAAAGCCTACGAGCGTAAATCCAGGTGGATTTGCTTATACAAAATCTCTAAAACTTCATACTTTAACTTTATATGTTAAACATTTTTATTATAATTATTATTTTAACATAAACATTTTTTATATCACAAAATTGATTTAGAAATAACAATTTTATTTTTGTTAATGTATCTAAAAAACGAGAAGCTTGGGAGTGAGTGCCGAGGTGGTGACCTGGATTGCAAATTGGTTGACGGACAGAAGACAATGTGTGATGGTAAACGGAACCTTCTCTGAAGAGAGAGCGGTTTTAAGTGGTGTACCGCAAGGATCGGTGTTGGGACCGGTCCTGTTCAATATCTTTGTGAGCGACATTGCGGACGGAATAGAAGGCAAGGTTTGTCTTTTCGCGGATGACACTAAGATCTGCAACAGAGTGGACACTCCGGAAGGAGTGGAGAGAATGAGACGGGATCTAAGGAAACTGGAAGAGTGGTCAAAGATATGGCAGCTGAGATTCAATGCCAAGAAGTGCAAAGTCATGCATATGGGGAGTGGAAACCCGAATGAACTGTATTCGATGGGGGGGGGGGAAAGGCTGATGTGCACGGAGCAGGAGAGGGACCTTGGGGTGATAGTGTCTAATGATATGAAGTCTGCGAAACAATGCGACAAGGCTATAGCAAAAGCCAGAAGAATGCTGGGCTGCATAGAGAGAGGAATATCGAGTAAGAAAAGGGAAGTGATTATTCCCTTGTACAGGTCCTTGGTGAGGCCTCACCTGGAGTACTGTGTTCAGTTCTGGAGACCGTATCTACAAAAAGACAAAGACAAGATGGAAGCGACCAGGAAGGTGGAGGATCTTCATCGGATGACGTACGAGGAGAGATTGAAGAATCTAAATATGTACACCCTGGAGGAAAGGAGGAGCAGAGGCGATATGATACAGACTTTCAGATACTTGAAAGGTTTTAATGATCCAAAGACAACGACAAACCTTTTCCGTAGGAAAAAAATCAGCAGAACCAGGGGTCACGATTCGAAGCTCCAGGGAGGAAGATTCAGAACCAATGTTAGGAAGTATTTCTTCACGGAGAGGGTGGTGGATGCCTGGAATGCCCTTCCGGAGGATGTGGTGAAGACCAGAACTGTGAAGGACTTCAAAGGGGCGTGGGATAAACACTGTGGATCCATAAAGTCAAGAGGCCGCCAATGAAGAGTGGGTGACTCGCCAGAATGATGGCTACTGCCTGGAGACAATACCCTTATTCAATAAACGTACACATGCTTACTGTGACTCCAACATCGTTCTAGCTTCAACAGCAAGAGGAAATGTGGAATAAAGGATCTGCACTCACAAAGGGCGGAGTAGCTGGCTTGTTACGGCGGTTACTACCCCAAACCAAATAAGCCTGTTACTTCAATTTCTATGCATATACAGCATAGTTCTCTGCTTCAACGGCAGGGGAGAAAAAAAAACTGATACTACACACATCCAGCAGAGCTCTCTGCTTCAACGGCAGGGGAGAAGAAAAAAGGGTTCACACTCACAAAGCGGGGAGTAGCTGGCTTGTTACGGCGGTTACTACCCCAAACCAAATGTGCCTGATACTTCACTTTCGATGCATATCCAGCATGGCTCTCTGCTTCAACAGCATGGGAGAAGAATAAACTGATACTTCAAGCATATCCAGCATAGCTCCCTGCGTCAAAGGCAGGGGAGAAGAAAAACAACCAATAAGGGCTGTATAACATAGTCTGAGTAAAACAAATAAGCATGGGTGTAGCTTGCTTATTGCGGCGGTTACTACCCCTACTACCCCTAACTAATCAAGCTAGTTATTTCACTTGGATGCAGCTCCATCACTGCTTTCTACATTAATGGTGGGGGTGGAAGAGAAATAGAACCAAGAGCTAAGAGAAACAGATAAGTATGAGAGAAAAAAGTGTGTGAAGCTTGCTGGGCAGACTGGATGGGCCGTTTGGTCTTCTTCTGCCGTCATTTCTATGTTTCTATGTTTCTATAATTGACTTTACTATTATCTTGTTACAAGTTAAAAAATATCAATATACTATCGTTATTATCTACTCTGGTATCATTCATACAAGATAAACCCAACTCTTTTTGAAAAATTATCTATTATCTCAACTACATTGTATACACCCTTAGATGAGTTCACCCTATTGTTAAATATAGGAAATCTATTTGCATGAGAAGACCAAAGCATTCATGTTCTTAGACTATTTCCTTTTTGAACTCAATGTCTGTTACGGTCCTGGGCCGTGCCCCGGGACCTACACGCACCGTGCGGCCCGGTCCGGCTGCAGGAATGCCTTCTCTTCGGCCTTCCAGGCCCGAGACGCAGCCCTCCATGGCGTTCTCCCTGCGAGGGAGACGCCGTCTCCAATCCGCGGCTGGCCCCGCCCCCTAGGCACGCGTGCGCGCGCCAGGGCTTCAGATTTAAAGGGGCCAGTGCGGGAAACTTAGGACAGCCCTCCTGATGACGTCAGACGCTGCCGGGTTATTTAAACCTGGCAGCTGCAGCTGTACCTCACCTTGCAACGAGGTTCTCTCAGTTCGCTGAATTTCGAGTTGCTGCTTGGATCTTGGATTGCCTCTTCTGTTTTCTGACTTCTGACCCGGCTTCGTCCATTGACTTCATCTTCAGCTTCTGCCAGCTTTGGTTTCGGACTTCTGACCTCTGGCTTCTGACCCAGCTCCATCCCACGACTCTGATTCCCATTTCCGCCCCTGGCTTTGGCTTCGGACCTCTGACTTCTGGCTTCTGACCCGGCTTTGTTCTTGGACCTTGACTTCAGTTTCATCCACCTCCACAGGTATCTGGTTCTTGCTGGCCCAGAGGATTCTCCTGAATCCCAGTGGCTCAGGCTCTCATGGGCTCCTCCCGGGGGAACCATGGGCTTCTGAGGGTGAAGACTCTCCAGCCTCCTGGGCCTAGTCATCCTCATCGACCATCTCTTCGGCCACTGCCCAGATCCTTGGTCGCATAGGGCCCCACCTAAGTCCAAGAGGTCTGGGTTCCTATGGGCTTCTCCCAGGGGACCTCGGACTTCCAGTGGTGAAGTCTTCTCTGGAGTCTCTTCAGCGCCGTACCATCTGCAGTCTCAGCCGGCCCAAGGGTCCACGACCATAACAGTTTGCAAGGCCATGGACCCGGTGGATCTTGCAGGCTTGAAAGCCATCCCGGGTATTGCACAGAGACTGCAACAGCAGCAAACATGCCTCAAGTCCCTGATGGCAACAATGCAGGGACTAGCTGACCGCGTTAGCAGAGCCCCTGATTCCAGTTCCCCGGTACCTGGAGCCGAGACCAATACCAGACCAATGGTACCCATACAGATGCCAGCACCCTCATGGTTTTCAGGGGATACAAAGCTTTGCTGAGGGTTCTTGAACCAGTGCAATATTCGTATCAATCTCCTTCCAGCTAGTTTCCGACGGACTGGATCAAGACGATCTATATTATCTCCCTGTTGGATGGGGGACCCTTGGCATGGGCCTCCTCCCAGTGGGAGTGTCAGGACTCCTGCCTAGCCAATCTGGTACAATTCATCACCGCCTTTTGGCGGGTCTTCGATGAGTCCTCCCGCAGCCCTACTGCCGCATCCGAACTGCTCCAGCTGCGTCAGGGTAACCGGCCTTTGGCGGAACACACTGTGGCCTTTCAGACTCTTGCCGCCAAATTAAACTGGGGAACTGATAGTCTGCATGGCATCTTTTTGGAAAGTCTCTCCCCAAGACTTCAGGATGAGTTGGCGGCCAGAGATCTCCCGGACAACTTGAACGACCTCATTGATCTGGCGGGCTGCGTGGACCACCGTATCCATCGCCAGTTCCGGGAGAGGAGGCCTGCTCACAGACCCGGGAGCTCCGGAACCACATCTTCCCGAAACGGGCACTCCCCCTCTGCCTCTCCGGGGACTCAAGATCCTGAACCCATGCAGGTGGGCCGGGGGCCTAACTCTCAAGAAGAGAGGAGAAGACGTCGGTCTCTGGGCCTGTGCCTGTATTGCAGTAGCAAGGGCCATTTCCTTACCTGCTGTAGCGAGCTTCCGGGAAACGTTCGGACCTAGGGACAGTTGGGGAGCTAACCCTAGGTCACACCACTTCTGCCTCCCCGTACACCATCCCGATGACCTTTCTCCTTCCTGAAGAAGAGTTTGAAACGCTAGCCCTGATTGACTCTGGAGCCGGGGGAAACTTCATCCTCAAGGATTTGGTCCAGCAACTCCAAATCGGGGTTCAACCCCAAAGACCCCCTCTCTGTGTGTCTTCTATTCGGGGGGGGACCCAAAAAGCACAAAGGAAGGCGATCTATAAAAGCCGTCAGGATGAACAAAGGAATAGATGCCAATAGTCTTATAAAATTCCTTTATTAAAGTTGAGACACAAAGGTAGCCCGACTCTGGCCGAGTTTCGCCATATCAAGGACGGCTGCCTCAGGGGCTAAAACATAAATAAATAAATAATCATATCAATAAATCATTGTGTAAAAAATAAATTAAAATAATAATTAAAAACAAAATGTTTATGTTGTACATGTATTATAGTAATGGTGACACATAGCTCATTTCGTATGGAAACTATGAAAATTATTATTATGAAATTATATCTGATAGGAACTGAATAAACTCACGGTTAACACAAATGTATAATAAATTCAAATGAATCTGTAATAAAAGATGGTTTTACCTTACGTGTATTCTCTTCAATTCACAAATTAGGCAATTTGTGTATGAAGGATCATATATTCCATTATATGACCAGCAAAAGTAATATATCTGTAATTATGCAAAAAAGGATGGCAATATTATATAGGACTTTTTATTCAAATTTAATAATTAGTATGCAAACATTTGTAGTTGTATATGTACAAAGGTGTGTATATATAAAAAATTGATTGATGACGAAAGTAACATATGTACCTAATGAATCAATTGATAACTTGTGTATATATTATTAAATACTTATATTGGTGTATGCAATAAAACTATATTTATTTACATAAAGTGAATTAATTGATAAAAATCAAAAAGATAAGTGAAAAATGCATCGAAAGTGAGTTAATAACAAAGCTCATATCAAGTGCAATACTTGTATAGTGAAAGAAACAGGTTACCTTGTAGTCGCATTCACGGATCGATCTCCACTTATGCGGACAAACATTGAGCGAGCACTGTCTAGACAGTATTTATGTGTAGTTTTCGCTTCTCATATTTTTATAGATCACATAGATTTTCACTTGGTATTTATTCACATTTTTTATATACATTGGTACTTTCATATGAACTTAATTCAGGTATTTTTTCAACTTATCATACATATTAACACATCATTTTCAAACTTACATGTAGGAGATATATATAGTCTATTAATGATGCGGAATTTATTTAACCATTCCATATATTTTTTATTATACATTCATTGGGAATTTCTTTATATTCAATTCAACTATTCACTAATTTCTTTCAACCTTCTTATTAATCGCTTTATGTCAATTGATAAGCGCTCATTTAATTTAAAAAAAAACATTTTAATTTTAATAAGAATATGTATTCAGACATCACATTTGTTATCACATTGTTAATTTATTAATTATTCATTACATTTCATTCACTATACAAGTATTGCACTTGATATGAGCTTTGTTATTAACTCACTTTCGATGCATTTTTCACTTATCTTTTTGATTTTTATCAATTAATTCACTTTATGTAAATAAATATAGTTTTATTGCATACACCAATATAAGTATTTAATAATATATACACAAGTTATCAATTGATTCATTAGGTACATATGTTACTTTCGTCATCAATCAATTTTTTATATATACACACCTTTGTACATATACAACTACAAATGTTTGCATACTAATTATTAAATTTGAATAAAAAGTCCTATATAATATTGCCATCCTTTTTTGCATAATTACAGATATATTACTTTTGCTGGTCATATAATGGAATATATGATCCTTCATACACAAATTGCCTAATTTGTGAATTGAAGAGAATACACGTAAGGTAAAACCATCTTTTATTACAGATTCATTTGAATTTATTATACATTTGTGTTAACCGTGAGTTTATTCAGTTCCTATCAGATATAATTTCATAATAATAATTTTCATAGTTTCTAGGGATGTGAATCGTTTTTTGACGATTTAAAATATCGTCCGATATATTTTAAATCGTCAAAAATCGTTAGGGCCACGATACAATACCAATTCCCCCGATTTATCGTCAAAAAATCGTAAATCGGGGGAAGGGGGAGGGCAGGAAAACCGGCACACTAAAACACCCTAAAACCCACCCCCGACCCTTTAAATTAAATCCCCCCCCCTCCCGAACCCCCCCCCCCCAAATGCCTTAAATTACCTGGGGGTCCAGCGGCGGTCCGTAGCTAAATCGGGGGAAGGGGAGGGCAGGAAAACCGGCACACTAAAACCCCCTAAAACCCACCCTGACCCTTTAAATTAAATCCCCCACCCTCCCGAACCCCCCCCCAAATGCCTTAAATTACCTGGGGGTCCAGCGGCGGTCCGTAGCTAAATCGGGGGAAGGGGGAGGGCAGGAAAACCGGCACACTAAAACACCCTAAAACCCACCCCCGACCCTTTAAATTAAATCCCCCACCCTCCCGAACCCCCCCCCCCCCAATGCTTTAAATTACCTGGGGGTCCAGCGGCGGTCCGGAATGGCCTCCTGCAATTGAATCGTGTTGTCTTCAGCCGGCGCCATTTTGCAAAATGGCGGCGCAAAATGGCGGCGGCCATAGACCAACACGATTCGACTGCAGGAGGTCGTTCCGGACCCCCGCTGGACTTTTGGCAAGTCTTGTGGGGGTCAGGAGGCCCCCCCAAGCTGGCCAAAAGTCCCTGGGGGTCCAGCGGGGGTCCGGGAGCGATCTCCTGCCACGAATCGTTTTCCGTACGGAAAATGGCGCCGGCAGGAGATCGACTGCAGGAGGTCGTTCAGTGGGGGTCCGGAACCCTCGCTGAACGACCTCCTGCAGTCGATCTCCTGCCGGCGCCATTTTCCGTACGGAAAATGATTCGCGGCAGGAGATCGCTCCCGGACCCCCGCTGGACCCCCAGGGACTTTTCGCCAGCTTGGGGGGGCCTCCTGACCCCCACAAGACTTGCCAAAAGTCCAGCGGGGGTCCGGAACGACCTCCTGCAGTCGAATCCTGTTGGTCTATGGCCGCCACCATTTTGCGCCGCATTTTGCAAAATGGCGCCGGCTGAAGACAACACGATTCAATTGCAGGAGGCCGTTCCGGACCGCCGCTGGACCCCCAGGTAATTTAAGGCATTTGGGGGGGGTTCGGGAGGGTGGGGGATTTAATTTAAAGGGTCGGGGTGGGTTTTAGGGGGTTTTAGTGTGCCGGTTCACGATTTTAACGATTTTCACGATACTCTAAACACCCAAACAGCGACGATACGAGTCCCTCCCCCTCCCAGCCGAAATCGATCATTAAGACGATCGAGGACACGATTCACATCTCTAATAGTTTCCGTACGAAATGAGCTATGTGTCACCATTACTATAATACATGTACAACATAAACATTTTGTTTTTAATTATTATTTTAATTTATTTTTTACACAATGATTTATTGATATGATTATTTATTTATTTATGTTTTAGCCCCTGAGGCAGCCGTCCTTGATACGGCGAAACTCGGCCAGAGTCGGGCTACCTTTGTGTCTCCACTTCAATAAAGGAATTTTATAAGACTATTGGCATCTATTCCTTTGTTCTATTCGGGGGAGACTTCTTCCAGGGACCATCACTACTCGTACCAGGCCTCTCACGCTCGCACTGGTATTCTGCATATGGAGGAGATTTTGTTCCTCATCCTGGAAAAGTCCATGCATCTGGTCATCCTGGGGCTACCTTGGCTACGAAAGCACTCTCCTGTAATCTCGTGGGATACCCTCCAGGTGGCGCCCTGGGGGCCATCGTGCTTAGACTCCTGTTTGGCCGCTGTTCCTCGACCATCGGTACCTCTCCTGTTGACTTCCTTGGCACTGCCATCCCACTACCAAGACTACCTTGATGTCTTTTCTAAGGAGAAAGCCAAGATCCTCCCGGAGCACCGCCCTTTTGACTGTGCGATCAACTTGCTCCCGGGTACCACGCCGCCACGAGAAAGGGTATACCAGTTGTCCCTTCCGGAGATGCAAGCCATGTCTGCTTACATCCAGGAGAACCTGGACCGGGGATTCATTCGACTATCCAAATCCCCGGCTGGAGTGGGGTTCTTCTTTGTAGCAAAAAAGGACAGCTCCCTCCGACCCTGCATAGATTATCGTGGTCTGAACAGCATTACCCACCATGGCCAGTACCCTTTGCTCTTGATTCCAGAACTCCTGGATAGACTCCAGGGGGCCAAGGTCTTCACAAAATTGTATCTCCATGGGGCCTGTAACCTGGTGAGGATTCGGCCAAGCGACGAATGGAAGACCGCATTTAACACAATGGATGGCCACTACGAGTACTTGGTCATGCCCTTCGGTCCTTGCAATGCCCCGGCGGTTTTTCAAAAGCTCATGAACGAGGTTCTACAGGAGATGTTACATGCCTCCGTAATTGTCTACCTTGACGATGTACTAATATATTCCAAGGACTTGGAGACACACTGTCACGATGTTCACCAGGTGCTGCAGAAATTGCGAGATAATCGACTGAATGCGAAACTTGAGAAATACCAATTTGAGCAAGAATCACTGCCCTTTCTTGACTACATTGTATCCTCCACAGGGTTCCATATGGATCCGGAGAAGGTCGCGGCCATCAAAGATTGGCCTCAACCGGTGGGAGTCAAAGTGCTTGTTAGGAATCTTGCTAGGGAATTAGCAATCTGTTATGGTTTCTGCTAAGGAGAGCTCCTGGTGAAGGAGGCGTTAGCAACCTTGTAATGATAGTGTGGGTGGATCCATGGGCCGATGGCAGATGACCACGCCCCCGAGAGGAATCTCGAGAGGGACCACTGGCTAGGCTAGAGTATGGAGACAGACACAGATTAGTTCTTTTATTAAACTGGTATTGAAAACCACCAGAGGTGGCAGTAGTGAGCTGATATGCCCGGCAGGGCTGTAGTCCCTCAGATACTGGAACCGCTTTCCAGGAACACTGAGCTGTAGAGAAAACTGTAGATAGTGAGTAGGCAGAGTAGACAGCATTCATTAACAGAACTAGATGACAAAACTCACATATGGTCTCAAGGAGGCTCAGGAGCTGGAGAGGAGTAGGCCCTCAAGCGAGTACCTGATCCCAGGGAAAGCGCTGAGAGAGCGGAGGTAACTCACGATAGTTTGTAATAGCGATAGCTTCCAGGCAATAGAGAATCTTCAGAGTGTTCAGGAACATGGGCCCTCGAGGAGCGAGTACCGGTTCCTGTTTGTAATTTGCAAAAGAGAAATAGTGAGGCCCCCGAGGAGCGGGTACCCCTGGTAAGTCCGAGGAGGCAGAGCTGCTTGGGGAGCATAGCCAAACCCAACCCCTTGCTAACTCGATTCATATAGTGAAGTAGAGACCTTTAAGTATGGAAGCAGATGACGTCATCTCAGGAACGCCCCTGAGGATTCGCGCCCTTGCTGGTACATCACTCAGAGCGCGCGCGCCCTAGGTCCTCAGTCAACATGGTGGATCATCAGCATCGGGCCGGACCAGGAACGCTGGAGGGAGATGGCAGGGAAACGCTGCGGCAGCCAGCCATCTATCAGACCCGGAGGGAGTCGCCAAAGTGGTAAGGTGGGCGGAGTGGAAATGTCGAGCAGCGACGGTCGTAACAGCGCTTCATCGGTTCCTCGGGTTTGCCAGTTTTTATCGGCAATTTATTCCCCATTATTCCCAGATGGTGGCTCCGCTGACGGCCCTCACCAGAAAGGGGGCCGACGCCAGGAACTGGCCGGCAGTGGCTCTATGAGCCTTTCAGGAATTGAAGAACGCATTCCTCCAAGACACCTGCCTCCGCCACCCCGACCCTAAACGTCACGTCATCGTGGAGGTCAACGCCTCCAACATAGCTGTCGGGGCCATTTTAAGTCAATTGTAAAATGGAGGCAAATCCCTGCTGTGTTCCTACTACTCACGCAAGTTCTTGCCTACAGAGGGGAACTACGGCATAGGGGATAAAGAGCTGCTGGCCATCAAACTAGCTTTCGAAGAATGGCGCCAGTGGTTGGAGGGGGCCCAGCACCCAGTAGTCGTTTACACAGACTATAAGAACCTGGAGTATCTGTGCCGTGCCCAGCGTCTTAATCCACGGCAGGCACATTGGTCACTCTTCTTCAGCCATTTCAATTTTTCCCTCCATTACCGACCGGCATCCAAGAACATCCGAGCGGATGCTCTCTCCCGCACGACGGAGACAGAAGATACCATGATCCCACCTCAGTACATTCTGGACCTGGCCAAAGTTCTTCTGGCCTCATCGGAGGTGGTTCCTGCGGGTAAGACAGTGGTTCCTGCTCGACTTCGAAAGAAGGTACTGGCATGGGCCCATGATTCCCTGACCACGGGGCATCCAGGAACCGCCCGGACGCTGGAGCTCCTGTCCGAATTCTATTGGTGGCCGCAGGTCAGAAGAGACGTTACACTCTATGTTCAGTCTTGTCCTACCTGTGCCCGCCAGAAACCCTTGCATGGCCGTCCCTGGGGACTCCTCCAGCCACTGCCAATTCCTACTGAACCTTGGACTCACCTGTCCACAGATTTTATTGTGGATCTGCCCGCCTCCGATGAAAAGACTGTGATTTTGGTCACGGTCGACCGATTCTCGAAGTTGGCTCACTTTGTGCCTCATGCTAAGCTGCCTATGGCACCAGAATTAGCTACCCTCTTCACGCAACATATCCTTCGTCTACATGGACTCCCTTTGTACATAGCCTCTGACCGTGATCCACAGTTTACCGCGAAATATGGAAGGCACTTTGCAGGAAGTTCGTTGTTCAACTCGACTTAACAACGGACTTCCACCCCCAAGGCAATGGGCAAGCCAAGTGCACTAATGGGACTTTAAAGGCTTTCCTCCGGTCCTTCGTGGGGGACCTCCAGGATGATTGGGTCACCTTGTACTGTGGGCGGAGTTCTCGTATAACCGCCATAAGCACTCTGCGACCGACCAGTCCCTGTTCCAGTTGGTCTACGGAAAGACCCTGAGGCCTCCTCTGCCATTGCCTTTAACGGTACCATCCCCTGCAGTCCAACTTACGGCACAACAGTTGCACAACCTCTGGAGATCCACCCAGGAGAAATTCCGTCTGACGGCAGCCAAGGCTAAAAGATATGCAGACAGGTTACGGCGGCCTTCCCCAGTCTTCCTTCCGGGGCAGAAGGTAAGGTTGAGTACCAGGAACATCCACTTACGGACTCTCTCTATGTGCCTGGCCCCCAGGTACATTGGTCCATTCACGGTAGTGGAGCGAGTAGGGGCAGTCTCCTACCGGTTTCATCTGCCGTCCACCCTGAGGATGCACAATGTGTTCCAGGTGTCTCTGCTTAAGCCTGTGGTGCTCTCCACATTTCATGCCAAACATTGAGAACCTACCGCCACTGAAGCCGAAACCGACTTCACCTATACGGTGAAGGATGTTCTGGACGTTCAGTTCCACCTTCACCGGTGGGAATATCTCTTCTCGTGGGAGGGGTACAGCCCTGAGGAGAATTCCTGGGAGCCTTCTTCCCATATCCTGGACAAGTCTCTCCTCCGTCAGTTCCACCTGGCTCATTCTGCTAAGCCCGGACCCCCGGGAAGGGGGCGTGGAAGGGTACTGTTACAGTCCTGGGCCGTGCCCCGGGACCTACACTCACCATGCGGCCCAGTCCAGCCACGGGAATGCCTTCTCTTTGGCCTCCCAGGCCTGAGACGCAGCCCTCCGCAGTGTTCTCCCTGCGAGGGAGACGCCGTCACCGATCTGCGGCTGGCCCCACCCCCTAGGCGCGCGCGCGCGTGCGCCAGGGCTTCAGATTTAAAGGGGCCATCGCGGGAAACTTAGGACAGCCCTCCTGATGACGTCAGACACTGCTGGGTTATTTAAAACTGGCAGCTGCAGCTGTACCTCGCCTTGCAACGAGGTTCTTTCAGTTCGCTGAGTTTCGAGTTGCTGCTTCGATCTTGGATCGCCTCTTCTGTCTTCTGGCTTCTGACCCGGCTTCGTCCATTGACTCCGTCTTCAGCTTCCGCCCCTGGCTTTGGTTTCGGACTTCTGACCTCTGGCTTCTGACCCGGCTCCGTCCCACGACTCTGATTCCCGCTTCCGCCCCTGGCTTTGGCTTCAGACCTCTGACCTCTGGCTTCTGACCTGGCTTCGTTCTTGGACCTTGACTTCAGCTTCATCCACCTCTACAGGTATCTGGTTCTTGCTGTCCCAGAGGATTCTCCTAAGTCCCAGCGGCTCGGGCTCCCCCGGGGGAGCCGCGGGCTTCCAAGGGTGAAGACTCTCCAGCCTCCTGGGCCCAGTCGTCCTCATTGACCATCTCTTTGGCCGCTGCCCGGATCCTTGGTCACATAGTGTCCCACCTAAGTCCAAGAGGTCCGGGTTCCTACAGGCTCCTCCCAGGAGGACCTCGGACTTCCAGTGGAAAAGTCTTCTCCTGAGTCTCTTCAGTGCTGCCTCCCGGCTGTGACGCTCGCTGTGGGTTTCCACAGTATACCATCTGCAGTCTCAGCTGGCCCAAGGGTCCACGACCATAACAATGTCTTTAAATTTCATAGAATTTCCTAACCCAGTTTTTCTTGACGTTGACTTTACTAATCCCTCAATGGATATTTCTATTCCTAGTTTGGTTTTTTTATTATTCCCATGGCGTTTTTTCTATTCTGTTGATTTTTTTGACTTTTTTCATCCCAATACTGCAGCATTTCAACATAGAATGCCTGCTCCAGAGGACTAAGCCATCTCTAAATCAAAATGAAAAATGTGTGTGAGAATACTTTTTATCCTTATCTTAAGAAACACCTAACTTCCAGGCCGATACAGTTAACCTGCCATTGGACGCTCGTTTTCCCTTACCCCTTATTCAGTAAGGGGCAGAAAACGCGCGTCCAACCCTCCGAACCTAATAGCGCCCTCGACATGCAAATGCATGCAAATGCATGTTGATGGCCCTATTAGGTATTCGCGCGCGATTCAGTAAGTAAAATGTGCAGCCAAGCCGCACATTTTACTTTAAGAAATTAGCGCCTACCCAAAGGTAGGCGCTAATTTCTTCTGGCACCGGGAAAGTGCACAGAAAAGCAGTAAAAACTGCTTTTCTGTGCACCCTCTGACTTAATATCATAGCGATATTAAGTCGGAGGTCCCGAAGGGTAAAAAAAAGTAAAAAAAACATTTTGAAGTCAGCCGGAGGCTGTCGGGTCGAAAGCTGGACGCTCAATTTGGCCAGCGTCCAGTTTCCGAGCCCGTGGCTCTCAGCGGGCTCGAGAACTGATGCCAGCAAAATTGAGCGTCGGCTGTCAATCCCGCTGACAGCCACCGCTCCAGGCCAAAAGGAGGCGCTAGGGATGCGCTAGTGTCCCTAGCGCCTCCTTTTGCCCATTTCTACCGCCGGACCTAATTTAAATACTGAATCGCGCGCACAGGCGAGTGGCGTGTGCGCGCGCCGGGAGAGCGGGCATTCACCCGCTCTCCCGCGGACTTTACTGAATCGGCCCGATTGAGAGCACTACTTACTTCTCATTGACTCTTTTCTAATATGTACCAGGCGTGCTCATCACTGATAATTTTCTAGTAGGGAGAAATAAAGGAATAAGCAATTTTTCCCCTGTTCTCAGTGTGTGGAGAGAATGAGAAGATGGTTAGTGTCTTTTGCAGCAGTTGCACTGTCTATAGTATTCACATTCTTATTCTCCCATGCTCTGTATCTGCAGCAGCTTCCTTCCCTGGCATAACTGTGAGACAGGGGTAGCTCTTTGCTGGTTCTCCAGTTAACTTGCATTTCTTTGCTAAGAACTATCAAGGTCAACTGTTGTCCTGTGTAAAGTTTAACAGTCTCTGAGGTTGCAGGTTGCTGCAGCCTTTACCAATCTCACACAGTCTCAGAGATACATTCTTAAATTATTCTTGTATAACAACAATAGTGAGTTCTTCCTTTAAGAGATTCCCACATAAACCTTGGATCATTCAACAGAATAAGTGGTATTAAATAAATGTTTACTTTTAGATTCTTTCAGCAATAAAGATTATACATTCTCACAGGACAAGCAGGATGGTAGTCCTCACATATGGGTGCCGTCAGTGGATGGAGTCCTGTCATGGAAAATGTTTCTGTCAAAGTTTCTATAAAGCTTTGACTGACACTGGCACACTGAGTGCACTGAGCATGCTCAACCTGCAATTATCACTGTGACCACAGGTGTCTCCCCTCACTCTTCTTTTTTCCGCGCTGCAGTTAGCATCGCGGTCAGGAGCTCTGTGAGAAATTCTCACATCTTTTCCGCACGGAAACACTTAATATTTTACTTCACAAATAAATTTTCCCTACACGGGTCTCCCTTCGCATACATTTAATCGATGCTCGGTGAGTACTATGCCCTGTTTTTCAGTCAGTTCCTTTCACCTCACTAATGGTTTCCCCGGCCTACCAACCGAATTGTGGCCTTCCCTCTCCCTATGTTTTCATCCTCAGTTAGCCCCACAGAGCCGGTGAGTATCCTCCAGTGACCCCCACTAGGGTTAGTGGGATAGGGACATCCACGGTTATCGTTGCCACCAGGGCTCCTGTCGAATCCATGCCTCCATCGATTCCCTTGGTACCTTCGTGCGGTTGATGCCCCCATCGCTACCGTCGGTACCTCCAGCCATGCTGTCCTGCCTCTGTCGCTGCCATCGATGCCCCTCCCTCTCGGTCTATCGATGCCATTGGTCCCCGCATCGATTCTTTCAGTGCCATCGATGTTGACATCCATGGCACTGATTTCTCCTTGAATTCCATCGATGCACATAGATTCCGTCGATGCCGTTGTCACCCGTGTTGATGCCATCGATGCCCACTTTGGTGCTATTGTTATGTTCGTGGACCATTGGGCCAGTTGGGACAGAGGATGGAGTACTGTGTGGTCCACAGCAAGTGTCCCAACCAGGAGGCGGTACGGAGACCCGGAGCAAGCTGAGATACTGGACCACGGTGGAGTCCTATGCGACCAAGGACTCTGTACCCACTGGGAGGATGGCCGACGTTGGACCCTGGTAATAGAATAATCTTCACCCTGGAGATCAGCACTCCCCCGGGAGGAGCCCTTAGGAGTCCAGCCGCTGGGACTTTTGGAGATTCACCCTGGAAGCCGAAGTTCCCCCAGGAGGAGCCCGTAGGGACACGGCCTCTGGGACTTAGGCGACTCCCTGAAGGTGGAAGATGGTCCGGATGCAGGCGCCTCCTGCAGGTCGTGGGTTCCGGACGGCTGGTGCCTCCAGCAGGTCGTAAGTAATCCAGAAGTCGGTCCAGGAGTCTGAGTCCAAAGAGCGGTCCGCAGCCAGTCCAAGGGTCGGTGTCCAGAGAGCGGTCCAAAGCCAATCCAGAGGTCATAGTCCAGCGAGTGGTCCAAAGCCAGTCCAGGGGTCGGAGTCCAGAAGAATCAATCCAGCGAGGAGGGCAAGGCAGAAGCGGGACGAAGAGCGAACCAGGAACACAGCAACAGTAGGCCGAAGACCAGGAACCTTGTTGCAAGGCACAAGAGAGATCTAGCTGCAGGGTACTTATACCCTGAGGGCGTCTGACATCATCTTCAGTCCGGGAGAGGTTTTCCCGCGCTGGCCCCTTTAAATGGGGCTCCTCCCCGCACGTGTGCGTCAGGGGGCGGGGCCAGCCATGCCGGAGCGTCGGCGTCTCTCCCGAAGAGGGAAAGACGCGCTGGAGGGCTTGCAGGTCCGGGAAATGCTGGCAACGGCCCGGGGAAGGCTGGAAACAGCCCGGGCCACCCACGAGGTATGTGGAGGGACCAGGGCACAGCCCGGGACTGCAACAGCTATTGATGCCATCGATGCCTGGGTCAGTTCCATCGATGCCTGGGTCGATTCCATCAATGCCTTCGACACCCGGATCGATGCCATCGATGCCTTGGTCGATGCCATCAATGGCCATGTCAATTCCCATTGATGCCCATGTCAATGCCATCAATGCTCAAGTCGATGCCATCAATGGCAGTGTCGATTTTTATCCATGCCATTGGCGCCCATTGATGTTGACATCCATGGCACTGATTTCTCCTTGAATTCCATCGATGCCCACATCGATTCTGTTGATGCTGTCGATGCCCATGTTGATGCCATCGATGCCCACTTTGGTACCATCAATACCATTTATGCCTAGGTCAGTTCCATTGATGCCTGGGTCAGTTCCATCAATGCCTTCGACGCCCAGGTCGGTTCCATCAATGCCTGGATCGATGCCATCGATGCCCGGATTGATGCCATTGATACCATTGGTGCCCAGGTCGATGCTATCGATGCCCGGGTCAATGCCATCAATGCCAGGTTGACTCCATCAATGGCCATGTCGATTCCCATCGATGCCCATGTCGATGACATCGATGCCATTGATGCACAAGTTGATGCCATTGATGGCAGTGTCGATTTTATCCATGCCATTGGGGCCCATTTCTATTCCACCAATGCTATCTTTATTTATTTATTTAAAAACTCTTTTGTACCGTCATTAAGTTAATTCACCATCACAATGGTTTACATAAAGGCACAATAAGAAAAAAATATATAATTGGTATAGATTACAATTTAAACATGTGCCAACATAAAATGGTAACAAATTTTAATAAGAGAAACTATGTGTTGGTTAGAGCTGATATGTTGGTTAGGAAACTATTAAGTGGTTCAAGTCTATGTTTAATATGCATTTGGAGATATAAATGAAAAACAATTGTTTGCTTGGTGCATCCTTATCTATTGATTGCTTTCCTCGTTCTCTTTGTCTTTGTCTTTGTAAAAGGCTTGTTTAAAAAGCCAGGTTTTCAGATTAGTTTTAAATAGTTTCAGATTTCTCTGTAGCCTTATTTCAAGTGGCATGGAGTTCCATAACACAGGTCCAGCCAGTGATAGTGCTCTCTCCCTTACTTGAGTAAGGCGTGCTGATTTGACGGAAGGAACAGTTAGTAAAGCCTTATTAGCAGACCTCAGGTTTCTGTGTGGTACATGTATGCACAGTGCTATGTTGAGCCAGTTGGCCTTTTCATCGTGGATTAGTTTATGAATTATACACAGTGCCTTATACTGTATTCTTTTTTTGATTGGGAGCCAGTGTAGTTCAGCAAGTGTTCCTGTAATGTGGTCTCTTTTCTTTTTACCGTGTCCAATCCATCGATGCCATTGACACCCACGTTGTTTTCATCGGTGCCCTCTTCATTTCTATCGATGCTGCCATCGATTCCGTCGATGTTGGTATCGATTTCGCCGATCCTATCGATGTTTCTTCACTTCATCGATGCCACATCGATTCCATTGATACCTACACCAATGCCATCAGTACCTCCGTCAGTGTTATCGTTCCTCTGCCCGGGCCATCGACGTTTTTCATCAATGTTTTTGATGATGCCCTTGAGGCCGCTTTCAATGCTGCAATCGATACCATCAATACTGACATAGCACCTAAACGCAATGCCCTCGACTAAACACAGTGCTTCATGCTTCGGGTTCTTAACTAAAGCCCTGTATCATCCTACGACACTACATAGTGCCAGGAGCAGTGCAGGCATGCTGACAGTCCATCACCACTCACCATCCAAGACAGCGAGGGCATCCACCTCAGAGCTGGGGAAAGACTGGGCCGAGCTCCGTGGCAATCATCATCACCGGCACGATGATCGTCCATCACCAACGCAATCCAGGACATCGGTGCTATCCTACTCGGTGCTGGAGAATGACCAGACCGAACAGCATCGCTACTGCCACCGCCACTGTTCCGCACAGTGGTGGCAGTTCTCGGTGCTGGAGAATGACCTGGCCGAGCTCCGAGGGATTCCGCACTGGCGTCAGGGTACATTGAGCCAGTTGCGAAGCAGGCCTGGGTTCATGAGTCATGTGCTCCTCTGCACCCGAGGCATTCCCCACCGACACCGTTGCGGGGTTCTGAGCCACCACAAAATAATGTGGAAGCGCCAGACACACCTAGCCTGTCTCCTCTGTACCTGTGCTACCATACCAGATTACAGAGTTGAGTCAGACGTTTACGTCCTTCGGGCTGTCCTTGACTCCTCCTGAAATCCATGGAGCCATCGATCTTCACCGGCTCATCCTTCTGCGATCCACGAAGGACAGTAAGTACTCTAATCCCTCTTCAGCAACAATCCCACTGAGACCTGGTCACTAATCGGGCCACATGGTTTCGAAAGGTTCTAGGTCGTGTTATCTTCCAAGAACCGTATTAGTGTCACATATCGCTATTGCCAGCTATGTTGGACACAATACCAAGAGAACCTCTCTACCAATAAATTGGGATTGCATCGAGACATCCTCCTGTTGTCAGCAATGGGACTCCGTACTCGATAATACTCTGGCTTCTGGTTCCTAATTAAGGCCCGAAGTTCCAGATGCATTAGCTGATCTGCTAGACACAAGATCCAGCAAACACTGCCTCAATTGCAAGTCCACCTCGAGACCTGGCGACAGCTCTCGACGTTTTATTGCACAGCAGACAGAGATGCGGGTAAGACTTTTACCGCTCACGCTCCCATGGAAGATTAGTTGATATCCAGATTACATCAACCCTGCCAGTTGAACACCTCCTGATCTCTCAACTTGCCGGATATCAGAGCGGCCACCCCACCTAGTATCAAGGTTCAGGTTACAGTCCCCCGGACGCTACAAAGCGTGGGGGGTGGGGTTGGGGAGTTTTTAATCTCACTAGTAGATGCTCTCCACCCATCCTGGACCTCAGAAATGTCAACTTTCTTCAGAAGGGACAGGTAAAATGGTGTCTTTCGTCACCATGCTTTCCTTACTGCAGTAAGTGAGTTGCCTCTCTCCTCTAGTCTTTCTATGTGCTTCATAGTGAGTCAACAATATTACAATCCCAAGTTCTGCCAGTTGCTCAAGCTTCAGCAACTGCTGCTATTTCATCAAATCTGTTGCATTCGTGCCTATTCTCGCCCTCTCTCCACCCTCTCTTTACCTTGTGGCGACTCCCTTCGGCTCAGATGGACAGATGCAGCCGCAGCTTCTCTCCGCCTCTTGGTCCCGGTGTCCCCAGGCTGGCCTGTCGCCGCGGATCCGCCATGTTCTTGATGACGTAAGGGCGCGCGCGCGCTCCAGACTTATACCAGCAAGGGCGTGAACCTCGGGGATGGCCCCCCATAGTGACATCATCCATATTCCATTTCAAAGGTCTATGTTTGCTAACCTCAGACGAGTTAGCAAGGAACTCCATTGGGACTTGCTTTGGCAGTCCACGCTACTTGCAACCACGATCTGAGTCAGCCAGGGGAAACCTTCTCCACTGCTCGGCCATTCCAAACTTACCAGGAGTACCCACTCCTCGGGGGCTCCATGCTCTCTTCTTAATTTCAGATTGCAACAGGGGATCCAGTACTCGCTCCTCAAGGGCCTACGGTCCCGAAGACTCAGAAGACTCCTATTTCCTGGAGGTGATTGCAGGCATGAACACAGTGAGTCCTATTGCAGATAGGAACCGGTACTCGCTCCACGAGAGCCCTTGTTCCTTATCTCAAGACTCCCTTCAGTCTAAGATGTTATCGCAGGTACGTAGATCGTGAGTCACCATTTCAGTTTGCAGAAAGGAATCAGTACTCGCTCCACGAGGGCCTCTGTTCCTAATACCTTTCTCAGACTTTCTTCTTTCTCTGAAGATATCACATACCTATATCTATGGCTTACTCTTACAAATTAACAGATAGGAACTGGTACTTGCTCCACGAGGGCCTATGTTCCTAATTCTTTCCTAGCCTCTCTTCTATTCCAGAAGCTGTTCTATATACGGTTATTGAGAGTTCTATTTCAGTCTGCCTTCAAGAACTAGAATTCGCCTGCGCCTCCTGTTCCCGATTACTAGAGACTCTCTGTTGCATAAGAGGACATTGCAGACATCTACAATTGTGAGTGTATCATCTACCACTGGTTATGCCCAGCATACCCTGTCTACTCACTAACTATAGTCTCTCCTTACAGCTCAGCAATGCAGAGATCGTAGTTCCAGTATCAGAGGGACTTCAGCCCTTCCAGACACATCTACTCACTACTGCCACATCTGGTGGTTCTATTTCCAGTCTAATAAAAGAACTATCTGTCAGGTCAATACAATAAAGTGGGGCCGCGGTTACCCCGCTCCTAACCCGCTTTCTACTCACTTTCCGGCCGCGTTAGCCCTTCCTGTGATACACAATCCCCTTTAACCGATTCTTACCGCCTCTTTAAATCACCAGGTAACCCCTTCCGCACGCGGCATGTATATTAGATGTAAACGATCGAATTAGCTATTCCTCCCATACAGTAACGCGCGCCCTGACTATCGCTATTTTACCCTGCCGTTTTTCCGCACGTTTAACCTGCTAACTTACCGCCTACCCTTACCCCTGCGTTAGAGACACGGGTAATGGTAGACGACAAACTTTCCCCCAAAAGGAAACCTCTAAAAACCTAAAATCTCCTCCTCCCCTCCTCCCGAAGCGACTCGACATTACTTTTTGTTGCTTTCTTACTTTTTGTTGCTTTTCAGCCCCTTCCCTTCTCTGACGCCCTCCGGAGGGGGGAGCCGGCGGCGAAAGCGGCTTGCAGTGTTCCCCCCCCCCCCCCCCGCGCAGGTCCCGGTTCTCCTGGCTTGGCCCTCATCAAATTGTGAAGTCAGGTGAGAGCCCACTGTTCTGTGCCCTCTCCAGTCACGGCGCGAGCGAAGCGAAGCGTACTTTCATTGGCCTGAGTGCCCGTCAATTTGGGCGCTCCAGCCAATGAAAGCACATAGACGGGCATGCATGAAGCACGCCGTGACTTCACGCGTGCCCGTCCATGTGCGCCCAAATTGACGGGCGCTCAGCCAATGAAAGCACGCCCGTCTATGTGCTTTCATTGGTTGGAGCGCCCGTCAATTTGGGCGCACCAGCCAATGAAAGCACATAGACCGGCGTGACGCACGCCGTGACGTCACGCACGCCCGTCTATGTGCTTTCATTGGCTGGACCGCCCAAATTGACGGGCGCTCAGGCCAATGAAAGTACGCTTCACTTCGCTCGCGCCGTGACTGGAGAGGGCACAGAACAGTCGGCTCTCACCTGACTTCACAATTTGATGAGGGCTGAGCCAGGAGAACCGGGACCTGCGTGGGGGGGGAACGCTGCAAGCCGCTTTCGCCGCCGGCTGCCCCCTCCGGAGGGCGGCAGAGAAGGGAAGGGGCTGAAAAGCACAGAACAGTGGTCTCTCACCTGACTTCACAATTTGATGAGGGCCGAGCCAGGAGAATCGGGACCTGGGCGGGGGGGACCACTGCGAGCCGTTTTTGCCGCCGGCTGCCCCCTCCGGAGGGCGGCAGAGAAGGGAAGGGGCTGAAAAGCAACAAAAGATAAGTTGGCACATGTCGAGCCGCTTCGGGAGGAGGGGATTTTCGGTTTTTAGGTTTTCATGTGTTAAAGTTGGGATCCACTTCCTGGTGCCTGTCATTTCAAATGTCATTTGAAATGACATTTGAAATGACAGGTACCAGCGCACCCAGGATACTGTATAGGCGCTGTATTAAGCGCCTATACAGTAAAATGGGTTGCGCGGGCCTAACGCTTCGCCTAACGCTTTGCAGACGTGGCTTGCATTTGCAAGTAATTTAAATAGAGTATCGAGCGGTATGTGATCAGAACTGTGCGTGCGGCAAACGAGGGTGCACCCGGCACTGCCGCACACTTTCTAACACGGCCTTACTGTGTCGACCCGTGTGTTTGTCTCAATACTCCTGCCTAGCCGATGGTCCCTCTCAGGATCTCCACTTAAGGGCGCTGTCATCTGCTATCGGTCCAGGGATTCACTATTTCTACTAAGTGTTACTCCTCTTACTGCGGAAGCTGTTCTACATCAGATAACTATCTCCCTGTGGGAATCATACAGGTTGCTGGCTTATTATTATACAGGAGCCAAGCCTATCAAATTGTTAACTTCCTAACAGGACTCGTACAGATAGCTAACTCCGCCTCCCTGGCGGGGTGGTTCTATACAGATTGCTACTCCGCAGCCTATTCCATAATGGATTACCAACACCTCCTTCTCCAGGAGCAGAAGCGTAACACATAGTTAACTCTTATCTGCTGGCTTCCCCCATCAGCATCACAGAGTATAACAGACTGCTATCTCCTCCCCTCTGGAGAGCACAACCCTACAGATTGCTAGCTCTTCCCCTCGGAGGAACGGGATTCTACAGATTGCTAACACTCATCTGCTTGCTCCTCCCCTCCACATAGCAGATTCTAACAGATTGTTAACTCCCAAGCAAGATCGTTAACAAAATCACTTGCAGTGACTGCTGTTTCTCTACAGAGTAAAACATCATTCACGCTTTTCCTTGCATGGACAGCTGCCTAACAACAGTCAATCCAAGCAAGGAGCTTTATCTTCTTCATGACTCACTATAAATCTACTATCTGGGATTGTGGTTTAACTACCATAAATCCCATATAGAACAGTTCTGGACACTACAGTCGCAACGAACTTCCTGTCCAACAACCGCGCAGGCATTCTGACAAATTCCTACATATCTCTGCGTGCATGCAACATAACCTCAGCCCCTCAATTCTTTCATTGCTGAGCCATGGGATTTTTTCACTATCCACTTACTCATATGTCCAGATTCGCTATGAGTAAGATTCAGTAAAATTTTTAATTATCAGTGGATCTAAACTGTTCAACCGCTTTTGTCCCTGATCCGTATAACTGATTGCTCACAGTCGCATTTACTTAGGGTTGAAGAGTTCGAATCCACATCTTCCCAACCCAATATGCGTCTATTCCACTCCATGCAGAGTTTCACATGAACTTCCTGGAGCTTCGAGCCTCTGCAACAAACCTTTGTGCATACAGACAGACAGCATAGTAACAATGTGGTATTTCCAACACACAAGCACGCACAACCTCTTAGCTGCTCTGCTAGGAAGCTGCGCAGCTCTAGCCTTTGGCCCTTGCACACTCCATGCATCCCTGGGCCACTTATCTAACAGACTTACTGAACACACTAGCAGACCTTCTCCATAGATGTTTCCATCCTCTCGAATGGTCTCTGACTATATGTGTAGCGAGAAAAATCTTCTAGCACTGAGGTCAACCGACTTTGCCCTCTGCGTCTTTATCGAACCATGCGGTGGACAGATTCTACTACCTACACATGTCTCGGAATGCGTTCACATGGACGCCTTTGATGCAACAAAGGCCTCTTATATGTGTCTCTTTCAATGCCTCTCATAGCCAGCACTCTTATTATGCTGCACCGGGACGGGGTTCACTGTTCTAAGACCCACATCCTGGCCGAGACCAGTATTTATTTATTTATTTATTTATTTTTAATTTTTATATACCGAAGTTCTTGTTGGAATTACAAATCACTCCGGTTTACATAAAACGATGAACTGCCCAACAGCGGATGGGGGCTTTACATAGAACTGTAGAACATAAGGAACAATAAAACCGGATGTCAATTTAACATAGTAATAATAAATATAATATAATATAATATGTACATACAATTTAACTATTTAACGTAGTAGAGATGACCTGTCAAATCTACCATATAGATACAATAAGAGTAATATAGTGAACTTATGGATTCAAAAATTGATTGAGCAGTTGTGGAGTCCTGATAGTAGGAATTGGTGAGATACTTCTCAATCTATCACACAATCTATCACACTTCTATCACACTATCAATCTATCACACAATCTATCACACTTCTCAATCTATCACACAATCTATCACACCAGTAACCAATTCTCAATCTATCACACCAGTAACCAATTCGCCTTCTCACAGGTCAGTCTCATATCATAGACTCACTGATGTTTTCAGGTACTGGTAGCGTCACAACAGCCTTCCACACATAAATCTTACCATTCAAAATGGCATGATTTACCACATGATGCATACAAAAGGGTATTACCCCCTATTTTTCTCTTACTCCCTCGGATTCTGCTCCCCAGACATCCTCCAATTGGGTACACCTCTGTTCCAATTTGGCATACCACTTGGGAGTGGGGATACCCGATTAACGGTTCAACCCCTTCTGAGTCAGCTTACATGGGTCATGCACTGATTAAGCCACCTCTATTTTCACTGGTTACGGAATGGGACCTACATTTAGTGCTTACAAGACTCATATGTTCCCCGTTCGAGCATTTACATTCCTCTCATTTAACAGTCTGGCATGGGAACTTCTTTCCCTCATAGTCATCACTTCAGGGGCAGTGAGTTCCACACCTTGTTACATACTCACCCGACTCTGCGTTCCTCCGTGACTGAGTGGTCTTACGTACTCAACCTCATATCCTTCTTAAGGTAGACGCAGCATCTCACCTTACTCAGAATATATTCTGCCCACTTTTTCCTAACACCTCTCTCTCACCAGGGCAAGAGGGTTTTCCACTCCTTGGACTGTAAAAGTGCACTTGCATTCTATCTAGACCGCACTACACACCATAGGAATCACACCTAACTCTTTCCTTCTTTGGCAAAAGCCAAAGCTGTGAGTTCCAGTGGGCAAACAGACCTTTTTCTCCTGATTGGCAGTCTGTATCTCCTTTTCCTACCAACAAGCAGGCATTCCACTACAACACCATGTGTAAGCACACTCTGTTAGGACCATGCCAACCTCAATAGCTCACCTTTGGTCGGTGCCGCTTGTAGACATTTGTAAGGCTGCGACCTGGAGCTCTCTCCATACCTTCGCAGCCCATTATTGCTTAGGTAAGGCTGGCCGGCAAGCTTCCGTGTTTGGCCAGTCTGTTTAACTCAACTTCTTTTCAATTTAACTACCCAACATCCTTCCACCAACCCGTTAAGGGTTTCAGGATGCCCTCCTTACCAAATTCCACCCTGTCGTTGTGCCTTTTGCTTTTGCACATCTTTGGGTGCATTTGGTGTACTGCTCGGGCACCCTCAGCTCAGTACTCACCCATATGTGAGGACTACCATCCTGCTTGTCCTATGAGAAAGCAGAGTTGCTTACCTGTAACAGGACAGCAGGATGTTAGTCCTCACAAAACCCACCCGCCACCCCGCAGAGTTGGGTCTACATATGTTTTATTATTTTATTTTTCGCTTGCACTTTTTGCTATACATGAGACTGAGGGGAGACAACAGGTCAAACTCCGTGTGAGTAGCTGGTTGTCTGACTCTGTGTTCCTGACTCCATGCTTCTTCCCTTTGTCATGTCTTCCCCTGGATTGATTCTTGGCCTTGACCTCGAACCTCCTCTGGACTCTGCCTTATAACTGCATATCTTGACCTTTGCTATATTTCCTGGACTTGCTTAATTGCTGCCTGCCTCAACCCTTAGCTCATCTTCTGGATTCCATTGGTAGCTGCCTGCTCTGCCCCTTCGAATGCCTCAACTCTTCTTTGTCTGCCATCCGTCATGGGAATCCTTATCACTAAAGTCCTGTGCCTAAGTCCAGCTGGCCCCGGCACCCAAAGGCTCAACCTGCGGGGAATGTGGGCTGGTATTGGTGAAGGTCCTGATGAGTCTCCACACCACCCAATATCTCCCACCACCACCGAGGACCTGCAGGTAGCATCAACCTTGTCTCGGGCCAAGGGTTTACCTTCTCAACACGTATTGGGCACGCAAGCAAAAATATGCTCAATTTTATTTCATGTGTGCAAATACATTCATAAAAAATATCCTTAACACATGTATGTGTTGCAAAAAAGGCTAGGGCAGTGGTGAGCTTGAGATGTGTAGGCAAGGTATGACTCTTCTGGCTGGTAGGTTGTAGGTCCTGCCCTAACTGCTGGCATAGATAAAGTATAGTTTCTTTATTAAACCTATACACTGAGTCCTTGTCCTGTAGATCCTGTGTGTGGGGTTCCTCCTCTCCTCTGCCTAAAAGCCATGAGTACCAAAGGAAAGTCTGACTCAGTGTCTCACAGCCCTCGATAGGTAGCTCCATATCACATTCCTTTCTCATGCACGTTCCATAGCTTGCATACGAACATATACATGCATACTTTGTGGCTTTTATTTTTAAAACCTTCTTTATTGGTCTTTTACTTAATTTGATATACAGAACAAAGAAAGATTCACTTTGAACAACCATACAAAAATTTACTAAACAATTGAATTGAGACATTCCTAAATCCCTATATCCCCTCCCATCCTTCCTTACTCCCCTCCACCCACCCACCCCTGTCCTAATACCTCCACATCAATTCACCTTCGACTGGAGAGGTTGAAGACCCTTTTTCTTTAGAACAGATTACCAAATTATCTTAAGAGATTAAAAAACATTAAATAATAATTATAAGATTTCTGTACTGAGGTGATAAAGATGCCAAATAATCTTCCCATACTTCAAGCGTATAATCCCACTTTTTCCTCAATGCTTTTTTTGCTACTGAGAATTCAAAGATAAGTAATTTAAACATGCGTTGTTCCCATTGTGTCATTTTTGGTACTTATTTTCTAATCCAATAAATTTAGATGAATTGTTTCACTATGATAGATAGCCTAGCTAGAAAGCCTTTCTGTCCTTTCTTTATGCTAGGCATTAATCCATCATAACTATCAAACAACCACACTTTACTCTCTAATGAGATAGCCCTACCCCATACCTTAAGGATGATAGCCTTCAAGTTCATCCAGAATTTTTGAATCAGGGGGCACCCCCAAAAGTTGTGAACATTTTCTCCCCCATCAAGAAACACCTCATACCTCATGACACCCCCATTTGATAAGCCCTGGCCTGGGAAATATATACTTGCCATAAAAATTTAAATTGAAGTTCATGTAGCAAACATTTGTAGAATATAGAAATCATTAATATCTTTGCAAAACTAACTTTCAGTTCTGGCAACATAAGTCAAATATCTGTAAATTTATTCCATTCTTCCCATATACTTTTGTATTCCCCATTTACTGGAATTTCCCACAAAGCTCTACTGTATTGAGCAAATGTATCTTCCGAATTCTGAAATTTTTTTCCTCAGTTCCCGAATGTAGTCGCTTACCTGTAAATACCCATAGAAATCTCTATTCAGAATTTTAAATTTTATTTATTTATTTTATTTATTTAGGGTTTTTATATACCGGCATTCGAGAACGCAGTCCCATCATGCTGGTTCACATTAAAACAAGTGTGCATCGTAAACAAAACTAAAACAATGGTGCAGAAAAAGGCAGTTACAAATAACAGGGAGATTAGAACTTGGCAGAGAGAGAAGAGAAAGGACAGGTTATTAATTCAAACATGTAACGATAGTGTAAAATAATATAAAATTCAAACAAGAAGGTTAGTCATGGTGTATGTGAAGGTAAGGATTGGCGTGGAAGGTAGATCAGTTTGAGTCCGGGAATGCTTGTGTCCTCATGTCCGAGAACAAATGCTATCTGTAAGTCCTGAAAGCTACATAGGAATGAGGTTTTCGTTGAACGAATTGGGATAAACACCGCAACCCTTGAGATTTCCATTGAGAAAAAATAGTATCCATTCCCAGTCTAAATTAAGGGTTCCTTTGTATTGATATTGTTGCGCTCCCGGCCGGTCCTGCTCACCTCTCCATTCCTTCCACAAGCTCCAGGCTTACCTCCTCTACCGCCACAGCCTGTTCGCGGCGTCCCCGCTCACCATCTCCTATGCCGGCCTCACAGGTTGCCAAGGCCATGGACTCGGCAGAGTATCCCATCTTGCAAGCCATTCCTAGCCTAGTAGCTCATGTCCGAGAACAACAGCAAACCCTAGTAGCTTTGGCTTCATCTGTGGAGAGACTACGGTCTCAACTACAGGATCTTGTTATGGCCAACTCAGGGGGCCTGGCTCAAACCCAGCCTCCGCGGGCATCTCTGGCCCTTCCGGCTCTACCCCATTTCAATGGGGATCCGTGCCTCTGCTGAGGCTTCCTCAACCAGTGCTTTATGCAATTTGCACTATAGCCTTCACTGTTTCCCAGCGAGACAACTAAGATAACCTTCATCCTCTCTTGCCTTGAAGGGAAGGCCCTGGCATGGGCGTCAACACTTTGGGAGTGTTCTGATGATATCCTTTGTCATCTCTCTCACTTCATCTCCATTTTCCAGTGGACATTCAGGGATCCCGGCCGACAGGCGATCTCGAGTCACCAGCTTCTCCACCTCCGTCAAGGCTCACATTCGATCACTGAATTCACAGTAGAATTCCGGACATTAGCCACAGAACTGGGGTGGAAAGAGGACTGCCGGGGGTCTCAAGCTTGGGCGCCACTGTTACTGGCCCCCAATTATTACTCCCTGTATTCCTCTCCAGGGAGTCACACTCCTTTATCACTACTGCCCTCGTGGACACTGGGGCGAGTGGCAGCTTCATTCTGGACGACATCATCACACTCCTCAAGATTCCCCTGCAACCTTTGGAGATACCTCTCCGCATCATGTCTATCCAGGGAGAGCACCTCCCAGGATGCATCACTCAGCACACCATAGCCTTCCGCCTCACCGTGGGGACCCTCCATGAAGAGGAGATCTCTTTGTTCGTCTTGAAGCGTTCTACACACCCAGTGATCCTGATACTTCCATGGCTCCAGGAACATGCTCCGCATTTTGACTGGCAGTCCCTGCAATTGATTCAATGGGGACCCCAGTGCCAGAACCGCTGTCTGCAACAAGTGCCTCCAGCAGTCACTGTCCTGAACACCACAATCCTTACTGGATTGCCTGCCCCATATTCTGACTTCCAAGACGTGTTCTCCAAAAAGAATGTGGACATTCTGCCTCCACTCCGAAAGTCCAATTGCCCCATTGAGCTCCTACCAGGCACCACGCCTCCCAAAGGCAGAACCTATCCTCTCTCGCTTTGGAAACCAAAGCCATGTCAGAATACATTAAAGAGAACCTGGATAAAGGGTTCATAAGACCCTCTAATTCTCCGGCAGGAGCCGATTCTTCTTCGTGAAGAAGAAAGATGGAAGTTTATATCCTTGTATTGAGTACCGCGGATTAAACACCGTGACCCGCAAGGAACGATACCCTTTACCACTCATCAGCGAACTCTTTGATCGCCTACAAGGAGCCCAGATATTTACAAAATTAGATTTCTGAGGGGCATACAATCTCATAAGAATCCAGCCCGAGGATATCTGGAAGACCGCTTTCAACATGACAGATGGCCACTATGAATATGTAGTAATGCCTTTTGGGCTATGTAATGCCCCCACGATCTTTCAATGCTTGATGAATGAGATCTTCCGGTACTTACTCTACTCATTTCTCGTGGTATATCTGGACGATATACTGATCTTTTCCAAGGATCTGAAGTCCCACCGCTCACATGTTCGAACTGTCCTCCAATGCCTCTGAGTCAATCATCTCTACGCAAAATTAGAGAAGTGTATCTTCGAACAGATCCGTCTTCTATTCCTGGGTGACATCATATCCAGTCATGGATATACCATGGACCCCGAGAAACTCCAGGGCATTCGAGACTGGCCCCAGCCAGTAGGCATCTGTGCCTTGCAAAGATTCCTTGGATTCACAAACTATTACAGAAGCTTCATCGCCAACTACTCCACGCTAGCTGCACAGCTCACGGCCATGACCAGGAAGGGTAGAAACCTTCAACTTTCGAGTCTGAAGGCTCAGTCTGCTTTCCATGCCTTGAAAGAGGCCTTCTGCACTGGTCCATGCTTACACCACCCAGATCCTAACTGCTCCTTCATCGTCAAGGTTGACGCCTACGCCATCGGAGCAGGGGCGGTCTTGAGCCAGTACTCCTTCAAGGGGACCTTAGTACCCTGCTCCTCCTACTCGCACAAGTTTTCCACTGCAGAGCAAAACTACAAGTTTGGAGACCGTGAACTTTTGGCCGTGAAATTGGCCCTTCAGGAATGGCATCCTTGGTTAGAAGGAGCACAGCATAAGTTTACTATATAAACAGACCTTAAGAATCTTGAACACTTAAAAGAAGCCCAGCTGTTAAATCCCAGACAGGCCCGTTGGACACTGTTTTTCGAACGTTTCCATTTTGAACTCCGCTATCGTCCAGCAGCTAAGAACGCCCGAGTGGATGCTTTCTCCCGCTCTCTCAAGCCAGAAGATACGCCTGAGATCCCAAAAAATAGCATCAACCCAGCATGCATAACCCTCGCAGTGACCAACACTGTACCAGCTGGGAATGCGTTCTCCGCCGGGCCCATGACTCAAAGTTGCCTGGCCATCCTGGCTGGGCTTGAACTCTCGAGATGCTACAAAGACATTACAGGTGGCCTTCCATGGTTAAGGACTCCCGTAGTTATGTGGATTCCTGCTCCATCTGTGCACAACAGAAACCTCTGACTGGTCATCTATGGGGACTCCTCCAACCGCTTCCGACTCCCACCAAACCCTGGTCAAGCATCTCTACGGACTTCATCGTTGAGCTGCCCCCATCAAAGGGCAACACTGTCATCTGGGTTATTATTGACTACTTTTCTAAAATGGGCCATTTTATCCCACTGCCGAGTCTCCCCTCGGCTCCTGAACTGGCAAAACTCTTCCTCCATCATATATTCCGCTTACATGGATTACCTAAAGAGATTGTTTCGGATCGTGGACCACAAGTTGCTGCCAAGTACTGGAAGTCACTTTGTCAAAAATTTAACATCACCTTGAATCTGACCTCAGCCTACCACCCTCAAGCGAACGGCCTGGCCGAGAGAACAAACCGCTCATTGAAAACATTCTTAAGATCTTATGTCAATGATTAGCAGGATAACTGGGCCGACCTCCTGCCATGAGCCGAGTTATCGCACAATATCCATGTTGCCTCGGCTACCGACGTCTCACCTTTCTCGGTGGTTTTTGGCCATCAGCCATGCCTGCCTCTTCCACTACTGCTCTCAGTACCCTCGCAGGCAGCCCAGTCTACTGCTCAGACAATTCGACGCCTGTGGAATCAGGAATAGGAAAGACTGAACCAATCAGCCACACGGGCCAAACACTCTATAGACGCTCATCGTTGCACCGCTCCCCTGTTCCAACCTGGCCAGAAGGTGTGGCTTAGCACCAAGCACATAAGACTGCGGCTTCCAGCCCCACGCTTGGCCCCCAAATTCACTGGACCGTTCCCGATCCTCAAGCGCATAGGGGCAGTAACCTATCAGCTGCAGCTTCCTTGCAATATGGGCATCCACAGCACATTCCATGTTTCCTTATTGAAAACATTGGTCATGAACTGGCCTTCCCGCAGGCCTCCGGCTCCTTCACAAGTCTCCGCTGAACCCAAGCACATTCTCCAGGTACAGGAGGTTTTGGACGTCCGGCGAAAGAGAGGTCATTGGGAGTACCTCCTGTCGTGGGAGGGCTTCGGTCCGCAAGAAAACTCCTGGGAGCCCTCCCATCACATATATGACAAGAACATCCTCGCGGAGTTCCACAGGACCCATCCTGACAAGCCCAGGCTGGTAAGGGGGAGGCCTAGAAGGGGGGGGGGGGTACTGTTGTGCTTCATGGCCGCGGCCGGTCCTGCTCACCTCTCCCTTCCTTCCACAAGCTCCGGGCTTACCTCCTCTGCCGCCACAGCCTGTTCGTGGCGTCCCCGGCATCCCCGGCTCCCCTGCTCACCGTCTCCGATGCCGGCC
The DNA here is from genome assembly GCF_901001135.1 of Rhinatrema bivittatum. Classification (NCBI taxonomy): domain Eukaryota; kingdom Metazoa; phylum Chordata; class Amphibia; order Gymnophiona; family Rhinatrematidae; genus Rhinatrema; species Rhinatrema bivittatum. The sequence goes on along the minus strand of NC_042618.1, from coordinate 164,927,494 downwards.
TCACAGTGGAGCTCCCGTAGGGGCTCAGCGTCTTCCTGCTCCTTGGCCCCGCCCTTAGGTATGCACGTGGCTGACGTTGCCCTATTTTAAGGGCCAAGCACGGGAAACCCAAACCCTGTGCTCCCTGATGACATCACAGGTATATAAGGCAAGGCCCGTTCCCCTGAACAGTGCCTTGGCAATCAGGTCATACACTCCGGTGTATCTAGTTTGCCTTCCCAGCGTTCCAGTGTCTTCTCTTCCAGTATCTTCTGTGTCTCCTGTTCCAGCATCTCCTGGGTCTCCTATTCCAGTGTCTCCTGTGTCTCCTGCTCCAGCGTCTCCTTTCATCTCTCCATTCCTAGCAGTACCCTTCAGACTGATCTCATGGTACTGACCTTTGCTTGCTCCTGACCATTCCTGGCCACTGCCTGGAACTTGACCTCTGCCTGGACACTGACTATTTTTGACCGCTGCCTGGAACTTGACCTCTTCCTGGACACTGACTATTCTTGATTACTGCCTGGAACTTGACTTCTGCCTGTATCCTGACTTCTGCCAGACTAAACAAAGGTATTGACCCCTGCTTCGGCTAACCATTCTGGACTGCTACTCTGGCCTTGATCCTCGCTATCCTCTCGGACTCTCTGTTCTGGCCTCCTGTGACCTCTGAGCCTTCCTGTCTGGACATTGACTGTGCACCCTTGTTCGTGGTGGGCACTCCTCAGTGCTTCATCTCAAGGAAACCCTGTGAGGCCCACCTAAGACCAGGCGGCACAGGTAACCAAGGGCTCAACCTGAGGGAACCCCGGGTTACTAGTGGTGAAGCTCCTGTTAGCCTCTGTCTCATCCTGCGCTCCACCTCCTGTTGGCAGATGCTCTCCGGGTCAGACCGGAGGGCCATACCAATCCTGCACCAGGCCAAGGGTCCACCTCCAGTGCAACAGATATAAGCACTGTCACTGGACTTGCCCATATTCCAGTTTCTCATTAATACTTCCAACTGGATTCTAGCTTTCCTCCCTTTCCATCACCTTTGTGATCTAGTGATTCTCACATGGAATGACGATATATAAAAATATAAATAAATAAATATAAATAAATAAACAGTATTAATCTGTCTATTGATATCAGCAATGTCTTTCTTCTTATCCATAATGGCAGCATTTGTAAAAAAATAGTGACATTTAGAGAGCTCCATCATCTGTAACAATTGTATTCTCCCTATGAGGGACAACGGGAAATCTTTCCAAGCATTCATAGAAACATAGAAAAATAGAAATGACGGCAGAAGAAGACCAAACGGCCCATCCAGTCTGCCCAGCAAGTTTCACACTTTTTTTTTCATACTTATCTGTTTCTCTTGGCTCTTAGTAACCTTTTGGTTCTATTACCCTTCCACCCCACCATTAATGTAGAGAGCAGTGTTGGAGCTCCATCTAAATGAAATATCTAGCTTAATTAGTTAGGGGTAGTAACCGCCGCAATAAGCAAGCTACACCCATGCTTATTTGATTACCCAGACTATGTAATTCAATCCTTGTTGGTTGTCTGTATATAGATCCACTTTTCTTCATTCCCCCTGCCGTTGAAGCAGAGAGCTATGCTGGATATGCTTGAAGACTTCCTCCCCTGCCATTGAAGCAGAGAGCTATGCTGGATAAGCTTGAAGACTTCCTCCCCTGCCGTTGAAGCAGAGAGCCATGCTGGATATGCTTGAAGTGTCAGACTTCCTCCCCTGCCGTTGAAGCAGAGAGCTATGCTGGATATGCTTGAAGTGTCAGACTTCCTCCCCTGCCGTTGAAGCAGAGAGCTATGCTGGATATGCTTGAAGTGTCAGACTTCCTCCCCTGCCGTTGAAGCAGAGAGCTATGCTGGATATGCTTGAAGTGTCAGACTTCCTCCCCTGCCGTTGAAGCAGAGAGCTATGCTGGATATGCTTGAAGACTTCCTCCCCTGCCGTTGAAGCAGAGAGCTATGCTGGATATGCTTGAAGACTTCCTCCCCTGCTGTTGAAGCAGAGAGCTATGCTGGATATGCTTGAAGACTTCCTCCCCTGCTGTTGAAGCAGAGAGGTATGCTGGATATTAGGGATGTGAATCGTTTTTTGACGATTTAAAATATCGTCCAATATATTTTAAATCGTCAAAAATCGTTAGAGTCGTGATACAATAACAATTCCCCCGATTTATCGTCAAAAATTCGTAAATCGGGGGAAGGGGGAGGGGAAGGGGGAGGGCGGGAAAACCAGCACACTAAAACAACCCTAAAACCCAACCGACCCTTTAAAATAAATCCCCCACCTTCCCGAACCCCCCCAAAATGCCTTAAATTACCTGGGGTCCAGAGGAAGGGTCCCGGTGTGATCTTTTACTCTCGGACCTCCGGTGCGTTGTAGAAATGGCGCCGGCGCTACCTTTGCCTTGTCATATGACAGGTCAAAGGTAGCGCCGGCGCCATTTTGTTTTTTGTCCCCCGACGTCAGGAGCGTAGGAGATCGCTCCCGGACCCCCGCTGGACCCCCAGGGACTTTGGCCAGCTTGGGGGGCCTTCTGACCCCCACAAGACTTGCCAAAAGTCCAGCGGGGGTCCGGGAACGAATTCCTGCACGCGAATTGTTTTTCTGTACGGAAAAACGATTCGCGGTAGGAGATTGCTCCCGGACCCCCGCTGGACCCCCAGGGACTTTTGGCCAGCTTGGGGGGGCCTCCTGACCCCCACAAGACTTGCCAAAAGTCCAGCGGGGGTCCGGAACGACCTCCTGCAGTCGAATCATGTTGCCATACGGCCGGCGCCATTTTGCGCAAAATGGCGCCGGCCGTACGGCAACACGATTCAACTGCAGGAGGTCATTCCAGAGCCCCGCTGGACTTTTGGCAAGTCTTGTGGGGGTCAGGAGGCCCCCCAAGCTGGCCAAAAGTCCCTGGGGGTCCAGCGGGGGTCCGGGAGCGATCTCCTACGCTCCTGACGTCGGGGGACAAAAAAACAAAATGGCACCGGCGCTACCTTTGCCCTGTCATATGACAGGTCAAACGTAGCGCCGGCGCCATTTCTACAACGCACCGGAGGTCAGAGAGTAAAAGATCACACCGGGACCCTTCCTCTGGACCCCAGTAATTTAAGGCATTTTGGGGGGGGGTTCGGGAGGGTGGGGGATTTATTTTAAAGGGTCGGGGTGGGTTTTAGGGTTGTTTTAGTGTGCCGGTTTTCCCGCCCTCCCACTTCCCCTCCCCCCACTGGACCCCAGGTAATTTAAGGCATTTGGGGGGGTTCGGGAGGGTGGGGGATTTATTTTAAAGGGTCGGGGTGGGTTTTAGGGATGTTTTAGTGTGCCGGTTTTCGATTTACACGATTTACACGATATTTAAAAAACCCAAACTGCGACGATCCGATTCTCTCCCCCTCCCAGCCGAAATCGATCGTTAAGACAATCGATCACACGATTCACATCTCTACTGGATATGCTTGAAGACTTCCTCCCCTGCCGTTGAAACAGAGAGCTATGCTTGATATGCTTGAAGTGTCAGACTTCCTCCCCTGCCGTTGAAGCAGAGACCTATGCTGGATATGCTTGAAGTGTCAGACTTCCTCCCCTGCCGTTGAAGCAGAGAGCTATGCTGGATATGCTTGAAGACTTCCTCCCCTGCCGTTGAAGCAGAGAGCTATGCTGGATATGCTTGAAGTATCAGACTTTCTCCCCTGCCGTTGAAGCAGAGAGCTATGCTGGATATGCTTGAAGTGTCAGACGTCCTCCCCTGCCGTTGAAGCAGAGAGCTATGCTGGATATGCTTGAAGTGTCAGACTTCCTCCCCTGCCGTTGAAGCAGAGAGCTATGCTGGATATGCTTGAAGTGTCAGACTTCCTCCCCTGCCGTTGAAGCAGAGAGCTATGCTGGATATGCTTGAAGTGTCCAACATTCTCCCCTGCCGTTGAAGCAGAGAGCTATGCTGGATATGCTTGAAGTGTCCGACTTTCTCCCCTGCCGTTGAAGCAGAGAGCTATGCTGGATATGCTTGAAGTGTCAGACTTCCTCCCCTGCCGTTGAAGCAGAGAGCTATGCTGGTTATGCTTGAAGTGTCAGACTTCCTCCCCTGCCGTTGAAGCAGAGAACTATGCTGGATATGCTTGAAGTGTCAGACTTCCTCCCCTGCCGTTGAAGCAGAGAGCTATGCTGGATATGCTTGAAGTGTCCGACTTTCTCCCCTGCCGTTGAAGCAGAGAGCTATGCTGGATATGCTTGAAGTATCAGACTTTCTCCCCTGCCGTTGAAGCAGAGAGCTATGCTGGATATGCTTGAAATATCAGACTATCTCTTCAAAACCTGAAGTATCTCTTCAAAACCTGAAGTATCAAAACCTGAAGTATCAAAGTATCAAAACTTGACGTATCAAAGTATCAAAGTATCAAAACCTGAAGTATCTCTTCAAAACCTGAAGTATCAGACTATCTCTTAATTAAATTCTCTTTTAGTGGACCTATATTGACTTCATATAAGAATTCTATATTTGTGGGAATACGTATTCTTAAATATCTCATCTCATTTTCAACCCATCTTAATGGAAACTTTCCTTCCCATCTTCCCCTGAGAATATCGGTCACATCCAGGGTCGCAGATTCTTTTGGTTAATTTTCAGCCCAGCAAACTTTCCAAACTCTTTTTTATATCTAAAATTTTTGCTAGATCTTGTTTAGGGTGTGTCAGAAATGCTAACATATTGTCTGCAAATGCCGCAGTTTTAAAGTTTTCTTTTCCTACTGTAAAGCTTAAAATTTGCTCGTCATCTGCAATTTTCCAAAGACTCTATAGAGATAATGTACAAAACAGGGGACATCCCTGTCTATCTCCCCTCTTAATGGCAATGTCAGAAGATTTAGAACTATTGGTCAGAATATTTGAGACCGGGGATTGATACAATAAGTTGATATATTGTAATATTTGACCTTTAAAGCCAAATCTTTTCAGAGCCAAGAACATATAAGGCCATGAGACTCTGTTGAAGGCAAGGTAGTCCTAAGGGGAGGGGGGGGAATTATTTCCTATATTTTGAGTACATAACACTATCTTAATGTTAGAAGAGAAATTACAAAGGGTGAAAAGGAAATTAGCAGCTCATATAACGAGGTAAACAAAAGCTGAATACCATAGTGCTTTGAACAGTCTCAATGAATATTTACATAAGAGAGCACAACAAGCAGTGCAACATTTAGAATATAATTTTTTTCATTTTGGAAACAAGACAAGGAAAATGTTATCAAGGCTGGTTAAAAATTTGGAAGGGGAAAACACATATTGAGGGCCTCAAATCGAAGGAAGGACATTTGGTAACTAAAAGCAAAGAAATATGTGAGGTCTTGGAAGAATTTTACAAATCTCTGTTCACGGATGATAGGATTGGGGGGACACAGAAGAAAAAGACTTCTTTAGATATTTGCATATATTGCAAGTCTTGGAAGACCAATTGAAATATTTAAATAGACCCATTATGGCAAAAGAGTTTACTTACATCCCCAAGAGAAGTAAGGGCCATAAAATACCAGGACGGGATGGATTAGTTAGATTTTTACAGAATGTTGTCCCAATAAATTGTAGATTGATGAGAGAATTGTTTAAAGCAGCAATTCAAAAAGAATCTTTCCCCATGGATTTTACTAGAGAGCCAGTGTTTGGGCTTTTCATGCTTTTACTTTGACTCTAGTATTCTGGCTAATATATATTCTAAGTATGACATACATGTGATGTCATTAAAAAAAAACTCTGGCTCTAGCTACTGGATGAGAGGGGAAAACCCATAGATTCTTGACTGGTATAACAGAAGTAAAGGAAAAGAAATTAACAGGTAAGACATAATTTCTCCTTCTCCCACATGGGGGAATAAAACCCCAAACTCTGCTTGACACTTGACTATTCTTTCTGTATATTCCCAGCAATTTAGTTTGGTCCTTCTGGTAAGGAAGCCAAAGGTTCCTTACATATTCATATTTATTATTGTAATCTGTCATCCTTACTAAGAATAGAGGATGGGATTAAGTGTATGATATAAACTGTTTATTTATATGCTTTTTGTTTGTAATTTTACGCTATGCAAACCTTATATTTATTATGTTGTTAATTGCTTCAGGCCCTATCTTGTTGAGGGGGTCAGAATACACCTTTTTTAACTGTAAAAAGATGCTGCTACAGAGGAGGTTTTTTTAACATTATTTTTAATTTTTTTCTAACAGTAGAAAGGACAAAGAATAATACAAATGTTCCCACAGAGTTTTATATGGCTTTACAACTGAAATCTATTGTTACTAGATCAAACCTAGAATGGATTTTATTGTTCTATTCAGGTAGATGACTTGAAAGCTAAGCTTGCCGTCCAAGAGGTTGAGCTTAAACAAAAAAATGAGGATGCAGACAAACTAATTCAGGTTGTGGGAGTTGAAACCGAGAAAGTGAGCAATGAAAAACTGATTGCAGATGAAGAAGAGAAAAAAGTACAGGTTATAAATGAGGTATGCAGCCTAGTATTCTTAAGTCTTCCAAATAGGTGTACACATGTTTTCATGTGCCCACAGAAGCCCTGCACTGGCATGATTCTAAACTGAGTCTGCTCCAGTTGTTTTTCATAATAGTGATCTCCGTAATCTCAGTCATTCCCCATTATCAGACATTTTGTGGCAGAATGCGAAGGCAAGCTGATTTTCAAAGAGAAAATCTGAGCCAAGTTTAATTTGAAAATGCGGGTCAGCACTTGCACCTACCTCGAAGGAAGTTCGAGGTAGGTTCGAGGTAGGTATGCCCGCTGTGAAACAGCACACATACTTTTATCAACATTAGTAAGGGGGCCAATTTCAAACTACATTTCTATTACTAAGAACATAAGAACATAAAAACTTTTGAATTTTGCATTCTATTTATTTTTAGCTTCATTCCAAAGCTCTGTGTGTGTGTCCCCAAATAACTTTTGTGTTTGGTGCCCTTTCTAAACCAAATTTCCAAGACATGTCAGGGGTACCATGAAGACTCTGACAGATGGGTTATTTTAAGATTCATATCTAAGTGTGGACCATGGATGCACACATGTATCCTGGAAAGTGAGCTCCTTCAGGTCTGGAAGGATCTTGTTCTCAGTAGCATTTCTATAAATGTTATTGTATTAATAGCTAAATTGCTGAGATTATTTGATACCAGCATAGAATTACTGTGGAAAATAAACAGCAGACCTTGGAGTCTTCTAATCACTGTTTTGTTTATTGCTACCTACAGAATGTATCAGAGAAACAAAGATCTTGTGAGATTGACTTGGCCAAAGCAGAACCTGCTTTGCTAGCTGCACAGGAAGCTCTTAACACACTAAACAAGGTAAATCCCTTTTTGGACGAGGGCTGTATAGTTCTCTCAGAAATCATTTCTTATTTTATGAAAAATTGTTTTCTTTGTACAAGCAGGATAAAGACAGCCACACAAGTGGGTGACATCATTCCGACAGCAGCAGGACTTACAAAGCTCTCTTAGAAAGCAGAAAAACCAAGCAAGCATTGGCCTTCTTGAGAATTTGCTCACTGTGCAAGTCTTCTCACTCTTTATCTTTTCATGCAAATGGATGTCTTTTTTTGGCAATCTCTCTCTTAGCTGCTTGTCAAATTTTTCCAATATATTTTTCTTTTTCACGAGTCTGAAAAAAATAATTTTGTAAAGTTTGCAAAAATTTAGTTCAGATTTGCCTCTCTTCTTATTGCAATACCAGGATTCAAGAGGTGTGAAAATGTCCCTCTGGGACAGTCGTGATCACTATGTAAGGAGCTAGATATTCAAACACCAGATAGCTGGATAAGTATGACATATCTGGCTATCTAGTGGCTGCTGAAAATCCAAATAGATTCACCGCCCGCTAGATAGCCAGATAAGTTGTGGGTGGGCATTGGATTGAATGGGGCAATGCTACTTATCCGGCTTAGTAGCAGTATTCAGCCTTAGACAGATAACTTATCCAGCTAAGTTAGATCTGCTCAATAGAAGGTCTAGCCAGCTAACTTAAATAACCAGCTAACTTTTGAATATCTACCCCAAGGTGTTTAGGCCTTTGATATGATGTATCCAATTGCATAACCCTGCACTAAAATTCTCCATTTGACAGAAAATACAAGAGTAATAATCTGAGGGATCTTCTGGTCACTTCAGACATCAACCTCAGAGAAAAAGAAGAAATCATTGAAAGCTGAGGGACCTTTATCTAAACTAAAAACAAATAAAAGGTAGAATCCTCTCATACTAAATACCATGAGTCAATGTAAATAATATTCCCCCTCCATCAAAGTGGGAGGTAAGCCACACTCTTTGGTGCAAAAGGATGTTGACACATACATCATGAACTGTCGATGAAGAGAGATGCTTGAAGTCCTTGGTAACGCAGGACTCAGAAAAGAGATTTGGCATGGGAGGTGGACCCTTGGCCTGGTGCAGAATTGGTACAGCCCTCTGGTTGGACCCAGAGAGCACCTGCCACCAGGAGGCAGAGCACACAAGGAGACAGAGGCTAGCTGGAGCTTCGCCAATAACAGCCCATGGTTGAGCCCTTGGATACCCGAACCGCCTGGACTTAGGTGGGCCTCAGATGGTCTCCCAGAGAGGTAGCAGAGGGGTGTGCCCACCACGAGCAAGACTGCGCGGCTGATGCAGAGAGGATGGATTAGACCCAAACTGGAAGCTCCAGAGACCTCAGGGAGGTAACAGTTCAGGAAGGCTCTCCAGGCGAGACAGGCAGCGCCTGCGGATCTAGTCGGATGAAGGCCATGGTCGGAATCCAAGCAGGTTGGTCTGGTACTCACGGAAGGCCAGAAGAGAGTGTCCGAGTGAAACACAAGGGTCAAAGCCAGAGTATCTGGCCAGAAGTAGTCAGCCAAAGCAGGGGTCAATACCAAGGTCAGTCCGAGAGTAGTCAAGGCAGGCAGTGGTCAGTTCCAGCAGCAGATGAAGAGAGTAGTCAGACAGGGAGTGGTCAGTTCCAGGCAGCAGACGAAGAGTGGTCAGGTAGGCAGAGGTCAGTACCAGAGATCAGTCTGAGAAGGTACTACCTGAGTAGGGACGCAAGAAGGAGAACAAGGAGATGCTGGAACAAGGAAACGCTGGAACAAGAAACAGGCAAACTAGCACACCGAGGTGTCGACCCGATTGCCAAAGCGAGGCTCTGGGGGAAGAGCCTCGCCTTATATACCAGGGTTATGTGATGTCATCTCCTGGCGCCGCGGACCAAGTTCCTGCGCTTAGCTCTTTAAAGAGAACCGCGGTCCACACACGTGCGCCTAAGGGCGAGGCCGATGCCATGGAGGACGCCGAGCCCCGGCGTGAGGAGTCCTGAGAGCTGGAAGGCTCGACGGGCCTAGGGATGTCTGGGAGTGCTACGGGCAAAGGGGACTGGCAACGGCGGCAAGACCGGAGCTCGTAAAGGGTAGTGTGAGGTGAGCAGGCCCGGTCACAGCACCCACGCAGCTGGGACGCGCAACAGGTAGAATCTCTTTTCAGCACTAACTTTTTAGCAGAGATATGGGAGATCCGTCAATACCAAAATCATATCATTGCCAAGACAAATCTTTTGATGCAGAAAAACGAGAATACTATGCTTTACTTCAGGTTTTGCTACAAACAAACAAAAGATTCCATTGTTTATGCTGGATCTAGCTCTAGAATAGGAAAATTAGTTCTTACCTGCTAATTTTCATTCCTGGAATAGCAGGAATGAGTTCAGACACCTGGGTTTTGCAGCCTTACCAGCAAATGGAGGCAAATAATACAAATTTTTATAAAACTGCTACATAACAGAGTGCCACCTGCAGTCCCTCAGTATTGATTTGTACCCAATCCAAGATGGAATGAATTTTAAACCCCTAACTCCCTCTCTAATACAAGCAGGGGAAAGGTAAAGTCTCACAACTGTAACCCTTACATCAACAACAGGGATGGAAACCTTCTAACCGCAACCTGAACAGTAAATTCCTTTACAGTATACACACTTTCTCTACTATATACACACAGACATGAGATCGGTCTTTACACAGGAGGCAGGACCCTCCAGTCCGCCACTAAAACCGGCATGATATTTTTTAATGAATGCCGGTATACAAACTCTAATAAATAAATACATAAATTCTATTTGTCCCTAAGTTCCATGCTAGATAGTAAACACTCTTGAGCTTTCCATCCCATTTGCCCTCCTTCCACTTTGGAGAGCTGGGATTGGTTGCTCTTACCTTTATAACCCTGCCATTTTGCAATTAAGGGTGTGGCTAGATTTAGTTCAGCACAAACACAGAGCAGAAAGAATGTGGGCTTTTCCCTCCCTGCCTCATCGGGTTTTTTGCTTTCTGAAGAGGAACTTCTCTGTGCACAGACTGCCAGAGGGTCTCTTGATGTTTAGTTGCAGTGAGGAAATCTTTTTAGCCAGAACCACTGCAGGACTCTCTATCAAGGAGTGAAGACCATTGAGCCCATTCACCTCATGACTGTGGCAAGCACCTGTGACGGGCTTAGTAGTGCAAGGTGTTTGATGGCCAGAAGATACCTATTTTTGGAAAGGGACTGTGTTCAAACCTTACTGCTTTGGGAAAGGTCATTCTCACTGGCAGGGGCTGAAGATCAGTGAGCCCATTCAACCCATGAATGTGGCAAGCATCTGTAACAACAGAACATCAGTCTAGGAACATTTTTGGCTGAGGAAGTAATTTCTCTTTTTGTTTTGAGGAGGTTTTTTAAACCACCCCTCCTCACTGGGAGCCAGGCTAGAATTGCAGGTTCCTGAACCTAAAGACTTTTCAACATGATGAGTCACCTTTCAGAACAACTAAAGGAGTCAAGTAAGATCATAGAGACCTCATCTGGATCTCCAATTATATGGGACCAAGACACAGGGCTGGGTATTCGGGATTGAACTAGAGACTCAGATAGGACTATTTTCTGTGTTAGAAGAGGGCCCCTGTTATAGAATCCAGATAGATCACTGGGAAAGTGATCTACCTGGATTCTATAACAGGGGCCCCCTCTGCTCAGACTGCTGAAATAAAACACTTACCCAGAGTGAACATCTATGACTGTTACAAATTCATCTGTAACTTCATATTTATGGATAAAATGGACTTTAATTTTGACTTTTAACCAATCAGTAAAAATTTTGATTTAACATCCAGTGCCTGGTCCTGCTTGGTTTATCCCAGCAACTCCCTCCAGAAATTGCCGGAGCTATCAACACACACAGGGATTATCACACCACTGTTTGGGCCATAAACAAAAGTTTCCACCATAAAAAGAATCTACCTCTGGGAGAGAGAGTGCAAGTCATGGGAGGTGAGCTAGCCAAAGCAGCCCCTGAACATAAATAAGTAAGTTTGTGTGGCCTTAAGGTTGACACCCTGCTAAGGGTTACACACAGAGGGCAGGTTCTGGACTGATCTGTGATATCCCAGGAATGAAATTAGCAGGTAAAAATCAATTTTCCTTTCCTGTTCATACCTCTGATCAGTTCAGACAGTTAGGACATACTCAAGCAGCCCTAAACTGAGTGGGAACTTGAAAGACTGGCTCACAGTACATTCTCCTCAAACCATGCTTCTTCTGGCACCATGCCTCTTCTGGCACCCAAACATCCAGTTGATAGTGTCTGGTGAAAGTGTGAAGTGAAGACCAAGTCGCCGCTTGACAGATCTCCTGAAGATAAATTGACACTCCGCACAGGAAGCCGCCTGTGCCCGGGTTGAATGTGCATGCAATCCCGCTGGAATTAGCTGTCTCTTACTTATATATACTAATCTAATTGCTTCTTCTATCCACCGTGCAATTGTAGCCTTTGAAGCTTTACATCCCTTCTTTGCACTACTAAACAGCACGAAATGATGAGCAGATCTCCAAAACCCATTGGTAACTTTAAGATAGTGCAACAATGTCTGGCCAACACCAAATAAATGGAGCTCCCTCGCATATAGCATTGCCTCATTTAAATGTAGAAATGCAGGAAGCTCCACCATCTGACCAAGATGAAACAGAGAGACAACCTTTGGCAAAAAGGAAGGCACCATACACAACAATATCCCATCATCCAATATTTGAAGGAAGACCTTCACAACAAGTCCTGAAGTTCAGAGATCCTCCTGGCTGAACAAATTGCCACCCAGAAGACTTCCTTCAAGATAAGATCCTTCAGAGACATGTGCCTCAACAACTCAGATGGAGGACCACAAAGAACACTAAGCAGCAAATTAAGATTCCATATGTGGCACATCTTGCAGATAGGAGGACACAAATGCTTCACACCCCTAAGAAAATTGATTACATCTGAGTGCGAAGCCAGTGTTACCCCTTAATGCAAAAACAGCCTAAGGCCACCACCTGAACTCGAAGAGAATTATAAGCCAGACCCTTTGCCAGCCTCTTCGTAAAAAGGCCAAAATGAGAGACACTGCCAAATGCATAGGGTCAAGCCTTTCTTCAAGTCACCATGTCTCGAATACTCTCCACACTCTGACATAAGCTAGAGAAATAGATGGCCTCCTGGCCCAAAGTAAGATAGCAATGGCTACTTCTGTGTATTCTTTCAAATGCAAATACCTCCGTTCAAAAGCCAGGCCATGAGATGAAAGCATTCTCCCAGGACAAGCAGTATGGTAGTCCTCCCATATGGGTGACATCATCAGGATGGAGCCCTATCATGGAACACTTTTGTCAAAGTTTCTAGAACTTTGACTGCCACACTGAGTAGTTAAATCACAAGCGGATTGTGATACATTGCAGGGGTACCTTGCGGGACTGGAGGGTTGGGCATCCAGATGGCAGATGAAATTTAATGTGGACAAGTGCAAGGTGTTGCATATAGGGAAAAATAACCCTTGCTGTAGTTACACAATGTTAGGTTCCATATTAGGAACTACCACCCAGGAAAAAGATCTAGGCAACATAGTGGATAATACTTTAAAATTGTCGGCTCAGTGTGCTGCAGCAGTCAAAAAAGCAAACAAAATGTTAGGAATTATTAGGAAGAGAATGCTTAATAAAACGGAAAATGTCATAATGCCTCTATGTCACCATGGTGAGACCGCACCTTGAATACTGTGTACAATTCTGGTCGCCACATCTCAAAAAGATATAGTTAAGATGGAGAAGGTACAGAGAAGGGCAGCCAAAATGATAAAGGGGATGGAACAGCTCCCCTATGAGGAAAGGCTGAAGAGGTTAGGGCTGTTCAGCTTGGAGAAGAGATGGCTGAAGGGGGATATGATAGAGGTCTTTAAGATCATGAGAGGTCTTGAATGAGTAGATGTGAATCGGTTATTTACACTTTCTAATAATAGAAGGACTAGGGGGCATTCCATGAAGTTAGCAAGTAACACATTTAAGACTAATCGGAGAAAATTATTTTTCACTCAACGCACAATAAAGCTCTGGAATTTACTGCCAGAGGATGTGGTTAGTGCAGTTAGTGTAGCTGGGTTCAAAAAAGGTTTGGATAAGTTCTTGGAGGAGAAGTCCATTAATGGCTATTAATCAAGTTTACTTAGGGAATAGCCACTGTTATTAATTGCATCAGTAGCATGGGATCTTCTTAGTGTTTGGGTAATTGCCAGAATCTTGTGCCCTGGTTTGCCCTCTGTTGGAAACAGGATGCTGGGCTTGATGGACCCTTGGTCTGACCCAGCATGGTAATTTCTTATGTTTTTATGCCCAGCATAAGTGGTTCTGGAATGGCCGCACAGACCATGGTTCATGAATCTAATACATCTCGCAGTAGATGGACTCCTAAGGCTGGGACATCTGCTGGGGTTTCTTTGCCAAGGGCCAGTCTTCTCAGATTGGGCAGATAGCAGAGTTGCTTACCTATAACAGGTGTTCTCCCAGGACAGCAGGATGTTAGTCCTCACATATGGGTGACATCATCAGAATGGACCCCCTATCATGGAACACTTTTGTCAAAGTTTCTAGAACTTTGACTGGCACACTGAGCATGCCCAGCATGCCACTAACCCTGCATCCAGCAGGGGCCCCCCTTCAGTCTTGTTTGTAGCAAAAAAGTACGAGTGAAAAATAAAATAAGAAAACATAAGCGAACCCAACTCCGCGGGGTGGCGGGCGGATTTCGTGAGCACTAACATCCTGCTGTCCTGGGAGAACACCTGTTACAGGTAAGCAGCTCTGCCTTCTCCCAGGACAAGCAGGATGGTAGTCCTCACATATGGGTGACATCATCAGGATGGCGCCCTATCACGGAACACTTTTTGTCAAAGTTTCTAGAACTTTGACTGGCACACTGAGCATGCCCAACATACCACTAACCCTGCATCTTCAGTCTCTTTTTTCTGCGCAGCAGTTGCCTCGCAGTTCTCAGGAGCTCTGTGAGGATTTTTCACAACTTTTTTCTTCATGGAACTTTTCTTAAAATTTCAAAACTTTTTTCCCTGTTCCAGGGTCCCCCATCGACCGCCAACCTCCACTAATGCTGGTAAGTTTTTCCTCGTTCTTTATGGTCGATTACTGACGGTGCTTTCATCGGTGCCCGACGACCACTGACCGCACGCCACGCTTATTTTTTTTTTTTTCAAAAAATAACGACCAGTTTTCGGAAGTGCCCCGAGTGTCCGAGGACTATGTCCATTATGGACCCTCATGACTTCTGCATCTTATGCTTGGGGCCTTCCCACAATGTCCAACAGTGCACCAGTTGTGCCCAAATGACCCAAAAGCCCGCTGGGCTGGCTTAGAAAAGATGGAACACCTATTCAAATCTAAGCGCTTGTCTCTGTCTCTCCAGCCAAGAGTGCACCGAGTCGGAAGCCATCTTCATCATCGACTCCATCTCCATCAACGTCTCGGCATCGGGATACTGGGGAATGGCCGTCACCAGCATCATCACGCTCAAAAGCATCAACCTCCTCGTCCTCTGCGCCAGAGAAGGACCGGGCCGAGCACCGAGAAAAGCAACGTCTTTGGCACCAACGAGAATCTTCTTCTGGAGTGGGCACCAACAAGCCATCGATATCAACATCGCTGGAACCACGACCAAAAAGTCCCAGGAAGAGGAACCCCCATCCTCCTCTGGACCTGGGACACCGAGGCGTTCCCCACCTGCAACGGTGCTGGGAGCTGAGACTCCACAAATTCTTGTGGACCCTCCGGTAACGCCCATTGAGCCTCCAGCCCTGGCAGCTGTGTTACCAATACCAGCCTTCCGGGAGGAATTGAACCGGATGGTCCAAGAGGCAGTCCTACAAGCACTTCGAGGTTTTCAGTCGCCACCGGCACCGACTCCTATGCCGAGGCCTGACCCGATGCCTACGATGATGGCTCCACTCCTCGAAAGGTTAGACATGCTTAACGGTGCACTTCCATCGGTGCCCGCTCCTTCCGGACCAATGATGCCGCCGAGACCATCGAATCCTCCACTGGCATCGACCATGATTCCTCTGTTGTTGGACGATGAAGAGCGAGATCCGTCGATGCCAGACCCGATTCTGGGGCCATCGGGTGTACTACCACCCCGATGACCATTGAAAACGCCAATACCATCAGTGCCTCCACTGGCCTCGGTGCCGCCTCCAGCTATTTTGGAGCCTCCATCAATTCCATCGGTGCCACCTCCTGATCCAGCTGGATTATGAATTTTGCCTCCATCGGAAGGTCCGCAGGGTGGAGGAGACCAACCATATAATCCCTGGTGTGATGATTCCTCTGACACTCAGGATTCTGAGGACATCATATCAGAGCCCTCACCTCCAGAAGAAGAACGCCTCTCCCCTCCAGAGGACCTATCGTTTGCCAGCTTTATAAAGGAAATGTCTGAAACCATTCCTTTTAAGCTGCAAACTGAAGAGGATGCCAGGCATAGGATGCTGGAAGTTCTTCAATTCATGGATGCCCCCAAAGAAGTGATGGCAATTCCAGTCCCGAAGGTCTACTTGACCTGTTACACCGTACCTGGGAACACCCAGGTACAGTTCCACTGGTGAACAGGAAAACTGATGCTATCTACCTGGTTCAATCAGCTCCAGGATTCCAGAAAAGCCAGCTCCCTCACCACTCCGTAGTGGTCAAATCCACTCAGAAGAAGGCTAAGAGGTCCCGGCCTCATTCTTCTGCCCCTCCTGGCAAAGCGAAGAAGTCCTTGGACACCTTCGGCTGCAGGGTGTTCCAGGGTTCTATGTTGATGGCACATATAGCAGCCTCACATACACCACAAAACCCCAGTGGAAAACTTTTTTGAATTTTAACAGGTAATTTGTAGGACCTTCATGACCTCAGCCAGTAAATTTTAACAGGCTGTATCGACCTCTGGTCCAGCTTTATTATAGTTTAATTCACTTGCTCACTGAGTCAAGAAACTTTTTTTATATATATTTTTCTTTAATTGTAAAAAGTCATGAAGAGTCCTCAGGGGAGAAAGGTATTTTACTGCAAAAACGTTTTTCAAGTCCAGGAGCAACATTCCTAACCGGTACTTAGCTTTAATGTCGAAAACTGTACATCACCCCGACATGGCCATGTTTCGATCGCATTCTGTTTCAGGGGGACTTTCCATCCAATCTTCACATGCTCCTTGTCGATGTTCTTAAGTGCTCAGTCTTTCAAAAAACTCCCCGATGCTTTTACCCGTTCGTTCTGTCTAGTTATATAGAAAAACTCACAAAATGACGTCAGTCTCTTTCTCATTTGTGACGTCAAACTGATGTAATGATATTCAAAAAGTTGAAAGTTTAAGTCAGAGAATACCAATTGATAACCTCATTCAGACCTCTAGGCACAATTGTATCTAGCTTAAATATCCAAAATTGTTCTTTTTTATTCAAAAATGCTGATATATCACCACCCCGGGGAGAGACCACAGCTTGTTCTAAAATAAGCTATCACAACTCGTTGAATTGGTGCCCTTTGTCATTCCAAAGAGTGGCCAATGGTCTTGAAAAAGGTTTTTGCTGTAAAATACCTTTCTCCCCTGAGGACTCCTTCATGACTTTTTACAATTAAAGAAAAATATATATATAAAAAGTTTCTTGACTCGAAGTGAGCAAGTGAATTAAAATATAATAAAGCTGGACCAAAGGTCGATACAGCCTGTTATAATTTACTGGCTGAGGTCATGAAGGTACTACAAATTACCTGTTAAAATTTAAAAAAAAATTTCCACTGGGGTTTTGTGGTATATGTGTGGTTTGAATAATATTTCCTCAGATTTCTGAGGTTTTGGGCTTATTTTATTGATTGTTGAAACGTATAGCAGCCTACCAGCTATACATGACACAATACTCTAGAAACCTCTGGAAACAAGTTCAGGATTTCTCTGAGTCCCTACCAGAAGAGTTTCAGGAGGGATTGAATTCCATCCTCCAGAAAGGCCTTGATGCTGGAAAACACGAGGTCAGAGCTGCCTATGATATCTTCGAGACTGCCTCCAGAGTGTCAGCAGCAGGTATTAGCGTCAGACGCTGGGCATGGCTGAAGTCTTCAGACTTACGTCAAGAAGTCCAAGACAGGTTAGCAGATCTTCCATACACAGGGGACAATTTATTTGGAGAAAAAATTCAGGAAGCAGTGGCGCAACTCAAAGACCATCATGAGACATTGCACCAACTATCTACTGTTCCCTCAGACGTCTCGTCTACCACCAAAAGGCCGTTTAGATGGGAACCCAGGAGGCTAACCTATAAAACCCGTAGGTATTACCCTCTTCCATCCCAGACTCGACCAACCAGACCCTCTCAAAGAGGTCAGCCTCGTCAGCACAGGCCTCCAAAAGCCCAACCAGCTCCTCAGACTGATCCTGCATCGGGGTTTTGACTCCTTTCTAGAGAGCAGCAGTCAGTCCCCGCCTCCAACAAACTTTCCTGTGGGAGGCCGCTTGTGCCACTTTGCCAACATATGGCACTCAATCACAATGGACCAATGGGTCCTTTCTGTGGTTGCCCACTGTTGCCATCTAAACTTCCTTACGCTACCACCGGACTCTCCACCACATCTGCCGTGGAGTCTAACCAACCATACTCCACTTCTCGAGGCAGTACTCTCCACCCTTCTGCAGTCCAATGGCATGGAACCAGTTCCCCGACTGCAGCAAGGAACAGGGTTCTACTCTTGATATTTTCTAATTCTAAAAAAGGCAGGCGGCATTCATCCTATACTGGACCATCGTGCCCTAAACAAACATCTCCACAAGGAAAAGTTCAGAATGGTAACCCTGAGCACCATGCTCCCTCGCTTGCAACAGGGAGATTGGCTCTGCTCTCTAGATCTTCAGGAGGCATATGCCCATATAGCCATGGCCCCTCCTCATCGAAAATACCTCAGGTTCATGGTCGGCCACAGGCATTTCCAATACCGAGTGCTACCATTTGGCCTAGTGTCAGCACCTCGTGTGTTTACGAAATGCCTGGCAGTAGTAGCAGCTTACCTAAGGCAGCGCAGCAACCATGTCTGTCTGTATCTAGATAATTGGCTGCTCAGGAGGTCCACCCAAGGAGGTAGTACTTCAATCATTCCGTCTTACCATACGCCTGCTACAATCCTTGGGTTTTCTCATAAACTACCCCAAGTCAAATCTGACTCCATCACACTCACTCTCATTTATTGGAGCAGATCTAAACATCATTCAAGCCAAAGCGTTCCTCCCAAAGGACCGAGCACATACATTGTCAACCTTGGCCAAAGCAGTACAGACTCGCCGAACCACCACAGCTCGTCTCCTACTAAACTTGCTAGGTCACATGGCATCCAGGGTTCACGCTACTCCAATGGCTCGACTAGCCATGAGAGTAACATAATGGACTTTTTTTTTTTTTTAATCTTTATTTCTTAATTTTCACATTTCAAATATACAGAAACAGAGATTCACTCTACCATAACAGAATTTAAGAAAGATAAACAAATCTTCCAAATTTTTCAAAAATACGATCCAAAACATTGTATATCTGAAAATTAAAAATAAAGAACAATAATCCTATCAATAAGAAAAAACTGAGGCTAATAAGGAACCTTTAGGAACAGAAGGAGATTAAAACATTAGGAAACTCTTAACGACAGCTTTACATAGTTCATGCCGGGATCTAATACTATTTTAAGCCAAGTATTAGCTACTCACTAATATGTAAGATCTCATTTGACGACACTATATTAGGCAATGGTGTGGAAGCAGTGGGCTGTTGAGCATCCACAAACTGCTGGAGTTGTTCAATTTGAAAAAAGACATATTCATATTTATTTATTTATTTATTTATTTAAAACTTTTTCTATACCATCATTAAGGTGGGTACCGTCACAACGGTTTACAGTAAGGCACAAAAGAAATGCTATTAACCTCTATCAGTTTACATAGGTGCCATAATGTTCAGTAACATAGTTTTAATCAATGTTAGTTGTTAAATGAGAGAGAACACTATCATGTCCCGTTTGATTCTATAGCAGTTTGAGTCAAGGACTCATTCTTTAGGTAACTTATCCTTTACTGATGAATTCTATTAAAAACAAAAAACATACACCCTTAGTGATTTCTGTTTGCGTGGGTGTTTTGTCCCTTGCACTTACCTGGTTTAAGCTTTGCATTTCCCATGATTCTGTTCTCCCTTCTCTTTTTGAAAGGCTTGTTTGAATAGCCAAGTTTTCAGATTTTTTCTGAAAGTTTTGTTTTCTCTTTGTAGTCTTAATTCCAATGGCATGGAGTTCCATAAAATGGGTCCTGCTAAGGATAATGCCCTTTCTCTTACCTGTGTTAGTCTTGCTGTCTTGACTGATGGAATCGTCAGAAGCGCTTTGTTGGCTGATCTTAGATTTCTGTTGGGGATGTGTACGCGAAGGGCTGTGTTCAGCCAGTCTGCGTTTTCATTGTGTATTAATTTGTGTATGGTGCAGTGTCTTGTACTGTATTCTTTGTTCAATGGGAAGCCAGTGCAACTCAGTCAGTGTTTCCATAATGTGATCTCTCTTCCTTTTTCCAATTAATACTCTTGCAGCCGTGTTCTGCAATATTTGTAGTGGTCTTATGGAGGTGTATGGTAAGCCTAGTAGAAGGGTAATGCAATAATCAGTGCTTGCAAATATTAGTGCTTGTAGTACTGATCGAAAGTTGTCGGTCGTTAGAAGTGGTTTAAGTTTTCTGAGGACCATGAGTTTGGCGTATCCTTCTTTTACTTTTATGGATATATGTTGTTTTAAGCTTAGTTCTGTGTCTATTATTACTCCTAGATTTCGGACTTTCTCTGCGAGTATTATTTGTTTGTTGTTATTTAGTGTGATTGGGTTGTGTGAGATCTCCATGGTTTTTTTTCTTTCTAGATGAAGGAATTCTGTCTTCTCTATATTGATTACTAGCTCCATTTGATTTAATAGTTGTTTGATGATGTCTAGATACATGTTCGCTATGTTTAATGTTTTCTCAATTGTATCGTCAATGGGTAATATAAATTGAATATCGTCTGCGTATATGTAGTGAGTGATTCCCAGGCCGGCTAGCAGGTGGCATAATGGCAGTAGGTATATGTTGAAAAGTGTGGCCAACAGGGCAGATCCCTGTGGTACTCCTGTCTGAAGGTCTATTTTTTCTGACATAGAATCTCTGATTTGAACTTGAAAATATCTGTTACTTAGATATGATCTGAACCAGCTGATTGTTTTGTTGCCTAATCCTATTTCTTCTAGTCTATTTAAGAGTATGTTGTGGTTTACAGTATCAAAAGCTGCTGAGAGGTCTAGCATCACTAGAATGTAATGTTTACCGTTATCAAATCCTCTCATGATGTTGTCTGTCAGCGCCAGTAGTAGTGTCTCTGTGCTATAATGTTTTCGAAAACCATGTTGTGAGGGATATAGGATGCTATTGTTATCTAGGTGTTCCGCTAGTTGCTTCTGTATAGTTTTTTCTAATAATTTAGCAATTAAGGGTAGGTTTGATACAGGTCTGTAGTTGCTCAGGTTAAGTGGGTCGCTGTTTTTTTTCTTTAAAATGGGTTTTACGATTGCTCCTTTCAGTGCATCTGGCATGGATCCTTCCTCTAAGGACAGATTAACGATCTTTGTCAGTGTCGGTGATACAGTGTTGGCTACTTTTTTTATATCTGTGGTTGTTATTGTGTCGCATGCATGTGGGGCGGGATTTAGTTTTTTTAGCAAAACTTCGATTTCCAATTCTGATACTTCATAGAATATTGACCATTGTTTGATTTCTCTTTTTTCCATTTTAATTTCTTGTTTCTTAGTATTTGGTATTTTATTTTTTAGGTCCTTAATTTTGTCATTAAAAAAAGTTGCGATTTCGTTGCATCTATTTTCTGGAAGGCTTTGTGGAGATTCGGATTTGTCATTAGTGAGGTTTTTTACTATGGTAAATAATGTTCGTGGGTTGTTTCCATATTTTTCTATTTTAGAGCTATAGAATTGTTTTTTTGTATCTAGAATGACTTGTTTATAGAATGATAGGTGTTTTCTGTATTTTGTTAAGTTTTCATTGTTTTTATTTTTTCTCCACTCTTTTTCTTTTTTTCTTAGCTTTCTCTTGACTTCCTTAATTTTTTCATTATACCATGGGTTTGTTTATTTAGTATCCTTAATGTTAATATGTTTGATTGGGTTTATTTCTTCAGCTATTTCTCTTGTTGTTTGCAGCCATGCTGTGGTTGCGGAGCAGCAGTTCGTGTAGTCTAATTTTGTTAGTTTATCTTCTAACTTTTCTTTTAGGGTTTCTAGGTCATACGGTGGGCGATATTTAACTTTGATTGGTTCTTTTTTCCCTTCTTGTGTATGGGGTTTACTGTATTTAATTTCAGATTGTATGAGGAAGTGATCGGACCATGGGATGGGTGTGTAATTGGTTTTAATGTGTTCTAAGTGGCTTTGGCTGATGAAAGTTATATCGAGAGAGTGTCCTGCTCTATGCATGGGCTTATCAGTAATTAGAGTGAATCCTAGTGCGGTCATAAAGTCCAATAGTGTTTGGCAGGTGTTAGACAGGGGCTTTGTGTCTATGTGCAGATTGAAGTCTCCTTGTATGATGGTAGGTTTGCCAGTATTTAAGTGTGTTGTTAAGAACTCAATTAGTGGGGAGCTATTTGATTCTAGTAGGCTCGGTGGGCAGTATATTAGGCAGATTTGAAAACTTATCGTTTCAAATAGGGCAATTTAATGGTTTTTTGGCGGTATTGTGGGTATTAGTTTACATTTGAATTTTTTTTCGATTATTAGCATTAGTCCCCCCCCTCTTTTATTTAATCTGGGGATTGAAAAGACATCATACTTTTTGTGTGCTATTTGATTTTTTAAGACTGTGTCTGTCTGTTTTAACCAAGATTCGGTGATTGCAATGAAGTTTGGTTTTGTGTCATAGAGTAGATCTGTAATAATTGGGATTTTTTTTGTGATGGATTGTGCATTAACTAAGAGAAAGGTTAGCATTAAAAGGTTATTTGATAATGGATTTGTAGGGATTTTGGTCCTTTTTATTTTTATGAGGTTGCTGGGCTCTATGTGTTTTGTTTTTTTCCTGTTTGTTGTGTTTGTTATATGTCTGTTCCTATGTGTTGTTGTGTAATTGTCCCCTATTTACCTTTGTTTAGGCAGGTTGTGATCATTTGTACTACCGGTTCTTGGCTTTTGTAGTCTTTATCCAAGTTTGTCCCGTCTGGATTTGTCCTCAGTGTGTCTTCGGTCATCAGGTTTTCTCAGTGGCGTACGAAGGGGTGTACAAAGGGGCATGCCCCTTTGTCACGTCCCTTTGGTGCGGGACGCCGGTGCGGGATGCCTCCGGTCTCGGTGCGGCCCTTTTATCCTCCCCCTGGGGCGTCCCCAACGTCGAGGACGTCGGCGGCGGAAGGGGAGGGGCCGAGGGCCTGCTTCCGGGGCCGCTGGCAGGGATCGGCGTCTGAGAAAGAAAAAAAAACCTAAAATACAGACAGCTAGAGGTAGGAGAGAGGGAGAGAGATTCCGGTTCAAGCCTCAGGGTCTCTTGGGAAGCAGCAGCAGGCGGCAGTGGGTACATCCTGCCTCGGTCTCGGGGCGGCCCTTTTATCCTCCCCCTGGGGCGTCCCCGATGTCGAGGATGTCGGCGGCGTCAGCGGAAGGGGAGGGGCCGAGGGCCTGCTTCCGGGGCCGCTGGCAGGGATCGGCGTCTGAGAAAGAAAATAAAAACTAAAATACAGACAGCTACAGGTAGGAGAGAGGGAGAGAGATTCCGGTTCAAGCCTCCGGGTCTCTTGGGAGGCAGCGGCAGGCGGCAGTGGGTACGTCCAGCCTCGGTCTCGGGGCGGCCCTTTTATCCTCCCCCTGGGGCGTCCCCGATGTCGAGGACGTAGGCGGCGTCAGCAGAAGGGGAGGGGCCGAGGGCCTGCTTCCGGGGCCGCTGGCAGGGATCAGCGTCTGATAAAGAAAAAAAAACCTAAAATACAGACAGCTACAGGTAGGAGAGAGGGAGAGAGATTCCGGTTCAAGCCTCAGGGTCTCTTGGGAGGCACCTCACATCTACAGGGATAGCATAGAAAAAAGGTAAAACCCAATGAAGTTACTTTTTGTCTTAAATTAAGAAACTCTCTACGCCGCATTCTTGTAATAGGGCTAAATCCGGATATATTTTTACTATCTGACCATGAAATGTAGTTGGGAATTTCTGAAAATATTTTTTCATTAGATTACTTATATCTTTAGCCACAATAAAAGAAACAAACAAAGTATTTCTATGAATCACATCTAAACTCGAGTCTTCCAAGAAATTAGACAAATTAGATGGTACTGGAGATTTTTAAAGAATGAAATGAGACATATTAATTGATGGAATTTCTTCTTCCAAATAAGACTGTACCTCTTTAAGATATCTTTTAAAGGAAATATATGGAAGCTCACCCAAAACCTGCGGAAAATTTGTAATTCTAATATTTAAATGTCTAGCATTATTCTCTAATAATTCTAAACAATAAGATGAGGATAATTGGTCTTTAACGACCATTACATTCAATTTCTGCATAGATTGTATATTTTTCTCATTCTCATTAACCTTCTTAGATATCTCCACATACTTTGTCTGAATTAACTGTAAATTCCCTTGATAATCAGAAGTCAATATGTCCATCTTTTTCTCCAGTCTAGTCATGGCATTACTCAAACTTTTCACCGCATCCCATATTGCCTCGAGAGTTACTTTTTCAGGCTGAGTTGTCATCTGCATAAGATCTTCTATATTTGAGGAAGAGGCACCCTCCTGCCCTGTCGCTTCTTCCTTACCCGGGGTAGGCGGCTGGGCTGTCTGTTCCTCATTAATGCATTGGGCCGGTGGAAGTCTATTGTCAGGGCTTAGGGACGCCTTGTCTAGGGAACTCTTCATTGCTCCTTCTTGAGGAGTTCCAATGGATTCATCGGCTCCCTTTTCCCCCAGCTGTGTCAAAAATTTTTGGATTTCCAGCTGCGTTGAGGTAGAGGGCACGGGCTCCGGAAGGAAAACCCAAATTTTCCCCTTTCTCTTTGCAGGTATGATGGTCTTAAGGAAACACTTTTAATTTTTGACCTATGATGCCCGTTCCTTAATCCCGAGAAATTAGGCAATTTAACAAAGTCAATCGAAGTTAGGCGAAGTTGGGCAAAGGCGCGCGCGCCCCTTGGGCACGCGCGGCTTCAGCAACACACCAGCTCGGCGACACACCGGGGGGAGCACGCTTTTTGTACAGAGTTCTTCCGGCGCCTCCCTCTGATGTCGGGTGAAGCCCGGCATCCCGGTCTCTCAAGCAGAAATTACAAGAAACAGATAACTTCTCACCAAATAAGGAAATTCTCAGGTAGCCTCAGGAGACCTCACGGGAGTGCGCTTTTTGTACAGAGTTCTTCCGGCGCCTCCCTCTGATGTCGGGTGAAGCCCGGCGTCCCAGTCTCTCAAGCGGAAATCACAAGAAACAGATAACTTCTCACCAAGTAAGGAAATTCTCAGGTAGCCTCCAACACAGTGGACTTTAAAGTCCCAGTGGTCCCAATCACACTAAGATCTATCCCACATTGTCCACATCACCAACCAACTTCGACTCTCACTAGCTTGATAGATACAGGAGACCAATCTTCAGATAGGACTACCCTTTCAACCCCCGTATCCTCAGATTACATTAACCACAGATGCCTCCAATCTGGGTTGGGGAGCCCATGTCAACAACCTGCAATCCCAGGGAACCTGGACCACAGCAGAAGCAAAGCACCAGATACATTTTCTGGAGCTCCGGGCAATACGCTATGCCCTATTTGCTTTTCAGGATTGCCTGTCCAACAAGGTAATCCTAATTCAAACAGACAACCAGGTAGCGCTGTGGTACCTCAACAAGCAAGGGGGCACAGGCTCTTATCTGCTATGCCAGGAGTCGGTGAAGATCTGGGCCTGGGCTCTCTCCCATTCCATGCTACTGAGAGCAACCTACTTGGCAGGCGTGGACAATGTGATGGCTGACAACCTCAGCCGGACCTTTCATCCCCATGAATGGTCACTAGATCCCACTGTAGTGACCACGATTTTCCACCAGTGGGGTAGCCTGCACATAGATCTCTTTCGTCAATTCACAACCGCAAAGTAGACAAATTCTCTTCTCTACACCGCAGCCATAAGACACCTCCAAGAGATGCCTTCACCCACTCATGGACAACGGATCTTCTATGTGCCTACCCTCCACTTCCACTCATCAGCAAGATTCTCGTGAAGTTGCGACAAAACCAGGGCACAATGATCCTCATAGCCCCTTACTGGCCACGGCAGGCTTGGTTTCCCATTCTATGTGACCTCTCAGTCCAGCAACCAATTCACCTGGGTACAGATCCAACTTTAATAACGCAGAACAACAAACTGTTGCATCATCTGAAACTCCACTCCCTGTCTCTGACAGCATGGATGTTGGAAGTTTGATACTACAATCCCTTACCCTTTCTGACAATGTGTTCCAGGTCCTCGTAGCTTCATGGACGCCTTCTACTAGGAAATCTTATCGTTCCAAATGGAAAAGATTCTCCTCGTGGTGCACGACAAAGGAAATAGATCCCTTTCCTTGCCCCACAACAAGGTTCCTGGACTACTTCTGATACCTCTCAGAGTCTGGTCTACAAACGTCCTCCATCCAAGTGCATGTCAGCGCCATAACCACTTACCACAAAGATGTAGGAGTTACCCCGATCTCGGCACAACCCCTTGTAGGGTGCTTTATGAGAGGCTTCCTACAACTGAAGCCTCCACTGCATCCTCCGGTTCCAGCATGGGACCTCAATGTTGTGCTAGCACCGCTCATGCGACCTCCATTCAAGCCCCTGCACTCCTACGAGCTCCGTCATCTCACTTGGAAAGTGCTCTTTCTAGTTGCTATAACATCGGCTCGCAGAGTCTGTGGATAGCTCCAATTCTTCAGGATCCAACTCTTGGTTCAGGAACTGACAAGAGAGGGAGCAATTTTAGATCTAATTCTCAGTGGAGCACAGGATTTGGTGAGAGAGGTAACAGTGGTGGGGCCTCTTGGCAATAGTGATCATAATATGATCAAATTTGAATTAATGCCTGGAAGGGGGACAGTAAGCAAATCCATGGCTCTCGTGCTAAACTTTCAAAAGGGAAACTTTGATAAAATGAGAAAAATAGTTAGAAAAAAACTGATAGGAGCAGCTACAAAGGTAAAAAGTGAGCATGAGGCGTGGTCATTCTTAAAAAATACCATCCTAGAAGCACAGTCCACACATTAAGAAAGGTGGAAAGAAGACAAAATTATTACCGGCATGGTTAAAAGGGGAGGTGAAAGAAGCTGTTTTAGCCAAAAGATCTTCATTCAAAAATTGGAAGAAGGATCTAACAGAAGAAAATAGGACAATGCATAAGCATTGGCAAGTTAAATGTAAGACATTGATAATACAGGCTCTGAGAGAATTTGAAAAGAAGTTGGCCATAGAGGCAAACACTCACAGTAAAAACTTTTTTAAATATATCCGAAGCAGAAAACCTGTGAGGGAGTCAGTTGGACAGTTAGATGATCAAGTGATTAAAAGGCCACTTAGAGAAGATAAGGCCATCGCAGAAAGATTAAATGATTTCTTTGCTTCAGTGTTTGCTGAAGAGGATGTTGGGGAGGTACCCGTACCAGACAAGGTTTTCATGGGTAATGATTCAGATGGACTGAACCAAATCACGGTGAACCTAGAAGATGTGGTAGGCCTGATTGACAAACTGAAGAGTAGTAAATCACCTGGACCAGATGGTATACACCCCAGGGTTCTGAAGGAACTCAAAAATGAAATTTCAGACCTATTAGTAAAAATTTGTAACCTATCATTAAAATCATCCATTGTACCTGAAGACTGGAGGGTAGCTAATATAACCCCAATATTTAAAAAGGGCTCCAGGGGCAATCTGGGAAATTACAGACCAATTAGCCTGACTTCAGTGCCAGGAAAAATAGTGGAAAGTGTTCTAAATAACAAAATCACAAAAAATATAGAAAGACATGGTTTAATGGAACAAAGTCAGCACGGCTTTACCCAACATGTTAACTCTCTTGTTAACATGTTATATTTGTTCGATGTAAAGCGCCACCCCAGGCGTCTGTTTGCATTACACTGTGAACAGATGTGATATCATTGATGAATGTCTGTATATAAAAATTTTAAAGAAGCAAACCGGTAACCGATCCAATGTGACGAACAACAGAAGAATGAAAGGATGGATCGGTAAAAATGGACTTTTATTGGAACTTGCCCGACTCTGGCCGAGTTTCGCTCTGCCGAGCTGCCTCAGGGGCTTGTTGAGCCAGAAACTTGGCTCTATATACTTGTGCTGATTTCCTAGGAAATCAGCACAAGTATATAGAGCCAAGTTTCTGGCTCAACAAGCCCCTGAGGCAGCTCGGCAGAGCGAAACTCGGCCAGAGTCGGGCAAGTTCCAATAAAAGTCCATTTTTACCGATCCATCCTTTCATTCTTCTATAAAAATTTTAAATAAATAAATAAGGCAAGTCTTGCCTCACAAATCTGCTTTACTTTTTTGAAGGAGTTAATAAACATGTAGATAAGGGTGAACCGGTAGATGTAGTGTATTTGGATTTTCAGATGGCGTTTGACAAAGTTCCTCATGAGAGGCTTCTAGGAAAAGTAAAAAGTCTATGAGGTCCAAGGTAGTGGAGAGAGGGGCAAAATTCGTGCTTAGATTTCCATGCCGTTGTCTGATTCTGTATCAAAATTCTAGATACATTTTTAATTATCCTGAACAACTACGATTATTCTTGGACTCCCACTCTTAGAGATCCCATAGTGCTGGGTTTAATAAAATGTTTATAAGATAAAGTTAGACAATAAGTTTGCAAATAGGAATGTTGTTGCTTTAAACACTGCTCCATAAGTATTTTATCTGCAAATTCTCTATTTCCTAGCATTTATGAATGATGTATAGAGATGGACATCTGGAAATCTATGTTACTGGTTGTACCTTTCAAAGTTACTAAATGTCCTCTGTGTGCCTTATCTATATAGTTATATGAAAATCTTAATAAAAAATAAAATTAAAAAAAAAAGGAAAAGGAAAAAGACATGGGATAGGTGGCGATGTCCTTTCATGGATTACAAACTGGCTAAAAGACAGGAAACAGAGTAGGATTAAATGGACAATTTTCTCAGTGGAAGGGAATGGGCAGTGGAGTGCCTCAGGGATCTGTATTGGGACCCGTACTTTTCAATATATTTATAAATGATCTGGAAAGAAATACAACGAGTGAGGTAATCACATTTGCAGATGATACAAAATTGTTCAGAGTAGTTAAATCACAAGCAGACTGTGATAAATTACAGGAAGACCTTGTGAGACTGGAAAATTGGGCATCGAAATGGCAGATGAAATTTAATATGGATAAGTGCAAGGTGATGCATATAGGGAATAATAACCCATGGTATAGTTACACAATATTAGGAGCTACCACCCAAGAAAGAGATCTAGGTATCATAGTGGATATCACATTGAAATCATTGGTTCAGTGTGCTGTGGCAGTCAAAAAAGCAAACAGAATGTTGGGAATTATTAGAAAGGGAATGGTGAATAAAACTGAAAATGTCATAATGCCTCTGTATCGCTCCATGGTGACACCGCACCTTGAATACTGTGTACAATTCTAGTCGCCGCATCTCAAAAAAAGATATAGTTGCAATGGAGAAGGTACAGAGAAAGGCGACCAAAATGATAAAGGGAATGGAACAGCTCCCCTATGAGAAAAGACTAAAGAAGTTAGGACTTTTCAGCTTGGAGAAGAGACAGCTGAGGGGGGATATGATAGAGGTGTTTAAAATCATGAGAGGTCTAGAACAGGTAGATGTGAATCGGTTATTTACTCTTTCGGATAGTAGAAAGACTAGGGGGCACTCCATGAAGTTAGCATGTGGCACATTTAAAACTAATCGGAGAAAGTTCTTTTTCACTCAATGCACAACTAAACTCTGGAATTTGTTGCCAGAGGATCTGGTTAGTGTAGTTAGTATAGCTGTGTTTAAAAAAGGATTGGATAAGTTCTTGGAGGAGAAGTCCATTACCTGATATTAATTAAGTTGACTTAGAAAATAGCCACTGCTATTACTAGCAACAGTAACATGGAATAGACTTAATTTTTGGGTACTTACCTGGTTCTTATGGCCTGGATTGGCCACTGTTGGAAACAGGATGCTGGGCTTGACGGACCCTTGGTCTCACCCAGTATGGCATGTTCTTATGTTCTTATGTTCCTGACTGAGTCTACCTGAACATTGTCCAAACCAACCACATGTGAAACCATCAGTACTGTCAAGAGCTGCTTCGCTAAGACAAAAGTTCCTAGGCCTCCTGAGACATCTTGCAACTCTTTGTTCCTCCCTGATGATTGATATATGCCATTGTCATCACATTGTCTGACAAAATTCACTCTCCTCGACCTTGCACTCTTAGGGGCGGATTTTAAAACCCCTGCGCACGTAAATCCGGCAGGATTTATGCGCGCAGGGCCCTCGCGCGCCAGCGCACCTATTTTGCATAGGCTGCCGGCGCGCGTAAAGCCCCGGGACGCGCGTAAGTCCCGGGGCTTTCGAAACGAGGAGGGAGGGGGCGTGTCTGGGGCGTTCCCGAAACAACGCAGCGTTTCGGGGGCGTGGCACTGGCCCGGGAGCGTGGTCGAGGCCTCCGGACCACACCCCCGGGACCGGAGGACGGAGCAGGGCTGCCGGCGTAACTTTGCCGACAAAGGTAAGGGGGGGGGTTTAGATAGGGCCGGGGGGGGTGCGTTAGGTAGGGGAAGGGAGGGGAAGGTGGGGGGAGGGCAAAGAAAAGTTCCCTCTGAGGCCGCTCCGAAATCGGAGCGGCCTCGGAGGGAACAGGCAGGCCGCGCTGGGCTCGGCACGTGCAGGTTGCACAAATGTGCACCCCCTTGCGCGCGCCGACCCCAGATTTTATAAGATACGCGCGCGCCAGTGGCGCGAACAAAAGTACCCGTGCGCGTAGTGTTTGAAAATCCGCCCCTTAGAGAAAAAGAAAACAATGCCATGCAACTGCTCTCATTTCTAAGTGATTGATAGACCATATTGCTTTGTCCGCTGATCACCAACCAATGGCTTTCAGTGAAGAGTGGACCAGACTCATTTCATTGTGTGGCCTTGCTTCCTCTGGTCCCTTGACTGGAACTTTCCCAAGTTGGTCTACTCGACCCCCGAAAGGACTGATTACAGCATTGAGACTAACTGAAGCAAAAATTGAGAATTCACCAGAATGGAATCTAATTTTGAAAGGCATGTGGAAGTCTACTACTAATTTTCCTTTACAACTATGATTTTTTCAGAATGAAAAACGCATGAAGCTGGTTATAGGTATTTCAGGAATTATTATAATGTGTCAAACAGATTGCCAAAAGTGCCAACATTACATAAAAGACGCTTTAGTTATGCAGGTTGACCAGTCATAATAGGCTTCATCTTAGGTGCAGTACTGCTTTGTGACTCAGCCTTATTTGTAATCATAGGTGAGTTACAGGTGAACATATATTTTTTTGGCTTTTAAATTTGCTTAGTGAATTCAAACTTAAGTATGCACGCTGTTTTTTAATTGACTCTGAAGCCTCTGATTTTCAGCAAGCCCGACATGGGTCCATGTTTCAAACGAAGCTGTTCTTTTTCAAGGGATCAAAAACAGCATTGTAATTGTAGTCTTTCAGATCTTGAACATGTTGTTTCCGCATTCTTTTTCCATATACACTCCCAGTAGAAACTCAGGAAAGGTGATTCCATCTATCAAATGCCGATGCTATGGTAACTGCTGTTACAAGAAGGACCACTATTCCTATGAAAGGAAGGGCAGCTTTGAAGGATCATCATGATAGAGTAGAGTGAAGTTTAAAGCATGCTTATTCAGCAAGTTCCCTAGCCTTTCAATAGCTATGTCATGGGGTATCTGCCTGGGGTTAGGATACACCCCCACAGTTGTGGTACAGAATTGCAGGACTGGACAAGGTCTGGTCTTCTGCCTCCCAGCCCCCTCCCTTGCAGGTTGAGCCCTTGGGTTCTGCGGACTGGTAGGGCTTAGCTGGATGAAGCTAGACAAGGTGAGGCAGACTGAACAGGATGGACAAGGCAGAGCAGACACAAGCTGGAACTGAGGTCTGGCACATGCTGGATGCTGTGGGCAGAGATAAACTGGAAGCAGAAGTCTGGGTATGGAACAGGCAGGGAGCTGAGGATTGGATACTGGAACAGACTGGACAAGACTGGATGGGATACTAAGCAGGGATGAGGACGAGGTACAGACACAGGCTGGGATAGGACACTGAGCAGGGACTGGGACTAGATATGGACACAAGCTTGGGCAGGATACTGAGACTGGGATTGGATACAGACTGGGGCAAGGCAATAGCAAGGTAGGGAATGAATACTGGAATCTGGACTGGGCAAGACAAGACAAGACCAGACAGGGGCAGGGCAAGATAAGACAGATCAGGACAGGATCAGATAAGGACTAGAAAAGACAACACAGAACAAAGAATACTGAGGCCTGAAGGCAGCAATACACATGTCCTGTAGACTGCTAAGCATACGGCCCGGAGGCCACTAGGCAAGCAGAGGCCTGAGTAAACTACAGAGCAAGGTCTAAGTAAGAGCATTCCTGGAGACTACAAGGTGAGGTAAGGCCTAAATAGGCCACATAGCATGGTTCAAGGAGACAGAAGGCCTGGAGGACACAAGTAAGGCCTTACTAGGCTACAGAGCAAGATAAAAGGGGCCAGAAGACCCAGAAGCTACAAGGCAAGGTAAGGCCCGAGTAGGCCACAGAGCAAGGTACAAGGAGACAGAAGATCTGAAGGTCACAAGGCAAAGTGAGGCCTAGATAGGCCATAAGACAAGGAGCAAGATACAA
Source organism: Rhinatrema bivittatum (assembly GCF_901001135.1). NCBI lineage: Eukaryota > Metazoa > Chordata > Amphibia > Gymnophiona > Rhinatrematidae > Rhinatrema > Rhinatrema bivittatum. Next base: position 164,895,170 of record NC_042618.1, on the reverse strand, counting down.
GAAGGCTCAAAGTCCACAATCATGGAGCAAGGTACGAGCAGCCAGGTCAGAGAGCCAAGGGTGACTCCAAGAAAAGGCATCTAAGTTCTGGTAAAGCAGGGTTAAATGAAGCTGGAGTTTGGGTGTGTTCCAAGCAGTGAGGCAGAGCTTGGCAAGACTGGAGTAAAACTCGCTGAGGACCTCTGGTGGAGAGGAGGCTGCACCACAGGCTAAGTCAAGTGGCCAGTGAGGAGATGACTTGGGTAGCTAAGAATAGAGCTCACTGGAGGCCTCTGCTGGTGGGGAGGTGTCATAGTGGACAGGATCAGGGCATGATGAGGCTGCATGGCAGGCAAAATTGTGACAGGCTATTTGTAATAGTTATGTAACAAGAGCCTTATTACGCTGGATCCAACAGTTTACTAAAGGGGACAGTATGGCCAGGCTAGAATCAGCAACAATGTATTTGTCTGGTGGTCTGTATGACTTAATAAGAGTGATAGCAAGATCACTAGCACTCTCAGTAGGAGCAAAAAGGTTACTTTGACTTCACCACTGGGCAGTGGATTTCTGATCTAAAGCACGTTTGTGCAAGTTATCCTTCAGTGGTAGGCACCTATTCGGGGAGGAGCTTGACAAGTTAATAAAAACTTTAGGTGAGTCACAGCCACAAAGATTGCTGGAGGATAGGTTCAGGATGGGTTATTGTGCATTTAGAGGACAAAGTCAGTATAAAGAGGCTAGAAAGTCTCATCCTTGTAAGTAGTTTAATTCATACAGTACAAGAGAAAAAAGGAAGGATGAAGTCCTTTTATGAAGCCAGAAGGGCTCGATTTGATTCTATAAGACCTTGAAGTTCCACACCATCTTCACAATGAGTCCCTGCTGATCCATTCTTTGATTACCCCTATAGGGGGCAGACTTCAAGGTTTTTTCAAGGAGTGGATCTGAATAACTTCAGACCATTGGGTACCAAAGATCAGAAGGAAAGGCTATATGCCAGAATTAGCAAGGCCCATAAGATGATACTACTTGCTCACCAGAAAAGAGGGCTGCAATTCAAACAACTTAAAAAAACTTGACAATGTTTTAGGCTGTTTGTCCAGTTCCTACCGAAGAGGAACTGCAGGGTGTTTATTCAGTTTACTTTGTCATCTCAAATAAAGATGGTTTGTTCAGATCAATACTAGATTTAAAAGTTCTATACAGGAGTCTACATGTGTCCCATTTCCATATGGAAACTCTTCATTCAGTAGTATTGTCAGTAAGGAAAAGCAAGTTTCTAACTTCTCTAGATCTGAAAGAAGCCTATTTTCATATCCCTATATGGGAATATAGCCAAAAATATCTTTGCTTTTGTGCAATAGCGATGCTTTATCAGTTCAGAGCATTGCCTTTTGAATTAAGAGAGGGAATCATGGTGCATCCATAGTTATATGATTGGTTGATACGACGCAAATCATATACAGAGAGTGTATAGGTAGCAACTTGAATAGTTATGGTGCTGCAGAGTCTAGGGTGGATCATCATTTTTATTAAAAAAAAAACAAAAAACATTTACAACCTACCCAAGTAATAGAGCACTTGGAGGTGCAGTTCGATACCAGGGCAGGTTGGGTGTCTTACTCCAAAAAAAATTCAAAAGATTCAGTCCCATGTAGGTGATTAAGTCGTCTTTGCAGCAGGGTTTCCTGAAGTGTATGGTGTTGCTGTGCTTGGGTAGGGGGATTGAGGCTTCCTTTATGTATAGGTGAGCTTTTATGAGTGTGTGGTCAGACCATGGTACGGGTGTGCAGGATGGGGCTTTAGGAGAATTTATGCAGGCATTAACAAAGATCAAAGTGTTTGGATACTTGCCAGGTTCTTGTGGCCTGGTTTGGCCTCTGTTGGAAACAGGATGCTGGGCTTGATGGACCCTTGGTCTGACCCAGCATGGCAATTTCTTATGTTCTTATGTAGAGAGATTTTCAAAACAACAAGCCCCAAGAGCTTGGGATGATCTCCAACTGCTAGATTGTATGATGTCCACTCTGGATTTGGTTCCCTGGGCAAGGACTCTCATGAGAACTTTGCAGTTAGCACTGTTGACAATATGGAAACCTTAAATACAAGGATATGATATTCAACTACCCCTTCCAGAAGCAGTGAAGGACAGCCTATCATGGTGGTGAAACACTAAAAATTTGCGAAAGGGAGAGTGTCTGGAATATCCAGATTCTATGTCAGTAACAACAGATGCCAGTGTGAGGGGTTAGGGTGCCCATTGCCAAAACTAGTATATGCAGGGATTTTGGATAAAACTAGCAAGTTCATGATCTATAAACCATTTAGAAATGAGTGCAACCAGATTAGCATTATACCATTTTCACCTAATTATCAAAGGGAAAGCAGTAACATATGTTAACAAACAAGGAGGTACACAAAGTCAGGGCACAGCTGAGGAGACAGATCTGTTGTTCTCTTGGGAAGAAAAGAACATAATTAAATTATCAGCGTTGTATATAGTGGGTCAAGACAATGTACAAGCAGATTTCCTAAGCAGGAATGTAAAAGAACCCAGAGAGTGGGAGCTCAGTCATTGGGATTATCAGTTGATAGTGCAGCATTAGAGGGAGCATCAGATGGATTTGATGGTGTCCCACTGAAACAAGAAAGTAAAAAGGTTTTACAGCTGATGCAAAAAGTTAGGAAGCAAAGCAATAGATGTCCTCCTTGACCAGTGTTGACCCAAGGAGAAAATGTTGTATGTCTTTTCACCATGGCCTCTAATAGGTTGAACAATAAAGAAGATGGAAAAAGAAGGAGTGCAAGTAGTTCTAGTAGCACCAGATTGGCCAAGGAGGCCAAGGTATATTACCCTCAGTAATTAAGATGATATTGAATTCAAAAAAAGAGATCAACATCTATGACATATATTAGAATTTGCCAGTCTTTTGAGAGTTTTTGTAATTATAAATCAATTTCACCATGTCATTCGCAGATTGGACATATCCTTACCTTTTTACAAAAAGGATTAGACAAAGGATTAGCTTTTACATCTTTAAAAGTTCAGGTGGTGGCAATTTCAGGTTTCAGAGAACGAATTAAAGGGCAAACTATAGCTTTGAATAAAGATATTCTCATTTTTTGAGCTGGGTGAAGCATGTCAATCCTCCAGTCTAAACCAATCATTCCACAATAGAGTTTGAATATGGTATTAAGGTCTTTAGCTGGCAATCCATTTGAACCTTTTGATAGGTTGAATTAAAGGATTTAACTTTAAAGATGGTATTTTTGATAGTAATCACTTTAGCTAGATGGATCTCAGAGTTACAGGCTTTGTCATGTCAAAAACCTTACTTGAGGTTCAATAGGGAATCAGTAGTGCTTAGGCTGGTTCCTTCCTTTTTGCTAAGATAATTTCTCCATATCATCTAAATCAGAGAATAATTTTTAGCAAGGATGATTGTAAAGGAAATAATAAGAATCTAAGATATTTGGATGTTAAATGTTGTCTAAAGAGATATTTGGAAATAATTGTGAGATCCATAAGCCAGAATGTTTGTTTGTGGTGTTCGGATGTCTACACAAGGGGGAGGCAGCCTCTAAGCCTACAATTACAAGATGGATTAAGGAAGCTATATGTTCAGCATATTGTTTACAAGAATGGAAACTGCCAGAAGGCTCATTCGATAAGATCACAGTCTGAGTCTGGGCTGAAGAAGGGCGGTTAATCCAAGTCCATTACCTGCTATTAAGTTCACTTAGAGAATAGCCACTGCCATTAGCAATGGTAACATGAAATAGACTTACGAGCGGATTTTAAAAGCCCTGCTCGCGTAAATCCGCCCGGATTTACGCGAGCAGGGCCTTGTGTTCCGGCGCGCCTATTTTGCATAGGCCGCCAGCGCGCGCAGAGCCCCGGTACGTGCGTAGGTCCCGGGGTTTTTTTAAGGGGGCGTATCGGGGCATGTCGGGGGCGGGACCGGATGACGCAGCGTTTCGGGGGTGGGATGCGGCGTTTCGGGGGCGGGCGGGGCATAGTGCCGGCCCGGGGGCGTGGTCCAGGCCTCTGGACCAGCCCCCGGGTCGGAAGACGGCGCGCCAGCAGTCCGCTGGCGCGCGTAGATTTACGTCTGCTTCTCGCAGGCGTAAATCTAGGGACAAAGGTAAGGGGGGGTTTAGATAGGGCCGGGGGGGTGGGTTAGGTAGGGGAAGGGAGGGGAAGGTGAGGGGAGGGTGAAAGAAAGTTCCCTCCGAGGCCGCTCCAATTTCGGAGCGGCCTCGGAAGGAACGGAGGCAGGCTGCGTGGCTCGGCGCGTGCAGGCTGCCCAAAATCGGCAGCCTTGCGCGCGCCGATCCAGGATTTTAGAGGATACGCGCGGCTATGCGCGTATCTTATAAAATCCAGCGTACTTTTGTTTGCGCCTGCTGCGCAAACAAAAGTACGCGATCGCGCTTTTTAAAAAAATCTACCCCTTAGTTTTTGGGTACTTGCCAGGTTCTTATGGCCGGGATTGGCCACTGTTGGAAACAGGATGCTGGGCTTGATGGACCCTTGGTCTGACCCAGTATGGCATTTTCTTATGTTCTTATGACATTTGTAATGAGGCAACATGGATAAATTTAAGTCCATTTGTGAGACATTATAGGTTGGATGTTTACACAAGACAGGATACAGTTTTTGGAGCAACTAACTTGAAAGAGGGTTTCAAATCTACCCACCCTTAATAATTGTTTTATCAGTCAGGAACATAATAATATGTTACTAACTGGTGGAGCAGAAGGAAAAGAAAGAAGAAATTATGACTTGCCTGTTAATTTCCTTTCCCTTACTTCTGCTACACCAGTCAGGAAACCTACCCCTGAAATGTTTATTTTGTTTATTGTTCTGTTACTAAACATTGGAGATATTTTAAACAATAGTTTTAATCAAAGAATTTTCAAGTACTTTTAAATAGATACTCTGAAGTAAGAGATTTTCTTCTTAAAGAATGTCTTGTTCATTTAAAAAAAGAAAAAAGAGAAGAAAATGTTAAAACTGAGTTAGAGAGTTATGATATTTTAAAGCTGATTGGATTTAAAATTATTTTAGGTATTATTTGTTATGACCATCGGCCGCGGCCACCTGCGGCCAACCCAACTCACGTCATGTGCTGCCCAGCTCTCCTCTCTGGGCGAACTCACAGCTGTGGCTTGCCGCTCCCAACACATGCCGTCTATCTCCCAGGACTTCTCATGGCGGCTGGGATGCCGCCGACCTCCATGCCTCCTCCGGGCCTTCCTAGGTGCGCCCACGCACCACTGAGTCTACCTTTAAGGATGCTATGAGGGGAACCTCGGGAGCATCTCCTATTGATGACATCACCAACCGGGATTCATAAGCACCACCCTGGCCCTGCACTAATCAACTTGGCAATGAGTTCCTTCACTACTGATGCTTGTGCCCGGATGTCTGTTCCGGCTTGGATCTCTACCTCGGTTCCTGGACTCTGGCTCGGGTACCCGCTCCTCTGGGGCCTGTGTGCACTTCACGGAAGACTTGTCTCCAGACTTCCCTGCTCCTCGGGCGCTCCTCGGGCCTGCCTCTCCTGCCCTAAACACCAATACACCTCCTATTAGGAAAACAGAACAAGCCAAGCTGCTATAGATCCCTACCAAGAAACTACAAGCTTGCAGAACACCCTTAGCTGGGTCACACACGCAGAACACAGACCAACCCTCTCCAAAAACAGAATAAAGTGACCACACAGCTAATGTTTTTGTTTTTGTGTTGTGTACTGCATACGGAGTTTGGTTTCTTGCTGTTTCCATTTCAGTTTTGTCTCCACATTTCTATTTATACATTCCTCGAGAAATATAAAATAATTCTAAAACTAGAATATAATAAATGTTTCAAAACAACTGATAAATGGAATAATGTCCAATCGTTAAAAATTTTCAAAATTATTAAAAATTCTCCAAACGCCAATAAAATATTTCTAACAGCAGACACATCACATAATACCCACTAACTAAAATGGCAGTCAATCAAGAAAGATAAACTTAAAAAGCCACTTTTACTTACCCTCTCCAGTATCTCTCCTACTCCTTTCCCTTGTAGGCCAATAGCAAATACCAGAAGCAGTAAGGGCTGCTGAAGCTCTGTCCTCACATTCTTCTTTCTTAGGGCCCATGACTAGTCTATTTCATATACACACACACACACACTTTCTCTCTCTCACATACCAGTCACCTCCCTGACCAATCTCTCTTTCTCTCACACACACACCAGTCACTTCCCTGACCAATCTTTCTCTCACACACACCAGTCACCTCCTTAACCAATCTCTGTGTCTCACACACAAATGTCACCTCCCTGACCAATCTATTTCTCTCACACACACATGTCACCTCCCTAACCAATGTCTTTCTCTCACACTCACATACCAGTCATCTCCCAGACCAATATCTTTCTCTCCCTCAAACACACACACCAGTCACCTCCCTGGCTAATGTCTTTCTCTCTCCCACACACATCAGCCACATCCCTGACCAATGTCTTTCTCACACACACACAGTCACCTTCCTGACCAAATATCTCTTTCTCACACACACACACACACCAGTCACCTCCCTGACCAGTCACCTCCCTGACCAATCTTTCTCTCACATACACCAGTGACTTTCCTGAGTAGTATCTTGCTCTCACCCAATTTCTCTCTTACTTACACACACACACACACACACACACACACACACACATTCTCTCATACACTTACACACATGCTGGCTCACTCTCTCTGACTCACTCACTCACCCCCACCCCCACCCTAGCACACATGGCAGCTATAGCACAAGGTAGCCGGTATGCTGCCATTAAAAGCAGAGTCCTGAGAGGCTAGAAACTGCAGCAGGAATGACCTCCCTGCCCCATAGTGGTAAGAAGCCAGCACTCAGCTGATTGCTTGTGCTGCTATCTTGGCACAGAGCAGTCAGCCTAGAATGTAATTCTATGCTTTTTCTTCTTCCCACCCCAGCCTTTTATTTTTTTGCAATTTGATTATTATTATTTTTATGTTTTCTTGCTGGTATTGCACTGGTGAGAGAAGGAGAGGTCAGAGCCAGGCTGGAGGGGGGAGGGGGATGGCAGTATGCAGCCCCTGGCAAAGTGACCAGCCAGCATCGATCTTCAGCTCTGGGTCTGGGCAGCTGATGGACAGCTTTCCCCAACAGCCGCACGACAGGAAATCCCGGCGGCCACATTCTCAGCTGACTGCTCTGTGCCGCTATGATCGCAGCACAGACAAACTGCTGAGTGTAGCGGGGCTCGGGAGAGCCTTGAGGTGCAATTTCTGCAGGAGCAGCATACATGCATGACCTTTTCTTCTTATTTATTTATTTATTTATTTATTTATTTAAAACTTTTATATACCGGCATTAGTAAGCATACATCATACCGGTTCACAATGCAACTAGAAGGCTAGAATTACAATCAACAGGGAGGGGCAACAGGGAGGAATATACAAGAGCAGGCAGGTGGAAAATTAAAGCATTTAACAAGTGTAACAGGCTATTTACAGGTATATACAAGGCGGCTTAAGCAGGATACTGACAGAAGCCTATATACAGACGGGTACCAGACGGGGGGGGGGAGGGGGCTGGTAGGGGGGGAGGGGGGAAGGAGGGGGGGAGGGGAAGGGGGGGAGGGATGGGAGGGTTAGTCAGGGACCTCCCTGGCTAATGTCTTCCCGCATGCCCGGTAAACATCATTTCCTCTTCTGGGCCACAGGGGTGGGAAGAAGAAAAGGGCATGTTCCTGTTGCCGGCTTCCACAAACACTGCTGCCGTTCCCCCTCAGGGCTTGAATGTGCTGATAGCCCGAGCAGGAACAGCAACAGTGCTTGTCTCGCTGAGGTGAAAGGGACGGGGGGGGGGGGGGGGAGCAGCAGGTGCGAGGCACACCTGCCGGTGCTTCGCAACACACTAGTGTGCCACAACACACCAGTTGAGAACCGCTGCACTAAACCCATGGATCCTAACATATATATTCTAATATATATTTTTTAATGCTTCGGCAGTAGTACCCCGACTATACCGGTTCCATGTTTAGTATACATACTAAGTATACATACATTTAAAAAGCTGTCTTCAACTGCTGGGTGATGGGACTAAACCCATGTGTAGCAGAAGTAAAGGAAATTAACAGGTGAGTCATTTCTCCATATTGCAAATATTATGGTATATTGCATAATAAATGTTATTTAATACACATTATAGCCTTATTGTGGCTTAGTAAATCTATAATGAATTTGTCAAAATGTCAGTTTTTTCACCAACCACAGTTTAAAGGGATTCTTGCTACAGATGCTTCCAGTCAGGGTTGGGGAGCTCAAATAAGAGACCTATGCGACCTAGGTATCTGATCATGGAAAAAAGAAACTTCGTCATATAAGTCTAGAGTTGAGAGCAATTTTCAGTGCTCTAAATATCTTCATTCCATGGTTGAAGAACAGGTGGTGGTGATCCAGACAGACAACCAAGTAGCCACAGTATGTTCTACATCAGCAAGCAGAAAGGAACAGGTTCTTACAAACTTTGACAGGAAGCCAAAAAGATTTAGAAATGCGAAATTTCTCACAGCATTTTCTTCTAGGTATCTACCTTCCTGGAGATTAAAATCAAATAACTTAAGTCACCGACTTCAACCTCACGAATGGTCATTAGATGATCAAATAGTTCAAGAGTCGTTTCAACTTTGGGGCACTCCATAGACAGACCTCGTCACAATGTTCCTTGACATCAAAGTTCCAATTTTCTCTTCCAAAAGACCAGCAAAGGACAGAATAACTGCAGATGCAGTCTCTATTCCATGAAATATAGGTCTGCTTTATATGTTTCTCCTGCCATTCCACTGCAATACAGGACTAAGAAAGGAAATGGGTCAATGATTTTACTAGCCCCGTTTTGGCCTCATTAAGTTTCCCTGTACGTACCAGGATCAGTCCAGGACACCTGGGTTGTGACTCCGCACCAGTAGGTGGAGACAGAGCAAAACCTGTCGGTGTGAGTCATATATGACCCTGTGCCAGTCACAGCCCACCCAGTCTTACTCTGTCTCCAGTAGGTGGTGCAGGTGCAGTCACAGCCTCGGCCTGCACTGATTCTGGTAGTTAGTCAGGTTTTTGGGATTTTTCCTTTTAAATTTGGGGGGTTTTTTTGGAAATTATTCATCTAAAGAAAGAAGACTCCCTCGTCCTGAGAGCCTCCCAGGGGGGTTGGGAGGTTCTGAGGGGACCATCCCCCCCTGGTAGAGGCCGCTGCTGAGGGTTGAGGACCCGGCCCTTGCTGGCAGCAGCGTCGGGGGTGACACCGGGGAGCCCGGTTCACTCACCCCCGCTGGAGCAGGCAGGTCAGGACCAGGGACAGCGTCCAAGCGGCGATCGCAAGTACAAAAAAAAAGGTCTGTTTTGTTTTGTTATGCGGCTTCCTCGCCTCGCCGGCTCTCCGTCCTTCGCGGCTTCGTTCCGGGGGGGGTTGATTTTATTTTTAGTGGAGATCCCTTCTGGGCACTTGCCGGTCGCGTGGGGGATGCCGCGTGGAGCCTCCTGCCGCGCGTGCGGCTCGGCGCGCACGCCTGTATAGGGACGGCGTGTGGTTTCAGCCTGGGTCTCGGGCGGCGAGGGGCCGTCCGAGACAGGTCGGGGAGCTTGGATTCGGTCAGCGTTGGGGCCGCCGTGCGACGAGCAGGCAGGGGATAGCTCAGCTGTTCCGTTCCCGCTGAGGGCCGTTCCCGCTGAGCGCGGGAACGGCGGCCATTTTAGGTGCAGTTAGACAAGCCACGAGGAAGGCCTTAGCAAATGGAGGTCTCCCTCCAGCGCTTTCCCCGCAGCAGCGAGCCCCCGGGGGGGCCTCCCCGGGGGAAGGGCTGCTTCTCCGGTTGAGGTCAGTGCGGAGGAGGCCTCCTCTGCTTCGGAGGCCTCCTTTTCTTCGGATTTCGCGTTCCTTTTAAAGAAGGTCCTGAAGTGCAAAGATCTAGGAAGCAGTCAGGGGTATCCCAGAGGAGGAAAGCTGGGAAAGGATCTGGGAAGCCCTCCGATCCTCCAAAGCAGAAGTGCCCGGTGCGGGGCAGACCGCAGGAGACGGACTCCGGGTCCTCCTGTTCGGAGGACGCAGCCCCGGCTGGGGGAGCGCTGATGAGCCGGAGGCAGAGGGGTCAGGCCTGCCAGGTACCAGGAAAGGTACAGCAGTGGATGGAGATGACCCCAGAGTAGTCCGCTTGTTCCGGAGGGAGGAGTTGGCTCCCCTTATTCCGGCCATCCTGCAGGAATTGGGGGTGGAGGCCCCACAGGTGGAGTCCAGACCGGGAGCCAAGATGGATCCGGTCCCTTCGAGTTCACCGGCCCAGTAGTGGCCTTCCCGTTCCCCTTTTCGGCTGGGGATATATTATTCCGGGAATGGGATACCCCGGAGCTGAGCCTGAAAGTGAGTAAAGCCATGGACAAGTTGTATCCATTACCAGAAGATACCCTGGAGCTTCTTCGGGTTCCCAGAGTGGATGCAGCGGTGTCGGCAGTAACTAAAAGGTCAACGATCCCGGTTACAGGAGCGACCGCTCTCAAGGATATCCAGGATAGGAAGATGGAACTCCAGCTTAAGCAAGTGTTTTCAGGTGTCGGCCTTGGGGGTGCACGCGGCGATTTGTAGTAACTTTGCGCTGCGTGCTGGGCTCCGGTGGGCCCAGGTTCTCCAGGCCAACGCGGATCTGTCGGAGGAGGAGGCGCGACAGGCGGTTCGCCTGGAGGCGGTGATTGCTTACAGTGCAGATGCTCTGTATGACTTGCTCCGGACGTCCGCCAGAGCTATGGTCTCGCCAGGGTCAGCGAGGCGCCTCCTCTGACTTCGGAACTGCGGTTCCAGGAAATCGCGTCCTCCACGTTCTTCGGGACCCTCGTATAGGTCTTCTTCCTCCCGGACCCCTCAGTGGCAGCAGTCCTTTCGGGGGAAGCGGTTCGGTAGGCAGGGAGGAACCCCGGCCGGGGGGGGTCCCAAGGTTTCGCAATGAAATGCGGTCGGCCCATTCCTCGCCGCAGCCTCTGCACGTGATCCCAAATGTCGGGGCGCGGTTAATGTTGTGTTTCGAGGAATGGGCCAGCGTTACGTCGGACCAGTGGGTCCTCGACGTGATAAGACACGGCTACGCGTTAGATTTTGATCGAATCCCAGCGGACAAGTTCCTCGTCTCTCCTTGCAAAGCTCCGGAGAAGAAGGCGGCAGTGCTAGGCACCATTCGGCGCTTGGAAAGCTTAGGAGCTATTGTTCCGGTCCCGATCCATCAGCACGGCGAAGGCCGTTACTCCATTTACTTCATCGTTCCAAAGAAAGGTGGCCGGTCAAGACCGATCCTGGACCGCAAAGGCGTGAACAGATGCCTGCGCGTTCCTCACTTCAAGATGGAAACGATTCATTCGGTGATTGCTTCGGTGCGGCCGGGCGAATTCTTGGCTTTCCTAGATCTCACGGAAGCGTTCCTTCACGTGGGAATTCGGCCGGCGTTCCAGAAATTCCTGAGGGTCTGCATTCTGGGGCGTCACTATCAATTCCGGGCGCTGCTGTTTGGTGTCGCGACAGCGCCCTGCACATTCACGAAAGTGATGGTGGTGGTGGCGGCGCAGCTACGCCGGGAAGGTGTCCTGGTTCATCCTTACCTGGACGTCTGGCTGATTCGCGCAAAGTCCGAGACTCAGTGTCGACAGGCGGTGGTCCGGGTCCTATAGATTTTGCAGTCTCTAGCCTGGGTAATCAATTTCGGCAAGAGTCAATTGGTACCGACCCAGCCCCTAGAATACCTCGGAGCTGTATTCGACACGAAACAGGGCAAAGTGTTCCTATCCCAGGAACGCAGGTGCAAGCTACAGTCTCAAGTGAGGCAGTTGCTGTCTCTTCACAGTCCTCGGGTCTGCGATTATCTGACGGTCCTGGGTTCGATGGCTTCAACACTCGCCCTGGTTCCCTGGACGTTCGCTCATTGGCGGCCGTTGCAGTCGTCTTTACTATCCCGATGGAAGCCAGTCTCAGGGGAGTTCTTCCTGCCTCTTCCACTCGAGGGCCAAGCGAGATCCAGCCTGCACTGGTGGCTCGATTCCAAGCATCTGTCCTGTGGAGTGCCCCTGCTGGTACCCGATTGGACGGTGGTGACCACGGATGCCAGTCTCCCCGGCTGGGAAGCAGTTGGCCTAGGGAGGTCGGTCCAGGGGCTATGGTCAGCGTCTCAAGCCCAGTGGTCTATCAACCGACTAGAGACCAGAGCGGGGGGTTGACCATGTCCAGGCGGATTTTCTCAGCCGTCGCCACCTCGATCCCAGAGAGTGGGAATTGGCGGACGAAGCATTTCTGCTCATCTGCAGGACATGGGGGGTGCCCCACATGGATCTGATGGCCACGTGGCACAACGGAAAGGCTCCGCGATTTTACAGTCGGCGTCGAGAACGGGGAGTTGAAGGCGTCGACGCGCTGGTGCGTCCTGGGCCGACGGCTGTGCTGCTGTACGTGTTTCCCCCGTGGCCGATGATAGGCAAGATTCTTCGGCGCATAGAATTGCACCCGTTCAATGTGATCATGGTGGCACCGGAGTGGCCACGTCGTCCATGGTTCGCAGTTCTCCTCCAGTTGTCGGTGGCGACTCCCCTTTGTTTCCCGGGGTTCGCGGGGCTACTACATCAGGGCCCCGTCTGTTTGGAGGATGCGGATCACTTCTGTCTCGCGGCATGGCTTTTGAGAGGAATCGCCTGAAGAGAAAAGGTTACTCAGATGCGGTGATAGCCACGTTGCTGAGGTCCAGGAAGCAGTCTATGTCCCTGGCTTATGTCCGTGTCTGGGCGTTTTTTGGAGGATTGGTGCGTGAAGCGGGGGGTGGATCCCACTTCCGCTTCGGTTTCAGATATTCTAGCGTTTCTTCAAGCCGGTCTGGCCAAAGGCTTGGCGTGCAGTTCTCTACGGGTCCAGGTGGCGGCGCTTGGTTGTTTGCGGGGTAAGGTCCGGGGAACCTCCCTGGCCCTTCATCTGGATATCTCCCGTTTCCTTCAGGGGGCTAAACATCTCTGTCCTCCATTGCGTCCCCCCGGTCCGTCTTGGAACCTTAACTGGGTTCTATCCACCTTAGGCTCAGCCCCGTTGGAGCCCTTGAAGCGTGCAACTACTAAGGACCTTACGTTGAAGACGGTATTTTGGGTGGCGATTGCCTCGGCACGGCGTGTTTCGGAGTTGCAGGCCCTGTCCTGTAGGGAACCGTTCTTGCGTATTTCCGATACAGGAGTGTCCTTGCGGACGGTACCTTCCTTTCTTCCTAAAGTGGTGTCGTTTTTTCACGTAAATCAGTCAGTGGACTTACCTGCGTTTGCGGTCGGGGAGTCCACTGATCCCCATTCAAGGGAACTGCGGAAGCTGGACGTGCGGAGGGTCCCTTCTTCGTTACTTGGAGGTTGCTAATCCGTTCCGGGTAACAGACCATCTGTTCGGTTTGTTCTCAGGTCCAAAGAAAGGGGCCGCTGCGTCCCGCACGACGATCGCCCGTTGGCTCAAGGAGACTATTGGCTCGGCGTATTTGGTGCGGGGAGAACCGCTTCCGGTGGGTCTTCGGGCTCACTTGACTCGTTCTCAGGCTGCGTCCTGGGCAGAAACTTCTCAGGTGTCGCCTCAAGAGATTTGCAGGGCGGCTACCTGGAAATCATTGCATACTTTTGTCAGGCACTACCGGCTAGATGTCCGGGCTACAGATTCCGGGGGATTTGGAGAGAGGGTGCTCCGAGCGGGACTCTCTGCTTCCCACCCTCGGTAACTTAGCTCTGGTACATCCCAGGTGTCCTGGACTGATCCTGGTATGTACAGGGAAAGGAAAATTAGTTTCTTACCTGATAATTTTCGTTCCTGTAGTACCAAGGATCAGTCCAGGATCCCGCCCGCAGGGCTTCGCTGAAGTAACGAAGAGTCCACTCATAGTTTTTCTTAGTTATTCTGATCGCTTGTTTAGCTCTCCCGGTTGGGGAGTCCGGTTCCACTAGGAGTTCTGGTGGTAGGTTTTGGATTGGAAGTGAATTTTCTAGCCAGTTTTGTTGCTTGGTTGAGTTGCTACTTTGACATTACGTAAGACTGAGGGGGCTGTGACTGGCACAGGGTCATATATGACTCACACCGACAAGTTTTGCTCTGTCTCCACCTACTGGTGCGGAGTCACAACCCAGGTGTCCTGGACTGATCCTTGGTACTACAGGAACAAAAATTATCAGGTAAGAAACTAATTTTCCTTTAGTTTTCATGGCTATAAAGCCTAGTTCTTTAGCAAACAATCAGGCCGATTCAGTAAAGTCCGCGGGAGAGCAGGCGAACGCCCGCTCTCCTGGCGTGCGCACAGGCCACTCGCCTGTGCGTGCGATGCAGTATTTAAAGTAGGTCCAGAGGTAGAAACGGGTAAAAGGAGGCGCTAGGGACACTAGCGCGTCCCTAGCGCCTCCTTTTGGCCTGGAGCGGCGGCTGTCAGCGGGTTTTGACAGCCAATGCTCAATTTTGCCGGCGTCGGTTCTCGAGCCCGCTGACAGCTACGGGCTCGGAAACCGGACGCCAGCAAAATTGAGCATCCGGTTTTCGACCCGACAGCCGCCGGCCAACTTCAAATTTTTTTTTTTTTACTTTTTTTACCCTTCGGGACCTCCAACTTAATATCACCATGATATTAAGTCGGAGGGTGCACAGAAAAGCAGTTTTTACTGCTTTTCTGTGCACTTTCCCGGTGCCGGAAGAAATTAGCGCCTACCTTTGGGTAGGCGCTAAATTCTGAAAGGAAAATGTGCGGCTTGGCTGCACATTTTACTTACTGAATCGCGCGGGCATATCTAATAGGGCCATCAACATGCATTTGCATGTTGAGGGCCCTATTAGGTTCGGCGGGTTGGACGCGCATTTTCCGCCCCTTACTGAATAAAAGGGTAAGGGAAAACGTGCGTCCAATGACAGGTTAACAATGCGCTCCATCGGAGCGCACTGTACTGTATCGGCCTGAATGAGATTAAAAAATATTCCCATTTCTCATCACACAGTACAGAGGGAATTATTGTTTTATCAGTCAGGAACATAATAATATGTTATGTTACTAACTGGTAGAGCAGAAGGAAAAGAAAGAAGAAATTATGACTTGCCTGTTAATTTCCTTTCCCTTACTTCTGCTACACCAGTCAGGAAACCTACCCCTGAAATGTTTATTTTGTTTATTGTTCTGTTACTAAACATTGGAGATATTTTAAACAATAGTTTTAATCAAAGAATTTTCAAGTACTTTTAAATAGATACTCTGAAGTAAGAGATTTTCTTCTTGCTTAAAGAAAATTCTCTATAAACTTTAAATGAAAAAGATTTTCCATCTGGTGTTTATATTTTCATCAAGGCCTCTTTAATTGGCCATTTCTTTTTTTACTGCAGTGTCTACTAACCTTATCTAACTCAGGTATGGAAACCAATTCTGTCAGAGTTCATCTCTGTGTGATAGTGGCTTATTATGAGGACTGGGATTGTGTCCTTATTTCTCATCAGCCTATTATAGCCAGATTCATGAAGGGCCTCATACATTTAAAGCCTCCAAATAAAGAGCTGCCTGTTCCACGGGCTCTAAATGTAATTCTTGCTCAGCTCATGAAGCCCTCTATTCAAACTACTAATAACAATGTATCTAAAACCCCTTTCTTGGAAGGTTTTATTTTTTATAGCAGTTACTTCTGCTCAAAGAGTAAGTGAATTGCAAGCCCTAGTTTCATATTCTTCCTATATTATTTTTTTCAAGAACAGAGTAGCTTTGACAAGACATTCAAAAGTAGTGCCAAAAGTGTTTTCTCAGTTTCATTTAAATCAGGCCATTATTTTGCTAACATTCTTTCCAAAGTTGCATTCCCAGAAAGGCGAACAAGCTCTTGATACATTGGAGTGCAGATGAGCTTTATTATATTAGGAAAGAACAATGTTTTACTGAAAGTCTTCACAGTTGTTTGTTTCTTTCAACCCAGTTAAGCAAGGAGTATAAGTTACAAAGAGAACTCTAATGACCTGGATTTCAATTGCATCACTTATTGCTACAATTAATCAAGATTGCTTCTTCAAAATAAGGTGAAAACCCACCAGGTTAGAACTACCACAGCTTCCTTAACATATCTTCATTCAAGTTCTAGAGATGATACCTGCAAGGTCTTCCATATATATTTTCATAATTCATTACTGCTTAGAGAATGCTTCTCTTCAGAACAGCAGTTTTGGCCAGGTGGTTCTTCAAAGCTTATTTAATTAATCTCGTCTACCCTCTAATTATGAGTTGTAATCAGGGCTGACCTTAGGAGGCAAATCAACCACAGGGGGGACCCTGGAATGCTGAAATTATAGTGTTTGAGATTGCAGATGATATAGTGGTGTGGCACAGCCCCCTCCCCCAAAGGGCAGGGCCCAGAGCTATTGCCCCTATTTGCCTCCCCCTAGGATAGTCCTGTTTGTAATAATACATCATCAATGCTCAGATAAACTAATCAAACACAGTCCTCAGCTTCTGAGTCCCCACTTGTGTGGCTGAATTATCCTGCTTGTTATCAGAGAAAGCAAAGTTGCTTACATGTTACAAGTATTATCCCAGGACAAGCAGGATGCTAGTCCTCACATATGGGTGATGTCACCGACGGAGCCCAGCGCGGGAAATCTTTCTGTCAAAGTTTCTAGAAACTTTTTACTGGCCCTGTGAGGCCACTGAGCATGCCCAGCATGCCATGGTATTCTCTGCCACAGGTGTCTCTCTTCAGTCTTCGCTTTTCCACTCTGCTTCAGGCATCGTGGGACAGGAGCCATTGCGATTCTTCACAACTTTTTGCTGACTGAAAAGTCATACTTTTATCGATATTCTCTCTCATAGAAGTCTCTCGGGGTTCCCTTTCACCGGCTGGTGAGTACCTCGGTCTTGATTCTCAATTTTGGAAATTTTTTCTTCTCACGAATTCACATTCTTCGACGGCCGTCGATAACAAAATGGCTATGGGCTTCAAAAAATGCCCTATTTGTAACAGAACCATGTCGATCACCGACCCACATCTAGAATGTGTCCTCTGCCTCGGTGAAAAACATGATGTGAATACATGTCCTAAGTGCGCCGAGATGATGGCAAAGGGGCGAAAGGCTAGGCAGGAAAAAATGGAACATTTGTTCCAGCTGCAACTAATTCCTTCCCCTTCCAAATCATCGAAGTCATCTCCGGCTGGAGCGAATAAATGAGCCTTGCCTAAAAAACCGCGCCCGGACGGATCAGGTGATCGTCCGTCTTCACCATCGTCCATAGTATCGACGAAGTCGGCTGAACAACTAAAGCTGAAACATCGTCATCGACATTGTCGACTGTCATCATCCGCATCGACGTCCCAGGAGGAATCGATGGCAAAGCGGCCAAGGGACCAGGAAATACCGGTCCCCTCGACGCCTGGGCCTTTACCTCCATTGATGCCGGATCCTCCACAGACTTCTGCACAGGATCCTTCGTCGCAGCCTCTGCCACCGCTTACAACTGCTCTGACTCCAACAGTTGTACAGCCGTAATTGTCTGATCTCATCAGACAAGTGGTCATCCAGGCTCTAAAAGATCAAGCACTTCCGGCGATTCTGCCGATGCCACCAGCATCGATGCCGGTAGTAGTACTGATGCCGGTGGGCCCACCGATGCCGGTGCCCTTGTTGGTGCCGAGGACACCGATGGACTCGATCACTACGACACCGAGACTCATTACGTCATTGACGTCCATCTTCTCCCAGATTCCATCGGGCTCTTCAATGCCGTTCTCGATTCCATCGACATCGAAGTCTTCCATAACACTTCCATCGACGACTACATCGATGACAACCACTGTATCATCGAGGCAACCATCATCTGAGCCTCCTGAAGTACAAGATCTCGCATTTTATCGACGTCTTTTGCAAAGATATCAAAATGTCATCGATAACCTACCATCAACAAAGCCTCAAGAAACCTCACCCTTGTTTTCCTCCAATGATCCACAACCAGGCCCTTCAGGCCTTCACTTCCCTCCCAGGTCATCGCCGAAGTCTCCCTATAGAGACGACCCGGACGACTCTTGGGATGACCAGCAGTCTGTAACATCTTCTGAGGGATTCATGTCTGAACCTTCTCCTCCAGACCAGAGAAAAAAATCACCTCCAGAAGATTTATCATTCTCAAATTAAGACTAAGAGAGAGGAGTTTATAATTTCTTCTACTGGACATCGTTCTCTGAGATCACGACTTGATTTTTATCTGACAAAAACATTTCTAAATGTGCCGGGTCGGTAAAAACAAATTTTTTCCCTTGATAAGTTGTAAAACACAAGCATGGAAATTTTAAAAAGAAAGTGGCACCTAATGCCAACACCTGATTTTTTAAAGTTAAGAAATGTTTTCTCCTTGCTTGTGAAGCACGTGCTACATCAGGGAAAATTTGAATTTTTTGACCACAAAAAAGCACATCTTTATACCTGAAAAACTTTTTGAATACATTCTCCTTGTCCTGTTCTGTTAAAAAAGAAATAAAGAGGGTTGCTCTATTTTTAATTATGTCAATAGATTCTTCTAAGAAAGTAGATACCCCTATACTAGAAGGGGCCTCTAAAACCATATTATCATCATCCTTCTTTACTCTTTTTTGAGGAAAATAAAATGTTCTTGATATCTTAGGGATAGCATTATCATCATAAAGTAATACTTCTCTCAAAAACTTTTTAAACATCTCTTCTGGAGATAGTAAACGCGTTAATGGAAAGTTTGTAATTCTTAGATTCTTAGATCTTAACATATTTTCTATATATTCAATTTCTTTATGCATGACTATGCTATCACGAATAAATACATTACCAGAGTTTTGCATCAATTGAACCTTATTAGTCAAGACACTTACATCTTTCTCACATTGAATAATTTTCCTAGTATGTTCATCTATTAACACCCTATTAGCATTAATCACAGTCGACAGTGAGTTATTCATCATTACAACATTATTATCAAGTCACGATATCAACCGCCCTAGGTCTACCAATGTAACATTTTCAGGTATTACTACCAGATCAGTGCTACATTGTATATCAACTGGGAGCTTAACTTTAGATACTTCTAAAATTGGGGAAGTTTTTATTTCCTCAGTCCTAGGAGAGTCAGGTTGTTGCAACACACTTGAGACCCCTTGCACTGCTCCTACCAGTTTACTTGCCACTTCTCTTGATGGCTCCAAATTCGGCTGCGGTGGAGACGATGGTCCTTTGCCAGGACTTAGAGAGACTAGTGACGTAGCTCCCAAACTGTCCTCCTTCGGCTTATCCATCTGTCGAACGACATGATGGTCCATGGGACCGGTGCGATATTGCTGCACAGGTGAAGATAGGATTTTTGCCTTTCTTTTCCTACCCATCGAAATGAATAGATCAAAGATCTTAAGGGCCAAATAAAAACGCTGGACTCCGGACTCTTCCGGACTAAGCTGGACAAAGCCGCACGCCCCTTCGGAACGCACGGCTTAGGAGGCGTGCCGGCGGCTGAGGTGGCTGCACTTCTGCAGTTCTTTTCGTCGGTGAGGGGACGCCCTGACTGACGTCACTCAGCCGCGCCCCCAGTACTTCCTGCCGGCAGATGGATTTCTCGTGGTCCTCGGAGCCAGGTAGGCCTCGGGGAAGGCAACGACCCCCTCCTTCACTCTTGCACACTCCCCGGTTCTGCTCACCACACCATTCTCAACATTCGTTCAGGACATGGCTGACTCCATTCCATTCAAACTAACAGCAGAAGAAGATACCAGACAACAAACTCTTGAAGTTCTGCAGTTTGTCGACCCACCTAAACAAGTGCTGGCTGTCCCAATCCATGAGGTTCTCTTGGATCTTCAACGCCACATCTGGGAGCATCCATCTTCTGTCCCCGCAGTGAACAAGCGTGTGGACACAACCTATATAGTGCAGACAGCTTCAGGATATCAAAAACAACAGTTACCACACCAGTCTGTTGTAGTAGAGTCTGCACAGAAAAAGTCGAGACGTGTCCGTCCCCACTCATCAACTCCACCTGGTAAAGACCATAGGTTCCTCGACTCATTAGGCAGAAAAGTGTATCAGAGTGCCATCTTGAACACAAAAATCTCTGCTTACCAATTATACATCACACAATATCAGAGGAACCTATGGAAGCAAATGGAGGAATTTATTACTTCTTTGCCTCCATAATTCCAGGAACCAGCACAGGCCATAGTCAGCAAAGGCCTAGAAGCCGGAAAACATGAGGTGAGGGCAGTATACGACAACTTTGAGACGGCTTCCAGAGCAGCAGCAGCTGGAATCACCGCCCGTAGATGGGCATGGCTCAAGGCCTCAGACCTCAGGCCTGAGGTTCAAGAAAAACTTGTGGACCTACCATGTGTCGGTGACAATTTATTTGGAGAAAAGGTCCAAGAAGCAGTACAACAGCTTAAGGACCACACAGAGACTCTACGTCAACTGTCTCAAATACCACAAGAGCCCTCTACACAATCTTCTCATCACCTTCCTCGAAGAGAACCCAGACGCTCTCACTATAGGCCACGGAGATACTACCTCCAAACTTCTAGGGGTAGATCAACCAGGCCACAACAGCGTTCCCAAGCTAGACAACCTAGGCCTACCCGCCCGCAACCCACTCCACAGTCAGGCCCTGCGGCGGGTTTTTGAAATACACACCAGAGAACAAATCCATCCCCTAAATCCTTGACCAGATCTGCCAGTGGGAGGAAGAGTATCCCACTTTCATGCACATTGGCTACACATAACATCAGACCAATGGGTGCTCTCCATAGTGTCTCGAGGTTACAAACTAAATTTCCTCTCCATTCCTCCAGAATCTCCACCACATTTCTTCCCACAACAAAATTCTCAACTTCTTCAACTACAAGTAGAATTATCCATCCTTCTGAGAGCCAGGGCAGTACAGCCAGTGCTCCGGACTCAACAGGGCAGAGGATTCTACTCCCGGTATTTCCTCATTCCAAAGAAAACCGGAGGCCTACGTCCCATCCTAGACCTCAGAAACCTCAACAAATATCTGAAGAAAGAAAAATTCAGGATGGTTTCTCTAGGCACCATGCTTCCACTTCTTCAAAAAGGGGATTGGCTTTGTTCTCTGGATCTTCAAGACGCTTACGCTCACATACCAATATTCCCTCCTCATCGCAAGTACCTGCGCTTCATGGTAGGCCATCAACATTTTCAGTACAGAGTTCTACCATTCGGCTTAGCCTCTGCCCCCAGAGTATTCACAAAATGTCTAGCAGTAATTGCAGCACACTTGCACAAGGAAAGTGTCCACGTTTTCCCATAT
Organism: Rhinatrema bivittatum; assembly: GCF_901001135.1. NCBI lineage: Eukaryota > Metazoa > Chordata > Amphibia > Gymnophiona > Rhinatrematidae > Rhinatrema > Rhinatrema bivittatum. Next base: position 164,873,836 of record NC_042618.1, on the reverse strand, counting down.
CTGGACGACTGGCTCATCAGGAGTCAATCTCAGCAAGGAGCTCTCACTTCTCTGACTCGCACAATAAACCTACTTCACTCCATGGGTTTTCTCATCAATTATCAAAAATCCCATCTCACTCCAACTCACCTGCTTCAATTCATAGGAGCAGAATTGAACACCAATCTAGCAAAGCCATTCTACCCGCAGATCAGGCAAGGACACTTACTTTACTAGCAAGAGCCATTTACTTACAGAAACAAACCACAGCTCATCAGTTTCTCATTTTGCTAGGCCATATGGCCTCCACAGTTCTTGTCACTCCTATGGCGCGGCTCGCCATGAGAGTTACTCAATGGACTTTAAGATCACAATGGATCCAAGCCATTCAACCACTACATTATCCAATTCAAGTCACTCGCCAACTAAGATCATCTCTTCTTTGGTGGACAAACATGGACAACTTGCGCAAAGGCCTACCCTTTCAGCAACCATCCCCAAAGATAACGTTAACTACAGATGCATCCACCTTGGGTTGGGGAGCTCACATAGACAATCTCCAAACACAAGGCATGTGGACAACACTTGAAGCAACTTTTCAAATCAATTTCCTAGAGCTTCGAGCTATACTTTATGCTCTGCATGCGTTCAAGGACTGCCTTTCACACAAGACTGTTCTCATCCAAACGGACAACACAGTAGCTATGTGGTACATCAACAAACAAGGAGGTACGGGCTTGTATCTCTTTTGTCAAGAGGCTGCGCAGATTTGGGCCTGGGCCCTAGATCACTCAATGTTCCTCCGGGCCACTTATCTGGCAGGCATTCACAATGTAGTGGCGGATCGCCTCAGTCATCAGTTCCAACCACACGAGTGGTCCCTGGATCCCTCAGTAGCGACCAGGATCTTTCAACGTTGGGGTCAACTAACAATAGACCTCTTTGCGTCACATCTGAATCACAAAGTGGACATATTCTGTTCTCTACACAAACAAGAACCAACCAGCCAAGGACGCCTTTGCTCGCCCTTGGAACTCAGGCCTACTATAAGCGTATCCTCCAATACCTCTCATAACCAAAACTCTAGAGAAGCTACAACAGGACAAGGGGTCCATGATACTCATAGCCCCGTATTGGCCTCGACAAGTATGGTTTCCCACACTTCTAGTCCTCTCGATCAGGGATCCCATTCGTCTGGGAGTGGCTCCCCACTCTCATAACTCAGGATCAGGGTCGGTTACGCCATCCCAACCTTCAATCCCTATCCCTGACTGCATGGATGTTGAAAACTTGATTTTACAACCCCTCAATCTTTCAAAAAGTATATCTCAAGTGCTTATAGCTTCACGTAAACCTTCAACACGAAAGAATTCCTCTTCAAAATGTAAACGGTTTACTTTGTGGTGCAGGCAAAAGGATATCGATCCTTTCACTTGCCCCACTACTTCTCTACTAGACTACTTATACCATCTGTCAGAATCTGAACTCCAGACTTCTTCTGTAAGAGTATATTTAAGTGCAATCTCAGCTTACCATAACAAGATGGGAGATGCACATATTTCCACACAACCTCTCGTAAGTAGATTTATGAGAGGTTTAACTCACCTTAAACCACCAATTCAGCCACCAGTCATACAATGGGACCTGAATCTGGTTTTAACAAGACTAATGCGTTCTCCTTTTGAACCCATAGATTCCTGTGACCTTAAATATCTCACATGGAAGACTATCTTCCTCATAGCCATTACATCAGCTAGAAGGGTTAGTGAGTTACAAGCACTTGTCACGTACGCACCCTACACAAAGTTCCTACATGACAGAGTGGTTCTCCGTACACATCCAAAATTCCTTCCCAAAGTAGTTACGGAATTCCACTTGAACCAATCCATAGTTTTACCCACATTCTTTCCAAGGCCCCATTCTCATCCAGGAGAAACAGCCTTACATTCCTTGGACTGTAAACGTGCACTAGCATTCTATAGCAACCACACTGCAGTCCACAGAAAATCCACACAACTGTTTGTATCTTATGATCCAAACAAACCAGGAAAACCGGTGGGTAAACATACTATATCCAATTGGCTAGCAGATTGCATACAGTTTTGCTATGAAAAAGCAGGCCTTCCTCTCCAAGGGCGAGTAAAGGCCCATTCAGTACGAGCAATGTCAACCTCAGTATCACACTATCGTTCAGTGCCAATTCTTGACATATGTAAAGCAGCAACATGGAGTTCACTTCACACCTTTGCAGCTCATTACTGTTTGGAAAACAGGGACGACAAGATTCAGCCGATGGACAATCTGTCTTAAAAAACTTGTTTCCAGTTTAATCCCAACTCCTTCTACATCCAACCTGCTGTGATCCACGGCTGACTCATTTCAACAACAATACTGCACTGTTGCCTCAATACAAAATGACTCAGCCTCTAGCTTGCTAATCACCCATACGTGAGGACTAGCATCCTGCTTGTCCTGGGATAAAGCAAAATTGCTTACCTTGTAATAGGTGTTATCCCAGGACAGCAGGATGTAGTCCTCACAGAACCCACCCGCCACCCCGCGGAGTTGGGTCTCATTCCTTTTATTATTTTATTTTTGCTAAAGCTTATTGCTATATATGAGACTGAAGAGAGACACCTGTGGCAGAGAATATCATGGCATGCTGGGCATGTTCAGTGGCCTCACAGGGCCAGTCAAAAGTTTCTAGAAACTTTGACAGAAAGATTTCCCGTGCTGGGCTCCGTCAGTGACGTCACCCATATGTGAGGACTACATCCTGCTGTCCTGGGATAACACCTATTACAAGGTAAGCAATTTTGCTTTCTCTATAGACAATAGGATAAATAAGTCATACAGTCCCTCCCATCTCTCCAGAGAATTGAAGAACAGTTCATATAAGGAGGCTTGCATGGCCAGTGGCTGCATGGGAAGGCTCATGCATGCACAGAAAGCTGTTGATTTTTTTGAGCTCTGAGAGAGATTTTCTGTCTTGGCACCATTGGGATGATGTTGCCTACTTATAGCTGATTTATCCTGCTGTCTACAGAGAATACCTGTTAGAGGAGAGCAGTTTTTCTGTATCCTACAAGCAGTCAAGCTTCTACATCTGGCAGCTAAGATATATCCTGCAGTATGGACAGAAATAACTGGGCAGATTGAATGGGCCAACTGGTCTTTATTTGTCATCATCTACTATGTTACCATAGAGCATTATCAATCAGGCCTGGCACTACAGGGTGAGCAAACCGTGCAATTGCACAGGGTAGTGGTGGAAGAGAGTAAATGGTCCGTGGAGTTGCTGGCAGAACCCATCTCACCAGCGGCTGAAGAAAGGAAAAAGAGAAGCCTGGTGGGCCTCCAGCAGAGCCCATCCCATCAGCAGTTGAAGAAAGGAAAGAGAGAGGCCCAGTGGGCTGTTTTCAGAGCTCTTCCCTCCTGCGGCCAAATAAAAAAAGAGAATCCTCAGTGGGTTTCCAGTAGAGCCCATTCCACCACCATCCAAAGAAAAGAAAGAGAGAGGACTTGCTTGAATGAGACAAAAGTATGTGAGTGAGTGAGTGAGAGGCAGCGTATGTGTGTATGAGTGAAAGAGTGAACATGTGTGTGTGTGTGTGTAAGTATATGTAAGAAAGAGGAAGCATGTGAGTGAGCCTGTTTGTCTGTGTATTTGTGTGTTTGTGTGTGTATGAGAGAGAGAGGAGAACGCTTGTATTCATTTTCTCCCTTTATAATCTACAACAATCTCAGGGTTACTAGAAATCAAAAGTCGCCAGTTATGGAAAGCAGAAGCTTTTTTTTTCAGCCTTATTAGTTTTAATTATGAGTGGTGTTTGATATATCTGCTGTTTTGAAATTTTTTATTGGTGTTTTGGAAATTTTTCAAAAATATTATGTTTTGTCAGCTGTTTTGAAATATTTATTCATTTTATTAGTATGGTTTTACTATTGATAATTTATATTTCTTGATTTTATTGTTTGGTGTTTTATGAGGAAGAATGATGTTTCTGTTTTTCCATTGTTGCACTGCATAAAGAGTCTGGCTTGCTACTATGTCAGTTTTTAAAGTTTGGATTGCTGTAAAGAGCTGGGCTTTTTTTTCTCAGGGAAGGGGGCCCAGGATAGAGATTGAGACTGAGAGACTTAGTCTAAGCAAAAGTGATTATAAAATAGTGTGAGAAAGATTGACAGAGAGAGACTGAGACAGACAGAGACTGTTTCTATTATGTGTTGGTTATGGGAAAAACAACAAAATTGAAGCATTAAAAAATGCAGAATGAGAAGGGGGCAGCACAGTAATTGTTTGCACAGGGCAGCAAAAAGCTAGCACTGTCCCTGTTGACAATGTATCACCAGCACTGGGGCTAACTTGGACTTACCTGTTATTTTCTTTCTAGACCAATTTGACAGAACTCAAATCTTTCGGCTCTCCTCCAGAAGCTGTGATTAATGTAACAGCAGCTGTGATGGTCCTTACAGCTCCCGGAGGCAAGGTCCCAAAAGATAAAAGCTGGAAAGCCGCTAAAGTCATGATGGGAAAAGTTGATGCTTTCCTGGATGGCTTAATAAAGTATGACAAGGAACATATCCATGATGCTTGTCTCAAAGCATATCAGTAAGTTAAAGAAACTTTTACTTCATTGTTACTTTCATTTATTTGTTTAAAAACAGTAGTTTACAGCATAAACACATAGGGTCAGTATTCAAAGCTATTTAGCCAAATAACTCAGACGTTATCTGGCTAAATGCAACTTTTTCAATTTTGGGGCCCTTATCCAGCTACAGTTTAGCCAGATAACTAATTATCTAGCAAAAATCTAACTGGATAAAAAAGAGGTGTTTTGGGACAAACCTAAGTTATCCAGCTAACTTAGACGTTTAAGTTGTATCCGGCTAAGTTAACCAGCCTTGTGTGGTCGGATAATTTGCTACTTAACTGGATATCTTCAAAAGACCACACTGAAGACTAATTGCTGCCTCTGCTAATGAGCTAAGAAAGGGAGAGACATATTTATGTAATGATCCACTAGAGTTGATTGCCACGAGAGCTCCTAGATAACTTATTTAAATAGGGACAGACAAGTTATATTAAGGGGAGGCATCATTCGGTAAAGCCTCTTGAGGGAGTTGGGATGGTCTTTCCCCTGATGAAGTAATAAAAGATTTCAGCTGAAAGACTGGAGGCAGTGCTTTTGAGTTTCAGAACTAAGGGGCAGTGCAGTTTGGTTTTGGACTTAGGAGGAAGTTGGAGTTCATTCTTTGCTGGATTTTTTAAGCCTGCCCATGGGCTTAAGTACCACTTGCCTGTAGTCTCTGGGTAAGGTCAGGAAGTTTCCTTACAGTCCACAGCTTGGACTTGGTTTGTTTGCATTTGGTTTGTTTTTGGGATTTTTTAAGTTTTTCTTTGAAAGAAGCCTATGAAACGCTTGGATGTTTGCCTTGAGGGAGGTTATGGGGAAACATTTCCCTGGGGGGGGGGGCAGGATAGAGAAGATTTGCTCCTTTGCAACCTTGTAGATGATAAAGGTATGGCGATGACCTGCTGTATGGAACTTCTGTTGTTTTTTGGTGGGGTTTTGTTTTTTTTTTGGTGAAAGGACATTTTTGATAAAAGAACTGGGAGGAAGAGTTCTGTTGCCCCTCTTCCTGTCCTCCTAGACAAACATTGAAAGCTGCATATTCCAAATAGATCCCTTCCATCATGGGATTCAAGAATTAAAAGTGATTGAGAGAGACTTTGATTAACCATGAGTATGGCCAATATCGAATTACAACTGAGGACCCCCACTTGAAGTCTTCAACCCTGGGAGAGAGAAGTCTGGGATTGTGTGCAGAGACTGTGGTGTTTATTTTTGCAGCCAGTTGGAGGGGGATTTCCACCCAAACAAGAATATCCTTGCCCACTTAGGATCCTCATTTATGCAAGCCCTGGATGGTGAGGGTGTCCCTTGCCCTGGAAGAGATAGATACGCTTGCACAGACACAGAGAGTAAAAACTGTAACAGCCACCAGTGGGATAAGAAGAACTGATGTGAACTGTGCTAATTATCATTCAGAATACACCTTCAGTAAACTTTATTTTTGGACACTCATCTAGAAGCTCTGGTGTTATTTGTTGGGTACTCATATCCACCTGAGGGACAGAAAAGCCTTACCTCTACCAGGGAATTAAAACATTCCCTGTACGTACCCAGATCAGTCCAGACTCCTGGGTTTTGCCCCCCACTCTAGCAGATGGAGACAGAAGTTTACCAACAAATTCCACTTTATCTAGGATGGTTCCACCTACAGACTGGCAGTATTCTTCTGTCTCCAGTAGATGGTGGGGGTGCACAACCTAAAGTCTGTTTTAGGGCCTAATATAGATTTTATGGCAGTATTAGTTTAGTTAGATATTTAAAAAAAAAAAAAAAGAGAGAGAAATTCCAGGAGAGGGACCGCAATGACAGCCTGCAGGTCAGTGTCCCACCTCCCAGGGGGTTGTGAGGTCCTGAGGGGACCATCCTCCCTGGTTTCAGAGGCAGCTGAGGTACAGGGTAGAAAGCCCGTTTGCCAGCTCACACTACTACTGGGGGTGATACCGGGGAGCCCAGCTCACTCCCCCCAGTAGGTCCAGGACCTGGAGGCTATCGGACAAATGTTTGTCTTATAAAAAAAAAAAAAGGATTGTATTTTTTGTTGCGGCTTGACTCTCCCTTCCCTTCCGATCGCAGTGGGGTTTATTTCGCGCCATTTTGCCATGTTTTCAGGGGGTGGCAATAGTTTTTATATTTTTAGTTGCAGCAAAGCCGCGTTGGGCTGCGTGTTGGGGATGGGCTGTGTGCCAATTGCCTCTCAGGGGGAGAGGGAGTCTCCACGACCCCACGGAGGGTTGTTATTAAGTTGCAGATGGTCACCGGAGCCTTCGGGGAGCTGCCACCCTCGGTTTCTGGCCCGTTCCCGCAAAACGCGGGAACGGCCACCATTTTGGATCTGCTGGGGTCAGCGGCCTCTGGAGCGGGCTCCATTTTGGCCCCGCTGATGTCAGCCATCTCGGCAGCGCATACAGTGCAGGGGGAGGAGGATCTCCCATCGAGTTTATCGCTGCAGCAGAGGGTACCTGAGGGGGACAGGTCAGCAGTTCTTGGCAGCCATGGCACTGGGGATGTCCCTGCAGGGGATATGGACGATTCGTCCTCGGAGTCTTCTTTTTCTTCTGATTTTGTCCTTTTAATGCATAAGGCCTTTAAGGCCTGGAAGGCAGGTAAGAAGAGGTCTCTTATTCTGGACTCCCAACCCAGGCCTCAGAAGCGGACCAGGACCACCCAGGACCCGGATCCTTCGTCTGGACCGCGGCCCTGCAGCTTGTGGACCCCTTTGGCGGATCCGGATTCCTCCACAGAATCCCCCCAAGGGGGGTTGAGGGGGAGGCTGATCAACTACAGAGAGGTCTTCGGGGGTCCCATGGGGCGGATGGAGACGACCCGAAGGTGGACTGTCTTTTTCGGAGAGACGAACTGGGTCCACCCATTCCGGCTATTTTGGGGGAGTTAGGCATTCAACTTTCCCAGGAAGAGTCTTGCCTACGGTCTACGGACCCTGTGGTGTTGGGCCTATGGGGTCCTCCTTCGTCCTTCCCATTTCATTCGGCTACGGATTTGCTCTTCAAGGAATGGGACACTCCGGACTTGGGCCTTAAGGTGGCTAAGGCGATGGATAAGCTCTATCCTCTGCCTGAGGAGGCCTTGGAGCTTTTAAGAGTTCCTAAGGTGGATGCAGCGGTGGCTGCGATCATGAAGAAGACCACCATTCCGGTAACTGGGGGGTCGGCCCTTAAGGATTTGCAAGATTGCAGACTGGAGATTCAGCTCAAGAAGATCTTCGCGGTCTCCGCGCTTGGAATCCATGCGGCGATGTGTAGCAAGTTTTCTTTGAGGGCAGGTCTGCGTTGGGTGCAGCAGCTCTTGCCTAATGAGTCGCTCTCTCAGGAGGAATCTCTCCAAGCGGGGCAACTTGAGGTGGTGATTGCCTATAGTGTGGATGCCTTTTACGATTTGCTTCGCACATCGGCCAGAACCATGGTATCGGCCGTGTCAGCAAGGTATCTGCTGTGGTTATGCAACTGGGCAGCGGATGTGTCATCTAAATCTCAACTGGGTTCCTAGCCATTCAAGGGAAAACTGCTCTTTGGGAAAGAGCTTGAAGATCTGATTCAGTCCTTGGGCGAGAATAAGGTGCATCGTTTGCCGGAAGATAGACCAAAGTCGAGAGGTTCTTTTGTTTCCAGCTCTCGATTTAGAGGAGGTCAGAGGCCTCGGACTTCTCGGGGGTCGGTTTCTTCTTTTTGACTCAACACCAACAGGCAGCAGACGTACACTCAGTCCTTTTGTGGGTGCTATTTCGGTAGGCCAGGGCACTCCGGGTGGAAAGCCTTCACAATGATGTGTGGCCAGTCCATTCCTTGGTTCCCGTGGTGGGAGGCAGATTGTCTCTTTTTCACAAGGAGTGGGCCAAAATCACTTCAGATCAGTGGGTGCTGTCAGTAATAAGACACGGTTACACAATAGATTTTACACGCCAGCCCCACCAGCGATTCCTAGTCTCTCTCCATGCAGTCATGCAACAAAGCGCCATGCAGTAAAGGAGACTCTGCAGCGTCTTCTCGACCTCAGCGCCATTGTCCCATTTCCTCCGGCAGAGCTTTGAAGGGGTCGTTATTCCATTTACTCCGTGGTGCCCAAGAAAGAAGGGACCTTCCAACCCATCCTCGACCTCAAGCTGGTCAACAGATGCCTTTGGATTCCCCGTTTCCAGATGGAAACATTAAGGTCTGTCATTGTGTTGGTCCGACGGGGGGAATTTCTTGCATCCCTGGATCTAACGGAGGCATATTTACACATCGGGATTCGGGAAGATCATCAGAGGTTCCTGAGGTTCTCCGTCTTGAGATATCACTACCAATTTCAGGCTCTGCCATTCGGTCTGACCACCGCACCCAGGACATTCACCAAGATTATGGTGGTAGTGGCAGTGCAGCTCTGGAAGGAGGGGTTTTTAGTACACCCGTACCTGGACGATTGGCTAATTCGAGCGAAATCGGAGTTGCTTTGTAAGGTGGCAATAAACCGAGTACTTCAATTATTGAGAACCCTCAGCTGGGTAGTCAACATGTCCAAACATCATCTACTGCCATCCCAGTTGTTGGAATTTTTGGGAGCTTTGTTCGACACTCGTCAGGGAACAGTGTCCTTAACGGAGGAACGTATGGTCAAGCTTCAAGGTCAGGTGCGAGCCTTGTTGTCCAAGCAAACCCCAAAGGTATGGGATTACTTGCAAGTCCTAGGGTCCATGACTTCAACCCTGGAATTGGTTCCATGGGCTTTTGCTCATATGCGGCCTTTACAATCAGCGTTGCTCTCCTGATGGAACCCGGTTTCAGAACAGTTTCATCTTCCTTTACCTCTGACGGAATCCGCTCAGTCCAGCCTGGATTGGTGGCTACTCCCGGACAACTTACGACGTGGGATTCCCTTGGTAGTTCCGGACTGGCGGTGGTCACTACGGATGGCAACCTGTATAGTTGGGGAGCGGTTTGCCTGTGAAAATTGGTGCAGGGGCAGTGGTCCCAGGAGGAGGCTCAATGGTCCATCAATCGCCTGGAGACCAGAGCAGTGAGGTTGGGCACTGCAGGCGTTCCTTCCGATTCTCTGAGGCAAGTCGGTCAGAGTTATTTTTGACAATGCGACCACGGTGGCTTACATCAGTCGTCAGGGTGGAACCCTGAGTCAACTGGTGACGTTAGAAGCTCGTCTGTCGATCCAGTGGGTGGAGCAGAACTTAGTCAGCATAGCGGCCTCTCACATTGCTGGGGTGGAAAATGTCCATGCAGGCTTTCTCAGTCAACATTCTCTAGATCCAGGAGAGTGGGAGCTTGTGGACAAAGTGTTTCAGATCATCTGTGTCTGGTGGGGCACGCCGTGCATGGATCTGATGGCGACATTCAAGAATTCCAAGGCTTCCCACTTCTTCGCTTGTCGCAGGGACACAGGAGCGGAGGGCATGGACGCCCTGGTTCTCCCCTGGCCGACAGATGTTCTGCTTTATGTGTTTCCACCTTGGTCCCTCATAGGTCACACTCTTCGCTGAATAAAATTACATCCGTCGGAAGTAATACTGATAGCTCCCAAGTGGCCGAGATGTCCTTGGTTTGTGGATCTGGTCAATATGGCCATAGAAGATCCCTTGTGGTTTCAGGACCTGCCGAATTTGCTTCATCAGGTTCCCATTTGTTTTGACCAGGTCGAGCGCTTTTGTCTAGCATGGCTTTTGAGAGGAAGTGGCTGAAGTCCAGAGGGTACTCGGATGCTGTTGTGGCTACGTTATTGAGGTCACGTAAGATTTCTACTTCCTTATCTTATGTAAGAGTCTGGAAGATCTTTGAAGCTTGGTGTCTCGCCAGGGGTATTCCCTCGACCCGAGCGGGTGTACCAGACATTTTGAGTTTCCTTCAGGCTGGTTTGGCGAAAGGCTTATCGTGTAGTTCCTTGCGAGTGCAGGTGGCAGCGCTCGGTTCATTAAGAGGTAACATTCAAGGAGCGTGTTTGGCGGCACATCCTGATGTCGCTCATTTTCTGCGAGGAGCAAAGCATTTTCATCCCCCGGTGAGGCAGCTGTGTCCATCTTGGAATCTAAATTTGGTTCTTAAAGCCTTGTGTGTGGCGCCCTTTGAACCTTTGTGAAGGGCAACCTTGAAGGATCTCACTTTGCAAGTGGTATTTCTGGTGGCGATTGCATCTGCATGCAGGCTGTCAGAGATTCAGGCCTTGTCAGCCCTTTTTGAGAATTTCAGACTCTGGCGTTTCCCTGCCATATGGTGCCTTCTTTTCTTCCCAAGGTGGTGTCTTCCTTTCATTTAAATCCTTCTCCGATCTGGATAGGTCGGATCCCTTTTATAAGGATCTAGGGAAGCAGGAAGTTCGTAGGGCTTTGCTGCACTATCTGGAGATTACCAATGGTTTTCGGGTCTCGGATCATCATTTTGTGCTCTGGAGTGGGCCAAGAAAGGGCAACATGGCTTCTAAGACTACCATAGCTCGGTGGCTGAAGGAGGCCATAAATTCTGCTTATTTATTGAGCGGTTGGTCTTTGCCGGAGGGTCTTTGGGCTCATTCTACTCATTCTCAAGCTGCATCCTGGGCGGAATGTCAACAGATTTCACCTGAGGAAATTTGTAGAGCGGCTATATGGAAGTCATTACATACCTTTGCCAGGCATTACTGGCTGGAAGTTTGGGCATCACGGGCAGGAGGATTTGGAGAAGGTGTGCTGAGAGCAGGCCTCTCCGGATTTCATCCCAAGTAAGTAAAAGCTCTGGTACATCCCAGAAGTCTGGACTGATCCGGGTGTGTACAGGGAAAAGAAAATTGGTTCTTACCTGATAATTTTCGTTCCTGTAGAACCACGGATCAGACCAGAGTCCCGCCCATTTTGGTACTTGAAAGTAATGGAGAGTCTGCACTGTTTTTCAATATTTGTTTTCTTTTATCGGCAGATCACTCAAATTTTTTTCCAAATAGCACGGGTTCTGTACCCATTTTTGGGTTAATGAGCCAGTTTAAGGTTGTTAGGTTACTGTATATAGTTACTTTGGGTTTTTTGATCCATTCTGCTTTGACATTAAGTAATACTGCCAGACTGTAGGTGGCACCATCCTAGATAAGGCAGAGTTTGTTGGTAAACGTCTGTCTCCATCTGCTAGAAAGGGGGCAAAACCCAGGAGTCAAGTGAAAGTCAGTAACCACCTTGGGAAGGAATTTTGGGTGAGTACACAGGACCACTCGGTCATGTAGGAACCTGGTATAGGGTGAGTATGTGACAAGTGCTTGTAACTCACTAACCCTTCGAGCAGATGTAATGGCTACTAGGAAGATAACTTTCCATGTAAGAAATTTAACATTGCAGGAGTGTAAAGGCTCAAACAGGGAGTCCATGAGCCTTGTAAGCACCACATTTAGGTCCCATTCAGTGACTGGTGGCCGTAGAGGGGACTTAAGCTGTATTAGGCCCCTCATGAATCGACTTACAAGAGGTTATGCTGTTATCGGGGCATCCCCCCCTCTCTTGTGGTACGCTGAGATGGCATTCATGTGTACCCTCACCAAGGAAGTCTGGAGACCAGAGTCTGAAAGGTTCCAGAGATAGTCTAAAAGAGATGGAGTGGGGCAGGAAAAAGGGTCGATACCTTTTTGCATGCACCATATGGTAAATCTATTCCACTTAGAACGATAGGATTTTCGTGTGGAAGGCTTTTGTGAAGCTACAAGCACTTGATAGACATCAGTTGAAAGGTTGAATGGTTGCAGGATCAAGCTTTCAACATCCAGGCTGTGAGGGATAGGGTCTGAAGGTTCAGATGGTGTAACATGCCTTGGTTCTGAGTTATGAGAGTGGGTGCTGTGCCCAGGCGAATTGGTTCTTGGATGGAAAGGTCGAGAAGCATGGGAAACCATACTTGTCGAGGCCAATAAGAGACTATGAGTATCATGGACCCTTTGTCCTGTTGTAGTTTCATGAGAGTTTTGGCTATTAGTGGTATCGGGGGTTATGCATATAGGAGGCCTGTGTTCCAGGGGCGAGTGGGTAACTTGCTTTCTTGGCTGTGTAGGGAGCAGAATCTGTCCACTTTGTGATTCAGTTCGGATGCAAAGAGGTCTATTGTTGGTTGACCCCAGCGTTGGAAGATTCTGTTCGTTACTACAGGATCCAGAGACCACTTGTGGGGATGGAACTGTCGACTGAGGCGATCTGCTACTATTTTTTGTATGCCTGCAAGATAAGTGGCTCGGAGATGCATGGAGAGTGCAAGGGCCCAGGCCCAGATCTGCACAGCTTCTTGGCAGAGGAGATAAGAGCTTGTTCCTCCTTGTTTGTTCAAGTAACACATTGGAACTGTGTTGTCTGTTTGTATGAGAACAGTCTTGTGTGAAAGGTAGTCCTTGAACGCATAGACAGCACAATGTATGGCTCAAAGCTCTAAGAAGTTGATTTGATACTTTGCTTCGAGTTGTGTCCAAGTACCTTGAGTCTGAAGATTGTTCACATGAGCTCCCCAACCCAAGTTGGATGCGTCTGTGGTTAAAGTTACTTGTGGAACTGGATGCTGGAAATGAAGACCTGTTAGCAAGTTGGCTGTTACGATTATGGTGTGGATGTGAACCCTGGGCTGAGGTGAGCAATGTCTCTGCCCACAGGGAGGAGCCCCATGAGCCTCATCTTTGGTAGGCTAGGTCTTTGATCACAGGACACACCTGGAGAGAGGCTTTATTATGGAGAGAAGGAGACAGAGCCCGCAGAGTGGGAGGCAAGAGTAACACAGTTCTGAGCAGTAGGGAAGTCTCCCCAGTAGTACCGCTGAAGTAGTAGACCTGGTGGTGACCCACGGAGCGGGGTAGGTCAGAAAGTCCCTCAGACAGTAGAATACCTCAGGTACAGATCCGGTAGTGGTCCGCAGTGCGGGGTATGCCGAGGAGTCTGTGCAGGTGTGAATAGCAGAGGTGAAGACAGTCCGAGGAAGTCTGTATGAGCAGCGACAGATGTACAGCTCAGGATGTTCAGGAAGGCTTTGCTGTAGAGAAGCGATAGTGGCACGGGGTACAACGCCGAAGATGCCAGCAGGCAGTGAGTTGCAGAGAGAGTAGTGGGTAGGCAGAGAATCAACAGGAAAGCCCTCCGAGGAGCGGATAACCAGGAATGAGGAGAGCCCCCGAGGAGTGGATACTCAGAGTGCCAAAGACCCAGGAAGGAGCAGGAAGAGGAAGTCCATGTATCGAGCAGATTCAGCAATGAGGAAACTCCTTGATAACTCGTCTTAGCACAGGAGGTGGTAGGCTTAAGTACGGAGGTGAGCTGACTTTATCGGGAGGGGATGCCCCCCGAGGTTCCCGCCATGATGTGTACTTAGGAGGCCCGTGCGTGCGCCTAAGTAATCCCGGATACAAGATGGAGGTTGGCATTGCCCACACCGTCCTGGGGACGCTGGGGAGGTCGGCGTTGGCTGGCGCATGTCACTACTTGGCCCAGAATAGATGTTGCAGGGAGAAAAGAGGTGAGCATGAGAGGTCGCAGCCATCTGAGACCAATGGGCGTAACATTGGCTTTGTTTGTCCACCAGAGAAGTGATAGACGTAGTTGGTGGGATGAGAGAGGTTGAGTGGCTTGGAGCCACTGAGATTTCAAAGTTCATTGAATTATTCTCATGGCCAGCCTGGCCATAGGAGTGACATGGACCGTGGAAGCCATGTGGCTCAGCAACAAGAGGAATTGATGGGCTGAGACTGTTTCTTTTGTGCGCAGAGAAGCAGTTAGTTTGGAGAGTGTGTCTGCGCGGCCTTTTGGTAAGGAAGGCCTTTGCGACTGTGGTGTCGAAATCTGCTCCGATGAACGTAAGGAGGTGAGATGGAGTCAGGTGGGAGTTTTGGTAGTTGATGAGAAATCCCAACGAGTGTAGCAGATTGATAGTGAGCTTGAGAGTGTTGAGAGTTCCTTGCTTGGAATGGCTCTTGATTTGTCAGTCATCCAGGTAAGGAAACACATGTATGCTGTTCTTGTTTGGATGGGCTGCAGCCACTGCTAGGCACTTTGTAAATACACGGAGTGCCGAGGCAAGTCCGAAAGGCAGAACCCAGTACTGAAAATGTTGATGTCCCACTATGAAACGCAGGTATTTGCAATGATGTGGGAATATTGGAATGTGAGCGTAAGCATCCTGAAGATCCAGAGAACAGAGCCAATCTCCTTTTTGTAGAAGGAGAAGCATAGTGCTCAGGGACACCATCCTGAAATTTTCTTTCTGTAGAAATTTGTTGAGACTGCGGAGGTCTAGGATGGGGTGGAGGCCACCTGATTTCTTTGGAATGAGAAAATAGCGGGAGTAGAATCCTCTGCCCTGCTGTGCCCAGGGAACAGGTTCCACAGCCCTGGCGCTCAGTAGGGTGGACAATTCTAACGCTAGAAGGGTTGTGTGATCTTTTTGCATCCACATTGGATTGGGTGGTGAATCCGGGGGTACCATAAGGAAATTTAGATGGTATCCTTGGGTTATGATGGATATAACCAAATGGTCTGTGGTAATGCTGTGCCAGTTGGTTATAAAGTGGTGCAGCCGACCTCCTACTGGCAAATCTGGTCTTGGATTCAGAGAGTGGCCGCTGTTTTCTGGATAAGGTTCAAAACCCAGAGGCTGGCCCCATTTGCGGGGCTGGCTGAGATCTGGATGGTTTAGTCTGGCGTGGATGTCCCCTTTGTGGTGGTCTGGCTGGTCTCACGCAAGATGTCGGTGGATAGTACTTGAATGAGTGATAAAAGGGTCTTCTGGTATCCTTTCTGGTAGCCTTACAAGCCGAGTAAGGAGGTTCCGTGGAGACTGTGGAGAGCTGATGCAGGGTCTCATGGTGATCTTTTAATACTGCATTGTATACTAACATCCCCCAACAGGAGGCTTTTGATTTAGTGAAAAAAAATTTTCAGACCCGTCCTTGTCCCCACCCGGTTCCATCAAGTTTTTTACTAAGTCTTCTAGAATTAGTTCTATTTAGGAACTTCTTCAAGTTCGATGATACATTATACCTCCAAGTGAAAGGGGTGGCTATGGGGGCCACAGTGGCACCTGACATAGCCAACTTGTATATGGTGGACTTCGAAGTACAAATACTATACACTTCTCATTGGTTCCAATATATGAAACTGTATAAGAGATATATAGATGACATATTTTTTGTTTGGGTGTCATCTAAAGAAAATTTACAGCTCTTTTTGACTTGGCTGAATACAGCTAATGAGAATTTACAATTCACAGTGCATTTTGACCGCCAGTCCATCGCTTTTTTGGACATTCTCATACAAAGAGATAGGCATTCGATTAAAACAACCTTGTACAGGAAGAAGACCGATCGGAACAACTATTTAAAATACTCTAGTGTTCATCCTCTTGGCTTAAAGAACAGCCTTCTGATCTCTCAGTTTCTGAGATTGCGGCGAATCTGTTCATCAACAGAGGAGTTTCGGAGACAAGCGTCAGATTTGACAGATAGATTCGCTCATAGAGAATATCCGAAAACTGTAATCAAAAAAGCGTATAAGAGGGCTCTATACGCCAACAGGACACTGCTATTACAGTATCAACAACACCCGTTTTTACAAAGTACCACATGAACTCTTCAATACTCAAAGCAGGCTAGCACACTGATTAACATCATCAAGACTCATTGGCATGTATTGACTCTACACTCCACATTCCAAACTGGACCAAA
The DNA here is from genome assembly GCF_901001135.1 of Rhinatrema bivittatum. Taxonomy (NCBI): domain Eukaryota; kingdom Metazoa; phylum Chordata; class Amphibia; order Gymnophiona; family Rhinatrematidae; genus Rhinatrema; species Rhinatrema bivittatum. The sequence continues at coordinate 164,857,574 of NC_042618.1, read as the reverse complement.
GTTCGCTTTTTTTCAGGGGCCAAAACATCAGAGATATGGTGGTGAAATCTACATTCACATCCACAACAGTGCCCCAAGTGTCGGGCGGCCACCAGGTGTGCGGCCACTGTGACATGTGTGTCCTGGCAGTAACAGGGAGTCAGTGGCAAGTGCCCAATTCTGACAAAGTCTTACGTTTAAATGGTTTTCACAAATTGTAAGTCAGAGAGGGTTATCTATGCCATCCAGTGCCCCTGTAACCTGTTATACATTGGTCGGACCAAACATAAGATTAGAACAAGACTAATTGAACATAGAAGCTGTATAAAGACGGAAAAAATAACAGCTCCAATGGTTCAACACTGTGTGGCATTACATCATCACTTTGGAGATTTGAAATGGCTAGTCTTAGAACAAGTGCAATGTGGTCCACGGGGGGGGGGAGACATTCAAGAGCGCTTAAATATGCGCGAGCAATTCTGGATCTACTGGTTAAATACGGTGGATCCAGGCGGACTCAATGAAAAGATCAATTGGTATTCCCTCATAAATGGCTGATCGTCCAGTGCAGATTTTTCCTCTTAAATATGTTTAGATCACTGTGGACAAAAAATCTTTTGAAGCCTTGAGATGTTGTAGCATTTCCGATACACTGTACAAGTATCAGGTTTTGCGCTTCTGACATGCTGTACAAGGATCAGGCTGTGCTCCTGTGAAAAAAAGAGCTGTATGCTCTTGAGACGTTGTAGCATTTCTGACACGCTGTACAAGTATCAGGCTTTGCGCTTCCAACACGCTGTACAAGGATCAGGTTTTGCTCCTGTGAGAGAAAAAAGAGCTTTATGCTGTACAAGAATTTGATCTTGTCTACATGCTGATATGGGAACACAAGATCGGATGTTTTTTTGAGTGTGATGAAATAAGCAGCGGTGACATGACGGACAACTCGGTTGAGAGTTTGGTGAAAGAAAGAAGTGAATATGATATTTGATCGATGAGAACACTTGTATATGGATTATATATAAAGTTGAAGTTACCGACGAGGACGTTATAGAGAACTTAAAAGATTATATACAACACTGACGCGACCGATGAGGACGCTATAGAGGACTTTGGAGAATAATGCGATTACTATTACCAGCATGAATGAATCTGCAACTTTGGAGAGTTGACTACGGTGACAGGAAATAAGATCATTGAGGTAGTAAGTGGACCTGTAGTGTGTTGTTTGTATATACCTGAACAAATTAGGATTTAAGTGATGAATATGCGTGATTTTGTGTAAAATGAGAGTATCCGGACATGAAAAGGGACTGAAGCCCTTGGTGACGCAATTTCCAGTCATGGGGTATAAAAGGTTCACTGTTTGTGGAACGCCATTTCAAGAGAAAACGCGGCTCAAAGAGGCTGACATGGAACCAATGAAGAATATACTAGCCATGAAGACGAGAGGATGAAAATTGCATCATTTAACATGGGAAGATGTGATGAGAAATAGATACTGAAGGAAACCCCCTGAAGCAGGACTTCTTGTTCGAAACACGTGCGTGTCGGGAGATCAACCAAAATTGGAACAGATGAGTATTAGCGTTCCTCCTGTATCTTTGGAGAATTGACTGAGATTGAGAAGTTTTATTATATAAGAAAAAACCTAAAAAATATGATGTTAAAATTAAAGTAAGGTGACCCCATACCGCATGGGAGTCTGTGATACCATACAGACCCTTAGAGTGAGGGGCCCACATATGTACTTGGCAAAATTTCTGTTATTATTTAATATTGACCAGTGGTACTATTGCTTTAATTTTGTGGATCTTTTAATTGAGCCACTGCATCCTGAATCTTGTCGCCAAAGAGATTATCTCCCGTACACGGGAGATCAGCGAGCTTGTCTTGGACTTCAGTCCACAAGTCAGATGCCTTAAGCCAGGCCCACCTGCTGGCACTGATTCCTGTCGCTGATAAGCGAGAAGCAGTCTCAAAGGAATCATAAGCCACCCTTACTTCATGTTTTCCTGCCTCAAGGCCTGTCTGGAGTATGGGATTGAGGGTATCTTGTTGCTGTTGGGGAAGAGTGTCAGCTATTCCCTGGACTTTCTTCCAGAGATTCCTCTGATATTGTGGATGTATAGTTGATAAGCAGCTATGCGGGACACTAGCCTAGAGCCTTGAAAGATTTTCTGACCCAAAACATCGAGGAATTTTTGGTCCTTTTCAGGGGGAGATGAAGAGTGAGGGTGCAGTCTTCTGGCCTTCTTCTGTGTGGATTCAACTACCACTGACTGGTGGGGTAGTTGTGGCTTTTGGAATCCTGGAGTATGGTGGACCAAATACGTTGCATCTGTCTTCCTATTTACTGGTCCTATATATTTCGACCAGGCTGATCGCTTTTGCCTAGAGGCCTGGCTTTTGAAAGGAGGAGATTGAGGAAGAAAGGGTACTCTGAGGAGGTTATCACCAAATTGCTACAAGCCAGGAAAACTTCTACTTCTCTCTCTTACGACAGGGTGTGGAGAGTCTTTGAGACGTGGTGTCGGGAGCGAGAGATTCTCCCCAGACACGCTTCTATTGCTCAGATGTTAGCCTTTTTACAGAATGGTTTAGCTAAGGGCTTGTCCTTTAACTCCCTCTGGGTGCAGGTAGCGGCCGTAGGTATTCTGGTTGGTAGCTCGGTGGTGTGTCATCCAGATGGGGTGTGTTTCCTTAGAGGAGTCAGGCATCTGAAGCCTCCTGTTCATCCGGTGTGTCCTTCGTGGAGTTTAGATTTGGTTCTTCGCGTATTGTGTGCTCAACCTTTTAAGCCTATCAAACGGGCAATGGTAAAGGACCTCACGTTGAAAATGGTGTTTTTGGTAGCTATATGCTCAGCTCGCAGAGTTTCGGAATTACAGCCACTTTCTTGTAGAGAACCTTTCTTGAGAATTTCTGATTCGGGGGTCTCTCTCCAAACAGTCCCGTCCTTTTTGCCAAAGGTGGTGTCTACTTTTCATTTAAGTCAGTCAGTGGAACTTCCGGCTTTTCTGGATCTGGAGGGCGATCCTCATGCGGGTGAACTACGTCGTTTAGATGTTCGCCGAACTCTGTTATGATATTTGGAGGACTCGAATGCCTTTAGACTGTCGGATCATTTGTTTGTTCTTTGGAGCGGTCCCAAGAAAGGTCACAAAGCGTCTAAGACAACTATTGCATACTGGTTGAAAGAGACCATTGTGTCTGCATACATTTGTAATGGTCAGCCTGTTCCTGAGGGCTTGAAGGCCCATTCTTTTCGCTCTCAGGCAGCTCTTGGGCCGAGTGCCACTTGGTGTCGCCTCAGGAGATTTGTCAAGCTGCGACTTGGAAAACGCTGCACACATTCGCTTGCCACCACCGCCTGGACATTCAGGCTTCGCATTCTGATAACTTTGGCAGTGGTGTGCTGTGCGCGGGAATCACAAGGTCCCACCCGGTTTAGGGAAGCTTTGGTACATCCCATAGTCTGGACTGATCCGGGTACGTACAGGGAAAAGAAAATTGGTTCTTACCTGATAATTTTCATTCCTGTAGTACTACAGATCAGTCCAGACACCCGCCCGGGGATTTCTATATTCCATGAGTCTGCGCGCATAATTTTTCCAGTTTCGTTATTGCAGCATACTAAGAAAGAACACTACAGATTATGAGTTCACATGTTGATTCTTAAAGTTATGTTGTTGCCTGATTCATTGCTAGTTTTATTATTCTGCTTTGATATTCTAAATACTGAAGGGATGCAGGTGGCACACCAGGTAATGTAGGGTGCCTTTCAAGTTTTTCTCTGTCTCCACCTGCTGGAAGGGAGGCATAACCCATGGTCTGGACTGATCCGTGGTTCTACAGGAACGAAAATTAGCAGGTAAGAACCAATTTTCCTTTCCCTGTATGTACCTGGATCAGTCCAGACTCCTGGGATGTACCAGAGCTCTCCTACCTGGGGTGGGACCCTGAAAGTCCCGCTTGGATCACACCTTTCCCAAAACTCCCAGAGCCTGGGGCTCACACATCCAATCGATAATGACGAGCAAAGGTGCGCAAAGACTTCCAAGTGACCACTCTGCTAATCTCATGCGGCGAAATTTGTTGGCACTCAGCCCACGAAGCTGCTGTGAACATGTAGAATGCGCTCGGAGACCCTCCGGGAGGGGATGACCATGAAGGAAGTACGCTGAGCCAATGGCCTCTTTTAATCCACGAGCTATAGTAGCCCTAGACACTTCATGACCTCTTCTGCGACCACTCCATAGCACAAATAGATTGTCTGACATGCGAAAACTATTTGTAACTTCCAAATAACTCAACAGGGCCTGGCAGACGTCTAACTTCCGTAAATCACTGGAGTGGAGATCAGAAGGATCCAAACCAGAGAAGGACGGAAGTTCCACAGACTGATTCTGAGGAGAGATTGAATCTAAATATGTATACCCTGGAGGAATGGAGGAGCAGAGGTGATATGATACAGACTTTCAGAAACTTGAAAGGTTTTAATGATCCAAAGATAACGACAAACCTTTTCCGTTGGAAAAAAATCAGCAGAACCAGGGGTCACGATTTGAAGCTCCAGGGAGGAAGACTCAGGACCAATGTCAGGAAGTATTTCTTCACGGAGAGGGTGGTGGATGCCTGGAATGCCCTTCTGGAGGAAGTGGTGAAGGCCAGAACTGTGAAGGACTTCAAAGGGGCGAGGGATAAACACTGTGGATCCATAAAGTCTAGAGGATGTGAATGAAGAGAGGGTGGCTCGCAGGAATGACGGCTACTACCTGGAGATAATACCCTTATTCAATAAACATACACACGGTTAATGCGACTCCAACATTGCTCTAAGCTTCAACGGCAAGAGGATATGTGGAAAAAAGGATTTGCATTCACAAAAAAGCGGGGAGTAGCTTGCTTGTTACGACAGTTACTACCCCAAACCAAATAAGCCTGATACTTCACTTTCAATGCAAATCCAGCGTAGCTCTCTGCTTCAACAGCAGGGGGAATGAAGAAAAGTGGATTTATATACAGTCAACAACCAACAAGGACTGAATTACAGAATCTGGGTAAACAAATAAGCATAGGTGTAGCTTGCTTGTTACGGCAGTTACTACCCCGAATCAATTAAGCCTGATACTTCATTTGAAATACATATGCAGTGCAGTTCACTACTTCAACGGCAGGGAGGAATGAAGAAAAGTGGATTTATATTCAGACAACCAACAAGGACTGAATTACACATGCTGGGTAAACAAATAAGCATGGAGTAGCTTGCTTATTGCGGCGGTTACTACCCCTAAATAATTAAGCTAGATATTTCACTTAGATGCAGTTCCAACACTGCTCTCTACATTAATGACGGGGGTGGAAGGAAAATAGAACCAAAAGGTTACTAAGGGCCAAGAGTAACAAATAAGTTTGAGAAGGAGATCACGTGATGTGGTGAGCCGGGAAGAGGTTTCTCCTTGCACTCCGGGCGTCTGCTCCCACAATTGCTCACCATCTGCCTAAAATCCGCAACGAGCATACAAAAAACCTTTTTACAGGATACGAGCATATGTCCATCGTTCGATATATGCACAAATCGCCCTCGGCTATGGCTGCAAGAGGCACAAAAAAAGACAAAGAAAAATTGCGGGGAGCCGAGTCCAAAATGGCGACTGGGACCGAATCAGCAGAGGACGGCACTCACACCGGAATCATGCTGGCTGATATCAAGGAGACTGTCTGATCCGCACTCGATGAAAAATTTGGAGAAAAACTTGCAGGGATAGAGGAACGGCTCACTGAGGTGTGCTTAGCCCTCACCGAACTTACTCCCCGGATCGAGCACGTCGAGGGCCGTCTATCCACGCTTGAAGACGAGTGCTTAGCGTTGCCCACCACGCTTCAGGCGCATGATGCTAAACTTCAGGTTCTTGAGCAAAAGCTGGACGATCTTGAGAACCGGGATCGCAGAGTAAATCTGCGATTTCTAGGTTTTCCCGAAAGTGTAGCGGATAGTGAATTATGTACCATACTTGAAAGATGGCTGCCGGAGGAGTTTGGGCTGCCGGCATTGCAGGGAGGCCTCATGGTCGAACGGGCTCATCGTGTAGGCCCAAAGAAAGATGTCGCGACTCGACCCCGCATAGTAATTGCTAAGCTCCTGAACTATCGCCACAAGCAAGATATCTGGCAAGCATACCGAGCGAAGAAGAAGGTAGCATACAATGGGGCGAAAATAAGGTTTTTCAAGATTACTCGCTGCGTGTCTCTGAACAGAGGAAAGCGTTCTCCACAATATGCACAGAGCTCTACAACCGCCAGGTACGTTTTTCTTTATTGTACCCAGCGAAGTTGAAAATATGGGGTGCGGATAAAGTCCATCTCTTTGATACCCCGGAGGCCACTAAGAAATATCTCCAGCAGCCATAATGAGATTAAGGAACATTTGGTCCTATGACTTTTTATATTTTGGTCCCACCGCCGTTTTATTTATTTGTCCTATGGATCACTGACTACCCAAACGGTGGCTGAACCTCAGGGGAGGAGTATACGAAACAGCTACGTTTCAGAAACAGCTTTTAAATGCTGCGACATATCAACACTGGACTGCGCACTTGAGTTCATCGCAGGGCTCCGCCAGAGAGAACGATCCCTCGAACCTTTGTTTCTATGCCTTGTTGTGAGGTTCTTTTTTTATTTTTATTTTGCATAAAGGCATACGGAGCCGGGCATGGGGGACTATAGGCGTGAAAAGGAACCCTGTTCGGCGTCGGAAATCTCTGGGTCCCTGCTGATCTTGGTTATGGACTCTTGGATTACAGTTACAGCACAGCGGAGGACTACCCTACAGTTTTTGGTGGAGGTTCCACTCTTTTATACGCTAAGCTCTACTGTTATATTGTCTTTTATTATCTCCATATACCACTTATTCTTTTATGTTTTCTTTTTTATTTATCTTCCCTTGTTTTCCAAGGTTTGCAGTTCCTACCACCTATAGTGGAGTGTTATTCTCTCGGTTCTGCTTTTACCCTGTATGCACACACCATAGGGGGAGCGAGATGCCCGTACACATGTAACTCGTGATCTCCATACCACTGTATTAGTGGGTTAACTGATGCTTGTGGGGGGGCAGGGGGGCAAGGGGGGAATAGGGGAAGGGGGAGGGAGGGAGCCTGCCGGGGTGGGAGGCAGCCACCGCAATTTCTACAGGGAGCTAGACTTTTTCTTGCTATGCTGGGAAGTGGGGAGGTCAGGCTGGGGGCCTTCCTGCTCTTAGATAGACCAACTCGTCAGGGCCTTGGGTCCTGGATGTCTTGGATCCACTTTGATAATGGATAAAATCTTATCATGGAATGTGAACGGAATGGGTTCACCCATCAAACGAAAGAAAATTCTAAATCACCTACGACACCTACAGATAGACATAGCCTGTCTCCAGGAAACGCACTTATCGGCCCTGGAGAGTGCAAAATTGCGAAGAGACTGGGTGGGCACCTGAATCGCCTCCGCAGCAAAGGGGAAGAAAGGAGGCGTTGCGGTGCTAATTCACAAAAATCTTAACTTTAAAGTTACTACCCAAATCATTGATTCAGAGGGCCGATACGTTTTGCTCTCAGGCCTGTGGAATGACACTTTAGTTACCATATGCAATGTCTACGCTCCCAACGAGTACCGACACGGGTTTTTTGAAAGTCTGGGAAACCTACTGCTCACTCACATGCAAGGCACTCTGTTACTTATGGGCGATTTCAATTGCGTCCATGATGCCAGTGTGGACCGCAGTCCTCCTGTACTAAAGACACCATCTAAAAAGCCAAAAGGAATCGCGTATCTTTGTTCTCAATTGGGGCTAGTGGACATATGGAGGGTGCTACATCCCACTGAGAAGGACTACACGCATGTTTCCAGGGCACACGCCTCCTTGTCCCGCATAGACTATATCTTGGTCCCTCACAGTAGTTTTGCCCGCATAGGCTCTGCCACTATAGAAACACAGCTAATTTCTGACCATTCCCCAGTAATGATGCAGATGTCTACTACACGTCATACAGATGGGTCCCGTATGTGGCGCTTTCCCGCTCATCTTAAACAGAACACTGAATTTCAGTCCTTCTTGCGAGCTAAGTGGGATGAGTTTCTTAAGCACAACCATCAACATACAGACAATCCTCAACTCTTATGGGAAACATCCAAAGCTGTCCTTCGCGGTGAAATACTGTCATTCACGCATTCCTTGCGCAAGCGTCTACATTCTGATATTCTGGCATTGGAACAGCAGCTCCGCCTTCACAAATTCACCATGCTTTCCACTCCCGGCCATCCGAAGACGGAGTATTATAATACGCTGAATCAATTAAATACCTTAATGCACACCAGAGCGCAACAACAATTAGACAGAGGGGAACAAAAATTATTCCAGTTCGGAAATAAGGCTGGCCGCCTGCTAGCTAATCTGGTTCGAGTCGAGCGCTCGAAAACTTTCATCTCCCAAATGAAAGATGCTAGGGGTAATCTGGTAACACAAAAGACCGACGTCTGCGACGTATTCCGGGAATTTTACACCAAATTATATACTGCAGAACAAAATGAAAATAGATCGGCAGAAACGGAGTTTTTTCAAGATCTTTCACTTCCCCAGCTTTCTCAATCCCATCTGGAGTTTCTCAACCGCCCTATTCAATCTATAGAGGTCTCCAATGCTATAGCAGCAGTTCAACCAGGGAAATCGCCGGGGCCGGATGGCCTCTCTTATGACTTTTATAAAATCCTACGAATGCAACTAACTGATACGCTAACCTCCTTTTATAGAGATGGCCTACGCAAAGATCTATTTCCATCTGATTTTAATCTTGCTCATATAATTATATTACCTAAACCTGGTAAGGACCCCTTATTACCGGGATCATACCGCCCAATATCTCTCTTAAATTGCGATCTTAAAATATTGGCAAAGGTTCTAGCGGACCGTCTCAATATGCTATTGCCTCAAATAATTTCACATAATCAAGTGGGCTTTGTAAAAGGCCGCACGGGAAACGCTAACATGATCAAGTTGATTACGGCTATGAAACTATGCCGCTCAAACCGAACCCCAGCGCTAGCCATCGGATTCGATTCTGAGAAGGCCTTTGATCGGGTCTCCTGGAAATACATGTTTTTTGCCTTACGTGCTTTGGGCTTTCAAGGCGCTTTTTTGAACTATATTGCGCTTCTCTACCGAAATCCGATCTCCAGAATAGTAGCTAATGGCTCTGTGTCCAAGAATGTGCCTATTTGCAGAGGGGTCCGACAAGGTTGTCCTCTCTCTCCTCTCCTGTACATCCTGGCCATTGATCCTCTCCTTCGGAAGATAGATACGAGTCCCAGGATCACGGGCTTTGGAGGACCAGCATATACCTTCAAGGTGGCAGCTTTCGCTGATGACATCTTGATTTTCATTTTGAACCCAGAAATCTCTCTACCTGAAGTGCTACGGTTGCAAGAACTTTTCGGTACCTTTGCTGGCCTAAAAATAAACCATGAAAAATCAGAAGCAGTTGATGTGATAGGCACGCTCCGACCTACCTGGCCTGGCACCTTTCCTTTACGCTGGGTCGAGACTACACTTAAATATCTGGGGATTCGGATCCCAATCAACATTGATGAGCTCTACAGTGCCAATATAAAACCTCTACTGGCCCAAACCTCTAAAACACTTGAACATTGGCAAAACCTACCGTTGTCCCTAAAAGGGCGGATTCAGATCTTTAAAATGATACTCCTGCCCAAATGGCTGTACGTCCTACAGATGGTACCTCTCTGGATAACCAAGCTGGATCTGAAACGCATTACCAGAGCTATCCGCATCTTCCTGTGGAAAGGGAAAAAACCACGTATATCGATGGCAATCTTGTACAGATCTGTTGAGGAAGGAGGGTTAGGGTGCCCAAACATCCTCTGGTATAATATGGCATGTAACTTACGTTTAGTAAGGGACATGCTTTTGTCTACCTCCACCTATGTCCCGTGTCAAATGTTAGCTACCCGGTATAATATTGCTGGACTCAATCCTTTCTTACAGCTGGAATCCGGCCATCTACCAAAGGACTTTAAACTCAACCCTTTACTGCAGACCAGTCGGAGAGTGTGGGGACAACTCCTTAAATATTTTGCACTACCTTCCCATTTAACGTCCCTTCTCTCAATAGCTCACAACCCAGACTTTACACCCGGTGCTCAGGCCTCCCATTTTCAGGGCTGGTATCGGCAAGGACTACGGTATATATATCAGCTTTTTGATGAAACTTCCTCACGACTTAAATCCTTTCCTACACTACAGAGCCAATATGAACTACCGTCTGATCATTACTTTGCCTTTCTTCAAATCCAGCATTACATCACCAGTCGACAAGAATGTTTTTCGATTTCTCCATCCCTTCTTAAGCTCCGTGAGCTCTTCCCAGAATACTCCACCCAGAAGCTGAACATCACGTGGTATTATACGGCCCTGGCGAAGTTGGGAACCTCGGAACCAATTCAACAGCTTTTTGGCAAATGGGCGCAATGGCCATCCTTCAACCTCTCTTTTAAAAAGTTTCATCAACTTTTTGAGATCACCAGGAATATCAGCGATAATGTGCTCTTACAGGAAACACATTATAAGTTCCTCTGGCAATTCTTCTTTTCTCCATCAAAGGCGCATAAGCTCCACATTGCTCCTACGGATATTTGTCCCAAATGCCGGACACATGAAGGCACCTATGTCCATTGCTTCTGGGAATGCCCAGGCATACTTACCTTCTGGAGGGACCTCGCTAACTTATGTTCACTGACCCTGGGTCACATCTTGCCGGTAGATCCGAATTTCTGGCTTTTTGGATCTCATGCCTCCCTGAATTGGAATTTCTCATCTCCAACCATCTACTACCTACACAGGGCAGGACTATTGGGCAAGAAACAGATCCTCTTGCACTGGCTTTCTGATAAACCACCTTCTGTGGAAGCCTGGTTCTCTAGACTGATTTCTTTGTGCAGCCTAGAATATGCCACAGCTCGGAATACCTCTTTCAAGAAACTTAAACTCATGCAGGACATTTGGGAACCCTTGTTCACATATTTAAAACCCACTACTCACTCTGGCTTGTAATTTGATCGGCTACATCTACTGCTTCCTGGTGCGATCGGGCTGTCTCCTCGGCAGGCATAGAGGTGGGGAGGGTGGACGGGAGGGGGTAGGGGTATAGGGGGGTTAGGGGAGGGGAGGGGGATGGGGAGGGACCCATAGTAACAGTGATAGTCACGGGGACAACGTGATTTATGCTACTCATCTACTACGCTCGTCTGGGATGGTATCCAGTCTTGAACTCATACCTTTGGTTCTACTCATTGACATTAAGACATTTCATGTTGTCTGATTTCATTCAGCATATGTTGTTGCCGTTCTTTATGACTGTTACGTTCTACTTTCAATTATGTATGCATCTTTGTGTTTAAAAATTTAATAAACATATATTACAAAAAAAAAAAAAAAAAAGTTTGAGAAAAAAACAAGTGCGAAAGCTTGCTGGGCAGACTGGATGGGCTGTTTGGTCTTTTTCTGCCGTCATTTCTGTTTCTATGTTTCTATGATTTATATGGAAAGAGGTTACCACTTTTGTAAGAAAGGAAGGAACTGTCCTTAAGGATACTCCTGAATCAGTAATCTGTAAAAAGAGCTCCCTGCAGGATAACGCTTGAACTTCTGACACTCTGCGGGCCGAAGAAATGGCCACAAGAAATGACACCTTTAAAGTAAGATCCTTCAAAGTAGCCCTCTTTATGGGCTCAAATGGCACGTTTAAGAACCAAGTTTAAATTCCACACCGGACAAGGCCTCTTGAGAGGAGGACGCAGATGTTTCGCCCCCTTAAGAAAATGCGCCTCGTCCAGATGAGCGGCCAAGGAGACCCCTTGTAACTTAACACAGAAACATCCAAGGGCCGCTACCTGCACACGTAACAAGTTGAAGGACAATACCTTAGCTAGGCCCGCCTGCAGGAAGGAGAGAATATCCAACACCAACGCCCAAGTTGGATCTATCCTGTGTTGAATGCACCAGGCCTCAAACATCCCCCACACTCTGATATAAGCTAGTGAGGTAGATGTCTTTTGCGACCGCAAGAGAGTAGCTATCACCGCATCCGAGTATTCTTTGCTCTTCAAACGTTGTCTCTCAAAAGCCATGCCGCGAGACAGAAGCGATCCACCTCGTCCAAATAAACGAGCCCCTGATGCAGAAGATTTGGCAACTCTCTGAACTGCAGTGGGCCGTCCACTACTAGGTTGACTAGATCCGTAAACCAGGGACACATCGGCCACTCTGGTGCAATTAGTACCACTTCTCCCGGATGAGCCTCTGTTCTTTGAAGCACTCTTTCGATCAGTGGCCAGGGCAGAAATACATACAGTAGGACTTCCATCAGCCAAGGAAGAACCAGGGCATCCACTCTTTCTGCCCCCGTCTCCCTGCGCCGACTGAAGAAACAAGGAACCTTGGCATTCTGAAACGTGGCCATGAGATCCATGCTCGGTCAGGACCATGCATCGCATATCATCTGGAAAGCTTCTGCGGAGAGTTCCCAATCTCCGGGATCGAGACGGTAGCGACTGAGAAAGTCGGCTTGAGAGGCTGCAATACTGACTAGATGCTGCTCTGCCCAATGAATCAGGAGCTGAGCTTCCATCGCCACCAGTAGGCTCTTGGTTCCTCCTTGGCGATTGATATAAGCCACTGTTGTCGCATTGTCCGACAGGACTCTGACCGATTTTCCTTGCAGGAGCAGCAGAAAGGCTTACAACGCCAATCTCATCACTCTGGTCTCCAGGCAGTTGATTGACTACCTGGATTCTTCCAGTGACCAGAGGCCCTGTACCGATTTGTCTTGACAAACCTCTCCCCAGCCGGAGAGGCTGGCATCCGTGGTTACTACCATCCAAACAGGTACTTCCAGGACCCACCCTGGTTCAAGTGGTCCGAGAGGAGCCACCAGTCGAGGCTGGACAAGCAGAATCTGTAAGAGGAAGGAGAAGGTGAAACTGTTCGGAAACCGGATTCCAACGGGAAAACAATGCTGATTGCAGAGGTCTCATATGAGCAAATGCCCAAGGCACTAACTCTAGAGTGGAGGCCATGGAACCTCAAGTAATCCAATACTCTTGGAGGATTCTTGGACAACAAATCTTGAATCTGTCCTTGTAATTTGACAATGCGGTCCTCGGTAAGAAAGACTCTTTCTAGCCACATGTCGAACAAAGCTCCCAGGAATTCCAGAGACTGCGAGGGAGTCAGGTGGCTCTTGGCAGGATTAACTACCCAACCGAGAGACTATAGTAGCTGAAGCACTCTGCTCACCGCCGAACGACAGAGATCCTCTGACTTTGCCCGAATCAGCCAGTCATCCAGGTAGGGATGCACAAAAAGCCCTTCTTTTCTCAGGTGCGCTGCCACCACAATCATGATCTTGGTAAAGGTTCTGGGTGCTGTAGCCAGGCTGAAAGGTAGAGTGCAAAATTAAAATGATCTCCCAGAACGGAGAACCGCAGGAACGTCTGGTGATCTGGATGGATACCAATGTGTAAATATGTTTCGGTGAGATTGAGGGATGCTAGGAACTCGCCCTTGTGAACCGAGGTGATGACCGACTGCAGAGTCTCCATGCAAAAGCATAGAACATGAAGGCATCTGTTGAAGGCATCGCTTCAGGTCTAGGATGGGCCGGTAGGTGCCATCCTTCTTTGGAACCACAAATTAAATAGAGTAACGGCCCTTTCATCGTCCCTCAGGAGGAACTGGAACTATTGCTCCAAGATCGATAAGGCGTCTTACAGTGTCCCTGACCGCCTGACGTTTCTCTTTGTACAAGCAAGGGGAGATCAGGAAGTGATCCCGAAGGCGCCGAGCAAAATCTAAAGTGTATCCTTGTCTTATCAACGTGAGGACCCATTGATTTGATGTTAACTTGTCCCATTCATCGTAAAACTGAGACAGTCTCGGGGGAGGAGTTAAGATGGCCGCGGCTTGAGGACGCTGAGTCAAGCTGTTCCACCACCCGCTATTTCCTTGGAAATTGACCGCGAGAGTAGCGGATATTCTTCAGAAAATGCCTTACAAGTGGAAGGGCAAGACTCACCTAGCCTGGTGGGGCAGCGTATATCACCGACTTTGCGACCATTCCCTCGGCTGTGGAGGCAGTGAGCACCGCTGCGGGAGAGCTGAGAGGAGCGGTTCTCTCACCAGTCGAGGTCACCCTGAGCCCGCCAGAACCCCGAGGTCCACTGTGTAGCTCTCTCCTCCACGTTATTGACAGAGCTGGGCTCCCCGACACAATGCCAGCCGGAAGAGATCAGCGTGGTGGGTCCGTTGATCAGGCGAGAGTTGGGACAACCCTGCCACTTCTGTTTGATGGTCATGAAACGCCCGCGAGGAGTTTGGTCGGTGCAGGAATTGAATCTCTGGAGACAACGAGAGAAAGACCACAGGAGGAGGTAGGAGAAAATATGCTTAATCCCCTGGATCAAGCATATGGGCCATAACAGCCATTAAATCCCATATGGCTTCTAGTGTGCGGAAATCACACTAGAAGCCATATGGGATTTAATGGCTGTTATGGCCCGTACCCTGAAGATTCAGTCTCAACAATGGGGTAAATTTGAGAAAAAATTGGATACTATGGAAAAAGAACATTCTCAGAAAATTCAAGACCATTCTAATATTATACAGGATTTAACTGTGAAATTAAACCAGACTCAGTTATTCAATTCATCTATTATGAAGGATTGTATTATATCACAAAGAAGACTTGAGTCTGTAGAAAATATTCTTTGTTACTTAAATGTTAGATTGGTCAATTTTCCTAAAGTATTAGGAGAACCAGTTCTAGTGATCTTCAAACGTTTTGCAACTGAATCCCTAAAGATTTCATCAGAAAGTGTGCCTTTCGTAAAGAAATTATTCTTTCTAACATCTCGAAGGAATAGTTTACAGATTACCTCTGGAGAAAATAGGGATGAATTCATAAATTTAACACAATATTTGGAAAACTCTAACATGGAAGTCACGGAAAGGGCAACTCTTTTTGTCCAATTTTTCACGGAAGCAGAAAAAGGACAGTTGATGAAAGTGTATTTCAAGAATATAAATAATGCAGTTAGGGGTGGAGTGGTAAGGGTCTACCCAGACCTCTCACGGCCCACTCAATAACATAGAAAAATGTTTATAGCTATGCACCGCGAGGTTTTGGCCAAGGGAGCGAATTTCCTACTTCGATTTCCTTGCAACTGTTTTGTAAAATCATAGAAACATGGAAACATAGAAATGACGGCAGAAGAAGACCAAATGGCCCATCCAGTCTGCCCAGCAAGCTATGCACTTTTTTGTTAATTTCTCTCATACTTCTGTTACTCTTGGCTCTTAGTAACCTTTTGGTTACACCATTAATGTAGGGAGCAGTGTTGGAACTGCATCAATATCTACCATAGTTAGGGGTAGTAATTGCCGCAATAAGCAAGCTACACCCATGCCTTTGTTTACCCAGGCTATGTAACTCAGTCCTTGTTGGTTATTGTCTGTATATAGATCCACCTTTCTATGTTCCCCCTGCCGTTGAAGCAGAGAGCAATGCTGGCTATGCATTGAAAGTGAAGTATCAGACTTTCTCCCCTGCCGTTGAAGCAGAGAGCTATGTTGGATATGCGTGAAGTGTCAAACTTCCTCCCCTGCCGTTGAAGCAGAGAGCTATGCTGGCTTTGCATTGAAAGTGAAATATCAGACTTGCTCCCCTGCCGTTGAAGCAGAGAGCTATGCTGGCTTTGCATTGAAAGTGAAATATCAGACTTGCTCCCCTGCCGTTGAAGCAAAGGGCTATGCTGGATATGCGTGAATTGTCAAAATTTCCTCCCCTGCCATTGAAGCAGAGGGCTATGCTGGATATGCGTAAATTGTCAAAATTTCCTCCCCTGCAGTTGAAGCAGAGGGCTATGCTGGATATGCGTAAATTGTCAAAATTTTCTCCCCTGCCGTTGAAGCAGAGAGCTATGCTGGATTTGCATTGAAAGTGAAGTATCCGGTATTTTTTGGTTTGGGGTAGTAACTGCCGTAACAAGCAAGCTACTCCCCTGCTTTTATATGGTTGCAAATCCTTTTTTCCCACATTTCCTCTTGCCGTTGAAGCATAGAGCAATGTTGGAGTCGCATTATTGAATAAGGATATTCATTTCCAGGTAGTAGCCATCATTCCCTCAAGCCTCCCCCATGCCTCTTCTCTTTATTCACATCCTCTAGACTTTATGGATCCACAGTATTTATCCCACGCCCCTTTGAAATCCTTCACAGTTTTTGGTCTTCACCACTTCCTCCGGAAGGGCGTTCCAGGTATCCACCACTTTCTCCGTGAAGAAATACTTCCTGACATTGGTTCTGAGTCTTCCTCCCTGGAGCTTTTAATCATGACACCTGGTTCTGCTGATTTTTTTGCAACGGAAAAGGTTTGTCGTTGTCTTTGGATCATTAAAACCTTTCAAGTATCTGAAAGTCTGTATCATATCACCCCTACTCCTCCTTTCCTCCAGGGTGTACATAATTAGATTCTTCAATCTCTCCTCATAGGTCATTCGATGAAGACCCTCCACCTTTTTGGTCACCCTTCTCTGGACCGCCTCCATCCTGTCTCTGTCCCTTCGGAGATACGGTCTCCAGAACTGAACACAGTACTCCAGGTGAGGCCTCACCAAGGACCTGCACAAGGGGATAATCACTTCCCTTTTCTTACTCAATATTCCTCTCTCTATGCAGCCCAGCATTCTTCTGGCTTTAGCTATCGCCTTGTCACATTGTTTCGCCGACTTCAGATCATTAGACACTGTCACCCCAAGGTCTCTCTCCTGCCCCATGCACATCAGCCTTTCTCCCCCCATCGAATACAGTTCTTCCGGATTTCCACACCCCATATGCATGACTCTGCACTTCTTGGCATTGAATCTCAGCTGCCATATCTTCGACCACTCTTCCATTTTCCTTAAATCCCGTCTCATTCTCTCCACTCCTTCCGGCATGTCCACTCTGTTGCAGATCTTAGTGTCATCCGCAAAAAGACAAACCTTACCTTCTATCCCGTCCGCAATGTCGCTCACAAAGATATTGAACAGGACCGGTCCCAACACCGACTCTTGCGGCACTCAGCTCAACACCGCTCTCTCTTCAGAGTAAGTTCCATTTACCATCACACATTGTCTTCTGTCCGTCAACCAGTTTGCAATCCAGGTCACCACCTTGGCACTCACTCCTAAGCTTCTTATTTTATTCACCAGTCTCCTGTGCGGAACCGTATCAAAAGCTTAGCTGAAGTCCAAGTAGATGACATTGAGCGCTCTTCCTTGATCCAATTCCTTGGTTACCCAGTCAAAAAATTCTATCAGATTATTGTTGCCGAAATTCTCAACTGGGCACATAAACAATCCATACTACAAGCTTATCGAGCCATGTCGAGCCTTACTTATGAATCAGCTACAGTCCGTCTTTTTCAGGACTTTTTGGCGCAGCTTGTACAGCGGAGAAAGCTCTTTAACCCCATCTGCACAGAGCTACACAAATGCAATACCCAGCTAAATTGCACACCTGGCAGGGCAACAAGACTATGGAGTTCACCGATGCTGATTCCGCGAAGAAATATCTTTCTGAGGCGCCATGAGGTGAGCCAAATATCTGCCTTTACTCCTAATGTTAGTGACTCTTTATTATAAACTTACTGCTCACTGATATAAAGACAGGGAAACAGACTGCTGGACAAATAGTTTAATTAAAAAGGGCATCGCCAGCTTGCCTTTCCACTGAAAATCTCAAGAGGCCTTGATGCAGGCAGAGAGTTTCACTTTTACTCTCTCAGAGGAGAGATCATGCGAAGAGGCCTGTTATTTCTGGGCGACTACCTTAATTCAAGTTACGCTGTTGACCACAGCCCATGAAGAGGGAGAAACGAACGGGATATGGCACTCCTTTGGTAAAGACTTATAGTGATGATCTGCGGCCTTTACAGCTCTGACTTCAGCTGCAAAGAGGGAGAGACTTGCCTCATTCATAATTGCTCAGATTTACTCCGAATAAGACCCTGCTATGGATATCCGCCACAGCAATCATCACGTGGACTGAATCAAAAGTCTTACTTATGCTGCCGGCTCGATCTGGAACAATCTTCTGGCAAGGAGCTAACCTCGAACTCTTAGGCAGACAAGACTCAGCACAACGATCGAGAGGGATTACCTCTACCGGGTTTGGATATAAACGCAGGTCATACCTTTACTGCAGTTAGGCTATAGCAGCAGTGGAAACTGCAGGGCTATGACATATTTCTTGCTCAGTTAAAGTTTGGGATTTCTCAATCTTTATTGCTTTAATGGTTGATAAATTTATGTACTGTTGTTATGCTGACATATCTTAATCCACTTTTAGTTCCTTTTTTGCATACTGGCTAACCTTTTAAGTTCACTAAAATGTGATGAGAGGATGGAGCCGACCCCCATCAAATAACGTACCCCCCATGGCTCTAAGCATAGCTTGAGCCCAAGAATCTAGAGAGATTACTGGGGAACCTTTACTGGGGATAGGGATGTGGGAAGGGGGGGGGGGCAGGAAGGTAGGGTGGGAAGAGGAAGGGGACTATGCACACAGGTCTATAATATGGAGGGGTTCCAAATTTTCCATCCTGAACATATATCTTGTTAACAGTCAGATACAGTGCCTATTGACTGTTCCACAGGTACCTACTCTCAAGATCGTGGGTTTAGGATGGGAAACTCATGATCTATTATTTAGCAAGTATATTATAGAGTCCTTAATTGCTTCATCAACTACTACATAATTTATGAGTTGCTAGTTTAAATGTCAATGGACTAGGCAGCCCGATTAAGCGTACAAAAATTTTGCAGTCCCTGAAATGGGAGAAGGTAGATATAGCCTGTATTCAGGAGACCCACCTATCCGCAGCGGAGAGCCGCAAAATACAGAAAGACTGGGTGGGAGCGGTACATTATACTCCAGCTTTAGGGAAAAAAGTGGGGGTGGCAATATTAATACACAAATCTCTTTCTTTTCAAGTCACCAAAGAGATCTCAGATCCTAATGGCAGGTATCAAATACTTACTGGAAATCTTAATGGGAAAGACTTACTCTTTGCAACTTATATGGTCCCAATGTTTATAATCCTGAACTTTTTAAACATATTTCCACCCTGCTTACAGTGCATAGTATGAGTCGGCTCTTGATCACAGGAGACTTTAACTGTGTTGCAGATCCCAACCTTGATCGTTCTAAGACGACCTCTAGCCACACAGCCTCTTTTCAGAAGTAGGGTATACCAGAGTTATGTGAAAACTTGCAGGTTCTTGATTTTTGGAGAACACTCCACCCTGAAGAGAGAGATTACACCTTTTACTTCAAAGTCCATAACACGTTTTCCCATATTGATTATGTTTTGGGCTCGCACACTCTCCTCCCATATGTTATATCAGCAACAGTAGGGACAACTGGGGTGTCAGACCATGCCCTAATATTGGTAGACTTAAATTTCACTGATCAGAACCCAGTAAATAAGTGGTGGAAATTCCCTGCCTACCTGAGGGAAGATAGAGAGTTCCATAACTTCTTAAACTAAAATGGTCTCAGTTCTCTGAAAACAACTCCCAGCACATGACCATGCCCACCTTGTTTTGGGAAACTAGCAAAGTAGTCCTAAGAGGTGAAATAATATCCTACCTGAGACACAGGAACAAATGTCTGAATGCCAAAATATTAGAACTAGAATCTTGGTTGAAAGCCGTTAAAACTGAGCTGATTAACCACTCTACACCTGATCGACAAGCGAAATACAGGGAACTGCATAGCTCTTTTCAGACCTATCTCCATCAACGAGCCCTAAAATACCTCCAATACGCAGAATAGGGGTGTGAATCGTGTGATCGATCGTCTTAATGATCGATTTTGGCTGGGGGGGGAGGGAAATCTTATCGTCGTGTTTTGTTTTTTTAAAAATCGTTAAAAATCGTAAATCGGGGGAGGACGGGAAAACCGGCACACCAAAAAAAGCCTAAAACCCACCCCGAACCTTTAAAACAAATCCCCCACCCTCCCGAACCCCCCCCCCAAAATGTTTTAAATTACCTGGGGTCCAGTGGGGGGGTCCCGGCGCGATCTCCCTCTCTCTGGCCATGACTGCGTTGAGAGAAATGGCGCCGGTGACCCTTTGCCCTTATCATGTGACAGGGCAAAGGTAGTGCCGGCGCCATTTTGGTTCCTGGCTCCCGACGTCACGCGTGCAGGAGATCGCCCCCGGACCCCCGCTGGACTTTAGGCAAGTCTTGTGGGGGTCAGGAGGCCCCCCCAAGCTGGCCAAAAGTCCCTGGGGGTCTAGCGGGGGTCCGGGGGCGATCTCCTGCACGCGTGATGTCGGGAACCAGGAACCAAAATGGCGCCGGCGCTACCTTTGCCCTGTCACATGATAAGGGCAAAGGGCCACCGGCGCCATTTCTCTCAACGCAGCCGTGGCCAGAGAGCTGGAGATCGCGTCGGGACACCCCCCCCTCACTGGACCCCAGGTAATTTAAAACATTTTGGGGGGGTTCGGGAGGGTGGGGGATTTGTTTTAAAGGTTCGGGGTGGGTTTTAGGCTTTTTTTGGTGTGCAGGTTTTCCCGCGCCCTATTTAACGATACAATACAAATGCCCCTGACGATAAATCGGGGGCATTTGTATTGTATCGTGCACTCTAATGATTTTGGACGATTTTAAAATTATCTGACGATAATTTTAATCGTTCAAAAACGATTCACATCCCTAACGCAGAATACTCTTTTTTTAAATATGGGAATAAGGCTGGCAAATTAATGGCAAACGCAGTCCGTGTGCGACAAGGGAAAACATATATAGGGAAACTAAAAACAAAAAATAACACATGGGTTGTCAGACAAGCAGACCTCTGTAAAGAATTTCAAACGTTTTTTGAATAGCTATATACGGAAGACAGTCAAGGGGGCCATAAGGAAGAAGATGTGTTTTTTCAAGACCTACATATTCCTAAACTTACTACTCCTCAAGTTGACTATTTAAATACCCCAATTTCCTCTATGGAACTCACACGTGCCATCAATACTAGCAAAAAAGGAAAATCCCCAGGCCCAGATGGCTTTTTGTACAACTACTACAAAATGTTAAAAGAACAATTGGTTACGCCTCTGAGCTCTTTTATAACAACGCTTTAGAGCTGGGTCAGTTCCCTGGGGACTTTAACAAAGCTTATATAATGGTTCTGGCTAAGCCAGGTAAAGACCCAACTAGCCCCGCCTCTTATAGGCCGATATCACTACTCAATTGTGACCTTAAACTCCTAGCAACGATGTTGGCGAATAGATTAAACGCAGTGCTTCCCAATATTATCTCTCCGGAGCAGGGGGGTTTCGAGAAGAAGCAGTCGGCTAGCTTACATATTGCAAAACTAATATCGGCCATTTCATATTGTCAGCTCCACTCTATCTCATCGATTGCGGTGAGTTTCGACTCGGAAAAAGCCTTCGACCGTGTATCTTGGTCCTATCTTCTTTTGGTGCTTGGGGGGTATGGTTTTTCAGGAATATAGTTAAGTTTATCACGATGTTGTATGCTCACCCCACTTCCCACATCATTGTTAATGGAGACTGGTCGAAGGCCTTCACCCCACAAAGGGATGTCAGACAGGGGTGCCTACTATCCCCGTTGCTCTACATATTCTCCATAGACCCTCTTCTTCGTACTATTGAATCTGATAACAACACCATTTCGGGATTAGAAGTGGGAAGTACCTCCTTCCACATTGCTGCATTTGCAGATGATGTATTAATTTTTCTTACTAACCCCAAACCTACTTTGTCAAAAGTGCTGGCCCACCAATTTGCTTTTGGAGCCTTCTCAGGGTTCAAAATCAACTGTGACAAATCTGAAGCCATAGAAATAGCTGGCAACCTTGTTGCAACTTGGAGAGAGGAATTCACCCTACGCTGGGCCTCTGGGCATATTAAATATTTAGGGGTGTATGTCTTCTCAGACATGGAAAGACTCTATGATCTAAATATACAACAATTACTAAAAAAAAACAACAGCAAATTTAAATAAGTGGACACACATACCCTTCTCCCTAATTGGTAGAATTAATTTAATTAAAATGATGGAACTTCCACGCTGGCTTTATCTGCTATAAATGCTTCCAATATGGCTGAATAAAAGGGAACTCTTAAAATTACATAAAACTTTTTAAATCTTCCTATGGAAAGGGAAGAAACCCAGGTTAGGCTTGTTGATACTCTGGAAGCCATTGTTAGCAGGAGGCCTGAATTGCCCTGACCTACAACGCTACAACTTAGTATGCCTATTAAGACACATTAGTGATTGGTTTCAAGAGAGGACCTATTTCTCCCCAACTGAACATTTAGAGCACTGGTTGATGGGCTATTCCTTAATAGCAATTCTACAGTTAGAGAATCATCAACTCTCAGATTTCTACCATCATTACCATATTTTGGTTTCATGTCGGATGGCTTGGAGATATCTTTGTAAAGTGCTCCACATTCCATCGTCACTGTCCTCTTTCCAGAGTATATGTGGTAATCCTCCCGGGGGGAATTGAGGATTACCACATATACTCTGGAAAGAGGACAGTGATGATTTAAAAGATGTGCTGAGAAGGGTCTGAGTTTTTTCATCAGACGCTGGCACCTGATTCCAATGTGCTTGCAAGTTTTCAAATGTTAAGACAAACTTATCACTTACCGAATTCTGATTTTTATGCCTATTTACAACTTCGGCACTATATGCAATTATTAAAGTTAGATGACTTCCCACTTAGGGGAAGGCAACAATTAGAGGATCTTCTTTTGGAAAAAGGGGGGTCAAGTTTGGTTGTCGCAAATTTACAAAAGTCTTATTATCCTTCCAATCAGAAGCAGATTTCAGAAGCAGTAATGCCTCTGTATCGCTCCATGGTGAGACCGCACCTTGAATACTGTGTACAATTCTGGTCGCCGCATCTCAAAAAAGATATAATTGCAATGGAGAAGGTACAGAGAAGGGCTACCAAAATGATAAGGGGAATGGAACAACTCCCCTATGAGGAAAGACTAAAGAGGTTAGGACTTTTCAGCTTGGAGAAGAGACGACTGAGGGGGGGATATGATAGAGGTGTTTAAAATCATGAGAGGTCTAGAACGGGTAGATGTGAATCGGTTATTTACTCTTTCGGATAGTAGAAAGACTAGGGGACACTCCATGAAGTTAGCATGGGGCACATTTAAAACTAATCGGAGAAAGTTCTTTTTTACTCAACGCACAATTAAACTCTGGAATTTGTTGCCAGAGAATGTGGTTCGTGCAGTTAGTATAGCTGTGTTTAAAAAAGGATTGGATAAGTTCTTGGAGGAGAAGTCCATTACCTGCTATTAAGTTCACTTAGGGGTAGATTTTCAAAAAGCGCGAATAGGCCTACTTTTGCTTGCGCATCAGACTCAAGCAAAAGTACGCTGGATTTTAGTAGATACGCGCGGAGCCGCGCGTATCCACTAAAATCCTGGATCGGCGCGCGCAAGGCTATTGATTTTGTATAGCCGGCGCGCGCCGAGCCGCGCTGCCTACCCCCGTTCCCTCCAAGGCCGCTCCGAAATCGGAGCGGCCTTGGAGGGAATCCTCTAACGCCCTCCCCTCATCATCCCCTCCCTTCCTCTATCTAACCCACCCGCCCGGCCCTGTCTATACCCCCCCTTACCTTTCTCCGGGGATTTACGCCTCCCGGAGGGAGAAGTAAATCCCCGCGCGCCAGCGGGCCTCCTGCGCGCCGGGCCGCAACCTGGGGCGGGTACGGAGGGCGCGGCCACGCCCCCGGACCGCCCCGGGCCGTAGCCACGCCCCCTTACCCGCCCCCAAAACGCTGCCGACACGCCCCCGAAATGCCGCAACGACCAGGCCCGCCCCCGACACGCCCCCTCCGAAAACCCCGGGACTTACGCGAGTCCCGGGGTCTGCGCGCGCCGGTAGGCCTCTTTGAATGTAGGCATACCGGCGCGCAGGGCCCTGCTCACCTAAATCCGCCCGGTTTTGGGCGGATTTAGGCGAGCAGGGCGCTGAAAATCCACCCCTTAGAGAATAGCCACTGCCATTAGCAATGGTTACATGGAATAGACTTAGTTTTTGGGTACTTGCCAGGTTCTTATGGCCTGGATTGGCCACTATTGGAAACAGGATGCTGGGCTTGATGGACCCTTGGTCTGACCCAGTATGGCATTTTCTTATGTTCTTATGTTCTTAAGTAGATGGGCCCCATTTCCCGATTTTCTCCTCATTGTTGATGAGATTAAAAATTGTTTCAAAATTACTCATGAAGTGTCTGAAAATATCAACATGAGAGAGGTACAATATAAGTTTATGTGGCAATTATATTGCTCCCAGGTTCGTGCCTTTCAAGCCAAAATAAGTTCCTCCCCAATCTGTTCTAAATGTAACTCTGTAGCTAATGATTATATTCACAGCTTTTGGCAATATAAGATAATTGTCACTTTTTGGACACAGATACACAACTTTTGCATACATATGTTTCAAAGGGTAATACCAGCAGACCCCAAGTTATGGTTATTTGGCCTTCAAGGTAAAGGCATGGATGCGCCATCCGCATCCCAACTGGCTATGATACACAAAGCCAGTGTAATGGCCAAGAAAGTCATACTGACGGTATGGATATCTCCTGACCCTCCTTCTTTTGATCATTGGCTAAACAAGATGCTGAACCTTTCCACTCATGAATTTACTTCAGCGAGGACTACTTCCCTAAGAAAGCAAAATGATATTATAACACTCTGGGCACCTTTTATTTCGCAACAGTCCTTGGACTTTCAGCAACAGATCGCCCGGATTAGGGGTGAATCAACAAATTTCTACAAATAATAATAGAAATGCAATTAGCAATACAAACCATATAAAAATACACCAACACTAATTCCTAACACTGTGAGTTTTGAACTAGGTGAAAGGGATAATTTAAACCTAACATGGGAGGTTGGCCTCCCTATTTGACTTATACTATTCACCCTGATGGGCTCCCTAGTCATTTGATCTATAGGCACCAAAAAAAAATGGTCCGACTCCTAAGGTTGGGAATACACAGATCCTGACTTGTTAACAAATTGTCTCAAATTTTGAACCATCTTAGTCTTATTGGAAAAATTCTCGTGCATAGGTGGGGGGGGGGGGGGTTAGGGAAGGGAGGGTATGGGGACTTAAATTCTGTCTCAGACTCCTTTTAGACACACTGACTAAAGAAGATCTGGACTGGATTGGTTTTGAATTACGGGGAAACTAGTGACTACAATCCAAGCAAGTTATGATCGGTGAAATAATACATGTCAACCAACAGTCTTACATACTGGATATTTTTATTGGTGGTTCAACTTCATTCCAGTTTCAGCTTCAGTCTTAGTTTTTAGACAATACAAAAGAAGACATATTTGTTCAAATGAAGGTTGATTCATATCAAATTATGTTGTAAAAAATTGATAACTTGATTATTCTTGGTATACAACATACTTGTATATTGTTTATCCTTTGTTTATGACTATGTCACTGTAAACCCTTCAACGTTTAAAAATTTAATAAATAAAAATTGTTTTTTTAAAAACACCGTTCCCGGTGGTGCCCGACATTCCCTCCCCCCCCCCCCCCCCCCCCCCCGGGGAGGCAGGCAGAGCAAAGGCCGTCTCTGGAGACATGCGCACGTATCTCCACATGCCTTTGCAGGCCACTCACCGCGGCATGAGAAAAATAAACAGCCGCACAAAAGGCAAAGAATGCCGACCGGGTAACAGGCCTCCCCCAGTGCAGCCCGATAATGGAGGGAGAACCGGCACAGCGAGGCATTCTGTCCCTGTGACAGGAAAAAACAAAGCTGCAAAATGTTTTGTTTTTTAAACCTGTTTGATGACTTCCTGGGTCCTCTGCCTCCGAGGGTGAGTGAGCCGGGCTCCCCGGTATCACCCCAAAACTTAGGTGGGGGGGGGAAGCAAACAAGGAGGTTCTCAACCCCTCACTCCAAGTGCCTCAAATACAGGGCGTAGTCCCCTTGGGATCTGCCAACCCCCTGGGAGGCTCTGAAGGCTGTGTAGAATCTAAGTTTTTCTGTCTTCTTCAGAACTGAATTAATATATATATTTTTTTTTTTTCTCACAGAACAAGCAGGATGGTAGTTCTCAATTATGGGTGACATCACAGGATGGAGCCCAATCACGGAACACGTTTGTCAAAGTTTCTAGAACTTTGGCTGGCCCCTACTGGGCATACCCAGCATGGCACTAACCCTGCAGCCAGCAGGGGTCCTTCTTCAGTCTTCTTTTTTCCACGCAGCAGTTGCCATGCAGTTAAGGAGCTCTGCAAGTATTCCTGACAGGAATTTTCCTCACGGAATTATTTAAAGTTAAATTGCCCCACAGGGGTCCCTCCATTAACTTTTTTCAGTCCGCGGAACTCCGGTAAGTTTTTACCCGTTTTCCGTCGATTACCGTCGAGTTTGGCCCTCGCAGCCTACTGGCCGTCGACCGTACCGCAGCTCAATTTTTTCTATGGCCATGGCGTCGGGGTTCCGTTGGTATCCGGACCGTACTCGTACCATGTCCATTACAGACCCGCATAAAGTCTGTGTAATGTGTCTTGGACGAGAGCACGATGTCTTGACCTGCACCAAATGTGCCCTAATGATACCAAAAGGTCGCAAGGCCAGAATGGAGAAGATGGGACTTCTCTTCCGTGCTCAAACCCTGACTCCGTCCATTGCATCGACATAATCGGAACCGGCACCATCAACGTCGCGCCAACATCATCCACCGACCGGTGACCGCACGGCGTTGATCACTTCCCGGCCTTCGACACCCTCTTCTCCCCCTCAGGACCGAGGGGATCGTAAGGAGAAACATCGCCATCGGCACCAAAAGTCTCGGACCATCGAGGCATCAAAGCCATCAACCTCGCCATCGTCCGAGCCGCCGCCAAAGAAACCCCGTCCAGAAAAGGCACTGACCTTTTCGGCGACCGGGTCACCAAGGCAATCCTCACCCGACAGGGCATCGGGAGCCGCGACTCCACCTTTAACGGTGATCCCTCCAGCTATGCCTCTGCCTCCTTCTTCTGTTCTGGAGCCGGAGCTGCTTGCTCCAGGTCTCCAAGAAGAACTGGACCGGATGGTTCAGGAGGCCATCGACAAGGCGATGCATCGACTCCAGGTTCCCCAGGCACCGATATCTGTACCGATAGTGGAACTGAGCACCAGCCCGATTTCAGCAGCATTGGCACCGCTGCTATCGAGGATGGAAGCGCTTATTGCTGCTTTTCCACCGGTGGACCCCGGGTCACCGATGGTTCCGGTGCCCTCCCCGTTGACTTTATCATCGGGAGGAGAAACACCATTCCGCATCCCTCCTTTGGGAGTACTGCCTCAGCCATTGAGATCGATATCAATGCCCCCATCGGCGCCATCAAGCCATCCACCGATGCCCTCGATGCCTGTGCCAGGACCTTCATTGCCTTCATCGGTGCCTCCGGTTATTCCTTCGATGCCTTCGGAGCCTAAACCAGGACCTTCAGGTATCCAACTACCCCGTCCCTCTACAGTCCCTAGAGACACAGGTGCGGATCCTTATGATACCTGGACCGATGATTCTTCACCAGACACCGATGATTTGCCCTCACCACCTTCACCTACTGAAAGTAGAAAGCGTTCTCCTCCAGAGGACCTTTCTTTCATAAACTTTGTGAAGGACATGTCTGAATTGGTCCCCTTCCAGTTACTAATGGAACAGGACGACAGACATCAGATGATTGAGTTGCTTCAATTCCTGGATGTGCCCAAGGAAATCACTTCCATCCCCATCCATCAAGTTCTTCTTGACCTTCTCAAAAAGAACTGGGAACATTCTGGCTCCATTGCACCAGTCCACAGAAAAACTGACTCTACCTAATTGGTGCAGTCAGCTCCAGGTTTTCAAAAACCTCAATTGGATCACCAATATGTGGTAGTTGAATCTGCGCAAAAGAAAGCAAAAAGGTCCAAAGCTCATCCTTCCTTTCCCCCTGGCAAGGAACAGAAGTTTTTGGATACCATAGGTCGCCAAGTCTTTCAAGGATCAATGCTGATCCTCCGAATTGCTGCTTACCAATTATATATGACCCAATATAATAGAGTCATTTTTAAGCAACTTCAAGAACTGACAACCTCTATGCCTCAATCACTTCCAGATAAATTCCACACCCTACTTAATAAGGGTTTGGAGGCAGGCAAACATGAGATTAGATCATGTTACGATATCTTTGACACTGCAACCAGAGTGTCTGCAGCAGCTATTTCAGCAAGACGATGGGCTTGGCTTAAGTCTTTAGACCTTCGTCCGGAAGTGCAAGATCGGTTGTCCAACCTCCCCTGCATAGGAGACAATCTCTTTGGCGAGCAGATTCAAAAGACAGTGGTTGAACTAAAGGACCATCATGAGACTCTCAGACAGCTCTCTCTGTTCCCTTCGGATTATCCTTCTAAACAGCCTTTCCGGAAGGACTCTAAAAAGTATTTTTATAGACCAAAGAAGTCCTACCCATCAGCAGCTAGATGCCGCTCCATGAGACCATTCCTCAAATCACAGTCTCATCAAACTCGAAAGCAAAAACCACAGACAACCCCCCAACCGGGCCCTGCTTCTGGTTTTTGACTTTCACATAGAGAGCAGCAGCCAGGTTCCATTACCAGATGTCTCAGTGGGAGGCCGCTTGTGCCATTTCAACAACATGTGGCAATCAATCACCTCGGACCACTGGGTCCTAACAATCATTGCTCAAGGCTATGATCTCAACTTTCTCTCCATCCCACCAGATTCCCCTCCTCTAATGACGTGGAGAACATCCGACCATTCATTGCTCCTGGAACAGGAGGCGTCCCTCCTACTCCAGTCAGAGCAATAGAACCAGTACCATCGCCACAGCAAGGCCTCGGATTCTATTCCCGGTACTTTCTAATCCCCAAAAGATCGGGAGGCGTTCATTTAATTCTGGATTTACGAGCCCTCAACAAGTACCTCCAGAGAGAAAAGTTTAAGATGGTAACATTGGGCTCCCTGCTTCCTCTTCTTCAAAGAGGAGACTGGCCTCTCCTCGACCTTCAGGACGCATACACACATATTGCGATAACTCCATCTCATCGCAAATTCCTGAAATTCCTCATAGGCCACAAGCACTATCAATACCGAGTGCTTCCATTAGGTCTAGCATCTGCACCGCGAGTGTTTACAAAATGCCTCGTCGTAGTTGCTGCCTTCCTCAGGACTCAAGGTGTCCACGTCTACCCCTATCTGGACGATTGGTTAATCAGGGCTCCGACTCAGCAAGCCGCTTTGTCCTCCCTACATCTCACCTTACACACTCTCACTTCACTCAGATTTCTCGTCAATTACGACAAATCCTCCTTAGTCCCATCTCAAACCTTTTCGTTCATTGGGGCAGACTTGGACACCTTACAGGTAAAGGCTTTCCTGCCTCGACAACGAGCCTTCACTCTCGTGTCTCTGGCACTACAGCTACAGTCTCAACACTCGACCACTGCGCATCATTTTCTCATCCTTCTAGGACACATGGTGTCCTCAGTTCAGGTCACACTAATGGCCGTCTGGCCATGAGAGTCATGCAGTGGACTTTAAGGTCACAATAGACACAGTCCCTTTAACCCCTGTCGACCATTGTCCATGTCACCAACTCAGTCCGTCTGTCTCTCGCCTGGTGGACGAACCACATCAATCTTCTACAGGGCTTGCCCTTTCAGGCGCCAAACCCTCAGATAACTCTAACCACCGATGCTTCCAACTTCGGGTGGGGAGCCCATGTGGCCGATCTCCCGACACAAGGTTCCTGGTCTCCAGAGGAAGCCAAACACCAAATAAATTTCTTGGAGCTTCGAGCAATAAGATACGCTCTCAGAGTATTTCAGATCGCCTGTCCAATCAAGTCATCCTGATCCAGACGGACAACCAGGTGGCCATGTGGTACATCAACAAGCAGGGAGGGACAGGATCTTACCTTCTGTGTCAGGAAGCTGCACAGATATGGGCGGAGGCCCTCTCCAACTCAATGTACCTCAGGGCCACCTACTTGCTGGGAGTGGACAACGTGTTGGTGGACAAGTTAAGTCGCAACTTTCAACCGCACAAGTGGTCTCTAAACCCCTTAGTGGTGAACTCCATCTTCCTACAATGGGGTTATCCTTAAATAGACCTCTTTGTGTCACCCCAGAATCGCAAAGTAGGCAATTTCTGCTCTCTCACTCGCAGCCAACATTATCCACCAAGAGACGTGTTCTCTCTATCGTGGTCAACCGCTCTCCTATACGCATTCCCTCCACTTCCACTTCTCTCGAAGACTCTTGTGAAGTTATGTCAGGACAAGGGAACCATGATCCTAATAGCACCCCACTGGCCCCGCCAAGTGTGGTTTCCAATACTTCAGGATCTTTCCATTCGCAGGCACATTCCTCTAATAACTCAAAACGACGGGTGCCTTCGCCACCCCAATCTTCATGCCCTATCCTTGACAGCATGGATGTAGAAAGGTTAATTCTTCAGCCGCTTAACCTTTCTGATCCAGTCTCCCGTGTCTTGATTGCTTCACGGAAGCCTTCCACGAGAAAATCGTATTCCTACAAATGGAACAGATTCACGTCATGGTGCTCTTCTCAGGCCCTTGATCCTTTTATCTGTCCCATCCCGAAGTTTCTAGACTACCTCTGGCACTTGTCAGAGTCAGGTCTCAAAACTTCCTCCATTAGAATGCATGTCAGTGTGGTAGCCGCCTTCCATAAAAGTATCGGGGATGTCCCTATCTCAGTGCAACCCCTTGTAACATGCTTCTTGAAGGGCTTGCTTCACCTCAAGCCTCCACTGCGTCCTCCGGTCCCTTCTTGGGACCTCAACCTGGTTTTGGGTTGGCTCATGAAACCACCATTTGAGCCTCTCCAATCCTGTGAACTTTGCTATCTCACATGGAAAGTGATTTTCCTTCTGGCAATCACTTCGGCTCGCAGAGTTAGTGAATTGCAGGCCCTAGTTACCTATCCGCCTTACACTAAACGTCTGCAAGACCGGACGGTACTTCGCACTCACCCTAAATTCTTACCTAAGGTAGTATCAGAGTTTCATCTCAATCAATCCATTATACTACCTACCTTCTTTCCCAGGCCCCATTCCAATCCAGGTGAGCAGCCTCTGCATACCCTTGACTGTAAATGGGCTCTAGCGTTCTACCTAGACCGTACAGCTGCCCACAGGAAGAGCACTCGATTATTTGTGTCTTTCCATTCTAACAAATTGGGGCAGCCTGTGGGTAAGCAGATTCTCTCCTCCTGGCTAGCGGACTGCATATCCTTTTACTGTCAGCAAGCGGGCATTCCACTCCAAGAACGTGTTAAAGCACACTCTGTGAGGGCCATGGCAACTTCATAGCACACCTACGATCGGTGCCGCTTCTTGACATTTGCAGGGTTGCCACTTGGAGTTCTCTCCATACCTTTACAGCCCACTATTGCTTAGACAAAGCCGGAAGACAAGATTCCATTTCGGCCAGTCTGTCTTGCGTAACCTATTTACGACATGACGTACCAACACCCTTCCGCCTGCCCGGTGGGGTTCAGGATGCCCTCTACCAAATTCCGCCCTAGTTGTTGTGCCTGTTGCACGCCTTTGGCTACATTTGGTGCATGTTCGGACATCCTCAGCTCGGTTCTCACCCATATGTGAGGACTACCATCCTGATTGTCCTGTGAGAAAGCAAATGTTGCTTACCTGTAACAGGTGTTCTCACAGGACAGCAGGATGTTAGTCCTCATGAAACCCGCCCGCCACCCTGCGGTGTTGGGTTCATTTTATTATTTTCTTTTTCGGCACTGCCTGTAGCTTTTAAATAAGACTGAAGAGGGACCCCTGCTGGCTGCAGGGTTAGTGCCATGCTGGGCATGCCCAGTAGGGGCCAGTCAAAGTTCTAGAAACTTTGACAAAAGTGTTCCATGATTGGGCTCCATCCTGTGATATCACCCATATGTGAGGACTAACATCCTGCTGTCCTGTGAGAACACCTGTTACAGGTAAACAACATTTGCTAAACTAACTAAATTTCTTTTTTCTTTTTTTTTTTTACATAACTAAGACCAGACTGTAGGTTTTGCACCTCCATCATCTGCTGGAGACAGAGAAATACTGACGGACTGTAGGTGGCACCTCAGGGTTTAGGATAGAGTCCGCCAAAACTTCTCTGTCTCCATCTGCTGGAGGGGAAGCAAAACCCAGGAGTCTGGACTGATCCGAGTAAGTACAGGGAACAACTTTTATAAGTGAAAGCGCCAATAGCCTAACAAGCTGGCTACCTATGTGAAAGTGCTTGAAGTAGTTTTGTGCCCAGGAGTGTTTACACTGGTATTTCACTGGTTTTATAACCACAAAGTATTTTTCTATATGTAATCCTTTCTGAATTCCTGACCCCTGTAACTTCAGACAAGTAATCACGCCCAAATATTAAATAAATGGCCTTCCAAACCCCTTCAAAGAGGCTACAACCAGTGCTGCAGGGCCTGTGGATCGGGCCTCCACCTCGTCCTCCTTCCCTGTTTTGTTTTGTATTTTATCTGGCTCCCTCCCAGATCTACAGCTAGCTTATAGTCAATGTGGCCTAAGTCATAGGCGCCATCCGACATCGGCCTCTTCCCTCCTCCTGCACCTGCAAACAACTTCGGCATCCTCCTCCCTTTTCCCGCCTTGGCAGTGAGGATCAGCATGACCCCATCCTCCTCCTCCCTCTCCCTGCATCGGCAATAAAGAGCAGACTGGCCTGCGGGGTAGCAAAAAGCATCTGCCTCCTTTGCTTTCTCCCAGCTCTGGCAGAGAAGATTAGCATAGGTAACGTGAAAAGCATCGGTTTCCTTCTCCCTCTCCCAGCTCTGACAATGAGAAGCAGCTCAGCCCTGGGCCTCATCGTCCTCCCCCTGCCCCAGCAGTGAGGAACAGTACAGCTTGTAATATTGTAGAAAGTATCGTTCTTCCTTCCTCACCCCCACAGTGAGCAGCAGCGCAGCTCACAGGGCCCAAGAAACATTGGCCTCCCTTCTCATGCTCCAGCCCCCCTCCCCACAATTGGAAGTAGGAGCAACAAACCTGGAGGCTAGAAGAAAGAGGAAGTCTGGTGGGCCCTAAGGGCTGAAGTAGGAGGCTGTTGCTATTGCTGCCTCTTTGCTTCCAGAGGTGAAAATAAAAGCATGTGTGTGTGTGTATGTGTGTGTATGGGTGTGTATATAATAGTGCATGTAAGAGAAAACATATGGAGCTGTGTGTGTATGGCTGAGCATGTGACAGCATATAAGTGTGTGTGTATGATTGAGCATGTGACAGAGCATATGATTAAGCGTGTGACAGCATATGAATTTGTGTGTATGATTAGGCATGTTAGTGCATATGAACATATGTGTGTATGATTGTGAATGTGAGAGAGCATATGAATGTGTGTGTATAAATGATTAAGCATATGAGAGCTTATGAGCCGGTGTGTATATGATTGCGCGTGTGGGAGAGCATTTGAGCGTGTGTATGACTGCGCATATAAGAGAGAGCAAATGAGCGTGTGTGTGTGTGTGTGTGTGTGTGTGTGTATGATTGAGCATGTGAGAGTAAACAAGCATGTGTGTGTATGAGCATGTGAGAAAAAGCGAATGAGCACGTGGATATTATTGAGCATGCATGAGAGAGCAAATGAGACTGTGTGTGTGTGTATAAAAAGTATATTAGAGAACACGACTGAGCATATGTGTATATGTGTATGATTGAGCATGGGAGAGAGAACAACCAAGTGTGTGTGTATGATAGAGCATATGAGAGAGATTGAACAAATGTGTGTGTGTATGATTGACCATGTACGCAATAAGCCTTTCCCCTCTCCCTGCTAATCCATGACCATTTTAGGACATCTGGAAATCAAAATTTCCCAGGTATGGACAGCAGGAGATTTATTATATCCTTAGTTTTAATTATTGGGTGTTTGATGTATCAGTTGTTTTGACATTTATTTTATTAGCACTTGGAAAAGTTTCATACGAATTTTTAATTATTGGATGTTCTATTCAACTATCGTCAGTTTTTTTGAAAATTTATCTGACTAGAATTTAGCTGAATAAGTGGCTGAATATGCCCGTTTTGTGATTTAGATGGATAACTTTTAAGTTATCCTTCTAAATAACTTTTGAATTTTGACCTCCAAGAATATCCTGAACTGTTGAGACATTACAGTAGTTCCATTTATTTCAATTCCATTTTGTACATGAAAGCCTTATACTTATTGATCTTTATCCTCATAGGCCTTTCAAGACAAATCCAAACTTTGATCCTGAGTTCATCCGTACCAAGTCAATTGCTGCTGCAGGTCTGTGCTCCTGGTGCATCAACATTGTCCGGTTCTATGAAGTGTACTGTGATGTTGCCCCAAAGAGGCAAGCCCTGGCTGAAGCCAATGCTGAGTTGGCAGCTGCACAAGAGAAACTTGATGTTATTACAAGCAAAATTAATGTAAGTTTGCATTTATAATCCCAGTTAGAGACCTAGCACCTTGATCAGTTTGTGAAAGCATCATTGAGAGGCCTATTTAGTAAACAGTGTTTGCGCATTAATGTTGAAGTCAACTTGTAATACATGGTAAAATGCACAACTTTGGTAATCCTTGCATGAGTGTTACCAATATTGCTGATAAATTTGGCTGAACATGTGGAAAATAAAAAGAAGGGATTGTAAAAATCAAAGGCATGAAAGTCACATGAGATATATGATCCAGGGACCACTGGACATAGTTTGAATTAAATTGGATTAATGGTTCAGATGTTGTCAGCGGACCAAACAGAAGCGCTTGCGGGCATGGGGAGAGTGACGCACAACATGATGATCTTCCAAGGCCAGTTCCCCACAGGAAACTAGGCTAAAATAGAGGGAAACCACTGGGTAGTTGTGAATGAAGGTTCATAGAGGCTGGTGGCAAATGAGCTGGATCCCAGAGAAACAGGAAGAAACTGCCAGACCAACTTCCTCCTCATCCCACTCCACCAAAAAAAAAAAAGATAACTTTTTTTGACTTCTACAATAGTTTTCTCCTTGGTCTTCATTAAATTCTCACTCTACTTTTTCTGAATTTTCCAGAACTCTATCATCAGGCTTCTCTACTTACTGCTCTCACACCTGTCCTCACCTCTTCTAAATTCTTCCTGCTGGCTCCCTGTTAGATCCTGCACACTTTTTAAATGTTTAATCTACAATTTCAAATGTAATCTGCTGACTCCTTTTCATTCTACTCTTATGAACACTTCTGCCCAATGTTTACTCTGTTTCCAGTCTCACACACTTACTTACTTATTTATTTATTTATTTATAAAATGTATATTCCACCTAGCCACAGTACTAGCAATCCTTACACTAAACAGGGCGGTAAGCGCTTTCCATGCTTTCTTCATTCTCATGCCCTACCACTGAAACAATCAACTGATATCCAAGATGCTCCCATTCTAACACTGTTCCGTTTCTTTATATATTGCCTAACTAGACACCTCCATTCTTTTATCCTTGCAGCCCCCTAACTTTCTTTTCTCTATTTTTTACTGTTATTATACATTAGCTTATATGTATTTACTAAACATAAACATGGCATTCATGGAATTTGTTTTGTTTAAATTTGGAGACCATACATACTAGCTCTACCAAATAGTACATGTCAGTCTTGTCTAGAGACACCAAAATTAAAGTGAATACTCTCTGAGGAAGCTGCTTCTGTTATTAGTTTAAAGAGATACAGTTTTGTATTACTAATTTTTGAAGAAAGGCTGTGATTAGAGATGGTTTTCAAGGGTGATGATTCAGATGAATTGAACCAAATCACTCTGAACCTGGAAGATGTAGTAGGCCAAATTGACAAGCTAAAGAGTAGCAAATCACCCCAGGGTTCTGAAGAAACTAAAAAATGAAATTTCAGATCTATTTAGTTACAATTTGTAACATATCATTAAAATCATCCAATATACCTGAAGACTGGAGGGTGACCAATATAACCCCAATATTTAAAAAGGGCCAATGTAACCCCAATATTGAAAAAGTACTCCAGGGGCGAGCCAGGAAACTATAGACCAGAGAGCCTGAATTCAATGCCAGGAAAAATAGTGAAAACTATTTTAAAGATCAAAATCACAGAGCATATAGAAAGACATGGTTTAATGGAACACATGAGTCAGCATGGATTTACCCAAGGCAAGTCTTGCCTCACAAATCTGCTTCATTTCTTTGAAGAGATTAATAAACATGTGGATAAAGGTGAGCCAGTAGATGTAGTGAATTTAGATTTTCAGAAGCCATTTGACAAAGTCCCTGATGAGAGGCTTCTAAGTGTTATGACTGTCGGTTGCAGACGGCTGCAACTGTGTCTACTCACATCTTGTGCTGCCCTGCTTCCCTCTCCAGACCTGCTCACGGCAGGAGCCATTCTCTATCACCGTGTATCTTCTGGTTCTTCGTGGTGGCCGGGATGCCGCCTCCACCACCCATGCTGACTCTGGGCCTTCCTAGGCGCGCGCGTGTGCACCACCAGGCCGTCATTTGAAGATGCTACGGCGGGAACCTCAGGGGCGTCCCTGACCGATGACATCACCGGGTCAGGGTTCTTAAGCACCACCTTCACCCCCTGCTAGCTGACTTGGCAACGAGTTCCATCACTTCTCTACTAGCTCCTCTCTCCTCGTACCTGTGGCGACTGTCGCAGACCCTTCCTTGGATCCTAGACCCTGGCTCAGATACCCGCTCCTCGAAAGCCTGCGTGCACTATCTCCGGAGACCTGGTCTCCTGGCTTCCCCGCTCCTCGAGCTAGCCCTGTGCCTTACAGGAATCCTACCCGCAGGTTTCTGCTCCTCGGACTTGCCTCTGGGAACACTCTCACCACTTGGGAGACCTATCTCCGTGCTCCCCCGCTCCTCGGGGCAATGCTTACTAGGGATGTGAATCGTTTTTTGACGATTTAAAATATCGTCCGATATATTTTAAATCGTCAAAAATCGTTAGAGGCGCGATACAATAGGAATTCCCCCGATGTATCATCAAAAATCGTAAATCGGGGGAGGAGGGAGGGGAAGGGGGAGGGCGGGAAAACCGGCACACTAAAACAACCCTAAAACCCACCCCAACCCTTTAAAATAAATCCCCCACCCTCCCTAACCGCCCCCAAAATATTTTAAATTACCTGGGGTCCAGTGGGGGGGTCCCAGTGTGATCTTCCACTCTCGGGCCTCGGCTGCGTTAATAGAAATGGCGCTGGCGCTACCTTTGCCCTTTCATATGACAGGGCAAAGGTAGCACCGGCACCATTTTGGTTCCTGTCCCCCGACGTCACGAGTGCAGGAGATCGCTCCCGGACCCCCGCTGGACCCCCAGGGACTTTTGGCCAGCTTGGGGGAGCCTCCTGACCCCCACAAGACTTGCCAAAAGTCCAGCGGGGGTCCGGGAGTGACCTCCTGCACTCGGGCCGTATTGCAAAATGGGGCCGGCCGTATGGCCGTATTGCCGTATTGCAAAATGGCGCCGGCCATATGGCCGTATGGCCGGCGCCATTTTGCAATACGGCAATTATACAGAAGTATAATTGTCAGGAGACTAGGGACCAAAAAAACATGCTGAATGATTTATTAGCTCAAACATGTGTTAGTACTTTTACAAAAAAGTATGATTTTTTTTAGGTACTAAATGAAAATTTGGCCAAACTAACAGCAGAATTTGAAAAGGCTACAGCTGAAAAAATCAAGTGCCAGCAAGAAGCTGATGCTACAAGCCTTGTTATTTCACTTGCTAACAGGTATTCTGCAATTGGTCTCATATTTCAATAAAAGAGAATTTATACATAGAATCCAGAAAGTCATGTATTGACATATACTATATATGAACACTAACATGCACAAAATGAGAGCAGAACTAACATGGAACATTTGCGCCATCCCTTTATTATAAGTGCTGATTCAGATATAGCATTAGGGTGTCTATTCTTTGAGGGATTCTCAGAGTATCACCATCCTACTACCAGTTTCAAGGATATTTCCTCCCTTATTTTACTCTTTCAGCTGGGAGATGGGTTAGTATTACTCCTCCAAAGATCTATAACAAGTAGAAATATGCACTTTTTTGCAGCTTATGCCATGTTATTGCCACTCCATTCCAATAGGTGTCAAGTCATGGGTCTGATGTTATCAAGCCTTGAGCTCCTGGCCCAAGCTGCTGACATCAGTCCATGATTCCTCATCCTACTCCATTACTGCTAAATCTTGGGTTTTCAGCCTATGCTTTAAAACAGGGGTGCTCAAACCGGTCTACAGGACACCCCCCCCCCCTGCCCCAGCCAGTCAGGGTTTCAGGATATCCGTAATGAATATACATGAGAAATATTTACATACACAGGAGGTAGTGCATGCAAATAAATCTCATGCATATTCATTAGGGAATATGCATGAGACCTGAAAACCCAGCTGGATGGGGAGCCTGTAGGACCAGTTTGAGCACCCCTGTTTTAAATCACCCCCTGCACTAAGCTATGGACCCAACTACGTCTTTTATGCTAGATATATTAAGCTAAATATTAGAAATCACTATATGTTCTCTTTCTTTGGTTTCTTGCCACAGGCTTGTTGGAGGATTAGCATCAGAAAATGTACGCTGGGCCGAGTCTGTGAAATTGTTTCATGAGCAAGAAAATACATTGTGTGGAGATGTGCTGCTAATTTCTGCTTTTGTGTCATATGTTGGCTATTTCACAAAAAAATACAGGAATGAATTGGTAGACAAATATTGGCTACCTTACCTAAATCAACTAAAGGTAAATATTTTCTCAGACTAATTCTACTTGCCCAATTACAGTTATGTGCAAGACTGTTATTGATGGGTGACCCAATCAGAGGCATACCTAGAGCATTTGGCACTTGGGACGGATACTTCTTTGGTACCCCACCCCCACCCCCCATTTCTATTTCTATTTATTGGATTTATGATCCGCCCAACACAGAAAGGCCTGGGCGATGAACATAAAAAACATACATAATCATAAAATTAACATAAAAAATACAAAAGTAAGCACAGAAAATAAAACAATAAGAGTCTTCATCATAAAACATAGTTAAAATAACATAAAAGACAACAATTATAGAATCAAAACGGAAGTATGAATTACATAAATTAAATTTTAAAAATAAGCTAAATTAAATAACAAGGTTTTAATTTGTTTCTTAAAAAGTTTAACTGATAAACAACGATAAAATATTTCAGAACAGCAGACACATCAGATAACACCCAATAATTAAAACTAATAGAGATGTGTATCGTGTGATCGATCGTCTTAACGATCGATTTCGGCTGGGGGGGAGGGAATCGAATCGTCGCGGTTTTGTGTTTTTAAATATCGTGTAAATCGTAAATCGGGGGAGGGTGGGAAAACTGGCACACTAAAACATCCCTAAAACCCAACCCGACCCTTTAAAATAAATCCCCCACCCTCCCAAACTCCCCCAAAATGTCTTAAATTACCTGGGGTCCAGTGGGGGGGCCGGCGCCATTTTAAGCAAAATGGCGCCGGCCATATTGCCATACAGCAAAATGGTGCCGGCCGTACGGCAACACGATTCGAGTGCAGGAGGTCGTTCCCGGACCCCCGCTGGACTTTTGGCAAGTCTTGTGGGGGTCAGGAGGCCCCCCCAAGCTGGCCAAAAGTCCCTGGGGGTCCAGCGGGGGTCCGGGAGTGATCTCCTACGCTCGTGACGTCGGGGAACAGAAACCAAAATGGCGCCCGACGCCCGAGAGTGGAAGATCACAACGGGACCCCCCCACTGGACCCCAGGTAATTTAAGACATTTTGGGGGGGTTCTGGAGGGTGGGGGATTTATTTTAAAGGGTCGGGGTGGGTTTTAGGGATGTTTTAGTGTGCCGGTTTTCCCGCCCTCCCCCTTCCCCTCCCCCTTCCCCCGATTTATGATTTTTGACGATAAATCGGGGGAATTCCTATTAAATATCGCCTCTAACGATTTTTGACGATTTA
Source organism: Rhinatrema bivittatum (assembly GCF_901001135.1). NCBI lineage: Eukaryota > Metazoa > Chordata > Amphibia > Gymnophiona > Rhinatrematidae > Rhinatrema > Rhinatrema bivittatum. The sequence continues at coordinate 164,817,436 of NC_042618.1, read as the reverse complement.
AAATATATCGGACGATATTTTAAATCGTCAAAAAACGATTCACATCCCTAAAAACTAATAAGGATTTTAAAAATCTCCTGGTCTCCATTATCAGTCATCCTAAGATTGTTGTAGACTGGGGGCACGCACACACACACTATGCTCCCTCTCACTCATACACATACATTCTTGGTGAGAGACAGAGGGAGCATGTGTGTGTGTGAGAGACACACACATACACACACACACACACACACACTCTTTCTCTCTACCTCTCTCACACACACACTTCCTCTATGTCTCTCTCACACACAGACATGCTTCTTCTATCTCTCTCTCACACACACTCATGCTTCCTCTGTGTCTCTCTCTCACACGCTAACACACACGCACAATTCTTCTCTCTCACAGACAAAAACTGAACTGGAAACCACAAACCAGATTCTGCATGCAGTGCAACACTGGAAAAGCAGAAAATCACTGTTCCTCAAAACAATACAATCAGGAAATATAAAACAATCAGAATAGTAAAACCATACTAAAAAATATACATTTCAAAACAGCTGACAAAAAGAATATTCAATAATTAGAAGCTCCTCTACAAATTTTTAAAAATTTCCTAAACATCAATAAAATATTTCAAAACAGCAGACATCAAGTAACACCCAGAAATTAAAACTAAAAAGGATTTTAAAAATCCCCCACTCTCCATACCTGTGACCATGAGATTCTTGTGAACTGAGGGCACATCACACACACACACACACACAGAAGAGACACAAACAAAATATGCTCCCTCTGTCTTTCACACATACACACTTGATAAAAGACAGAGGGAGCTTGATGTTTGTGTGTGTGAAAGAGACAGACACACATGTTTCCTCCATCTCTCTCACACACATATACGCTTCATCTGTATCTCTCACAAACGATTCCTGTCTGACCCATGCACACACACACATGCTTCCTCTCTCTCACCCCCACTCCCACCCCTGCACACAGGCACCCTCTTACACATATACACCCATGGGCACAAACACACTCACGCTTCTAAACACACGCACAGACATCCTCTTATGCCCACACACCCTCTCATACACACACACACCTACACCCTCATACACACACACTCCCTCATGCACACCCACCCCCTCATACTCACCCCCTCATTCATACAAACACCATCATACATACTCACATACACCCTCATAACCCCCCCCCCCCCCCAATACACTGGCAGTTACTCTCACAGGGCCTGTCTCTCCCTTCTTTGACTGTCGGCAACACTGCAGGGTCTCTTCTTCTGCTGCCAGCTCCCCAAGCGCCGGTGGCAATGCGGGGCCTGTTCTTTGCCACCGCACCACCTCCTGAAAATACCTGCAGCGCCACTGCCTCTGCCTCTGCCACTGCAGGTCCTTGCTTTTGCTGATGGGGTTTCCCCCACCATGTCACTGTTCCACGCTGCCTCAGGACCTTTCTGCCTACGACAATGTTGCCTCCTGGAGCAGACCGCCCCTCTCCCCCCCCCCCCCCCCCCCAGTCCATATATACAGTGTATTCCTAGAACAGTAGTTCCCAAACCTGTCCTGGAGGCAGTTCATGCAGATATGTATTTATTTATTTATTTATTTTATTGAACTATTTTTATATACCGAGGTTCTGGTAACAATGTTACTAATCACTTCGGTTTACAAATAACATTGAAATGACTTAACACATGAGTCTTACAGAGAACAAGAGAAACATGGGAATGAGGAGCTAGGGAATAGTTAAATTACATAAAACATTATGAAATACATAATAACAGAAATCTAACATAATAGAGATTAGGAATAATCATGTAACCAGTGGTCAATCGTTAGCAGGAGGAAATTGAAAATGTTTCTAGGTTTGTTAAGCAGTGGGAAACATAATGAAATTGTCCAGGGTGGGACAGTGTTAGAAAAGTCAAATTCAGGCGTAGGCTTGGGTGAAAAGCCAGGTCTTCAGTCTTTTTTTGAAGGTGATAGGGCATTGTTCGAGCCTAAGGTCTGAAGGGAGAGAGTTCCAATGGTTAGGGCCCGCTGTGGAGAAGGCTCATATATATGAAACATCTTTGTGGACATCCTGAAATCCTGTCTGGCTGGGAGCCCCCAAAGACAGGTCTGGGAACCACTGTCCTAGAAGATTTCACATCCCAAAATGCAGTGTGATGGAAGCAAGAAGGGATCCACTGCAGCTGATCTTTTGCTGCCATATATAGCAAAAAGCCACATATAGCAAAATATGCAATAACTCAGCATTACTGTCAGAGTTATGTTTAGCATTGAGAATCAAGAACTTGCCTTTTTTCCTCAACAAATCATTAACTTGTAAATTCCAGAGTGCTGAGATTTATCATTTTAGTCCATAAATTAGAAAAAAAATCATTTTGTTTAATCACAAAAGGCATGTTTCCATGTTAACTCCTGTTTATTCACAGTGCTGGTCTTTTCCTGACAATCAGACTAGTAATGTAATCGTTCAGTAAGGAAAATAGAATTTTAAATACAATGGGTATGATTTATAAAAGCATATTTCCCCTTGGTACAATCGGGTACTGCGTTCTGTCCACAGCTTTTAACATAAGTTTGACTTTTAAATGGCCTTTATGGATAAGCATTGCCATGTCTGGACTATTAACATTCCAATATTTGCTGTAGGTACCAATTCCAATTACTCCGGGCCTGGATCCTCTCACTCTCCTGACTGATGATGCAGATATTGCAGCCTGGAATAATCAGGGACTGCCCAGTGACCGCATGTCTACAGAGAACGCCACCATCCTTTGTAACACAGAACGCTGGCCACTTATTATTGATGCTCAGTTACAAGGGATCAAATGGATTAAAAAAAAATATGGCCAAGCTTTGAAAGTTTTAAGGTTGGGGCAGAAAGGGTATGTGCTCATTATTTTTACACTAGTCACAATGCTGTACAAAAAGAAATGTAAAATTATCCAAAAAGAGTAGAGAATGATTTTGGCTTTCGGAACAAATATTGTCTTTGCTATTAGCAGCTTATAACATATTTGAGCTATCAGAATATAAGGCCCTTCTGCACATTCATTTTGCTAAGTTACTTCTCCTTACTGTGTCCCTGCAGACTCTACTTGATCTCCTTTCCTCTCCCTCCCTTTCTTTTATCACCAAACATGCTTGAAATTCTGTCATTGTTTTGCTTTCTACCATGTCTGCTAGTAGCTACTGCAGACAGCTAACATTCTCAGTCTCTCTGACCCTATAACTTTATAGCATGACCCTCTAGAGATGTGTATCGTGTGATCGATCGTCTTAACGATCGATTTCGGCTGGGGGGGGAGGGAATCGAATCGTCGCGGTTTTGTGTTTTTAAATATCGTGTAAATCGTAAATCGGGGGAGGGCGGGAAAACCGGCACACTAAAACATCCCTAAAACCCACCCCGACCCTTTAAAATAAATCCCCCACCCTCCCGAACCCCCCCAAAATGTCTTAAATTACCTGGGGTCCAGTGGGGGGGTCCCGTTGTGATCTTCCACTCTCGGGCGTCGGGCGCGTTGATAGAAAATGGCGCCGGCGCCATTTTGGTTTCTGTTCCCCGACATCACGAGCATAGGAGATCGCTCCCGGACCCCCGCTGGACCCCCAGGGACTTTTGGCCAGCTTGGGGGGGCCTCCTGACCCCCACAAGACTTGCCAGAAGTCCAGCGGGGGTCCGGGAACAACCTCCTGCACTCGAATCGTGTTGCCGTACGGCCGGCGCCATTTTGCTGTATGGCAATATGGCCGGCGCCATTTTAAGCAAAATGGCGCCGGCCATATTGCTGTACAGCAAAATGGCACCGGCCGTACGGCAACACGATTCGAGTGCAGGAGGTTGTTTCCGGACCCCCGCTGGACTTCTGGCAAGTCTTGTGGGGGTCAGGAGGCCCCCCCAAGCTGGCCAAAAGTCCCTGGGGGTCCAGCGGGGGTCCGGGAGCGATCTCCTATGCTCGTGACGTCGGGGAACAGAAACCAAAATGGCGCCGGCGCTACCTTTGCCCTGTCATATGACAGGGCAAAGGTAGCGCCGGCGCCATTTTCTATCAATGCGCCCGACGCCTGAGAGTGGAAGATCACAACGGGACCCCCCTCCCACTGGACCCCAGGTAATTTAAGACATTTGGGGGGGGGTTCGGGAGGGTGGGGGATTTATTTTAAAGGGTCGGGGTGGGTTTTAGGGATGTTTTAGTGTGCCGGTTTTCCCGCCCTCCCCCTTCCCCCGATTTACGATTTTTGACGATAAATCGGGGGAATTCCTATTAAATATCGCCTCTAACGATTTTTGACGATTTAAAATATATCGGACGATATTTTAAATCGTCAAAAAACGATTCACATCCCTATGACCCTCTTGTCCTTAAAAATCTTTTTCTTTGGAATATTGTTCCTTCGTTTGCTTTATCATTGCTAGATATTTGAGAGCTTCCATCATCGTTCCCCTTTTTCTAGAGAGGGGATGAAGGGGCTATAAATAAAGATGAAAGGAGACCAAATAAGGTCTGCAGTAACACTATTGGCAGAGGCAGTGGGTAAACTTGATAAATTAAGTGATTTCTAGGTGCCCACATCTACTATGAGGTCAATGTTTGGTAGCACGGCAAGCGGACAAGTTAGCTGATTAGGCGCTTTGTGAATATAGCTGGATTAAGTCCTAGATGGCCAGATAAATTTATCAGACAAACTTCAGAACTGCTCTATGGCATAGCCATACTTAGCTGGATAACTTATCTGGCTAAGTCTGAATATTGGAATTAGCCGGATAACTTATCTGGCTAAGTCTGAATATTGGAATTAGCTGGATAATTATCCAACTAACTAACCTCTGTGAAACGCCTTCAACTTATCCAACTAAACAGCCAGATAAATCAGATGTTCAGAGCAGAAATTTAAAACCAGCAGTTTATTCAGCTAAGTGCCATACTTAGCCAGATTAATCGTCAGAATATTGACCTCTATGTACATCAAGATGGTGTAAGTTGAAGAAGAAAGAAGAAGATGATGGACATGAGAAGAGGACTGCCAGGCCTGGGTCTGACCCTAGGCTGAGGCCCAGGCATTGGGACCTTGCCGCCAGGCCCTGGCATTAGGCCTGGATCTGGGCCGAGGCCATGATGTCTGGACCTGGCCTCCAGACTGCATTGCAGCGTCAGGCCTGGGTCCAGGCTCCGGCCTAAGCTTAGGCCCAGGCATCAGGATTTGGCCTCAGGTCTGGTCCCAATGTTGGGCGTAGGTCTGGGCTCCAGCCTAGGCTGAAGCCCGGGTCTGGGTTTCGGCCTAGGCATTGGGCCTAGGTCCTGGCCAAGGCCCCGGAGTTGGGACCTGGCCTCTGGGCCAGATCACGAATATTAGGTCTGTGTCTCGGCTCTGGCCCCGGCTGAGGCCCAGGCTTTGGAACCCGGCATCTGGGCCAGACCAAGGATACTCAATGGATCAGGTAAGTATATTCTCCCAAGACAAGCAGGATGGTAGTCCTCACATGTGGGTGACATCATCAGGATGGAGCCCAATCACTGAACACTTTTGTCAAAGTTTCTAGAACTTTGACTGGCACACTGAGTATGCCCAGTATGCCACCAACCCTGCATCCAGCAGGGGTCCCCCTTCAGTCTCTTTTTTTCTGCACAGCAGTAGCCTCGCGGATTTCTGGAGGATTCCTCACAAATTTTCCTCATGGAAACTTATTTAAAAAATTTTCCCCCATCCCGGGGTCCCCCATCGACCACCGACCTCTGACGCCGGTAAGTTTACCTTGTCCCTTGCGGTCAGTTCCCGGCGGTGCTTTCTTCGTTGTCCAACGACCACTGGCCACACTTCCAAAAAGATGGTGACTGGGTTCCGAAAGTGCCCCGAATGCCCGTCACCGCCATCAACGTGAACCTTCTTTCGATGCTGCCACTGGAAAGCCATCATCGGCATCGACAGAGCCACCGGCCAAGAAGTCCCGGGGAGAAGGGGCCCCATCCCCCTCTGGACCCGGGACACCGAGGCGTTCCCCACCGGTACTGGTGCTGGGAGCCGAGACTCCACTGATACATGTGGACCTTCCGGCAATGCCTTCCGAGCCTCCAACCCTGGTGGTTGTGCTGCCAATGCCAGCCTTCTGGGAGGAATTAGACCGGATGGTCCAAGAGGCAGTAGTCCAGGCACTTCGGGGATTCCAATCTCCACCAGCACCGGCTCCCATGCCGACACCCGAACCGATGCCCACCATGCTGGCTCTGCTTCTCGAGCGCCTGGATGCCTTAATCGGTGCATTGCCATCAGTGTCTGCTCCTTCCATGCCATCGGCACCTCCAAGACCACCAACACAGATACCTATTCCATTGTCCTCAGATGAGGAACAAATTTTACCGATGCCAGAGCCGGTTCAAGGACCATTGGGTCTGTTGCCTCCCTGACGTCCATCGAAAGCACTGATTCCATCGATGCCATCACTGTCCTCAGTGCCTGCATCGATGCCTCCACCTTTCCCATCGGTTCCACCACCAGATCCGGCTGGATTTGGACCCATACCTTCATCTGAAGAGCGCATGGTGCTGGAGATGCACCAAATGATCCCTAGGGTGATGATTCTTTTGACACTCTGGACTCGGATGAACTCCTATCAGAGCTTTCACCACCAGAAGAACGCCGCTGCTTCCCTCCTGAAGACCTCACATTTGCATTAAGGAGATGTCTGAAACCATCCCTTTTAAACTACAAATGGAGGAGGATGCCAGGCATAAGATGCTTGAGGTATTACAATTTGTGGATGCCCCTAAGGAGGTGATGGCAGTTCCAGTACATGAAGTGCTCCTTGATTTGTTACAACGCACCTGGGAACACCCTGGCACAGTTCCACCAGTGAACAGAAAAACTGATGCCACCTATCTGGTCCAGTCAGCTCTAGGGTTTCAAAAAAGCCAACTACCCCATCAATCTGTGGTCATTGAGTCTGCTCAAAAGAAAGCCAAGAGATCCCGGCCTCATTCTTCTGCCCCTCCAGGAAAAGAACAGAAATCCTTGGATGCCTTCGGACGAAGAGTCTTCCACGGTTCTATGCTGATGGCACATATAGCAGCTTATCAGCTATACAAGACTCAGTACTCAAGAAATCTTTGGAAGAAAGTCCAAGAATTCTCTTAAACCCTACCAGATGAATATCAGGAAGGACTTACCACAATCCTTCAAAAAGGACTCGATGCTGGAAAGCATGAAGTGAGGGCAGCATATGACATCTTTGAAACTGCCTCAAGAGTATTGGCAGCAGGCATAAGTTCCAGACACTGGACATGGCTCAAGTCCTCTGACCTATGCCAGGAAGTCCAAGAAAGGTTGGCAGACCTTCCATGTACAGGGGACAATTTATTTGGCGACAAAATTCAATAAACGGTAGCGCAACTAAAAGATCATCAAGACACCTTGCGCCAGCTGTCCACTCTCCCCTCGGATTTCCCATCTACCAAGAGGTCTTTTCGGGAGGATCCTAGGAGGATATTCTATAAACCACATAGTTATTACCCACTTCCATCCCGCACTCAACAGCCTAGACTTTCCCAAAGAGGTCAGCCTCGATAACCCAGGGCCCCAAAACCCCAACCAGCCCCGCAGACTGGTCCAGCATCGGGGTTTTGAGTCATTACTAGAGGGCAGAAATCAACCCCTGCCTACCACACCCATTCCAGTAGGAGGCTGCTTGTGCCACTTTGCCAACATATGGCATACAATTACAACAGACTAATGGGTCCTTTCTGTGGTCACTCACGGTTACCATCTGAACTTCCTCACGCTACCACCGAACCTTCCACCTTATCCACCGTGGGGTCTAACCATACACACTTCACTTCTCGAGACAGAGCTCTCGACCCTCCTGCAGTCCAATGCCGTAGAACCAATACCTCGGCTGCAGTGGGGTCAAGGGTTTATTTATTTATTTAAGACTTTTCTATACCGTCGTTTAGAAGCTTCCGTCACAACGGTTTACAATAGGCACATAAAGATAGGGATTCTGAGACGTTACTTTACACAGGTGCCATATCGATATAGTACATAGTTTTTAAAAATAAAATCATATAATTGTGGAGTGATAAAATGCTGTATGGAGTTTTTTCAGAATTAAAAGCAATGCTAATTTTAATAGTGTCACTTTTTCTGATAATGATGGATGATCAGACAGAGTAATATCAAATCACAATAGAGATACAAATAACAATCCAATTAAGTACCGCTACATACATATTGGGGGTCATTTTCCAAGGAGTTACCGCGGGTGATAATTCCGCAAATCACGCTAACAGCCATTAACGCGAATTTTTAATTTTGTATTCAGGGGGCGGAGCAAATGTAAAGTAGGGAGGATTTATCATGTGCCGCGAAACAGCTGCAGTGTTAGCGTGGCTCCTAACGCGGCCAATAACTACACCTCTTTCATTTGCATTACGTTGTGCGCTAGAGGCCAGTAAAGGTTTATCGTGGTTCACGATGTTTCCGGACAGCCTGATTCAGGAGAGAGAGAGAGAAAACCTTGCTATAGTGCCTCCTCCCTAGACAGGTATTTGTATCCCTATGGGAGGCCCACCTAGTAACTCGAGGTGGGGTTTAGGTATGAGTGTAGGGGGTTGGGGGCCACTTTGACATTCAACTCACTCCAGGATGAGATTTGTGCAATGTTCTCTCCACCTAGCTTGATGGACACTCTACCTGGGCAACAACAAGCTAGGTGGAGAGAACATTGCACAAATCTCATCTTGGAGTGAGTTTCCTCACTCCGAAGGCCAGCAAATCTTCACAAGAGACCACTGTTCTGTTCGTACATCTCACGTTGAATGTCAAAGTGGCCCCCAACCCCCTACACTCATACCTAAACCCCACCTCGAGTTACTAGGTGGGCCTCCCATAGGGATACAAATACCTGTCTAGGGAGGAGGCACTATAGCAACGTTCTCTCTCTCTCTCTCTCTCCTGTCCAGACACATCATGAACCATGATTTAGCAATACACATGCTTATTAGCATAAGGTACACCCCTTTTTGGTATCGCATTCGATACCAAGATACCAATGCGATATTGGAAAATGAGGCCCATTGATTGTTATTTTCATCTGTTGATACCTCGCACTTCGCCGGCTTCACTGTTCACCTACTCTCTTTGATAAGCTTGCTTGAATAGCCAGGTTTTTAGGTTTTTTCGAAAGGATTTGTTGTCACTTTGTAACCTTAACTCTAAGGGCATGGTGTTCCATAGTATAGGTCCTGCCAGAGATAGAGCTCTTTCTCTTACTTGGGTGAGTCTTGCTGTTTTTATTGATGGAATTGGGAGGAGTGCTTTGTTAGCTGATCTTAGATTTCTGTTTGGTACGTGAACGCGGAGGGCTGTGTTAAGCCAATCTGCTTTTTCATTGTGTATTAATGTATGTTTGGTGCAGAGTGTTTTGTATTGAATTCTTTGTTTCACTGGTAGCCAGTGTAACTCAGCAAGGGTTTCTGTGATGTGGTCTTTTTTGCTTTTTCCGGTCAAAATTCTTGCAGCGGTGTTTTGTAAAATTTGTAGTGGTCTGATTGATGTGTATGGTAGACCTAGTAGCAAGGCGTTACAGTAGTCGGTGCTTGCAAAAATTAATGCTTGTAGCATTGAACGAAAGTTTGTAGTTGTTAGCAGTGGTTTTAGTCTTCTGAGAACCATGAGTTTGTCGTATCCCTCTCTCACTTTTAGTGATATATGTTGTTTCAGGCTTAATTCTGTATCGATTATAACTCCTAGGTTCTGTACTTTCTCTGCTAGTTCTATTTTCTGGTTGTACTCTAGGTATTTATTTATTTATTGAATTTTTTTCCCAAAAATCAAGTATCCACTTGTTACTGAAATCACATCAGGTACAGTAATAGAAATATATCCAGTTATTTAAACAGAAAAAAAAAAGAACATAGATTTTACTGAACTTGATATATAAAATAGAAGAAATACGGGAGAGCTTTTGGCAAATGGAGCATAAATCATTATAGTAATATTCATTATATAAATCTGGTTACCCAAACAGAACAAAACAACCACCTTTAACTTCAATCACACCAACAGAAGGTCTAAATAGGAGAGGAGTGGGTATCCAAGAATGACCTAAGTTGTTGGGGTTCAAAAAAAAACATATCTTTGCTCCTGAAAGAACACACAGCACTTGCAAGGAAATTGCAATTTAAAGGTTGCACCTTTTTGCACTACTTCCCCCTGCATACTCAAGAATAATTTCCTTCTAGTTTGTGTTTGTTTCACCAAGTCCGGATAGCACCGTATCCTTTAACCAAAGAATAGGGCTTGATTATTCCTGAAATAGTGTTTGAAAACATTATTTTTATCCATTAAAAAAGCGAACGAAAATTTTTGTATTTGTAAGCTGTGTTTTTTTCTTTTTGCATTAATTTAAAAATTATAATGAAAATTATTTTGAAAAAAAAAAAAAAGCGAACGATACTAGTATTTGATCTTCTTTGAGAAACAACCATATCTTGAGAGGATTCCAATTTAGTTGTTATTTCTGGTAGCAATTGTCCTTGAGTATTCTCCTGATTTGCTTCAGCAGAGTAAAGGTAATAAGCCTTGGTAATTACCGGTTTTATTTCCTCTGGTATCTTTAGTATTTGAAATAAATAGAGCTTAAACAAATCTATGGGGGAAATATTTCTAAATATAGGAAAATTAATATTTAAATTGTGTGCTCTCTTGCTGTTTTCAATCTTCTCCAATCTTTTATTTACTTCACCATCATTCTGAATTATAGCAGTTTGAACTTTTTCAGTCGCTACTATCTTGCCTTCCATTTTATCTATCTTATTATTCTGAAGAGTTAATTCTTTCGCATTGGATTTTACCTGATTTTTAACTTCAAGCACTTTCTTCGTAAGTCCCATTATTGCCCTTTCAAGAGATTGAAGAGCTGTCCATATCGTTGATAATGTTATTTCCATTGTTAAAGGTAATATTTTTTCTATTTTAGAAAGTTATTGTTTTCCTTCTCCTCCTCCTGCTGTACCGCCGACGCCATTTCCGACGCTGAGGAATTCCAGCATTCCTGCGAAGTTCAGCCCCTCTCCTACTTCACTCTCATGGGGTTTTACCTTCGCTTGTTGCTCCATGTTAATCAGTCCTTGTAATGTTAAACTTTGTCCAGCCGCCACTGCCTCACCACAGCTTTCTTCTGGTGGGCCCGCGGTCTCCTGCATTCTCCGTCTGTCATCTCGGCCCAGCGGCGCCGGCCTCATAGGTGAGCCAGGGCTAAGTGATATCTTGGTCAGAAAGGAAGACTCACACTCCTCAGTCAACCCTTCAACAACCCATTCACCCAGCGTTGATGGCTGTGTCGCTGGGAAGAAACTTCCTATCCAGGGTTGAGTGGTCTAACAGGTGGAGGAACCTTCCCCACTCCGTACCCTGGCTTTTCTTTTAGTGTGAGACATGAAGGTAATTGTAGAGTAGGAAATTTCGGGAGCCTCTCACCAGCACGTCTGTTCAGGGCGCCATCTTGAAAAGCTCTCCTCTACGCTCGGTATTTTCTAATTCCAAAGAAGTCAGGTGGCATTCGTCCTATTCTGGACTTACGCACTCTAAATAAACACCTCCGCAAAGAAAAGTTCAGAATGGTAACCTTGGGCACCATGCTTCCTCTACTGCAATGGGGAGATTGGCTCTGCTCTCTAGATCTTCAGGAGGCTTATGCCCACATTGCCATATACCCTCCTCACCGAAAATACCTCAGGTTTGTAGTAGGCCACAATCATTTCCAATACCAAGTGCTGCCATTTGGCATAGCATCAGCACCCCATGTATTCACGAAATGCCTAGCAGTAGTCGCAGTTCACCTGCGACAAAATGACATCCACGTCTATCCATTTCTAGACAATTGGCTCCTCAGAAGTCCATCCCAACAGGAAGTACTCCACTCCCTCCATTTCATCATCAGCCTACTACAATCCTTGGGGTTTCTAATAAACTATCCCAAGTCACATCTGTCTCCATCACGCATGTTTTCATTCATAGGAGCAGATCTAGCACTTCCCAGGCCAAAGCATTTCTCCCAAAGGACCGAGCACATGCATTATCAATCTTGGCCAAAGCAGTGCAGACTTGCCAAACAACTACAGCTCATCATCTACTAACCTTGTTAGGTCACATGGCATCCACAGTTCATGTAACCCCAATGGCTCGACTAGCCATAAGAGTAACACAATGGACTTTAAAGTCCCAGTGATCCCAATCAAATCAACACATGTCCCACATTGTCCACATCACCAACCAGCTTTGTCTCTCACTAGCATGGTGGATACAGGAGTCCAGTCTTCAGATAGGACTACCCTTCCAATCTCCACAACCTCAAATTACTCTAACGACAGATGCATCCAACCTGGGATGGGAAGCCCATGTCAACAACCTCCAAACCCAGGGAACTTGGACTACACAGGAAGCAAAGCACCAGATAAATTTTCTGGAGCTCCAGGCAATTCAATATGCCCTCTTCGCTTTTCGGGATTGCCTCTCCAACAAGATGATCCTAATTCAAACAGACAACCAGGTAGCAAACATACAACCAGGTACCTGCTGTGCCAGGAGGCGGCGCAGATCTGGGCCTGGGCTCTCTCCCATTCCATGCTACTAAGAGCGACCTACCTGGCAGGCATGGACAATGTGATGGCGGACAACCTCAGCCGGACCTTTCATCCCCACGAATGGTCCCTAGATCCCACTGTAGCAAACCATAATTTTCACCAGTAGGGCCGCCCACACATAGACCTCTTTGCATCAATTCACAACCACAAAGTGGACAATTTCTGCCCTCTTCACCACAGTCACGACACACTGCCACGAGATGCCATTGCCCACTCATGGTCAATGGGTCTCCTATATGCCTCAGCACAAACAGCCCAATCTACTAGAAACCGGGAGTAGCAATACAAACACAAATAGGGTTTCCAGGTGAATAATACAATTTATAGACGCCAAACTCTAATGTTATGTAAAGAAATTATATGTAGGACCACTACCGAATGGATCTGCTAATCAGTCAGACCCAATATAGGAGAAGTCACATTGCTTTGTTTAATAAGTAATTTTCTAATCCTGAGTCATGTTTCGAAAAATATTGCCATGGGAAATGACGAAGCCACACCGGGCTTTCGTTTGAACCAAACCTCGCAACAAATAGTAGCAGTACTTAGCTTCAAAAATGCAGTCCCGACGTGATCACGTTTCGGACCCTCTTGGTCCTGCTTCAGGGGTAAAACTTCTAAATCCTTAGTAGTGGAGTCACGATGTTGTTCCCAAAATGGCAAGCAAAACGGCGTTTCCTGTTTAGTCATTCAATGGCAGTCCGCATTAGGACCTATATGCCTACCATCCACTTCCACTCATCAGCAAGACTCTCGTGAAGTTTGGCAGGATGGGGGTACAATGATCCTCATAGCCCCTCACTGGCTGCTTCAAGCTTAGTTTCCCATCCTATGCGACATCTCAATCCAGCAACCAATTTGCCTGGGTACAGATCCAACTCTAATAACGTAGAACAACGGGCTGTTGCATCACCCAAACCTTCCTCCCTGTCTGACAGCTTGGATGTTGAAAGGTTAATACTACAATCCCTCAATCTCTCTGACAGCGTCTCCCATGTCCTCGTAGCTTCACAAAAGCCTTCTACTAGAAGATCTTATCGTTCCATATGGAAAATATTCTCCTCATGGTGCACCACAAAAGAAATAGATCCCTTTTCCTGCCCCACAACAAAGTTCCTGGACTATCTCTGGCACCTCTTGGAATCTGGCCTACAAACTTCCTCCATCCGAGTGCATATAAGTGCCATAGCCACTTACCACAAAGGTGTAGGAGATTCCCCAATCTCGGCACAACCCCTTGTAGGGCGCTTTATGAGAGATTTGCTACAACTGAAGCCTCTACTGCGTCCTCCGGTTCCAGCATGGGATCTTAATGTTGTGCTAGCACAGCTCATGCGATCTCCGTTCGAGCCCCTGCACTCCTGCAAGCTTCGACATCTCACTTGGAAAGTGATCTTTCTAGTTGCTATAACATCAGCCCGCAGTCAGTGAGCTGCAGACGCTGGTAACATACCCACCGTATACCAAATTTCTTCACGATCGTGTGGTACTCCACACTCACCCTAAATTCCTCCACTTAAATCAGTTGATAATACTTCCTACCTTTTTTCCAAGACCTAACTCACAACCAGGTCAGCGGGCTCTGCATTCCTTGGACTGTAAACGTGCGCTTGCCTTCTATTTGGACCGCACTACAGCCCATAGGAAGTCCACCCAACTGTTTGTCTCCTTCGATAAAACCAAATTGGGAGTTCCGGTTGGCAAGCAGACCCTGTCCACCTGGCTGGCGGACTGCATTTCCTTCTGCTACCAACAAGCAGGCTTTCCGCTACAGGAACGTGTAAAAGCTCATTCAGCAAGAGCCATGGCAACGTCGGTGGCGCACCTCCGTTCTGTACCTCCTGCTGACATCTGCAGAGCTGCCACATGGAGTTCCCTCCACACATTTGCAGCTCATTATTGTCTCGACAAGGCTGGCAGACAGGATTCCATCTTCAGCCAGTCTGTCCTGCGTAATTTGTTTCCAGTTTAATAACCCAACTTCCTTCCTGCGACAATTGAGAAACTCAGGCTACCCTCCTACCCAAAACCACCCCAGTTGTTGTGCCTGTTGCACGTCGTTGTGTGTTTTTGGTTCATTCTATTCGGGCATCCTGTAGCTCACTATTCACCCACATATGAGGACTACCATCCTGCTTATCCTGGGAGAAAGCAGAGTTGCTTACCTGTAACAGGTGTTCTCCCAGGATAGCAGAATGTTAGTCCTCACAAAACCCGCCCACCACTCCATGGAGTTGAGTTCGCTTATGTTTTATTATTATATTTTTCGCTCGTACGTTTGCTACAAATGAGAATGAAGGGGGACTCCTGCTGGATGCAGGGTTGGTGGCATGCTGGGCATGCTCAGTGTGCCAGCCAAAGTTCTAGAAACTTTGACAAAAGTGTTCCGTGATTGGGCTCCATCCTGATGAAGAGGACTAACTTCCTGCTGTCCTGGGAGAACACCTGTTACAGGTAAGCAACTCTGCTTTGTGGGGGGGTTGGAAGCTTGGCCAAGGTACCAGCATCTCGCTGAAGCCTAGGCTGCGGCCCTTGCTTTGGGCCTCAGCCTATGCCCTAGGCAAGAGCCCGGCCTCGAGACTAGGCCTGATGCATTCATTTCGAACTAATGCAACGAATAAGGTTTGTTTTATATGAGTGACCCCCCGATTCATTTAAGGGCCCCCAAATGAAACCAAACAGTCTTATTGATTGCGTGTTACACATTCATTTTAAACAAATGCACACCCCTAATGCTATCTGTGAAAACAGAAGTAGAGAGATCCTGGACTCCCTTCAAGATGCTCTCCTCAGGCAAATGGTCACATTTTGAGGAAAGCCCTACAACATATCCAATTGGCATGAAGCACATATGACTGATGATTCCTTTTTTTTCAGAAAGCACCTGTTACAGGAAAGCAACTGTGCTTTTGGTGTCCAGAGAATTAAATCAGGATTATGTACTGGATGTGACATATTTGAATTTCAGCAAAATTTCAAAAGTGTGTTACATAGGAGCGAGTTCCAAAGTAGATAACTCGGTGTGTTAGGATTTGTGGGTGTGTGGGCCCTTAAGCTGAGGTGAGAGATGGCACCGCCCAGGGGAGGAGCCCCACTGAACCTCAGCATCAGGAGGCGAGGTCTTGGCTGCGAGATATAATACAGCAGAGGTAGTAAAGGAGAGAGAGAGTGACCCCTGGAGGTGGGCCACGGAGTGACAGCGCAGGTGCTGACTTCAGACTCAGCTCGGGATTGACTTGAGTCACAGGCAGTAGGAGCGGCACAACCCGAGGAGTGGGAGTGCCACGAGATAGTACAATCACTGTGGTTACACGGGGTCCATAGAGATGTTCCTTGGTGGGAGTCACGGCAGTGGTCCGCGGAGCGGGGTACACCGGCGAGGGTTCCTCTAGGATATCACAGAACTGGTCCGCAGAGCGGGGTACTCTGGCGAGGTTCCTCTAGAATATCATAGCACTGCAGAGCGGGGTACACCGGCGAGGTTCCTCTAGCGATATTACAGCAAAGGTCCGCAGAGTGGGGGAGACCCGGAGAGGGCTCTTCTAGCGATATCACGGTAATGGTCCGCAGAGCAGGGTACACCGGAGAGGATTCCACAGTAGATATCACAGCAGTAGTTCCCAGCATGATTACTCACAGTGGCTGAAGACAAAGTAGTAGTTCCATAGAAAGCCTCGGGAAGCGAGGCAGGCAGAAGTCCAGGCGAAAGCCCTCCAAGGAGTGGATAGCCGAGAGATGAGAAAGGGCCCCCGAGGAGCGGGTGCCTGGTAGTCACACGCCATGGAAGCAGGAACCGGAACAAGTACTGAAGCGAGAGAAGGTGGATTCAGCAAGACGAACTTGTTGCCAAGTCGTAGGCTGTCTGGGCCAGTGGGCTTAAGTATTCAAAATGAGTGATGTCATCAGAGGAGGACGCCCCCGAGGTTCCCGCCATGACGCCATGAGCGCGCACACCTAGGGAACCCCAAGGGTAAGATGGCGGTCGGCAGTGTCCATGCTGCTCAGGAGGGCTCGGGAATGGAGCGTAACAGGGTGAGAAACTGTTTGAGTGATAGACAAAGAAAGGTAGTTGGGAATGGAATTTACTCTGAGGAAAGAGGGATATTCAGTGATTAGTCCCAGGGCTGCTTCTATTTAATATTTTTGTGAGTGAGAACCAGTGGTGATTCCCACAGGCCTGGAGACAACCTAGTCTGATTCCAGCATTGCTTAAAACAGTATATCTTTATTTCAGCTTCACACATGCACAATAGCAGACTGTCTTCCCTTCAGAACAGTATGCTTTCTTTACTTACAGTTCAGTACTACTTCCCTCAGTACTCACAGTTCAGCTTTGTCTCAGCTCAGCGTTTGGACAGTGTTACATTACAGGAGCTGCCTTTCTGCTGGAGCCCTGGCCCTGGTCTGGTTATCCCCACCTGGATTCAAGCTCTTATTCCCCAGTCTCTGGTTACGCCCTCTGAGTTCCACCTGCCCTGCAGGATCATACCCATAAAGCATACTCTCCTTAAGGAATCTATGATGGACCAGGCGTCTAGCTTGGTCCTACACAGGTAAATAGGGGAACACTAGGGGCACTATCTCACATAATCCTCCCCTCAGCTTGGATCCGTCAGGCCAAGTATCTCTACTCCTTCCTGGATCCCATCCAGGAGTTTCCAGGACAATCCATTTCCCTTCCTCAGGCTTCCCACCAGCTATGCTTGGGCACGGGGACCTAGTGACATGCTCACCCCCATCTCTTACGGTTATCCTCAATAGCATCACGACCACCACCCAGTGTGCCATTCATGAAGTGCACATACCCAGTCATTTAAGTCCTTTGTTGGCTCCAGATTCGAATTCCACCCCGATGGAGCTTTATGGACCAACTGGGGAACCACCAGTGCTGGTTCTTCTATAACCAGCTGATCCCGCTTCCTGTCATATGGTATCTCTGATACATAGCCCCTCCTTGGCTCCTCTATATCCTCAGTAGCTGTAGTCTCCACAGCACCATCCTCTGGGCTCTCTGTTGACTCTTCCTCCAGGTTCTCCACAGCACCTCCCTCTAGGCTCTGTTTGGTTTCCTCATCTGTAAACTCTGCAGTGCTTCCCTCTGTGCTCTCTGCAGTTTTCACCTCTGTACACTCTGGCCACTCACTCTTGCCGGTTGCTGGCTC
This sequence comes from Rhinatrema bivittatum, assembly GCF_901001135.1. Classification (NCBI taxonomy): domain Eukaryota; kingdom Metazoa; phylum Chordata; class Amphibia; order Gymnophiona; family Rhinatrematidae; genus Rhinatrema; species Rhinatrema bivittatum. Next base: position 164,799,622 of record NC_042618.1, on the reverse strand, counting down.
CTCCACAGCCTCACTGACTGGAGTCTCTGCAGTGCCACCCTCTGGGTTCTCCATGGCACCTCTCGCATGCCTTTCTGTGCCCTCTCTCTCTCTCTCTCTGGGCTTCTCTTAGGAATTGTGTCTGGACTCCTGGTAGTGTTTGGGCCCCCTACAGGGTCTTCCCTGGAACTCCTGTAGCACAGACTTCCAATACTTCTCAATACTGCCTCCTTCTGGGCAATCTGTGTTGCCCTCTCCAGGGCTCTCTGTGACCCCTCTCTCAGGTTTCTTCACTGCCCTCTTCTTGGAGCTTCTCACGGGAGCATTCTCTGCCCTCCCAGCATGTGTTTGGGCACCCTACAGGGTCTTCCTCAGGACCACCTGTAGCGCCATCCTCTGGCCAATCAGTTTTGCAGCCTGCTGGCCACTCTGTAGTACCCCCTTCTGGGCACTCTGTGTTGCCACTTCTTGACAAAGCCACGAGGCTCTACTCCAAACAGAAGTTAACCACAGTCCTGTGTGCTTCCTGGTTCAGTGTTTGCTCAGCCCAAGCCCGCCGACTCCTTGCTAGGCTCTCTTGTAACTTCCTATCTCCCTCCTGAAAATTCTGGATCAGTGTTTGCCAGCTTCCTTCAATGATGCTTTCAGACTGCTGCATTCTAGTGCTATAGTACCCACGTATTCTCATGGCTGCACACCTTCCCTGCAGAGTGGCTTGCTTGCTGGAAGAGGGCCCCACCCTTTTTCCATTCACCCTACCCACAGCCCACTCTAGCAGCTTTTCTAGGGCTACACCATGTTCAGCACAGCCCTGCTGCACCAGTATTCCTTCTTCTTTTCTTTTTTAAAGGCAAAAAAAGTAAAAAAAAAATGTTTTTTAAAAAAAGCTTGCATAACCAGTAATAACTAAATCACTTTTTAATCCCTATCTACCTCCAACCAGGCTTCTTCTGTTAGCCAGTGCAAGCCTACCACTTTCTGGCTGTCCCTGCAACCAGGCCCACTCTCAGTTTCCTCTCTACCTGAATCTTTTAAACTTTGGGGGGGTTTTCTTCAATGCAAAGCTATGGTGCTCTGTGTTATGCGCCCCACCCACGGCCGACCCTTGCGCTGGCCTGCTTACCTTCATGGTTCCACAGCGGTCCCTGGACGACCTCCCTCTCGGTAGTTGCCAGTCCTGCCAGGCCCTGGCGTCCCGCAGCGGCGGTCGACAGGCCTTCCACTGCGCGACGAGCCTCACGCCGAGGCTCGGCATCCTTGGCCATGTTAGCCATACCCATACGCGCACGCGGACTGCTCGGACTCATGTAGGGCTAAGGGCGGGTCCTAGCTCCGATGCGCGCCCTGATTGATCTCTCGATATAAGGAAGTTCTTATCTCTGCTTCCTTGCCTTGACAATTGGGTCGGTTTGTTCTAAGATTGCCTCTGCGCTTGTACCTGTTCCTGCTTGTTCCTAGTCTCGTTCCAGGATCCTTCTGTTCCAGTTCTGTTCCTGACTTGTTCCTGCATCCTAGTTCCTGTGTCCTGCTTGTTCCTGTGTTCGTCTGTCTGTCTACCCAGGTAGTACCCTTGGACTGTCTTACTGGTATTGACCTCAGCTTGCTCCTGACCTGATTGCCTGCCTGCCGCCTGCCTCAAAGATCACAGCTTGTTCCTGACCTGCCTGCTTGCCTGCCGCCTGCCTCAAGACCTCAGCCTGACTTTGACCTCATCTGACCTCCAGTACCTGACCCCTACTTTGGATGTATTTGTCTATTTGATATATTATATTTGTTTTAATTTCTGTATTTTTACTATGTATGTTTTATTTTTGTAAACCGCTTAGCCAGACAGATCCTGTTTAATTTGCGGTATATAAATTCTTTTAAATAAATAAATTTAAAAAATAAATAAATAAATAAATAGAGACACTGGCCTCTTTGGTTGAAGAACTGCACTCTCAACTACAAGATACAGCAATGGCCAACCCAGTGGGCCTCTCCACCATTATGCTTCCCAAAGCAACACTGGCACTTCCTGCACCCCTCCAGGTATAATGGGGATCCACGCTCCTGTCGTGGCTTCCTTAATCAGTGCTTTATGCAGATTGTGCTACAACCCTCGTTGTTTTTGAAGGAGATCACTAAAGTCACCTTCATTCTGTTTCGGTTGGAAGGGAACGCTCTGGCATGGGCCTCTCCCTTATGGGAACGTTCTGATCCCATCCTCTCCAAGCTATCTGACTTCATTGCACTCTTTAAGCAGACTTTCGGAGACCCAGATCATATGGCTGTTGCTAGTCATAGCTTACTCCATCTCTATCAAGGGTCAAGGACCCTCTCCGAATATACAGTGGAATTTCGGACTTTGGCCACAGAACTTGCGTGGCAAGAAGATTGTCTGCAAACCATCTTCCTAGATGGACTCTCCTCTGCTCTGAAAGATGAGCTCTTTGTCCATAAGACTCCCACGTCTCTAGAAGACTTGATCTCCCTTGCCGGGAGGATTGATCATCGCCCCTAGCAAAGACACCTAGAAGTAAAGGCTCCACACCCTCCTCCAGTACACCCCACAAGTGCACCCTGCACTCCAGCGAAGACTCCTGCACCATCACCTTCCTCCATGGTAGAACCTATGGAAGTGAATCGTGGGCGACTGTCTCCGACCGAAAATCTCCGTCGGCGAAAGGAGGGGCTCTGCCTTTACTGTGGCACTTCTGGACATCGTCTGCAGTTTTGCCCCGTTCATCCGGGAAACTGCAACGCCTGAGCCCAGCAGGGGTCCCAAGCTTGGGCGCAACTGTTTCTGGCCCTCAACTCTTACTTCCAGTATCCCTGGGCATCAAGGCCCATACGTTTGCAACCACTGCTCTCATCGATACCGGAGCGAGCGGTAGCTTCATTACAGACGACATCGTCAAACTCTTGAAAATACCTCTCCAATGCCTAGAGGTGAGTCTTCGTATTTCCTCCATCCAGGGAGAACATCTTCCAGGTCTCATTACTCAGACAGTGGCTATCCATCTCACTGTAGGTACCCTCCATGAGGAAGAGACATCCTTCTATGTCCTAAAACGCTCAACTCATCCGGTAATCCTGGGGTTACCCTGGCTTCAGGTCCAGGTTCGATTGGCAGTCCCTGCAGTTGGTACAGTGGGGCCCAAAATGCCAAAAAACTTGTCTGCATCCCATATCCCCCGTGATACCCGTCTTGAAATCAGTTACCCTTCCAGGGTTACCTCCGTAGTATTCTGACTTCAGTGATGTGATCTCTAAGCAGAAAGCGAATACCTTGCCTCCATTACGCAAGTTCAAATGTCCTGTTGAACTTCTGCCGGGCACTACACCTCCCAAAGGCAGAACCTATCCATTGTCCCAGCCTGAGACTCAGGCTATGTTGGAATATATTAAAGAGAATCTAGAGAAAGGCTTTATCCTTCCATCTGACTCCCCCGCAGGAGCGGGGTTGTTCCTCATGAAGAAAAACAACGGTGGACTACGTCCCTGTATCGATTACAGGGGTCTCAACGCGATAACTCGTAAGGATCGATACCCGCTATCCCTCATTAGCGAACTGTTCGATCACCTTGAAGGGACACAAATCTTTTCCAAATTGGACCTGAGAGGTGTGTACAACTTGGTACGCATCCAACCTGATGACATTTGGAAGACAGCGTTTAATACCAGAGACGGCCACTACGAATACATGGTAATGCCATTTGCGCCATCTTTCAACGCCTCATGAATGAAATCTTCCAAGATCTCCTGTACAATTTTGTAGTTGTATACCTCGACGACATTCTGATCTTCTCTAAGGATATAGAATCCCACCGTGAACACGTCCGCATCATCCTTCAACGTCTAAGAGAGAACCATTTGTACACAAAACTGGAAAAATGTCTGTTTGAGCGGAATCGCTTACCCTTTCTGGGATACATCATCTCTGATCGTGGATTCTCAATGGACCCGGAAAAACTTCAAGGAATCCATGACTGGCCTCAGCCAGTAGGCCTTCGAGCGTTGCAACACTTTCTAGGCTTCACCAATTATTACCAGAGCTTCATTGCGAATTACTCTTCCATAGTTGCCCCACTCACTGCTATGACTAGGAAAGGGGTCAACACCCGAGTTTGGACACCCAAAGCAATTGCTGCTTTCCAGAGGATTAAAGAAGCCTTCAGCTCCGGCCCTTGTCTCTTTCATCTGAATCCCAAATGTCCCTTTGTTGTGGAGTGTAATCAAGTGCTATGGGCATCGATGCAGTGCAGTAGTGGCAACAACCTTGAGTGTCGTGGTCCAAAGTGCGTCGGGAACGAGGACTGTCATCAAGCACTATGGTTACCCTCGACACCATCAAAGCCGCCCTTAATGCCATTGAGCACCATGAAGGCTATTGGGCGTGTTTTCCAGTGATGCCATTCGTGGCTGCTCTCAGAAATGTTGAGCACCGTCACTGCCAGAGGCAACGGGATGACCCCAATTCAAAGGCTGCAATCAGCCTCATGGAGTGTTGTGAGATACTGTGGATACCATGGGGCCAAAACCACCCACCACCAGGGACTGCCATAGTCAGAACCCCAGTGGCACTGAAGATGCCATCATCACACTGTACATGCTGACTCCATTAGGAGTTAATGTGACAACATCATGCATGGTTGAGTATGCAGGTATCGTCTACTCCTCCAAGCACCTCAGGCACTGGTGGGCGGCATTCTCTCTGTTAGTGCCATGCAGATCAGTGCCAGAGATAGCAGGACTGCCATCATCACATCAAGTTTCCTAATTTGTTTCACACCTTAGGATGCAATGGGACACAAGAGAGGAGGGCGCCATCACACACTCATGAATTGCTTTTTGGCAGCATGCAGCTGTCGACTTTTAACAGGTGGTGCTTGGTTCCTGCTTGCTGCGGGATTCAACCCATAAGCGGGGCGATGGGTCAAGTATGTGCGCCGCCATCCGCAAGACAGGATACCACTTCATGAGTACTGGTCATCGCACTTTTAAAAGCGGAGGGCACTATTTCTCCAGTTGCTCTCTAGCGTAGGTGTGTGTTTCCCCTTGCGGTGAGTACAACAGGTTGTACACCACTGCAACAAGACTGAGCTAATACTGTATTCCTGGTCAAACCCCTAGGGACGTGGATACCAGGAGGGTAGTGTTGGGAGCCTTTCCCTCCCACAGAAGAAGGGTATGTCTCTTGATCCCTCCTATGTTGGCTTACGTTGAATCCCCTTAGGGGAGAAGCCTCTGGGACTCTATCCCTTGCAAGTCCTTTGCCAAACTGGAGCTTGATTCTTATGAATTGCAGGCCAGGACCTGTGGGCACTGGGAGGATGGCAGCAGTGGTTATTGGACCATTCTTGCAGGGTGGCCACCTCCGGCTGATTTGAACACTTATCAACTTCAGCAATCAGTGACAGTAACCTACTCTCCCTGGGAGAGTAGGAAAGATTTTTGGGATTGGGTGGTCCTGATTCCCATTGCTTTTCCTGTCCCTTTGGAAAGAGAAGTATGACTGGGTTTTCAGAGGCGACCTATATGGGTTCCTTCTAGGCTGCTGGCTTGTGCACACTTACAAGGGGTGGCCCTCATTCTCCATTTCCTGAAAAAGGGATTTCATTATCTCAGACTAGCAGTTGCTCTCTGTTCTGCATGGGATCTGAGAGCAAACTGGGCTTTAGCGCTCGTCCCTAGATCATTCTAAGGCACAGAAGGTCTATTTTGTAAGGGAATTATTCTGGATTCAGTCTCTCCATTCTACCTAGGATCTTCCCTTCTGGGCAGCTCCCGGGCAAAGATTATGGGTTTTCTCCTGTGTGGGAGTCACCCTTTTGATACCTGCTGAGTACAATGAGGTAGATTTTAAAAGTGTTGCTCGCACAAAAATGACCACATATGCGCCTATGCAAGCAACATGTGAGCAGTGCAAATTTTAAGAATTCGAGAAGTGTACGCACACATACCCATGCGCACGTCAAGAACAAAGGAGCGAAAAGGGGTGGGCATGGGCATTCTGGGGAGGGGCTAAGACCTACCCTCATAACTAAGAATTTTAAAAAAGCTGACCATGGCGCGGAAGTCTAGAGATCTCGAGTTTTAGGGCTTTCAGCACAGCATGAAGGTTCGTGGTCAAGTGGGGGGCTTACAGGAAGAAGAACCAGAGGGATCTTGAAGACCTCAATATCAACTTGACAAACTGGTGGACTAATTGGAAAAATGTTTTTTCCCTTGAGCAAGCATGTTTTAAAATCTGCTTGCATACGCGCATAAAAGCCGCTAAAGCCCTACCGGAAATACGCATGGAACATTTACTTGAGCTGCCTCTAAAGATTACGCGCACACATACGCGCAGTAGGGGAATTTAAAATGATACGTGCGTACTTGGGTTTATGGGCACATGCACGTTCCTTTTAAAATTAGCCAGTAAGTGCAGTGTTTGCGGATGACCGCTCTTGCCAGTCATTCTCGCATGCAGGACCCTACCTCAGTGGGGAGGGTTCTGGTCCACTTGCTTCCCAGTTGGCAGGTATTCCTTTCAACCTCTCACCATATCTGTGGCTGCATTAGGAGATGAGGGACCATGCAACAGAGGTGCTACATTTTGTTGCGGTGGCTTGCGAGCTATACTTCCCCCTTTTAGGGATAACCCTATCTGCAAGCAGGGAAGTCCTGGTTCAGGTAACCATTGTTCCATTTACTGGACCGCATGATTCCTTGGGGAAAGTATACATAATCCTGGCCTTGGATATTGATACCTAAGGCAGGTTGTTGGGCAGTCTGTTCCGAGATCAGACCGACCCTGCCCTGATACCCTTCAGATTACCAGGTCTGTAAAGGAATTCTGTTTCTATAGGGGTTTGCACTCGCGGTATCCCTGTTTTCTGTCATTTGGTGGATTTTCTTCCCCAAGAGGTTCACTCTCAGTTTCAGCTACTCCTACCATGCTGAGAGATCTACCTTGTTGGGGGGGGGGGGGGAGAGAGTAACTCCCTACTGCTATCAGCAGTGAGATGTTTGGTTGGGGTTGATAAATATAGCCTAATGGTTTTTTCTTATCCTCAGGTTCTGCCTCATTGTGTTCTTTGTTCCTTCTGACTTCCGGTCAGGATGTCAATGGGGAGGGGAAAAAAGCTATGGCATTCATGGTATATCTTAGTGTATACCTGCAGGGATTGGTACACTACCTTTTCCCTATTTTTCACCAAGTTCTGGACAGTACTGCTGTTAGTTTTTCATACTTCACTGGGTTGACCAAAGTGCCTTCCTGCTCACCTGAGCTATCCTGTGGCAGGATGGTTAGGCCTACCTTTGACAGGGTGAGGGCGGGTGAGTTTCAGGCCTAGCTTAACTCTCTACTCGGGAGTTTTTGGGCTAGCAATCCCGTTTTAGGGATTGCCTTTCGTTTTAGGGCTGACCTTACCTGCCCCTAGGGCAGGTAAGGTCAGCCTTAATCATTGGGTGCACTTTTGCTGGGCAGTCACATCGGAACCGATTCACATCGTGAATTCTTTTTTGTACGGCCCGATTGTGTTTTTTTTTATCGGCTGCGCCCAAGCCGATAAACAAAAAACCCACCCCGACCCTTTAAAACAGCTCCCTTAGCTTCCCCACCCACCCGACCCCCCCCCCAAAATGTTTTAAAATTACCTGGTGGTCGGGTGGGTGGGGGAAGCTAAGGGAGCTGCTTTAAAGGGTCGGGGTGGGTTTAGGGGTTGTTTTTGTGTGCCATTTTTCCCACCCCTCCCCCAAAATGATAAGAGAACCCCATGAACAATTTTGTGGGGTTTTCCTATCAGTTTCGGGAGCCCCCGATTTCTGACGACTTTGAAAATATTGTACAATATTTTTCAATTGTCAGAAATACGATTCACATCCCTAAACGGTATGTCAGTCCTCACAAAACCTACTCAACTCATCTGGGAGCTGGTTTCTCTATCTATTAGCTATATCATGGACTGCCTAAGGGGCAGGTTGATAACCACAGCTGCACATGCTCAGTAGGGCATGTTTGAAAACTCTAGAATCTTTGAGATCAATGTTCCAGACCTGGTTCTAGTATGGTGTCACCCATGTGTAAGGACTGACATCCTGCTATCCTTGGAGAACACCCGTTACAGGTAAGACATCTGTTTTATCCCTGGAAAGCTACTTAATTGGCCACGCAATTGGTTGTTGTCATCCAATGGTACCAATACAGAGTGTTTCTTCTTAGAAATCATTTTTTGAGATGTGCAGCCCCTCCCTTTCAGTCCTATAAAATGGCTTCAAATAAAAGCCAACTCCAAAAGGGGAAGAGTGATGGTTAGTGTGTCTGATTATCATACCTATTACAGCTGAGCAAAATAAAATGGAATAAGCACAAAGGATCTTAGATTGGGAAGAAGTGAAACAAAAGCCAGAGTTGAACTGGGGTGTATAGCATTACAAGATGAAGTAAATTGGGTAGACTACCTGGGTCTTATGGTCCTTAGTTACCATTACATTCCATTACATTGTAACATATGTTAAGTTATGTTACAATTATGTTCTGCCTTCCTCAAAAAAAGCATTCAACCCAAAGTGGTTTACAATAAGCAGGTTAATGCAAAAATCAGAAATAAAAAAACATGGAAAAGACTGACATGATAATGAATTACCATGTTTCTATACAGAGATCTTGCATTTGAATCTTTAAGGGGTGCTGACAGCCACATGTGCACAAAGGGCTGTGAACAATTCAGCCATGCCAGAAGCATATCTCGCAGGTGTGAATAGAAAGGGGGAAGGAGGAAGCTCTGTTTGAAATCATTGTTAGCTTGGCAAGTTTACAAAAACCCTTTCTTTGTGCAGTTATTTGGATACCATTGAGAGGTCATTATCCAACGGAGACATTTTACTCATTGAAAACATTGAAGAGACCGTCGAGCCTGTATTAGATCCCTTATTAGGCAGGAACACCATTAAGAAAGGAAAGTAAGTGCATTCTCTGAATAAAGTTACTAAATAAACTTATTATAGAATACAATAAGTTCTTTGTATCTATCTTCTGAAACTGTAAATAGTTTGTCAGGACCTATAAATGTAAGCAATGATTGCTGAAATATAATATAGTACAGTAAATATTATGTGATACATTTGCGAACAGTGAAAAATGTCAGATGACTGCAGTTAGCCTTAAGCGTAGGATTTCTTTTTCAGTTTGCTTTGTAAAACTCACAGCACATCTTCCTTTCAGGTATATTAAGATTGGTGATAAAGAAGTGGAGTACCATCCGGACTTCCATCTTATTCTGCACACTAAATTATTTAACCCACATTACAAACCAGAAATGCAGGCACAGTGTACGTTGATTAATTTCTTGGTAACCAGAGATGGGCTGGAGGATCAGCTATTGGCTGCAGTGGTGGCTAAAGAAAGACCTGATCTAGAAGAACTGAAGGTATGATCTTTGTCACTGTGACAAACTAAACAATATATAGATGTAATTAATCAAGAGCATCAGCCCTAAATTCAATGCATGCCTAAATGTTCCAAGCTGAGAATGCTAATGTCTTAACTGCAACAGTACAAGTCTTACTCCCACACTTAATTAAGTCTTGGTCCATCAAGCTAGGGTAAGAAAACATAGTAGAAATTTCATCTTTGAGAGACTTTCCTCACTCCAAATGATGTCAAATCTTGGTGTACTGTGCTGTTTGTAGATCTCACTCTACATGCGAAACTGGCCCCTAAACCCTAAAAGGGTTAAAGGGGCTCTTAGGGAAGATAAGGCCATTGCAGAAAGACTAAATGAATTATTTGCTTCCGTGTTTACTGATGAGGTTGTTGGGGAGATACCAGTTCCGGAGATGGTTTTCAGGGGTGATGAGTCAGACGAACTGAACGAAATCACTGTGAACCTGGAGGATGTAGTAGGCCAGATTGACAAACTAAAGAGTAGCAAATCACCTGGACTGGATGGTATGCATCCTAGGGTACTGAAGGAACTCAAAAATGAAATTTCTGATCTAATAGTTAAAATTTGTAACCTATCATTAAAATCATCCATTGTTACTTGAAGACTGAGGGTGGCCAATGTAACCCCAATATTTAAAAAAGGCTCCAGGGGTGATCCGGGTAACTATAGACCAGTGAGCCTGACTTCAGTGCTGGGAAAAATAGTGGAAACTATTCTCATGATCAAAATCGTAGAGCATATAGAAAGACATGGTTTAATGGAACACAGTCAACATGGATTTACCCAAGGGAAGTCTTGCCTAACAAATCTGCTTCATTTTTTAAAGGGGTTAATAAACCTGTGGATAAAGCTGAACCGGTAGATGTAGTGTATTTGGATTTTTAGAAGGCGTTTGACAAAGTCCCTCATGAGAGACTTCTAAGAAAACTAAAAAGTCATTGGATAGGAGGCAATGTCCTTTCGTGGATTACAAACTGGTTAAAAGACAGGAACCAGAGAGTAGGATGAAAATGGTCAATTTTCTCAGTGGAAAAGGGTAAACAGTGGAATGCCTCAGGGATCTGTACTTGGACTAGTGCTTTTCAATATATATATTAGGGATGTGAATCGTTTTTTGACGATTTAAAATATCGTCCGATATATTTTAAATCGTCAAAAAATCGTTAGGGCCACGATACAATACCAATTCCCCCGATTTATCGTTAAAAAATCGTAAATCGGGGGAAGGGGGAGGGCAGGAAAACCGGCACACTAAAACCCCCTAAAACCCACCCCCGACCCTTTAAATTAAATCCCCCACCCTCCCGAACCCCCCCCCCCCATGCTTTAAATTACCTGGGGATCCGGCGGTGGTCCAGAACGGTGGCGGTCCGGAACGGCCCCCTCAATAGAATCGTGTTGTCTTCAGCCGGCGCCATTTTTCAAAACGGCCACCGCAAAATGGCGGCGGCCATAGACAAAAACGATTCGACGCAGGAGGTCGTTCCGGACCCCCGCTGGACTTTTGGCAAGTCTTGTGGGGGTCAGGAGGCCCCCCCAAGCTGGCCAAAATTTTCCTGGGAGTCCAGCGGGGTTCCGGGAGCGATTTCTTGCCGCGAATCGTTTTCGTACGGAAAATGGCGCCGGCAGGAGATCGACTGCAGGAGGTCGTTCAGCGGCGGTCCGGAACCCCCGCTGAACGACCTCCTGCAGTCGATCTCCTGCCGGCGCCATTTTCCGTACGAAACGATTCGCGGCAAGAAATCGCTCCCGGAACCCCGCTGGACTCCCAGGAAACTTTTGGCCAGCTTGGGGGGGCCTCCTGACCCCCACAAGACTTGCCAAAAGTCCAGCGGGGGTCCGGAACGACCTCCTGCGTCGAATCGTTTTTGTCTATGGCCGCCGCCATTTTGCGGCGGCCATTTTGAAAAATGGCGCTGGCTGAAGACAACACGATTCTATTGAGGGGGCCGTTCCGGACCGCCGCCGTTCTGGACCACCGCCGGATCCCCAGGTAATTTAAAGCATTTGGGGGGGGGTTCGGGAGGGTGGGGGATTTAATTTAAAGGGTCGGGGTGGGTTTTAGGGGGGTTTAGTGTGCCGGCTCACGATTTTAACGATTTTTCACGATAGTTTACACACCCAAACGGCAACAATACGATTCCCTCCCCCTCCCAGCCGAAATCGATCGTTAAGACGATCGAGGACACGATTCACATCTCTAATATATATAAATGATCTGGAAAGGAATACGATGAGTGAGGTTATCAAATTTGTGGATGATACAAAATTATTCAGAGTAGTTAAATCACAAGTGGATTGTGATACATTACAGGAGGACCTTGCAAGACTGGAAGATTGAGCATCCAAATGGCAGATGAAATTTAATGTGGACAAGTGCAAGGTGTTGCATATAGGGAAAAAAGGAAAATTAGTTTCTTACCTGATAATTTTCATTCCTGTAGTACCACGGATCAGTCCAGACACCTGGGTTTTGCCTCCGCACCAGCAGATGGAGACAGAGCAAGATTTTGATTGGCTCAGCCCTAAATATATATATATAGCAGCTTGCCAGCCTCATCCTCTCAGTCTTACGTAATGTCAAAGCAGAATGAACAAACCAAACAGACTATCTAACTAAATCGGCCCTAAAAAACCCAAGGCCAAGTTCAAACCCCCAACTGGAACAAGACTCCCAGAACCAAAGGAGTGAACAATGGAACATAAAACTACGAGCGGACTCTCCGTTACTTCAGAAGATACACGCAAACACACAGACAGACGAACCAAGGGCGGGTCCCTGGGCTGATCCTTGGTACTACAGGAACGAAAATTATCAGGTAAGAAACTAATTTTCCTTTCCCTGTATGTACCTGGATCAGTCCAGACACCTGGGACGTACCAGAGCTAACTTACCTAGGGTGGGGCCCAGAGAGTCCCGCTCGAAGAACTCCCTCACCAAAACCACCCGAAGTTGTAGCCTGAACATCCAAATGATAATGCCTCGCAAAAGTATGCAACGATTTCCAAGTAGCCGCCTGACAAATTTCCTGAGGCGACACTTGTGAGGATTCCGCCCAAGAGGTGGCCTGAGACCGCGTTGAATGAGCCCGAATACCCACAGGGGGAGGTTTCCCCCGTAGTAAGTATGCGGTGCCAATGGCTTCCTTGAGCCACCGAGCGATCGTAGTTTTGGAGGCCGCACTTCCTCTCTTGCGACCCGTACACAAAACAAACAAATGGTCAGAAATGCAAAAGGGATTCGTAACCTCAAGATACCGCAGTAAGGCCCTACGAACATCCAGTCTCTGTAAATCTCGCGCCCTAGGATCCGACCGCTCCCCTTCCGGAAAAGAGGGAAGCTCCTCCGACTGATTCAAGTGAAAAGCTGACACTACCTTAGGTAAAAAGGAAGGGACTGTCCGCAGAGAGACCCCAGAATCCGAGATACGCAAGAACGGCTCCAGACAGGACAAAGCTTGCAATTCCGAAACTCGCCAAGCTGAAGTGATCGCGATGAGGAACACCACTTTTAGAGTAAGATCCTTTAAAGTCGCCCGCTTGAGAGGTTCAAAGGGCGATAAACTTAAGGCCGAAAGCACCCAATTGAGGTTCCAGGACGGACAAGGGTGGTGTACGGGAGGACGTAAATGCTTAGCCCCTCGAAGAAAATGCACGATATCCGGATGTAGAGCCAAAGACACTCCTTGAACCTTTCCTCTAAGACAACCGAGCGCTGCCACCTGGACCCGAAGGGTACTACAAGAAAGTCCTTTCGAGAGACCCACCTGAAGGAAAGCTAGGATTTGAGAAACCGCAGCCTTCATAGGATCCACCCCGTGATCTCTACACCAGTCCTCAAACACCGACCAGACCCACACATAGACCAAGGACGTAGACTGCTTCCTAGACCGTAACAGCGTGGCTATAACCGCATCCGAATATCCTTTCGCCTTCAAGCGTTGCCTCTCAAAAGCCATGCCGCGAGACAAAAGTGATCCGCCGCCTCCAAACAAACGGCACCCTGACGGAGCAGAGCCGGGAAGTCCCAAAACCGAATGGGCGGCTCGACCACTAACAGCAGGAGATCCGCAAACCATGGCCACCGAGGCCATTCCGGTGCTACTAGGATCACGTCCGTGGGATGCAGTTCTACACTTCGAAGCACCTTGCCAATCAGAGGCCATGGAGGGAACACGTACAGTAGCACGTCTGTGGGCCATGGCAGCACCAACGCATCCACCCCCTTCGGCCCCTCTTTCTCTCCGACGGCTGTAAAATCGCAGAGCCTTTGTGTTCTGAAACGTGGCCATCAGATCCATGTGAGGCATGCCCCACCTGCTGCAGATGAGTTGGAAAGCTTCCTCTGCTAGCTCCCATTCCCCGGGATCTAGGTGATGTCAACTGAGGAAGTCCGCCTGAATATTGTCAACCCCAGCGATGTGAGAAGCCGCAATGCTGCTGAGATTCTTCTCTGCCCAGCACATCAAGGGTCACGCTTCCGTCGCCACCAGCTGACTCCGTGTCCCGCCCTGGTGATTGATGTACGCTACCGTAGTTGCATTGTACGACAACACTCTGACCGTCTTCCCCTGAATCAGTGGAAGGAAGGCGTGAAGCGCCAAAGCTACTGCCCTGGTCTCCAAGCGATTTATGGACCTCTGAGACTGCGCTCGGGACCACCTGCCCTGCACCGAATGCCCAAGACAGACCGCTCCCCAGCCGGAAAGACTGGCGTCCGTGGTGACCACCGTCCATTCGGGCATCACTAGAGACACCCCAGACGTCAAGTGATCCGACACGAGCCACCAAGGGAGACTGGCCCTCGCCTGGTCCGTAAGCGGAAGCGGTAGGTGGAATTGTTCCAACACAGGCTTCCAGCGGGACAGTAATGCTGACTGCAACGGTCGTAGATGCGTGAAAGCCCAGGGCCCCAAAGTTATCATGGACGCCATGGATCCCAAGACCTGCAGATAATCCTGCACCCGAGGCATTGATAAGGCAAGAGGCGGCGCACCTGAGACTGCAGCTTGACCACCCTCTCCTGGGTGAGAAACACTTTTCCCTGCTTCGTATCGAATAGCACCCCCAGAAATTCCAAGGACTGAGTAGGGGTCAAGTGACTCTTGGCAAGATTGACCAACCACCCGAGAGAGCGCAAGAGCTGTAGAACCCTGGCGACCACCTTCCGACACAGCAACTCCGACTTCGCCCGAATCAACCAATCGTCCAAGTAGGGATGCACCAGAAACCCTTCTCTCCTGAGTTGAGCCGCCACTACCACCATCACTTTGGTGAACATGCGCGGCGCGGTGGCGAGACCGAACGGAAGAGCTCAGAATTGATAATGCCTGCCCAGGATGCAGAATCTGAGAAACCTCTGATAAGACGGCTGAATTCCTATGTGCAGATAGGCTTCCGTGAGATCCAAGGAGGCCAGAAATTCGCCGGGACGAACCGAGGCAACCACCGACCGGATCGTTTCCATTTTGAATCGTGGAATCCGTAGACACCTGTTGGCCCCCTTTAAGTCCAGGATCGGTCTGAAGGTTCCCTCTTTCTTGGGCACTACGAAGTAAATGGAGTATCGCCCCGTGCATTGCTGTTCGGGAGGCACGGGAGTGATTGCCTCCAAGTCTTCTAGGCGCTGCAGAGTGTCCTGCACTGCCTCGCGCTTCTCTCAATATTCGCAAGGGGAAACGAGAAACTTGTCTGTGGGAATCTGTACAAAATCTAAAGCGTAACCTTGACTTATCACGGTGAGGACCCACTGGTCCGACGTTATCTTGGCCCATTCCTCGACAAAAAACGATAGCCTGGCCCCCACGTTTGGGACCAGGCGAGGAACCTGCCCTGAGGAACAGGCCACACGAGCCTCATTGGGAAGCCTTAGCCCCCGTTCCCGCTGGGGCCCCGCTCTGCCTCCCAAAACGTCTGCCACGAAAGGGCTGCGGCCACGACGACTGCCGCGCCGAGCTTGAACGGTAGGACGTGCCAGACGACCTCGCTGGTCTAGACTTCCTATTCCCTCGAAACCGGTGCTTATTCGAATAGGAACTCCTAGGCCGAGGCCTGTCCTCCGGTAATCGAAAAGCCCTGTTTTCCCGTAGAGATTGCATGAGATCATCCAACTGTTTGCCAAACAACAACTTCCCCTTGAAGGGGAGAGAGCCAAGGTGGGCCTTTGACGAACCATCTGTAGTGAGGGAGTGCAGGTGGCATACTAGGTTACATGGCAGTGTCAGCAAAACTTTTCTCTGTCTCCATCTGCTGGTAGGAGGCAAACCCAGGAGTCTGCACTGATCTGTGGTATTCCAGGAATGAAAATTAGCAGGTAAGAACCAATTTTCCTTTCCTTAACTCCAATGAGGTTTCTCAGTAGCTTTATGTCACATATTTTTCTATCAAGGTTTTGTGGCATTGATTTTTCCTCACCATATCAGAGAAGCAAACCAATGGCTTCAGTTGGTGCTCCTCATGCAAACTGAAAGATGTCCAAAATGGATCAACATAAGGATTGCAATAGATATTTGGCCCTAGATCACGATGTCTTTAGCTGTGCCATCTATGCTAAGATATCATGTAGATCCTCAAGCTGCAAAGACTGAAGCTTGCATCTTCAAATTGATGCCAAAGATTGATGCACCTTCACCAGCACAAATAGTATGAACTTTCAAGAACCCAGGGACCGCACCTTGAGTACCGTGAACAGTTCTGGTTTGTCCATCTCAAAAAATATATAGTGGGACTAGAAAAGGTATGGAGAAGGGCAACCAAAATGATAAAGTGGATGTAACAACTCCCCTGTCAGAATAGGCTAAACAGGTTAGGGCTCTTCAACCTGGAGAAGAGACGACTGAGATGATAGAAGTCTATAAAATTATGAGTGGGGTGGAATGGGTAAATAAGAAACAGTTATTTACCCTTTCTAATAAAACTGGGACTAGGAGACATTTCATGATGCTACTAGCTAGCACTTATAAACAAAATGGCTAAAGTATTTTTTCACTCCATGCACAAGTAAATTGTGAAATTTAACATAATATAGTAACATAGTGATGCTGGCAGATAAAGACCAAATGGTCCATCTAGTCTGCCCAGCAATTTACTAATGGTAGTAACTGCCATTCCATGCAAGGTACCCTATGCAGTCTCTTACGGATAGTAACTGCCAGAGGATGTGGTGCCAAGGATTTGTTACCAAAGGATATAGTGAAAGCAGTTAGCATAGTTTGGTTTAAAAATGGCCTAGGCAAGTTCCTGGAGGAAAAGTCCATAAACCAATATTAGCCATGTAAACTTAGTAAAGCCACTGGTTATGAGTGAAAGAATTGGATCCATTCTCTGGGATCCTGCCAGGTACTTGCGACTTGAATTGACCACAGTCTGAGACCGGATGCTGGGACTGATGAATCTTTGGTCTTGCCCCTTATGGCATGTAAATTATGTTCTGCTCCTTTGGAGCTTTCAAATCGTTCAGAACTAGGGCTGGGAAATAGCATCAGGGGCCTAAATTCACAACTACCTGGAGATTTTCCTTCTATTTTATATACTCTCCCAACTACTTTAGTCCAGTCAGTGCAGTGAAAATCCTTTGCTGGGGTCATGCAGTGGGGCTCTTTACAAAACCTGCCATTTGGGCAAGACATGCCAAGTAAAATCAAAGGGTAAGCTCTCTGGAACGGGCAATTGCAGCCATTAGAAATGCACAGCACCAAAGTATGTACTGTTTGGCTGTAAGTGCCCGCCCTAGAGATCTTATACTTTGATTTAACATGGCATACCATGCCCAAATGGCCTTGAATGTGAAATTGTGCCAAAATCAGGATGCCCAGTGCCAGTTTTGCATGCAAGGTCATTTTGTTCACACTCCTTCCAACTTCAAGCACTTATCTCTTTACTCCTGTTTTAAAGCACATTTTAAAGCACTTTCTGCCTTAGTATGGAGTTTTTAGGTTAAGTCACATTTTAGCACATTTTTCATTTAGTGCGCTTTTTTAACTCCTGCTCATTTTGCATCCCATTAGCTTAACTCATCCCACTCAGATCCACATTTTTAACACGTGTGTTAAGCAAAACCCGTGCTAAGATTTAACTCCAGTTTAATGTGGGTTTTATAACAGCGGTCTCACTATGAGCTTATATGATTCGTGATTCCATTGTGCTGATATTCAAGAACATTTAGCAATTGCTCAGTTTTATATAGTGCCTCCCAAAGAATACGTGCTAAGTCATTTCACTTTTTCATTTGTCTGGGAAATGATGCTGCAGGCTAATCTCACTAAACAACAGAATGAGTTTAAGATTGTCTTGAAAGAACTAGAAGACTCGCTATTGGCCCGACTCTCTGCAGCATCAGGAAACTTTCTAGGAGACACAGCACTGGTGGAGAACCTGGAGACAACCAAACAGACAGCCTTAGAAATTGAGGAAAAAGTAAGAAATATTTTAGTAACGAGTTGTTCTATCTGTCTGTATTCTTCCAGTGCCTCACTTCTTCCTATACAAATCCATAGAGCGCTTTGTTCCCACTTACACACATACCCTTAATAAATAAATAAATAGTAAATAATAAAACACACTGAATTGTAGAATGTGTCAGCAAATAAGGACTCTATAGCCCATCTAGTCTGCCCAATTTCTATAGCTTAATTTGTAGACAAATAGGAAGTAGAACTGTGGAGTGGGGGAAAGGAGAAAGAATGAGGCCTTGGCCTAGTGTGATCTGTGCAAGGGTCAGGGCCAGGAACTCTCTCCTCCTTACCCTGTTGATCCTCCCTCCCCATCCATCACCAGTGTTCAACCTCCAGCTGTTCTATGCCCACCAGAACTGATTTACACCATTGGCACTGCTTCACCGACTCAGATCCAAGAAAAAAGGCAGCAGAACACTGTTCTAGGTCATTCCACCAGAAATTTAAGCCCTAAGTAACAGACACAAAAGGAGTAAAGAATTAACACTATTTTGAAACTTGTGAGCAATAGCATAGTAGCAGGATTGAGGCCTTGATGACTGGCATTACTGATCACAAGTTTCAAACTTGTGCTAATTCAACCCCTTTTTGTGTCTTTTATGTGCTGCAGTGTCTGCTTCAGGATCACACTTCCCCTCCTGTACCCTGAAGAACAGGAGGGGAGGGGGCAAAACTTCTGCTGCTGCTCATCCCCCTCTTTCCTGTAGGGTGCCTAAAGGGAAGGGACTGGAACAGAACATTCCTGCTCCTCTTTTTGTCTGCACCACCTTCCCAGGAAGCCATCCCATGTATCTGTAAATTGTTGTGATCTTTACATGGAACGACGGTATATAAAATGTCAAAATAAATAAATATCTACCACTCTTTTTGTGAAGAAATATTTTCTGATGTTTCTTCTGAGTTAACCTCTTTAAAACCTGAGACTTTCTCACTCCCATCTATAGAAAACCTTATAGTGCCTCCATCTTTTCTCCTGTCTATAACTACTTCTTGCACACAGTTTCTTTCCATGGAAAGAGTTTTAATGTAGATGAGAAAGTGGATATGAATGCACTTTTATTACAGTAATACATTAATGAAAATATTTATTTTAGGTGAAAGAAGCTAAACTTACAGAAGTTAAAATAAATGAGGCCAGAGAGAATTACAGAGCAACTGCTGTGAGAGCATCCTTGTTATATTTTATACTTAATGATCTCAACAAAATCAACCCCATATACCAGTTCTCACTAAAGGTAATGTAAAAAAATCCATTTATGTATTCTTTGAGCATTCACTCTCCCCCTTCTCAGACATACAAGGGTCAGCATAGGTGCCCTTGTTGTCCAAGGACCACAGAGAAAGTACCCAATGAGACTGATTCTCTCAGCATCACACTAATGCCAAGAGAATCATTTTTCCTCTTCCTACTACTACTACTAAACATTATTTATATAGTGCTATTAGATGTACACAATGCTGTACCAATACACATAAATAACAGTGCCTTCCCAGTAGAGCTTAAGTCTATTCAAGATAGACAAACAGGACAAGTAAGATGTTACGCCCCTCACTTCTGATCCAAAGTGACTCTGACATAGCCTCCGGCAGCATGTTAATCCAAGGACCCCAGATAGAACTTCCTCCATCTCTGGACTGCCTTTATAGGTCCCCTTGCCGGGACTTCCTGTGGTGCTGGCTGTTGATGTCACATCCTCCAGGAGTATATAAGGAATTATATTGCAACCAGCCAGCACCCCAGCCATAGGTTTCTGGGTGCCCTTGTGATCTACTGTGTGATGCTATCATTGTTCTGTGGTTCTTGTTCCTCTGTGCTCTGTTGTCCAATTCCTTGCCCATCTGCTCTTGTTCTAGTTCCTGCTTGTTCCTTTCCTTGCTTGTCCTGATGGTCCTGTCTGTTTTGTTTGTCTTGGACTGACTTCCTGGATCCTAACCCTGGCCTGGCTTCTGTCCTTCTGTTGTTTGCTGCCTGCCCTGACCTCTGGCTTGTTACCTGTTCTGTTCTCTGCTGCCTGCCTTGACCCATGCTTGCCTGGACTCTTCTTTTGGATTGCCCTGGGGACCCACCTAAATCCTGCCAGCTCCTGGAACCCAAGGGCTGAACCTGTGGGGAATGGGGCTGGTATAGGCAAAGCTCCAGTTGGTCCTGCTACAGGGTTTCTCCGCTAACTGATGGGGTGGGCTTAATGGGCTTGCTTACTAGGCAGTGTCAACCACCCCTCTGCATTAGGGGGTCCACTTCAACAGGTGTTTCAGTTTGCTGAGGTCATGGACCTGGTGGTTCTGTCTGCCATGCAGGCTATCCCTGGTATGGCCCAACGAATTCTGCAGCAGCAAGAGGTCCCCAATCAGGCAACTGGAGTACTGGACCAGCTGGTCAGCCAGTTAGACTCCCTGCCTCCCTTGCAGCCCACTCCACCTCTTATGGTGCCTCCACCTATAGTGCCACCTGTACCTAGGCCAGTTCCACAGCTTCTTCCACTTCCACGGAAAGCTCTCCGCTGGAGCTTCCTCAATCAATGCTGGAAGCACTTCAACCTCCAAGCTGTTCTCTTCCCTACAGACAAGACCAAGGTCACCTTTATCCTAACTCAGCTCAGTGGTGCCATTCTAAGAACATAAGAACATGCCGTACTGGGTCAGACCAAGGGTTCATCAAGCCCAGCATCCTGTTTCCAACAGTGGCCAATCCAGGCCATAAGAACCTGGCAAGTACCCAAAAACTAAGTCTATTCCATGCTACTGTTGCTAGTAATAGCAGTGGCTATTTTCTAAGTCAACTTAATTAATAGCAGGTAATGGACTTCTTCTCCAAGAACGCATCCAATCCTTTTTTAAACACATCTACACTAGCTACATTAACCACATCCTCTGGCAACAAATTCCAGAGTTTAATTGGGCGTTGAGTGAAAAAGAACTTTCTCCGATTAGTTTTAAATGTGCCACATGCTAACTTCATGGAGTGCCCCCTAGTCGTTCTATTATCCGAAAGAGTAAATAACCGATTCACATTTACCCGTTCAGACCTCTCATGATTTTAAACACCTCTATCATATCCCCCCTCAGCCGTCTCTTCTCCAAGCTGAAAAGTCCTAACCTCTTTAGTCTTTCCTCATAGGGGAGCTGTTCCATTCCCTTTATCATTTTGGTCACCCTTCTCTGTACCTTCTCCATCGCAACTATATTCTGGCTTGGGCTTCCCCACTCTGGGAGAGAGATGACCTGCTCCTCTCTAACTTAGGTCACTTTTTTGCTGAATTCTGCCTGATCTTTGACCAGCCCGGTTGATCCTTGTTGGCAGCATCTGCGCTGTTACAGATTTGGCAAGGCTCCAGCTGGGTAGGGGAGTATACCATCTACTTCTGGTCTTTGGCTTCGGAGATCGAATGGAGGGAGGACAGCCTGACAACTGTCTTTTGTCAAGGTTTCTCTGAGGCTATTAAAGATGAACCGGCAGGCCAAGACATAACTTTCTGAACATACCCAGATCAGTCCAGACCAGTGGGTTGTGCATTCCTACCAGCAGATGGAGTCAGAGAACAAAAACTTTGGGCACTGCTACATAACCAAGAGTGCCACCCGCAGTCCCTCAGTATTTCTCTGACTCCAGCAGATGGTAGAGGTGCACTCCTGCAGTCTGTTAGTTAGTAAAAAAAAAAAAAAAAAGAGAGACAGCTAGTTAGTAGTTACTGACTTTGCTTCCTGAGGTGTTAGGCACCTTCGTGGGCCATCCCTCAGTAGAAGCCGGGTGTCCGGGGGGTTGGACACTCCTGCCTGAGCTTCACCCGCAATGGTCCAGTGGGTTCGATATCCATGGGCTCCTGGTTCCCTCAACCACTGAAGAGGCTCCCTTTCCTCTGGTTCTCCTCAGATTCCTTGGATAGCTGAGTAAAGTTTAAAAAAAAAAAAAAAAAATATATATATATATATATATATATATAAAATATAAAGTATAAAGGAAGTAAGATCTTCTCAAGGTAAGAGGAGTCTGATTTGGGGACGGACCAGGCCGTTTTTTTCCGGCACTCCAGTTGTCGACATCCCGGGGCTCCGGGTAGCTCGGCGGGGGGGGGGGGGGGGGGGGGGGCCTTCATGCGCGCAAGGTAGGCTGCATTTTCCTGCTCGCAACTCTCATCAGCGGGCCATTGTGAGGGCATTTTCGCGCCTGCAAGGAATTGTTTATTTTTGGCTCCATCTGCCGCACGGAGGCTCCTCGACCGGAAATTTCCCCCTTTGACGACGACCGCATGGCTGTGTGGGCCAGCTCATAGCGCCCTGAGTAAAAATGTGTGTGTGTGGGTGAGAATGGAAGCTTGAATATGTGGGTGAATGGGAGCTCGAATGTGTGTATGTGTGGTTGAGAATGGGAGCCTGGGTTTGTGGGTGGGTGAAAATGGGAGCTTGAATGTGTGTATATATGGGTGAGAATGAGAGCCTGGGTTTGTGTGGGTGGGTGAGAATGGAAGCTTGAATATGTGGATAAGAATGGGTGCTTGAATGTGTGTATGTGTGGGTGAGAATAGGACCTTAAATGTGTATATGTATGGATGAGAATGGGAGCTTGAATATGTGTGGGTGAGACTGGGAGCATGGGTTTGTGGGTGAGAATGGGAGTCTGGGTTTATGTGTGTGGGTGAGAATGGGTGCCTGGATGTGCGTCTGTGTGTGCATAAGAATATAAGCCTGGGGAAGGGTGAGAAAGTGAGAACTTGTATGTGTGTCTGCAGAGAATGTGAGCTTGGGGGGGGGAGGGAGAGCAAGTGAGAGTGACAGCTTGAGTGTGTGAGAGGGAGTCTGTGAGAGAAAGCGTGTGTGTGTGTGTGGAAGGGAAGAAGACAGTAATAGAAGAAAGACACTGAAAAGGAATTAGGAAATGAGCTATAAGGGAAAAAATGGGAAAAAAAGACTGGGACCAACTGATTAGAAAAATACAAAGATCAGACAACAAAGGTAAAAATATATATCTATATTTTGAGATGTTAGCAAAAAAAGATGTCTGGGGGGGATTCCATCCCCCCAGACCTGAGACAGGAACCCTGCCTTCCAACTTTTAGAAAAAGACTAAAGACCTGGTTATTTATGAAAGCCTTTCCAGACAACAATCAAACCCAAAATCAATATAATTAACTCAGAACACCCTTCAGGATAATCAACAGTTTTGACAATCCCATCAATTGTACAATCCCTTTTAAACTGGCAGGCTTTCCCAGTTATTCTCCACTGTTAAATTACTATCTCCTTTTCTTCTGTTCCAAGTTGTAATATGTCCCTGTTTTATTGTAACTGCAATTTTTCCCTTCTTTTAGCACTTGTTAATGTTTTTTATCACTTTATTGTTGTTCACTCCTTGTTATTTGTAAACCGGCATGATGCGATTCCCTTCGCGAATGCCGGTATAGAAAAAACTCAAATAAATAAATAAATAAATAAATAAAATGCCGACATGCAGTGCGGCAACACAGGCCCTGGATTCTTTTTCCCTCTGTGCGGCCTTTACTTTGGGGCAGGAGGGAACATCTTTGGGGGAGAGGCCTGACAGGCAAGGGCTTTGTTCCTCAGGGCCAATGCCTCCCTCAGCAGAAGAGGAGGAGGGCTCATGGCGAAGGTCACGGGAGGAGGATGCCCCTCCCATTCTATCCCCTGTAGAGCAGGTTTGCTCCTGTAGGGATGACTCTGTGCTACCGGACCCCCCAACTGAGGGGGTGACGACTTGGGGGAGTTCTGTCCAGAGTTTGTGCTGCTGCTGCACCAGGTGTTCCTGCTGCACCAGGTGTTCCTGGCTAGGAAACAGGTGATACTGAAGAGAGCAGCATGGCCGGATGTTCTGTCGGAGCCTCCACCCAAGGGGGTATCCACAGGGCCCCCGGTCCTTCAGCAACCTTCAGGGGTTTGGCAGGGGGCCCGAGTTGAGGATAGGCTGCCGGCCCCGCTCGGGGATACCACGGTATCCAGAGTAGATAAGGATCTGGGACTCAACCATGATATGGGTGATGGGAACCAGGACGACCTGGACCCAGATTAACTGCCACCCTCGGAGGGCGATGATCCCAGTGTGGGGCACTTGTTTAAGCATGAGGAGCTTTAGCCTCTCATCCCCCAGATCTTGGAGGTCCTGGGGATCAAGGTGTCGCAGGAAGAGTCAGTCAGCGAAGGTGTTAACCCGGTCCTGGATGGGATTCGGGGACTGACAACTTCCTTCCCGTTGCCAAAGAAGGTCCGCAAGCTGGTGACCCGGGAGTGGGACTCACCAGATGTGGGTTTGAAAGTGGGTAGAGCAATGGCGAAACTTTACCCCCTATCGCAAGATGTTTTGGATCTCCTGAAGGTACCGAAGGTGGACGTGGTGGTGTCTGCTGTGACAAAGAAGACCACCATTCCCATGGCCGGGCTGCTGCGCTGCAGGACATACAGGACCGGAAGCTGGAGATTCAGCTTAAGCGAGTCTTTGAGGTCTCCGCGCTGAGTCTCCGGGCGGCTATTTGTGCCAGCCTCATGGAGAGAGCCTGCCTTTGTTGGATCCAGGAGATGTCCACGGCTCCGAGTGCTGACGGTGGTGGGCCCTTGCAGGCCACGCGATTGGAGGCAGGTGTTGCCTATGTCGCAGATGCTTTGTATGATTTGGTTCAGATCTCAGCGTGTAGTATGGAATCCGCTGTCACGGCTTGTAGACTCCTCTGGTTGCGGAATTGGTCAGCAGATTTGTCTTCCAAGTCTCAGCTCTGTAACCTCCCCTTTAAGGGCATGCTTCTCTTCGGGGAGGACCTGGACCAATTGGTAAAATTACTTGGGGAGTCCAAGGGCAGCCGGCTTCCGGAGGATAGGAAACCTTCAGGGAAGGTTTTTCCCCCTCGAGCTCATTTTCGGGACTCTCGCAGATTTCGCATTGGTAGGTCTTCAGCTCCTTCAGGGTCCAGGCTGGCCCCAGGGCGTCAGCAGTCCTTTTGTGGAGGTCGTCACCCAGGCAGAGAGTCCACGGGACAGGGTGCTGGATGTGGAAAACCCTCCCAATGAAGCCAGGGCACCCCATTCCATCGTAGAAGCTGTCTGAGGCAGATTGTCAAGCTTTTATGCGGAGTGGGCAAGGATTACCTCGGACCGCTGGGTCTTGGAAGTGGTCCGGGACAGTTACGCTCTCGAGTTTTCGCGCCCAGTGTGGGAGGCCTTTGTGGAGTCTTGCGTAGCTTCGCGGGCCAAATGCAAGGTAGTGCAGGGACCCTACAATGGCTTCTCGACCGCAGGGCCATTGTTCCAGTTCCCCTAGCGGATCAGGGCAAGGGATAGTATTCGGTGTACTTTGTGGTTCCCAAGAAAGAGGGCACCTTTTGTCCCATTCTGGATTTGCAGAAGGCGAATTGGTGTCTGCGAGTCCCCTGTTTTCGCATGGAGACCTTGAGGACAGTGATGGCCGCTGTCCACAAAGGGGAGTTTCACTGAGGCATATCTGTACATCCCGATCCGCCAGGATCACCTGCGGTATCTCTGGTTCAAGGTGCTGGGACAGCATTTCCAGTTTCAAGCTCTTCCTTTCGGCCTGGCAACGGCTCCTCGTACCTTCACCAAGGTCATGGTGGTCATGGCGGCATTCCTGCGCAAGGAGGGAGTCCTAGTTCACCCATATCTAGACAACTGGTTGATTCAAGCGAAGTCACTGGAGGACTGTGAGAGATTGGTCCAGAGGGTGATGCTCACCTTGCAGTCGCTCGGCTGGGTCATAAATGTCCATAAAAGTCACTTGGAGCCCACTCAGTCGCTGGATTACTTGGGAGCGCTTTTCGATACCTCCCAAGGCAAAGTTTTTCTAGCATCGGACTGTGTGACGAGGTTGCAAGATCAGGTCATGGCCCTCCTTCAGAGGAAGGATCCAACGGTTTGGTATTACTTACAAGTCCTGGGATCCATGGCCTCCACCTTGGATTTGGTCCCATGGGTGGCTCATTTGCGGCCATTGCAGCGTGCACTGTTGTCGAGGTGGAGCCCAGTGTCGGAACAGTTCCATGTACCGTTGCCTCTGCTTCCAGAGTCCAGTATCAGTCTGTCGTGGTGGCTTTTGCGCAGCAACCGGGAACAGGGAGTGGATTTGGATCTGCCGAATTGGGTGGTTATCTCCACAGATGCCAGTCTGTCAGTCTGGGGAACAGTTTGCCTAAACAAATCCGCTCAAGGTCTTTGGTCCCCAACGGAAAGATCTTGGTGCATCAAATGCCTCGAGACAAGGATTTTCCGATTTGGCCCTGCAAGCATTTCTGCCCCTAGTCAAGAACAGAATGCTTCGAGTGTTCTCAGACAACGCGACGACGGTAGCTTACATCAACCGGCAAGATGGGACAAGGAGAGGAGTCTCGTGGTGGCACTCGAAGCAAGGCTTTTGTTCGCTTGGACGGAGTGCCATCTCAAAGAAATTGCCGCAGGGGTGGAAAATGTTCAGGTGGACTTCCTCAGAAGGCAACAGCTCATTCCGGGGGAGTGGGAGCTAGCTCCTGAAGCTTGGAACCTCATTTGCGCCAGGTGGGACGTACCTCAGTTGGACCTGATGGCAACTCGGGCCAATGCGAAGACAGAACGCTTTTTTAGTCATCGTCGAGAGGTGGGCTTGGTAGGATTAGATGCCCTAGTGTGTCCTTGGCCCATGGGAATTCTCTCTATGCCTTCCCCCACCTTGGCCTCTC
This sequence comes from Rhinatrema bivittatum, assembly GCF_901001135.1. Lineage (NCBI taxonomy): Eukaryota > Metazoa > Chordata > Amphibia > Gymnophiona > Rhinatrematidae > Rhinatrema > Rhinatrema bivittatum. The sequence goes on along the minus strand of NC_042618.1, from coordinate 164,773,105 downwards.
ATCGGTTGGCTTCTCCGACACATAGAGAGACATCCAGGCAGTGAGGGCTGGTGGCTTTGGAGTGACTGCATCGTCCATGGTTCGTGGACCTGGTTCGAATAACACTGAAAGGTCCCCTGCAGCTGGTTCATCTCCCGCGCCTGCTCCATCAGGGGCCCATATTTTCGGATCGGGAGGATCACTTTTCTCTTGCGGCTTGGCATTTGAGAGGCGACGATTGCGATTGAGGGAATATTCAGAGCAGGTCATTTCCACTCTTCTTCAGGCGCGTCGACCGGCTACTTCTATGGCCTATGTTAGGGTCTGGAAGCTGTTTGAGGCATGGTGCCTCCAGCGCTCCTTGGATCCATCGTCAACGGAGGTTCCCCAGGTGTTGGATTTCCTTCAACAGGGGTTGGCTAAGGGTTTGGTTTTCAATTCCTTTCAGGTCCAGGTAGCGGCCTTAGATGCCTTAAGGGGCAGGTTTCACGGTCTATCGCTGGCGGTTCACCCAGATATTTCATGGTTCCTCAAGGGAGTCAACATTTATGCCCTCCCGTCCACCCGTTATGTCCGGATTGGAACTTGAACCTGATGCTTCGTGGGCTTTGCGGAGCCCCCTTTGAGCCTTTACGCAGGGCTCTGATTAAGGATTTGACCTTGAAGACCATTTTCATGGTAGCCATTTGTTCTGAGCGACGGATTTCAGAGTTGCAGGCTTTGTCGTGTCGGGATCCTTTTCTTAGGATTTACGATGATAGAGTTTTGCTGTGCACGGTTCCTTCTTTCGTTCCCAAGGTGGTGTCTGTCTTTCATGTCAATCAGGCAGTGGATCTGCCAGGATTCCCGCAATGGTCCCGAGATTCCCCTCAGGAGAAGGAGCTTCATCTTTTGGATGTGTGTCACGTTCTTTTGCGCTATTTGGAGGTTACCAATGACTTCCGGCGGTCAGATCATCTGTTTGTCTTGTTCGGTGGACCTAAGAAAGTGACAAGGCTTCTAAGGCGAAGATTTTGCGCTGGATTAAGGAGGCTATCTGCTCGGCCTACGTTGCCCGAGGGCATCAGGTCCCCTTGGGTCTGAGAGCTCATTCCACTAGGGCCCAGGCTACCTCCTGGGCTGAGTGTCAGCTTCTGTCGCCACAGGAAACCCTCAGAGCGGCGGTTTGGTCCTCGCTTCACACTTTCACCAAGCATTATTGATTGGATGTTAGGGCGCAAGATGAATCATCCTTTGGTGAGAGTGTTCTGCGCATGAGTCTTTTGGGTTCCCGCCCAGTGTAGGGTGACTTGGGTATATCCCACTGGTCTGGACTGATCTGGGTATGTTCAGGAAAGGAAAATTGGTTCTTACCTGCTAATTTTCATTCCTATAATACCACAGATCAGTCTAGAGGCCCACCCCCATTTCAGATTCTGAAAGACTGCCTTGAGAGGTGATGCTTTACTGAAGAAAGAAATTTGTTTTCCTATTGCAGATGCTCTTGAAGGAGCAGTTTCCGAGGTGGTCTAGTGGTTTTTTGTTTTCTCCGTTATGGGTGAGGGGTTGGCTGTTGTGTTTTTGGGTTCCAACCCCCTTCGCCCTTTAGTAAGGTTAGTTGTTTGGGTTTGGGTGCAGGCCAATACTGAGGGACTGCAGGTGGCACTCTCAGTTATGTAGCAGTGCCCAAAGTTTTTGTTCTCTGACTCCATCTGCTGGTAGGAATGCACAACCCACAGGTCTGAACTGATCTGTGGTATTACAGGAACGAAAATTAGGTAAGAACCAATTTTCCTTTCTACTCTCGAGGCTCTCAACAGCCTGGTGACCCAGCTGGACATAAGGTTCAGAGAAACAGCAAGGGTGAGGAGTTCGGTTCGCCAGACCACATCGCAGATCTCCAACCTCCCTGCATTCTCCAGCTTCCCCAGGGAAGCTGTGGCTACCATATCTACAAAGGAGCCCTTGCAGATCAACAGGTGCCGGTTGTCACCTGAAGAGGAGGAGGAAACGTCTTGACCTATGCCTCTACTGTGGAGCCTTGGGGCACTTCGCTTCTTGCTACATGCACAAAGTCGAGAAATGCCAGAATCTAGGGTTGGTAGGGGAAGCCACCCTCTGTTGTTCTAGCTCATCCCCTCAGATGCTAGTCCCCATTTCCCTTGCATGGGAAGGATCCTGTATCCAACTGCAATCCTTTCTGGATACCAGCACAGTTGAGAACTTCATTGCCGAGAACATCGTATGCCTTCACCAGATCCCAATGGATACTCTTGTTAAATCGCTTACAGTGTCCTCTGTCACGGGAACAGTCCTATCCACCAGTCATGACCTGCTCTATGGCAGCCCTAAAAATGCAGACTAGCATGATTCACCATGAGCAAATCTTCTTTTATGTCCGCCCAGATGCACTTTACCAGGTTATTTTGGGTCTACCTTGGATAAAGCAGCATCAACCAGTCATTGATCGGGGCACCTTCTAGATATCCCAATGGGGTGTCTCCTGCTGGACCCACTGTCTCATACCAGTTTGGCTGAAGCAACTCTTAAGCCTCTGTTCCAGACACCCAGACTACCGGGCCCTTCCAGGATATCTTTTCGAAAAAAACACACTGATACGTTACCGCCACACTGAATTTAAGATTGTCCTATAGACCTGCTTCCTGGTAAATTACCACCCAGAAGTTGAGTTTATCTGCTGTTGGTACCCAAAACGGAAGCCATGTCTAAGTATATTCAAGAGAACCTGGACAGAGGAATTATCCACCCCTCCTCTTCCCCTGCTAAGACTGGATTCTTTATCATTGGCAAAAAAGATGGGTCCCTGCATCTTTGTATAGACTACCATGGCCTCCATGCCATTACAAGGAAAAACCGCTGCCCGCTCCCCTTGATTGCAGAACCTTTTGACCGCCTGCGGGGTGCACAAGTCTTTACCAAGTTGGATCTCAGGGGAGCTTACAAACTGATCTGGATTCGAGAAGGGAAGATCACATTTAATACCCACAACGGGCATTACAAATACCTGGTGATGCCCTTCAGCTTGGCTAAGCCCCACGGTATTCCAATCAATAGTCAACGAAATCTTCAGGGACCTTTTCTACTCCTGGTCATATACTTAGATGATATCCTCATTTTTTCCAAGTTTCTTTCCGCTCGCTACGACCATGTGAAGCAAGTTCTGTAGAGACTGCGCAATCATCATCTATATGCCAAACTAGAAAAATGTGAGTTTGAGAGAAGAGCTCCCCTTTTTGGGGAATATTTTCTCACAGGACAAGCAGGATGGTAGTCCTCACATATGGGTGACATCATAGGATGGAGCCCAATCACGGAAAACTTCTGTCAAAGTTTCCAGAACTTTGACTGGCCCCTACTGGGCATGCCCAGCATGGCACTAACCCTGCAGCCAGCAGGGGTCCCCCTTTAGTCTTCTTTTTTCTGCGCAGCAGTAGCCTCGCGGTTAAGAACCTCTGCAGAGATTCCTGAGAGGAATTTTCCTCACGGAATTGCTAAAAGTTAATTTGCCCCACAGGGTTCCCTCCTTTAACTTTTTTCAGACCGCGGTACTCCGGTAAGTTTTTACCCGTTTTCTGTCAATTACCGTCGAGTTTGGCCCTCGCGGCCTACTGGCCGTCGACCGTACCGCGGCTCGATTTTTTTCTATGACCATGGTGTCGGGGTTTCGTCGGTGCCCGGACTGTAACTCGCACCATGTCCATTACAGATCCCCATAAAGTCTGTGTAATGTGTCTTGGACGCGAGCACAATGTCTTGACCTGCACCAAATGTGCCCTAATGACACCAAAAGGTCGCAAGGCCAGAATGGAGAAAATGGAACTTCTCTTCCGTACTCAAACCCCGACTCCATCCATTGCATCGATGTCATCAGAACCGGCACCGTCAACTTCGTGCCAGCATCGACCACCGGCCGGTGACCGTCTGGCATCGACGACTTCTCGGCCTTCGACACCCTCTACTCCCCCACAGGACCGAGGGGATCTTAGGGAGAAACATCACCATTGGCACCGAAAGACTCGGACCATCGAGGGAGCGAAATCATCGACCTTGCCATCGTCTGAGCCGCCGTCGAAAAAACCCCGTCCAGAAAAGGCACCGATCTTTTCAGCGACCGGGTCACCGAAGCAACCCTCGCCCGACAGGGCATCGGGAGCCTCAATTCTGCCTTTAACGGTGGTCCCTCCGGCTATGCCTCTGCCTCCTTCTTCTGTTCCGGAGCCGGGACTGCTTGCTCCAGGTCTCCGACAAGAACTGGACCGGATGGCTCAGGAGGCCATCCACAAGGTGATGCAACGTCTTCAGGTTCCTCCGGCACAGACACCGGTACTGATTGCGGAACCGACCATCGACCCGATTCCAGCAGCATTGGCACCGCTGCTCTCCAGGATGGAAGCGCTTATGGCCGCTTTTCCACCGATGGACCCCGGGTCACCGATGACTCCGGAGCCCTCCTCGCTTACTCTGTCATCGGGAGGAGAAACACCGTTCCACATACCTCCATCGGGAGTTTTGCCTCAGCCATCGAGGCCAATACGGCCGTCCCCACCGATTCCGATACGTCCATTGGCGCCATCAAGCCATCCATCGTTGCTCTTGATGACCACGCCGGGGCCTTCCATGCCTTCATCGGTGCCTCCGGTTATTCCTTCGATGCCTTTGGAGCCTAGACCAGGGCCTTCAGGTATCCAACCACCCCATCTCCCTCTAGTCCCTAGAGGGACAGGTACTGATCCTTATGATACCTGGACTGATGACTCCTCACCAGACACTGATGATTTGCCATCACCACCTTCACCCACTGAGAGTAGAAAGTGTTCTCCTCCAGAAGACCCCTCTTTCATAAATTTTGTGAAGGAAATGTCTGAATTGGTTCCCTTCCAATTACAGACTGAACAGGACGATAGACATCAGATGATGGAGTTGCTACAATTCCTGGATACTCCCAAGGAAATAACCTCCATCCCTATCCACCAAGTTCTTCTGGACCTCCTCAAGAAGAACTGTGAACATCCTGGCTCCATTGCACCAGTCCACAGAAAAGCTGACACTGCCTATTTGGTGTAGTCAGCTCCAGGCTTTCAGAAGTCTCAATTGGATCACCAATCTGTGGTGGTTGAATCTGCGCAAAAGAGAGCAAAGAGGTCAAAACCTCACACTTCCTTTCCCCCTGGCAAGGAGCAGAAGTTTTTAGATGCCATTGGTCGCCAAGTCTTTCAAGGATCAATGCTGATTTCCCGAATTGCTGCTTATCAGCTTTATATGACCCAATATATTAGGGTCATTTTTAAGCAGATACAAAACTTGTCAGACTCCATGCCTCAGTCACTTCAAGAACAACTTCAAACCCTAGTTAACAAAGGTTTTGAGGCAGGCAAACATGAGATCAGATCATATTATGACATATTTGACACCGCAACCAGAGTATGTGCAGCTGCTATTTCAGCAAGACGATGGGCCTGGCTCAAGTCTTCAGACCTTCGCCCTGAAGCCCAGGACAGATTGTCCGACCTCCCCTGCGTAGGGGACAATCTCTTTGGCGAGCAGATTCAAAAGACAGTGGCTGAATTAAAGGATCATCATGAGACTCTAAGACAGCTCTCTTTGATACCTTCGGACTATCCTTCCAAACAGCCTTTCCGGAAGGACTCTAAAAAGACATTCTTCAGACCGAAGAAGTCCTACCTGCCACCAGCCAGATCCCGTTTGACGAGACCATTTCTCAAAGCACAGTCTCGTCAGTCCCGGAAACAAAAGCCACAAACAGCCCCCCAGCCAGGCCCTGCTTCTGGCTTTTGACTCTCGCATAGAGAGTAGCAGCCAGCTTCTGTTATCCCACATACCAGTGGGAGGTCGATTGTGCCACTTCAACAACAGATGGCACTCAGTCACCTCAGAACAGTGGGTTCTAGCGATTATAGCTCAAGGATATCATCTCAACTTTCTCTTCATCCCGCCGTATTCCCCACCTCTAATGACGTGGAAAACATCCGACCATTCACTGCTCCTGGAGCAGGAGTTCTCCCTCCTACTCCAGTCCGCAGCAATAGAACCAGTACCATCCCCTCAGCAAGGCCTAAGGTTCTATTCCCGGTACTTTTTAATCCCCAAAAAATCAGGAAGCGTTCGTCCAATCCTGGATCTACGAGCCCTAAACAAGTACCTCCAGAGAGAAAAGTTCAAGATGGTAACCTTGGGCTCTCTTCTTCCTCTTCTACAAAGAAGAGACTGGCTCTGCTCTCTAGACCTTCAGGACGCATACACTCATATCGCGATTATTCCATCTCATCGCAAATACCTGAGGTTTCTAGTAGGCCACAAGCACTATCAGTACCGAGTGCTTCCATTCGGCCTCGTGTCTGCACCACGAGTCTTCACAAAATGTCTCATCGTAGTTGCAGCCTTCCTCAGGACTCAAGGTGTTCACGTCTACCCTTATCTGGACAATTGGTTAATCAGGGCTCCGACTCAGCAAGCTGCTCTGTCGTCCCTACATCTCACCTTACACACTCTCATTTCGCTCGGATTTCTTGTCAATTACGACAAATCCTGCTTAGTCCCATCTCAAACCTTATCCTTCATTGGGGCAGACTTGGACACCTTGCAGGCAAAGGCTTTCCTACCTCGACAGCGAGCTCTCACTCTTGTGTCTCTGGCGGATCGGCTGCAGTCATAAGAACATAAGAAATTGCCATGCTGCGTCAGGCCAAGGGTCCATCAAGCCCAGCATCCTGTTTCCAACAGAGGCCAAAACCAGGCCACAAGAACCTGACAATTACCCAAACACTAAGAAGATCCCATGCTACTGATTCAATTAATAGTAGTGGCTATTCCCTAAGTAAAATTGATTAATAGCCAATAATGGACTTCTCCAAGAACTTATCCAAACCTTTTTTGAACCCAGCTACACTAACTGCACTAACCACATCCTCTGGCAACAAATTCCAGAGCTTTATTGTGCGTTGAGTGAAAAAGAATTTTCTCCGATTAGTCTTAAATGTGCTACTTGCTAACTTCATGGAATGGCCCCTAGTCCTTCTATTATTCGAAAGTGAAAATAACTGAGTCACATCTACTCGTTCAAGACCTCTCATGATCTTAAAGACCTCTATCATATCCCCCCTCAGCCGTCTCTTCTCCAAGCTGAACAGCCCTAACCTCTTCAGCCTTTCCTCATAGGGAAGCTGTTCCATCCCCTTTATCATTTTGGTTGCCCTTCTCTGTACCTTCTCCATCGCAACTATATCTTTTTTGAGATGCGGCGACCAGAATTGTACACAGTATTCAAGGTGTGGTCTCACCATGGAGCGATATAGAGGCATTATGACATTTTCCATTCTATTAACCATTCCCTTCCTAATAATTCCTAACATTCTATTTGCTTTTTTTGACTGCTGCAGCACACTGAGCTGACGATTTTAAAGTATTATCCACTATGATGCCTAGATCTTTTTCCTGGGTGGTAGCTCCTAATATGGAACCTAACATCGTGTAACTACAGCAATGGTTATTTTTCCCTATATGCAACACCTTGCACTTGTCCACATTAAATTTCATTTGCCATTTGGATGCCCACTCTTCAAGTCTTGCAAGGTCCTCCTGTAATATATCACAGTCTGTTTGTGATTTAACTACTCTGAATAATTTTGTATCATCCGCAAATTTGATAACCTCACTCATCGTATTCCATTCCAGATCATTTATATATATATATTGAAAAGCACCGGTCCAAATACAGATCCCTGAGGCACTCCAGTGTTTACCCTTTTCCACTGAGAAAATTGACCATTTAATCCTACTCTCTGTTTCCTGTCTTTTAACCAGCTTGTAATCAACAAAAGGACATTGCCTCCTATCCCATGACTTTTAAGCTTTTGTAGAAGCCTCTCATGAGGGACTTTGTCAAACGCCTTCTGAAAATCCAAATACACCTCATCTACCGGTTCACCTTTATCCACATGTTTATTAACCCCTTCAAAAAAATGAAGCAGATTTGTTAGGCAAGACTTCCCGTGGGTAAATCCATGTTGACTATGTTCCATTAAATCATGTCTTTCTATATGCTCTACGATTTTGATCTTGAGAATAGTTTCCACTATTTTTCCCAGCACTGAAGTCAGGCTCACTGGTCTATAGTTACCCGGATCGCCCCTGGAGCCTTTTTTAAATATTAGGGTTACATTGGCCACCCTCCAGTCTTCAGGTATAATGGATGATTTTAATGATAGGTTACAAATTTTTAACTAATAGATCAGAAATTTCATTTTTTAGTTCCTTCAGTACCCTAGGATGTATACCATCCGGTCCAGGTGATTTGCTGCTCTTTAGTTTGTCAATCTGGCCTACTACATCTTTCAGGTTCACAGTGATTTCGTTCAGTTTGTCTGAGTCATCACCCCTGAAAACCATCTCCGGAACTGGTATCTCGCAAACATCCTCATTAGTAAACATGGAGGAGAAGAATTAATTTAGTCTTTCTGCAATGGCCTTGTCTTCCCTAAGAGCCCTTTAACCCCTCTGTCATCTAAAGGTCCAACCGACTCCCTCACATGTTTCTTGCTTCGGATATATTTTTAAAAGTTTTTATTATGAGTTTTTGCCTCTATGGCCAATTTCATTTCAAATTCTCTCTTCGCCTGTCTTATCAAGGTTTTATACTTAGCTTGACACTGCTTATGTTTTATCCTATTTTCTTCATATGGATCCTTCCTCCAATTTTTGAAGGATTTTTTTTTTGGCTAAAATAGCCTCTTTCACCTCACCTTTTAACCATGACGGTAATCGTTTTGCCTTCCTTCCACCTTTCTTAATGCGCGGAATACATATGGATTGCGCCTCTAGGATTGTATTTTTAAACAATGTCCATGCCTGTTGAACACTTTTAACCTTTGCAGCTGCACCTTTCAGTTTTTTTCTAACTATTTTCCTCATTTTATCAGTTTCCCTTTTTAAAATTTAGTGTTAGAGCTGCAGATTTACTTATTGTCGCCCTTCCAGTTATTAGTTTAAATTTGATCATGTTATGATCACTGTTGCCAAGTGGCCCCACCACCGTTACTTCTCTCACCAAATCTTGCGTTCCACTAAGAATTAAATCTAAAATAGCTCCCTCTCTTGTTGGTTCTCAACACTCAACGACTGCACACCATTTTCTCATCCTCCTGGGACACATGGCGTCCTCAGTCCATGTCACACCAATGGCCTGCTTGGCCATGAGAGTCATGCAGTGGACTCTACGGTCACAATGGACGCAATCCATTCAGCCTCTGTTGATCTTGGTCCGCGTAACCGACTCACTCCGTCTGTCTCTCGCCTGGTGGACAAATCAAATCAATCTTCTACAGGGCTTGCCCTTTCAGGTGCCAGACCCTCAAATAATTCTCACCACCGATGCTTCCAACTTCGGATGGGGAGCCCACATGGCCGATCTGCAGACACAAGATTATTGGTCTCCAGAGGAAGCCAAACACCAAATAAATTTCCTGGAGGTGCGAGCAATCAGATACGCTCTCAGGGTATTTCAGGATCGCCTCTCCAATCAATTCATCCTGATCCAGACGGACAACCAGGTGGCCATGTGGTACACCAACAAACAGGGAGGGACAGGCTCCTATCTTCTGTGTCAGGAAGCTGCACAGATATGGGTGGAGGCCACCTACTTGCCGGGAGTGGACAGTGTGTTGGCAGACAAGCTGAGTCGCACTTTTCAACCGCAAGAATGGTCTCTCAACCCTTCAGTAGCGAACTCCATCTTCCAGCAGTGGGGATATCCTCAGATAGACCTCTTTGCATCACCCCAGAATTGCAAAGTAGGCAATTTCTGCTCTCTCACTCGCAGCCAACATTATCCACCAAGAGACACGCTCTCCCTCTCATGGGCAACCAGTCTCCTATACGCATTCCCTCCACTTCCTCTTCTCTTGAAAACTCTCGTGAAATTACGTCAGGAGAAGGGAACCATGATCCTGATAGCACCTCACTGGCCGCGCCAAGTGTGGTTTCCAATACTTCAGGATCTCTCCATTCGCAGGCACATTCCTCTAGGAACAGACCCGCTTCTAATCACTCAGAACAACGGGTGCCTTCGCCACCCCAATCTTCAAGCCTTGTCCCTGATGGCATGGATGCTGAAAGGTTAATTCTTCAACCACTTAACCTTTCTGAACCAGTTTCCCGTGTCCTGATTGCTTCACGGAAGCCTTCCATGAGAAAATCTTACTCATACAAATGGAACAGATTCACGTCATGGTGCTCTTTTCAGGCCCTTGACCCTTTTACCTGTCCAATTCCGAAGTTTCTGGACTATCTCTGGCACTTGTCAGAGTCAGGTCTAAAAATGTCCTCCATCAGAATGCATGTCAGTGCGGTAGCTGCCTTCCATAAAGGTGTCGGGGATAGCCCTATATCAATACAACCCCTTGTAACACGTTTTTTGAAAGGCTTGCTTCACTTCAAGCCTCCACTGCGTCCTCCGGCCCCTTCTTGGGACTTTAACCTGGTTTTGGGTCAGCTCATGAAACCACCATTCGAGCCTCTTCACTCTTGTGAACTTCGATATCTCACATGGAAAGTGATTTTCCTTCTGGCAATCACGTCAGCTCACAGAGTTAGTGAATTACAGGCCCTAGTTAACTATCCGCCTTACACTAAACTTCTGCAGGACCAGGCAGTACTCCGCACTCACCCTAAAGTTTTACCTAAGGTAGTTTCATATTTTCACCTCAATCAATCCATCATACTACCAACCTTTTTTCCCAGGCCCCATTCCAATCCAGGAGAACAGGCTCTGCATACCCTTGACTGTAAACGGGCTCTAGCGTTTTACCTAGACCGTACAGCTGCCCACAGGGAAAACACTCAATTGTTTGTCTCTTTCCATCCTAACAAGTTAGGGAAGCCTGTGGGTAAGCAGACTCTCTCCTCCTGGTTGGCGGACTGCATATCCTTTTGCTATCAGCAAGCAGGCATTCCATTTCAAGACCGTGTTAAAGCACACTCTGTGAGGGCCATGGCGACTTCAGTAGCACACCTACGATCGGTGCCACTTCCTGACAATTGTAGGGCTGCCACTTACAGTTCTCTCCACACCTTTTCAGCCCACTATTGCTTGGACAAAGCCGGAAGACAAGATTCCATCTTCGGCCAGTCTGTCCTTCGTAACCTGTTTACAATGTGACGTACCAACACCCTTCCGCCTGCCCTTTAGGGTTCAGGATGCCCTCAACCAAATTTCATCCCAGGCCTAGTGCCTTGCACGCCTGCGTACATTTGGTGCATGCTCGGACATCCTCAGCTCGGTACTCACCCATATGTGAGGACTACCATCCTGCTTGTCCTGTGAGAAAGCAAATGTTGCTTACCTGTAACAGGTGTTCTCACAGGACAGCAGGATGTTAGTCCTCACGAAACCCGCCCGCCACCCCATGGTGTTGGGTTTGTTTCTTATTTTATTTTTCGGCTTTGTAACAAGACTAAAGGGGGACCCCTGCTGGCTGCAGGGTTAGTGCCATGCTGGGCATGCCCAGTAGGGGCCAGTCAAAGTTCTGGAAACTTTGACAGAAGTTTTCCGTGATTGGGCTCCATCCTGATGATGTCACCCATATGTGAGGACTAACATCCTGCTGTCCTGTGAGAACACCTGTTACAGGTAAGCAACATTTGCTATCTCTCGCCAAGGTCTCAAGATGGACCCCTCCAAAGTAAAGGCCATTCTGGAATGTCCCCGTCCCATCAGTCTCAAGGCCTTGCAACGTTTTCTGAGATTCGCCAACTATTACAGACAATTTATTCCCACCTACTCCTCCTTAGTAGCCCCTCTGACCAAGGAAAGGATATGACATCAAGAACTTGCTTGAAGAAACCACTCGAGCTTTTGAGCAACTTAAGATGGAATAAACTCGAGGTCTGTGCCTTCATCATCCTGATCCGACCAGACCTTTCATTCTGGAGGTAGATGTGTCCACCCTCAGGATAGGCGCTGTCCTCTTACAGCATAAGAATGATGTTCTCGTGACTTACTCTTACTTCTCTAGGAAATTCTCCCTGGCAGAATGAAACTATACCATAGGAGACAGAGAGATGCTGGCAGTTAAGCTAGCCCTCGAGGAATGGCAGCACCTGTTGGAAGGTGCCCAGCATCCTGTTAACATCTGCATGGACCACAAAAACCTTGGGCACTTTGTACAAGCCCAGAGATTGAACCCCAGATAAGCCCACTGGTCTCTGTTTTTCAATTGGTTTGATTTTGAGTTTCAATACCATCCTGCTGACAAAAAAACATTGGGCTAAAGCGCTTTCCCGGTCATTCGATACAGAAGAGGTACCGGAACCCTTACAACCTATTATTGACCCAGCTAAGATTGTAGTGGCAGCCACCCTCACTGACCCGTCCATTAAGATGGTGGTTCCCCAGCACCTACAGCAAAAAGTTCTCGAATGGGCTCATGACTTCCACCTGTCTGGACATTCTGGCGATTCCTGCACTCTGGAATTGATAGTGCGTTACTACTGGTGGCCTTGCTTGAAGACCAACATACAGTGTTATATGAGTTTCTGACTGTACACAGCCATGGGGGGCTGTTACAGCCACTGCTTGCTCCCACAGGATCTTGGACCCATGTGGCCACAGAGTTTATCTGTGATCTGCCCCTCTCCAGTGGTCACATCACTATATGAGTGATTGTCTACAGATTCTCCAAGATGGCCCATTTTGTTCCCTTGCCCAGACTCCCATCAGCCCCTGAACTTGCCAAGTTTTTTATACAGTTTTTTTCACAGACTCCCTCACCACAGACACTCAGACCGGGGGTCCAGTTCACAACTAAATACTGGAAGGCCCTTTGCCAGAAGTTTGGTATCATCCTTGATTTCACCTCAGCTTACCACCCACAAAATAATAGCCAGAACAAGCGAGTCAGCCAGGGCCTCAAGACATTTCTTTGCTCCTACGTGAAGCAGGGACAGGATAATTGGGTTTCCTTGCTTCCCTGGGTGTAGCTTGCCCATAACCACATTGGCAACACCACTGGATCCTCACCATTTTACATCATCTTTGGATGCCATCTGTATACCCCACCACCAATTCCCACATTGGATACTTTCCAACAGCCACCCTGGAAAGACAGGCCCTCCAAGACCTATGGGTTAAGACCCAGCAGCTCTTGGACTTAGCTGCTCACCAAGCCAAAATTCAAGTGGACAAGAAAAAGTCCACTTGAACCTCCAATCTGGTACTTTGGTATGGCTTAGTACCAACAACCTCAGGCTGAAGATGTCTTCTATGAAATTTGCCCCTCAATTTGTGGGACCTTTTCCCATTGTGCGACAGGTGGGCTCAGTTGCGTATAGGCTCAGGCTCCCAGCATCGCTAGGCATATATAACGACATTCACGTCTCCCTGTTAAAACCTGCAGCCTCTAATGGTCAGGCCGAGCATGGCTTCAAAAATCTGAACTTCTCATTGAAGAGGACACCTAATTTGAGGTGCAGGAAATTCTTGACTTCCGCAGGGTCTGCAGCATCCTACAATATCTCATTGCTTGGAAGGGCTATGGACCTGAAGAGAATACTTGGGAGCCTGCTTCAACCTGAAGCACCCCAACTCTTAAAGGACTTCCCCAAAAGGTTCCCCAGCAAGCCTAGCCCAGAAGACCAGGGAGGGAGCTTTGGAGAGGGGGTACTGTTATGACCCTCACCTCTTTTCCGAAGTGACTCCGGCATTGCTGCCAGCAGCATACTGCTATAAGGTCCCAGGATAGATCTTCCCCCAACTCTGGACTGCCTTTATGGGTCCCCTAGCCAGGACTTCCTGTGGCGCTGACTGATGTCACATCCTCCAGGAGTATATAAGGAAGTCTCTTGCAACCAGCCAGCACTCGGCAACAGGTCTCCTGGTGCCTTTGTGTTCCAATGCATGTTGCTATCCTTGTCCTGTTCCTGCCTTGTACTTTGTTCTGTGTTCCTTGTTGTGGTTCTTTGCCTTGTCCCTTGCTCCTCTGTGCTCTGTTTCCAATTCCTTGTCCATCTGCTCTTGTTCCAGTTCCTGCTTATTCCTTTCCTTACTTGTTCTGTTGGTCCTGTCTGTCTTGTCTGTTCTGTTTATCTCAGACTGACTTCCTGGATCCTGACCCTGGCCTGGCCTCCATCCTTCTGCTGCCTGCCCTGTCTACTGGCTTGATACCCGTTCTGCTGTATGCTTCCTGCCTTGACCCACACTTGCCTGGGCTCTTCTCTTGGATTGCCCTGGGGACCCACCTAAATCCTGCCAGCCCCTGGAATCCAAGGGCTCAACCTGTGGAAAACGAGGCTGGTATAGGCAAAACTCCAGTCAGTCCTGCCATAGGGTTTATGTGCCAGCCAACAGGGTGGGACTAGTGGGCTTGTTCACTAAGCAGCATCAACCGCACCACGGCACTAGGGGTCAACTTCTCCAACAGGCGTTACATAAGAGACTTGGGAGTTTCATTTATTATGGAAAATGGTTAAAACCAACAGGCATGATCAAGGGAAATGGGGCCCCTTAGTGAGCAGCAGATTTCAGTATGGGGCAGTGATGCACTAGGTGTTCAGTCCTTTCTCTGTTTGTATAATCTATTTATACTCATATCAGTGAATACCTTTTTCAACTCCCATGTGATAGATATGAATGCTCTGTCTCTTTGTTTCTAGGCCTTCACTGTGGTGTTTGAGAGAGCCATTCTGCGAACTCCTCCAGCTGAAAATGTGAAACAGAGGGTGATCTGTCTGACCGAGGAAATCACATATTCTGTTTTCATTTATACCAGCAGGGGTCTCTTTGAGAGGGATAAGCTCATTTTTACAGCACAAGTTGTATTTCAGGTACAGGGAAATCAAATAATAATAGTCATTGTTCAGGCATCTTGTATTCATTATTACCAAAACTTCCAACGTGTTCTGTTTTGTAATATTTTACTAGGTTTTGTTAATGAGGAAGGAGATAAATCCGGTGGAACTGGACTTTCTTTTGCGCTTTCCTTTTAAGGCTGGAGTTTTCTCACCAGTAGACTTCCTGTCACATCAAGGCTGGGGTGGAATTAAGGTGGGTTGAAAAAGTATAATAGAATAATAGTTTGAGTTTATATTGCACTTTTCATCCAAACTTTATGATCTGTGGTTTCTTCTTTTATGGATGGCCTGAAAGTCTATTTATAGTGAGAGTAAAGAACTCATTAATAATCACTGTATTTAACTGTACAAATAAAAAAGGGGGTCTCCATGGTAAACCTGGTTTCTCCGTGGACAAGCATCACATAACAACCACACAAGTTGGGTGATGTCATCTGTTGGCGCCAATTCGGTCTGTTTTTTCTTTTAGTCTACATACTTCTGGATTTTATTCTGGGCATGCGTGGGACTTCTTCCTGTATGTGAGAGAGGAACAGATGGCACCTGTGTAAGGGGCAGTTCTGAGAGAGGGGTCAAACTCTGGGAGTGGAGATAGAGTGGAAGGGATTGAGCCTAGCGGGGAAGAGGAGAGAGGGTGGAGGAATTAGGGGGCCTGAGAAGACAAAGTGAAAGGAGACTGGTCAGGGGAGCAGGGAAAGAGGGTGGAAGGGACATTCTTACAATGTATTTCTAAGGAAATTCTGCTCAAAATATTTAAAACTCTGCGTCTTTAAGTAATAGCTTTTTTCTGTATTACATTTTAAATTACTTAAATATTGTCAATTATATTGTTATTTTGATCAATATAAAACATGCATAATTTTGCATAATTTTCAATTTTTTTGCTCAGAATTCCCCCAGGAGTAACCCTCATCAAATACAGAATAAAGAGACCATAAAGTATACATAGAAACAGACAGACAAAACTTGAACTGGAAACCACGATGCAACAATGGAAAACAGAAACATCACCATCCTTCATAAAACATCAAATAATATAATCAAGAAATATAAAACATCAATCACAATAGTAAAACCATACTAACAAAAAGAATAAGTATTTCAAAACAATTGACAAATTGAACAGCCAATAATAAAACTCATCTAAAAATATTGCAAATGGCAATAAAATATTTCAAATCATTAGATACCATCAAATAACACCCAAATTTAAAATTAATGAAGATATTAAAAATCCCCTACTTCCATACCTAGGAACTTTTGATTTTCAGATGTCCTGAGTGTTGCGATTCCGGGGCAGTCGCAAGCGGCGACTCTCTGGCACTGACTCCGGACTGGTGAGCAACGACCCTCTGGCACTCGACCTTGGATCCCGTCTGACTCTGCCCCTGCGGGCTCTCCTAAGTCCCAGCGGCCGGGTCCCTACGGGCTCCTCCTGGGGGGACTCCGGCTTCCAGGGTGAATCTCCTAAGTCCCAGCGGCCGAACTCCTACGAGCTCCTCTCGGGGGAGGCTCAGCTTCCAGGGCGAAGACTTCCTCACCACTGTGTCAGCTCCATCCGTTCCCTTCTTCCTTGCCTAAGCCCTTGGTCGCAAAGGGCTTCCCAGGGTCTTCCTCGGTCCAGCCACATCTCCGTCCTTGCCGCCTCCCGGTCGGGACCACTGCTGCTACCTTGCAGCCGTTCACCTTTCGGTTCCGATCGGCTCAAGGGTCCACGAATCCAACACTGAGATTGTCGTGGATTTGCAGGGGCTTGAGGGTTGTTACACACAAACTTTCTCCTCTCTCTCACCTGCTCAATCTCACACACACACACACACACACACCCCCACAGAGGCCCTCTCACATGCTTAATCATACACACTTTCTCTCACATGCTTAATCATATACCACACACATACACAGATGCTCTCTCACATGCTCAATCATATACATACACATGCTTCCTCACAACCTGAATCATTTATACATACAAGCTCTCTCATATGCTCAATTATACACCCACATGTTCTGTAGGGGTGTGCATTCATTCCCTATGAATTGGAAATCCGCAATGTATAGGGACATATTCGTTGTATTCGTGGGGAAGCGAAACGTATCACGATTCCCCACGAATACAACGAATCTTCGCCGAATTATTCGGCCGTCTAAAGGAGCCAATTTAAACAAACCCCCCACTCTCCTGACCCCCCCAATTCTTACCAAAACTCCCTGGTGGTCCAGCGGCGGCTCCGGGAGCCATCTCCTGCGCTCACACCCTCGGCTGCTGGTTTCAAAATGGCGCCGATAGCCTTTGACCTACTATGACACAGGGGTTACCGGTGCCATTGGTCAGCCCCTGTCACATGATAGGAGCAATGGATGGCCGGCGCCATCTTGTGCTCCTACCATGTGACAGGGGCTGACTAATGGCACCGGTAGCCCCTGTGACATAGTAGGTCAAAGGCTATCAGCGCCATTTTGAATACTGGCAGCCGACGGTCCAAGTGTAGGAGGTCGCTCCCGGACCCCCGCTGGACTTTTGGAAAGTCTTGTGGGGGTCCAGAGGGTTCCCCAAGACTTGCCAAAAGCCCCTGGTGGTCCAGCAGGGATACGGGAGCAATCTCCTGCACTTGGGCCGTCAGCTGCCAGTAATCAAAATGGCGCTGATAGTCTTTGCCCTTACTATGTCACAGGGGCTACCGGTGCCATTGGTCAGCCCCTGTCACATGGTAGGAGCACAAGATGGCGCCAGCCTTCCATTGCTCCTACCATGTGACAGGGGCTGACCAATGGCACCGGTAGCCCCTGTGATATAGTAGGTCAAAGGCTATCGGCGCCATTTGGAAACTGGCAGCTGAGGGTGTGAGTGCAGGAGATGGCTTCCGGAACCCCCCCCCCAGCTGGACCACCAGGGAGTTTTGGTAAGTCTTGGGGGGGTCAGGAGGGTGGGGGGGGTTGTAGTTAATTTAATTTTAGCCGGGATGAATAAGAATTAACATATAAACGTATCGGGGACCCCCCTTGCCGAATGCAACATATCTGCCCCCTGATGAATACGAATCCCGAATGCAATGTATGGCGTCCCTCTGTACGCCCCTAATGTTCTGTCTCTCGTGCTCAGTCCTAAACACATATGCATGTTCTATCTCTCATGCTCAATCATACATACATATATGCTGTTTCACATGCTCAGTTATACACAAATGCTGTATCACATGCACAGTCATACACACGGACACACACATGCTCTGTCTCTCATGCTCTTTCACTTGCTTCCCTCTGGAAGAACAAGAGGAAGCAACAGCAGCGCGGACAGTCACTAGACCAGAGCTTCCCAAACTGTGGGTCGGGACCCAAAATGGGGTCACAAAACCTCCAGTTGGGGTCACAAATGCCTCAAAGGGCAGTCCTCTCCAGACATCACCAGCAGCAGAAGTAGTGTAAATCAGCATGGGATCTTTGAGCTAGCATGCACTCTCAGGTCCTGCAATGGTCTTGCCCTCGCTTGAGTTTCCACGTTAACAGGAAGCCATGTGTGAGGAGGGACTGGGGCCACTGCAGGGCCTGTGAGCTTTTACTGGCTCAGAGATCCTGTGTTGACTTTCATTACTAATGCTGCTGTCAGTTGCAGATCAACATCAGGCATTGGACCAGCCAATGCCTGAATTGGGGAAGAGTGTGCACAGGTCTGTGTAGGTTGTCGCTTCATCTCTGTCCTCTCCCATCACTGAACTTACCTAAGAGAAAAATGTTGCCCCTGACATCAGCCTGCCCTCTCTTCCCACTAGCTGTCATCCCCTTATCACCCGAGGCCCAAAAGAAAATGTTGCTGCTGATCCTAAGAAATTGCCATGCTGGGTCAGACCAAGGGTCCATCAAGCCCAGCATCCTGTTTCCAACAGAAGCCAAACCAGGCCACAAGAACCTGGCAATTACCCAAACACTAAGAAGATCCCATGCTACTGATGCAATTAATAGCAGTGACTATTCCCGTAAGTAAACTAGTCAAAGGGATGTTTGGATGGGGGCTGTTTGAAGGGACGGATCAGATACAGGAAGGGTTTGAGGTTTGGATCAGTGGGAGAGGGATTGGCTGTGGAAGGTGAGAAGGGGATGCAAGAGAGGAGCTAGGGGTAAGAGTATCAACTGGGGGTATGTGAGAAAAGAGAGAAGAAGGGATGACAGATGGTCAATTGGGGGTTACAAAATTGGCTTGGAGGTGAGAGAGGTTCAGTGGGGAGGACGTTAAAAGCTGGAGTGGGTGAGCGAGAGGCTAGGCTGGGAAGGGGAGAGGAACTGAAAGATGTAAGAAGGGATCAGCTGGAGGAGCAGAGCTTGGGAGGCCCTCTGGAGAGGGATGGAGGTTGAGAGAGGGGATCAGTTGAAGTGCAGGAATGGTGAGTGGAGGGACTGTTGGAGGCAAACTACATTCCCACTAATTAGGTTTGGTTGTTCTCTGGGAACCTGTGAATTTTCTCTGGGAACGTGTGAATTGTCAAGTACTAAAATGGGGTCACATTGGCTAAAAGTTTGGGAAGCCCTGCTCTAGACTCTTCCTTATGCTTCTAGTCTCTGGACCCTGCGGTTCCTGCTCATGACTGTGGGAAGGAGAAGGGGGAGGCTGATGCTGCTTCTTTCTGCTCTGCGGGTCATACTCCTTCTAACTGCCAGGGAGACGTGGGGAAGGCAGATGATTCTTTCAGTTATGCAGGCCATGCTCCTCCTGACTGCTGATACAGGAAGGAAGGTTGGGAAGCCAGTGCTGCTTCTTGTGGCCCTGTGGCTGCGCTTCTTCTGACTCCCAGAGCTGGGAAAAGGGGTGCGGAAGGCTAATGTTGTTTCTTTCAGCCTCATGAGCTGCACTCCTCTTGTCTGCTGGAGTGGGCTGAGATTGTTACTTGTCCTGGCTCTGCCAAAGTAACTTTTCTTATTACCTGGTGGGGAGAGAGTAGGCTGATGTTTCTTCTTTCAGCCCAAACAGGCCGCTGTTTGTCTGACAGAGGGACGAGCAATGAAGCTTCCTTTGAACAGGGCAGCAGCATTGTTGATTATTTTTCTCCTGATTGGGAATACCCAAACACTTATTTCAAAGACAGCCGTGATGATAGGCAGGACACCAGAAGCAGGCACAACAGTTTTTGCCCAGAAGCTGTAGCATGTGGAGAGGAGGCAGTTCTTCAGGCACATTGTGAGAGAGATGGCACCCTCTGGTAGTTGGCACTTATGGCCGAGGCCATATTGGCCATAGATTAGCTATGGCTCTGGCGCCCCACTCAAATGGCGCAGCAATGTGCCCAAAGCTCAATGGCACCAACATTAGTACTGGAAAGTGCTAGCACATCCAGATCCGTACTGATCCCTTGGACCTCAGGTACTGTGGGAAAGGGGCATCCACAGCTGGCACACCCTAGTCACATTGGAACATTAATCAGTCCATCCCATGGAGAATAAGAAAGTCTCAAGTCCCTACACTAAGGGACACCTCCACAGAGGTAGAGAGACTGTCAGTCTGTATTCTCAGACAATAGTAAAACCTGGATGTATCTGGACATTATATTATTTATGCATCTTAATTATTTTGCAATGAATCACAGTAAATTTTTATTGAACACCCATCCAGTGAGTCCAGCCTGGTTTATCAGTGTATCTGCCTCAAAGATGTTACTTGTGCCAGCCGCGGCAGACTTGTGGCCCGGCGCCCTCACCTTTCTCAGATGAATCCAGTGCCTGGTTCTCCTTCCCGGGCAGCGGTGGGCCACTGGCTCCGTCCTCAGGCCACCCCCGATGCCTCAGCTTCAGCTACGGATCCCTGTGCTCTGCGTTGGGCCTCTATGCATGGCCCGTTGAGAGACGCCACTCTTCAGCGCCGTGCCCCTCCCTAGGCATGCGCGCACATCATTGAGTCTTATGAAGGGCCCGCAGCGGGAACTTGGCTGCTGCCCAGGATGTTGACGTCAGCGAAGCTTCGGTACTTAAGGCTGGGCTCCACTCCCAAGGATTGCCTTTGTAACAGGTCTCCTGCAACAGGTCTCCACGCTGGTTGTGTATTCGTTGCCTCCTGGTGTTTGTCCCGGGTTCCTGGTTCCTGATCCTCGCAAGTCCTGTTCCTGTTCTACTTCGTTCCTGATTCCTAACCATTCCTCAGATTGCTTTCTTGGACACGACCTCTGCATTGCCTGACCACACCATTGACTCTCTCCAAGCCCGGACCTCTGCTTTGCCTTACTATGCTACTGACTCTCTCCAAGCCTGGACCTCCGCATTGCCTGACTATGCTATTGACTCTCTCCAAGCCCGGACCTCTGCATTGCCTGACTCCACTACTGACTCTCTCCAAGCCCGGACCTTTGCTTTGTCTGACTATGCCTTTGATTCTCTCCTCGTCCAGACCTCAGCCTTGTCTTGCCACTACTTCCTGATTTCTGCTGGCCCTGACTCCAGCTTGCTCTATGATGCCTCCTCAGTCTACGTCCTGGATTTGGCCTATTCAGGCTTCGGCCAGTTCTTGCTCAGGCACCCCCTGTCTGACTTTGTTTCCATTGGCGCCCAGGTCTCCGGGACTATGCCTCGTCCAGTACAGACTTCTTCATCTCACTGCTGCTGCCTCTGGGCTGACCCTTCAGGCCCTTCATTGACGACGACATACGGAGGCCCATCTAAGTCCAGCCGGCCCCAGTACCCAAAGGCTCAACCCGCGAGGAATGAGGGCTGGTATTGGTGAAGCGCCAGTTGGCCTCTATCTTTCAGCCCATTCCACCTGCCGATGGTGGGAACCCATAGGATCCCTCCTACAGGTAGCTTCAACCCCACCTCGGCCCAAGGGTTCACCTTCGGCGCAACAAAAGAGTCATAGGGATTCCACACATTCTCTGTGCCTTGAAGGACATTCTTCCTTCCAAGAGACAATAACCCGACATTTATTCTCTACCAGAGATTCAGCCTATACCCTGAATTGGGGTTCCATGTGTATGATAAATTAGCAGTCAAGAAAAAAGAACCGGTAAACACCATAGATTCTTAATTCTTTATTAAGCATCAGGATAGCCCGACTCAGGCCGAGTTTCACTCAAAAGAGCTGCATCAGGGGAAATGGCAATCAAGGATGCCAGGATGAACGGAACCACATGTTCTGCACGAGTTGGCTGCCTTGGAGACTTCCTCTGGTTGGAAATTCACTTGTGCTACGACGTTTGTTTTGCTGATTTCTTTTGGCATTAATTCATTTAAAGGTGTCTTTAGTTGTGTGAAAAATCTGACCGTGTGGTTCCGTTCGTCCTGGCATCCTTGATTCATTTCCCCTGATGCAGCTCTTTTGAGCGAAACTCGGCCTGAGTCGGGCTGCCTGATGCTTAATAAAGAATTAAGAATCCGTGGTGCTTACCGGTTCTTTTTTCTTGGTTGCTACTGCAATATTGGACCGGTTTCCGGTGTGTTTTTTTGACAAATTAGCAGTTGCACATTGTACTGGAGAAAACTTGTTTGGTGAGTATGTTAAGGAAAGAGTTGATCTCATAAAAGATCACTGTTCAACATTCCAAATGTTGTTAGTGGCTAACTCCAACCAGTAACCTCTTTAAAGGAGGGTCCAACTACAGTCTTTTAGGAGACAATGGGGTGAGTTTTAGAAACATTTACACGTGTAAAATTAGTATATATGTGCATAAATAGGATGTACTCTTATAAATACTATTTTAGAAACATCAGAAGTACACTTCTATTTTCAGTCTCGCACACACATTTATGTGGGAAAAAAAGGGGCAATCTAGGGGCATTCTGGAGCAGGGCTGTAAGCTAGACACACAAGTTGCTATTTTATAAGAGATTTACATTTGTATGTTTGTCAATTTGTGTAATTTTAAACCTGATAATTATTTTGCACAATTGGTATCAGTCTCATCTACTATTGTTGAGTGGGAGGTCTGGGTAAACTGGGGAAAGTTCAGAGTGAAGAAGTAGGAGACTCTCGAAGGACTGTCAGAGAAGGACTGTATGAACTGGTGGAGGTTTCAGCAAACTGGTGATTTCAATTACAACCACATGTTTTAAAATATACTGACTTCCACACGTAAACAAGGTTTTATGCGAGCAAGTCACTATTTTTTTCAATCATATAATATAGATGTGTATGTTTTAAAATAGGTAGAAAAATTACTCTCTTTCAATGCTTGCAGGTATTCGTGTGTAGCCAAACATATGCATGTATATTAGGGGTAGATATGCATGTATTTTATAATCTGCACATACCTCATACATGCAGGTTATAAAATTCTGTCGTAAATCATTCAGCCTTATATGCACATATATGAGGCCACACGGAGTTGTTTGAAAGTTATCATCAATACTGATATCTTCATAGGAGATAGCCATACCCTTAACAAAGAGCATGCCCACAGGGTTAGCAACAGTAGCAGCAAAGCAGATGCAGACAAGGAAAAGTACTCAAAGTCTAATCAATAAACCTGGACCTAATTTTAGACTACCAATCCTCTCATGGTGACTTCATTGAGGCTTTTCCAGTTGGGGGAGAAGATGCCAGTTTTTCTATCCCCAGTGGTCCCTGATTACCATGAACCATTAGGTATTAAAAATCATTAACAAATTTTCAAGACACCTACCTTCCCCCCCCCCCCCCCCCCAGCATTCCACTAACATTTGGTTCCTTTGCTACAGCTTCAGATCCTACAAATGGAGCTAGCATCATTACTGTTGGGATTGGTGCATGTGTGGGCCCCTGGGCCGAGGTGAGGGATGGCATTGCACACGGGGAGAGCCCCGCGAGCCTCACCATTGGAAGGCGAGGTCTCAGCTGTGAGGTGTGTAGCACAACAGAGCTAGGAGAGAGAGAGAGTGCAGGGAGAGAGAACAGAGAGAGCTGGAGAGGATGGCTCCAAGGGTTGGAGCCAGAGAACCTCAGCGTAGGAAGCTGACGTGGGTACAGCTCGGGACTCCTTAAGTCTTTATTAGGAAATTATACAGCACTTCCCAGGGAGCGGGGAGTGTGGTAGATGGTTGCACAGGCCAGGAGAAGACCTGCAGTCTGTGAAACAGACCACTGATGAGGTTCCTCAGTAGATGATATGACAAAGCCCTCGGTACGGGGTACACCAGAGAGGGTTCCTCAGTAGTTGGTACGGCAATGGTTCACAGCGCAGGGTACACCAATGAGGGTCCTCAGAGGTTGATGTGCAATGATCCACAGGTATGTCAGTGAGGGATCCTCAGTGAAGGGTTCGGTAATGGTCCTGTTGCATTCATGTCTATTCTCGCCCTCGCTCCACCCTTTCTTTTTTTTTTGTAATTATCTGTTTATTAAAGGCAAAAACCACCATAGTACATAGATAAAGAAAAACCTTACACACATAAAAATACCACCGATGTCTGTGAAGTCAGTATAGATGCCTTCACAATTTTTCCCCTCCCCTAATCCCCTCAAACGAGTTAGCAAGGAACTCCATTGGGACTTGCTTCGGCAGTCCACGCTACTCTCAACAACGATCCGAGTCAGCTAGGGGAAACCTTTCTCCACTGCTCGGCCTTTTCAAACTTACCAGGAGTATCCACTCCTCAGGGGCTCCGCTCTCTCTTTTCTTGTTTTCAGATTGTTGGACAGGATCCGGTACTCGCTCCTTGAAGGCCTACGTTCCCGAAGTCTCAGAAGACTCCTATTGCCTGGAGGCGATCGCAGACATGAACACAGTGAGTCCTATTACAGTCAGGAACCGGTACTCGCTCCACGAGGGCCCTTGTTCCTAATTGCTAAGGCTCCCTTCAGTCTAAGACGTTATTGCAGATACGGAGATCGTGAGATACCATTGCAGATTGCAGATAGGAACCGGTACTCGCTCCACGAGGGCCTATGTTCCTAATTCCTTTCTCAGAAGATATCGCATACCAATATTTTATGGATTATTATTACAGATTAACAGACGGAAACCGGTACTCGCTCCACAAGGGCCTACGTTCCTAAAATCTCTTCTAGCCTCTCTTCTATTCCAGAAGCCATCCCATACACAGTTATTGTGAGTTCTATTTCAGACTGCCTGTAGGAACCAGTACTCGCCTGCTGCTCCTGTTCCTGAATACTGAAGACTCTCTGTTGCATAAAGAAGACACTACAGAGATCTACAATTGTGAGTGTATCATCTATCACAGGTTATGTCCAGCATACTCTGTCTACTCACTACCTATAGTCTCTCCTTACAGCTCAGCAGCTCAGAGATCGTAATTCCAGTATCAGAGGGACTTCAGCCCTGCCGGGCATATCAACTCACTACTGCCACCTCTGGTGGTTCTACTTCCAGTCTAATAAAGAACTATCTGTGTTTGTCTCAATACTCCAGCCTAGCCGGTGGTCCTTCTCAAGATCTCCACTTGAGGGCACTGTCATCTGCCATCGGCCCAGGGATTCATTATTTCTACTAAGTGTTACTTCTTACACTAATAGAATGGTATTATCATCTGCCACTCTGTGAGAGCCAACCCACATCAGACCATTACTCCTTTCTCTGCGGAAGCTGATTCATATCACATAGCTATCTCCCCGTGGGGATCATACAGGTTGCTGGCTAATCTTTCTACAGGAACAAAGCATAACAGTTGCTACTCCATCCCTCTGGAGGAGCAGAGCACTAACAGATCGCTACTCCTTAGCAAGATCCATAACAGAGTGCTACTCCTCCCCTTTGGGGAGCCGGTCTTTAACAGGTCCGCAGAGCGGGGTACACCAATGAGGGGATCCTCAGTAGTTGGTACGGCAGTGGTCCGCAGCACAGGGTACATTGATGAGGGTCCTCGGAGGTTAATGTGGCAATGATCCATAGAGCGGGGTATGCCGGTGAGGGGTCCTCAGTGGAAGATTCGGCAATGGTCCGCAGAACGGGGTACACCGAAGACAGGTCCTCCATAGATGGTAAGCAAGGGTCCACAGAGCGGGGTATTACCTGAAAGTATCGCTGGTTCCAACGAAGCCCCGGGGAACGGGGCAAGCCGCAATCCTAGGTGCAGGGCCCTCTGAGGAGCGGATAGCCAGAGATGAGGAGGGGGCCCCCGAGGAGCGGGTACCCGAGGCGTCTCACGCAGAGGAAGCAGGAGCCGGAACTGGAACAGACGTCCTAGTGAAGTGGATTCAGCAAGAGGGAACTCGTTGCCAAGTCGTAGGCAGAGAGGGCCAGCCGGCTTAAATGTCCCAGTAGACTGACGTCATCTGAGGGAGACACCCCCGAGGTTCCCGCCATGACATGGATAAGCTGGCATGAGCATGCGCGCGCCTAAGGAGTCCTGAAGGCAAGATGGCAGTCGGGAACATCCGGGAGGTCCGGGAACAGGAGTGGAGAGGCTGGAGATGACTGCAGGAGGCCGCGAGCCTCTCTAAGGCCATGGATGCCGTGAGGCATGAGGTGAGCTGAAGTGGTCGCAGCCATCTGCGACCGATTTGGGTGTAACAATTATTAGCGGCCAATGCCATAGATCCACTCCCAAATCTGGAAAAACAAAAGGGATTTTACTCCAAATATTTTCTCATTCCAAAGAAATCAGGATGCTTATGTCCTGTTCTAGAATTAAGAGGTCTAAACAAGTAGCTGAAGAGGAAAGATCAAAATGAACTCTCTAGGCACAATCCTCCCACACTTGAAGATCAACAATTGCCTAACTACCCTGGATCTCACAGTCACATACACACGTTTCATTTCCGTTCACATCGATCAAAGGAAATATCTGTTTCACTGTGGCAGAGCAACATTATTAATATCACATTCTCCCCTTTGGTCTAGTGACAGCTCCAAGAATATTCATGTAGTACCTGGTGATCTTGGCTGCCTATATGAGGAAAAACAATGTTTTGGGTTTTCCTCTTTAGACAATTGGCCTAATACTCAGAAGATCCTTGCAAGATACAAAGATGCTCACTTCATTCATGCTTCATACCCTCCTTTCCCTCTGGTTCCTTGTCAATTTTGAAAAGTCTACTCTTAGTCCAACTCATCAACTGGACTTTACAGAAAATGAACATCATAATCTGGATTTTACACTCATTGTCAAGCCGAACATCAATGTCAACCAAATTTTTCATGGAAATGTTGGATCATATGGCAGCCACAGTTCCCATCACGCTCTTTGTGAGATTTTATATGAGACAAATTCAATGGCACTTAAAGAATGCTGAAACCAGTACTTGCAGACAATATTGCACAAGATAAATCTCTCCAAGCTACTTATATGAACTTTGAAGTGGTGACTACAACTTTCATATCTCCTCGGTTGACAGACCTTTCATCCTCCACAGATTCAACAAATACTAACTACAGATGCCTCCGTTCAAGGATAGGGAATGCATCTTAACTCCATTTGTTCTCAAGGGACTTGGACCACACAAGCAAAACCTCACATAAACCTAGCACTAAGAGCGAACATAAGACCATAAGAACATAAGAAAATGCCATACTGGGTCAGACCAAGGGTCCAACAAGCCCAGCATCCTGTTTCCAACAGTGGCCAATCCAGGCCATAAGAACCTGGCAAGTACCCAAAAACTAAGTCTATTCCATGTTACCATTGCTAATGGGAGTGGCTATTCTCTAAGGGGCGGATTTTCAGAGCCCTGCTCGCGTAAATCCGCCCAAAACCGGGCGGATTTACGCGAGCAGGGCCCTGCGCGCCGGGAAGCCTATTTTACATAGGCCTCCCGGCGCGCGCAGAGCCCCGGGACTCGCGTAAGTCCCGGGGTTCTCGGAGGGGGGCGTGTCGGGGGCGTGTCGGGGCGGGCCCGGTCGTTGCGGCGTTCCGGGGGCGTGTTGGCAGCGTTTTGGGGGCGGGTACGGGGGCGTGGCTACGGCCCGGGGGCGTGGCCGCGCCCTCCGTACCCGCCCCCAGGTCGCGGCCCGGCGCGCAGGAGGCCCGCTGGCGCGCGGGGATTTACGCCTCCCTCCGGGAGGCGTAAATCCCCCGACAAAGGTAAGGGGGGGGGTTTAGACAGGGCCAGGCGGGTGGGTTAGGTAGGGGAAGGGAGGGGAAGGTGAGGGGAGGGCAAAGGAAAGTTCCCTCCGAGGCCGCTCTGATTTTGGAGCGGCCTTGGAGGGAACGGGGTAGGCTGCGCGGCTCGGCGCGCGCCGGCTATACAAAATTCATAGCCTTGCGCGCGCCGATCCAGGATTTTAGTGGATACGCGCGGCTCCGCGCGTATCTACTAAAATCCAGCGTACTTTTGTTTGCGCCTGGAGCGCAAACAAAAGTAGGCTGTTCGCGCTCGTTTTAAAATCCGCCCCATAGTGAACTTAATAGCAGGTAATGGACTTCTCCTCCAAGAACTTATCCAATCCTTTTTTAAACACAGCTATACTAACTGCACTAACCACATCCTCTGGCAACAAATTCCAGAGTTTAATTGGGCGTTGAGTAAAAAAGAACTTTCTCCGATTAGTTTTAAATGTGCCCCATGCTAACTTCATGGAGTGCCCCCTAGTCTTTCTACTATCCGAAAGAGTAAATAACCAATTCACATCTACCCGTTCTAGACCTCTCATGATTTTAAACATCTCTGTCATATCCCCCCTCAGTCGTCTCTTCTCCAAGCTGAAAAGTCCTAACCTCTTTAGTCTTTCCTCATTGGGGAGTTGTTCCATTCCCCTTATCATTTTGGTAGCCCTTCTCTGTACCTTCTCCATCGCAATTATATCTTTTTTGAGATGCGGCGACCAGAATTGTACACAGTATTCAAGGTGCGGTCTCACCATGGAGAGATACAGAGGCATTATGACATTTTCCGTTTTATTCACCAATCCCTTTCTAATAATTCCCAACATTCTGTTTGCTTTTTTGATTGCTGCAGCACACTGAACCGATGATTTCAATGTGTTATCCATTATCACGCCTAGATCTCTTTCTTGGGTTGCAGCACCTAATATGGAACCCAACATTAGGGATGTGAATCGTTTTTTGACGATTTAAAATATTGTCCGATATATTTTAAATCGTCAAAAATCATTAGGGTCACGATACAATACCAATTCCCCCGATTTATCGTCAAAAAATTGTAAATCGGGGGGAAGGGGGAGGGCAGGAAACCGGCACACTAAAACACCCTAAAACCCACCCCCGACCCTTTAAATTAAATCCCCCACCCTCCCGAACCCCCCCCCCCAAATGCCTTAAATTACCTGGGGGTCCAGCGGCGGTCCGGAACGGCCTCCTGCAATTGAATCGTGTTGTCTTCAGCCGGCGCCATTCTGCGCCGCCATTTTGCAAAATGGCGGCGGCCATAGACCAACACGATTCGACTGCAGGAGGTCGTTCCGGACCCCCGCTGGACTTTTGGCAAGTCTTGTGGGGGTCAGGAGGCCCCCCCAAGCTGGCCAAAAGACCCTGGGGGTCCAGCGGGGGTCCGGGAGCGATCTCCTGCCGCGAATCGTTTTCCGTACGGAAAATGGCGCCGGCAGGAGATCGACTGCAGGAGGTTGTTCAGCGGCGGTCCGGAACGCGTATGGCGCCGGCCATAAGCGTATGGCCGGCGCCATTTTCCATACGGAAAACGATTTGCGGCAGGAGATCGCTCCCGGACCCCCGCTGGACCCCCAGGGACTTTTGGCCAGCTTGGGGGGCCTCCTGACCCCCACAAGACTTGCCAAAAGTCCAGCGGGGGTCCGGAACGACCTCCTGCAGTCGAATCGTGTTGGTATATGGCCGCCGCCATTTTGCGGCCGCCATTTTGTAAAATGGCGCCGGCTGAAGACAACACAATTCAATTGCAGGAGCCCGTTCCGGACCGCCGCTGGACCCCCAGGTAATTTAAGGCATTTGGGGGGGTTCGGGAGGGTGGGGGATTTAATTTAAAGGGTCGGGGGTGGGTTTTAGGGGGTTTTAGTGTGCCGGTTTTCCTGCCATTGGTTTAGGGCAAGTAAGTACTTCCCTCCCAAAGTTGATGAAGTATTAAGGCATTTGGGGTGGGGGATTTAATTTAAAGGGTCGGGGGTGGGTTTTAGGGGGTTTTAGTGTGCCGGCTCACAATTTTAACGATTTTCACGATATTTTAAACACCCAAATGGCAACAATACGATTCCCTCCCCCTCCCAGCCGAAATCGATCGTTAAGACGATCGAGGACACGATTCACATCTCTAATATTCAGCAACATGGCTGTGCTGCTGAATACCTCATTGAAGTTAGCTAGATAACTTATCCGGCTAACTTACCTAAACGTTCAGGTTTGAGTATTGAGACCTCTGGGTTTAGTAGGAGAGCATTCACTATAATTACAAAAGCATATCTCAGAAATTGTGCACACTATCTGGCTAATTTTTAAAAGAACACGCATGCGCCCATAAACACACGTATTGGCATGCGAGCAGAGATACGCTGCAATTTTATATCATGCGTGCATTAACGCACGAATCATTAAAATACACCTTCCGTGCATAATCTTAAAAGGTGGCTTGAGTAAATGTCCTGCATGTATTGCCACCAGAGCTTTAGCAGCTTTTATGCATGTATGTTCACACAAGGAGAAATTTATTTTTTTCATGTCCTTATGGGGGAGGGGAGGGGGAGAGAGACAGAGAGAGCACTGTAAGAGAGACAATATGACACTATATATATCTACTACTGTAAGAGGGGCACTTTCAACTCAAGGTGAGTTTGGGGGGTGTGGTGTTACATTGGTGCACTACAGACCCTTGCATCCTGGCCATGGAGGAGGGAATGAAGGACTTGAACATGTAAATGTAAATTGGTTATTTACTCTCTCAGACAATAGAAGGACTAAGGAGCACTCCATGAAGTTAGCAAGTAGCTCATTTAAAACAAATTGGAGAAAATTATTTTTCACTCAACGCATAATAAAGCTCTGGAATTCATTACCAGAGAATGTGGTTACGGCAGTTAATGTAACTGGGTTTATAAAGGTTTGGATAAGGTTCTTATGATTCAACCCCACCCTGAGCTGAAAATGCTCCCTTACAGTGGTAGATTATATATAGTGTCATCTCTCTCTCTCTCTCTTTTCCCCCCCACCCTCTGGTTCTTCACCCTGAACCCTCATGCTATGCTGAAATCCTTGAAACTCAAAATCTCAGACTTGCTCCTCATCAGGACTAGCAGTAAAATTGCGTGGATAACAGGCCGGCGTGCACCATGGTCAACGCATGTAACTACTGGCCCCTCTCCTTTTCTGTCCACTTGTTCTTAACTTGTGCACAGGTATGCACAAGTGTACTTTTCATTTTTTTTAAATTTGCGTTGCTCATGCGCAGCCCACATACATATGTATGGAGCTGTTTTTGATGAATAACACTTTAAAATCTACCTGTATGTGTATCTTTTTAGCTGCATTGAGAGGAAGTATTCCTGGAGGCCTGTTTAGCTCAGGAGAGGGAAAATGCATGCATAGAATGCATTGTCAAATCTTAACACACTTTTCCAGCAAAATTCTGCATACTGAATAAGTAGGTGCAAATGATCAGTTTCAAAGCAAAGGCACATACATGGCTTGCACTTTGGTTGCATTTCCAAACCAAAATAGAAACAAACTGAATTTTATTTTGAATCTGAATTGAAGCCTTGATAATTGGGGTTTCTGCTGACATGTTTCAAAGTTGAGGTAATTCAAACCCTTTTGGTGACTGTTACCATGTGTCCAATATATGAGTATGTAATTTTCTATATAGTAAAGCTTTGCTGTCTGATGGAATGGTAAAAATTGCTAGAAATGCATGAAGAGATGTTTATTGGACTTTTTTCTGCCATGCTTCCAGGTGCTCTCTGACATGGATGAGTTTAAAAACCTAGATAATGATATGGAAGGTTCAGCTAAACGGTGGAAAAAATTTGTTGAGTCAGAAACTCCGGAGAAAGAAAAATTTCCAAAGGAGTGGAAGAACAAAACTACTCTGCAGAAATTATGTATGATGAGATGTATGAGACCAGACAGAATGACATATGCAGTCAGGTATAATCCAAATGAACCACACAGTTGCATTTCCACCAGCAGTCTATCACTCCTTTATCCAACCACTTTTAAAAGTAGCCTCAAAAAGGTATCTGTTTAGGTGGACTTGAAAATGTGGCCAGCAAGGGAAGAGGGGCATGGCGATGATATGTCCTTTGTAATTTCCCATAAGCAAGGACAGAGACTACTTTAACCAGTTGGTTAAAGCTACAAAATGGACTCTGCCCAGGTGTATTTAATTTAATAAGGCACTGGAAGAGTTTGCTGTGGGACAGGAAGAGTAGAATTCTTATGCCCTGTTATAGTGTTGGTTTGGATATATTTTTATTATATATTTTGCTTTTTGTATATGACTTTGAGCCTGCAAATTAATTGATAAATGAAAAAAAGCTAATGCCAATTTGTTCTTGTAAAGGAAGCTAATGTACTATGCAAATTTAACTTTACTTCACACAAACCACCTTTCAGAAAAAAAGAAAATGTTAGGTCAGCATTCAAGAAGCACAAAACCCAAGGCTTTAAGTTTTGTTATATATCTCAGCCTGTTTAGATATATCAAAGCATGCTGATAATGTTTTTCAGTTCATTATCCTTAAAAGCTGCAGTACAAAAGTCCTTAGGTAGCAGTTCTACTCCAAGCATGCTGCACTGTACAAAGTTCTGTTTACCTGTTTTGCATGTGTATGGAGTTACGTTTTCTATACTACACTTCATTTTTATAAGCTGTATTCTTTCTGGTACACAAATGAGAAAAAAAAACAGCAGAAACTGGCATTGTTAGCACTAGGGCCCAGTTCATCAAAGTATTTCCCATAAACAGAGAATGGGAGAAAAGCCTTAGAGAATCAGGTCCTTAGATGTGGAGCTTTTAACAAATCATTAGCATTAACTTTCTCTCTTTTTTAAGTCATTTTGTGGAAGAAAAGCTTGGGACTAAATATGTAGAAGGCCGAAGTGTTGAATTTGCTAAGTCCTATGAAGAAAGCAGTCTTTCCACTCCAATATTCTTTATCCTGTCTCCAGGGGTTGATCCCTTGAAGGATGTGGAGGCATTAGGTAAGCCTTATAAATGTATTGGTCAGATGCAGTATATGTGGAAAAGGCACAACCACAGGGCTCAGTATTAGAGGACTCACATTTTGTTCACAGGATCAGTAAGGAGACCATTAATATCTAGAGTGCCCAAAACATGTTTTAATGACCCAGTAAAACATACCTTGGAGTACTTTCAAGATTATGTACCTCTTTTGAGGAGAATTTTTCACAAGCCCCATCTAACTATAATAGCATTTATGCTGCCCTCTTTCTAACCACCTTAATGCACCAGAAAACCTCTGACCTCTCTTTTGCACCACATACTATATTTATATTTGCTATCATTGGTCCACACTTTCATGTTTATTCTTGATATTCCATGTGACAATCCCATAATGCCCACATTTTATTTATTTACTCTTATTTATCTGGTTGTTCACTATCCTATGTATTTTATTATACCTGATACTGCTCTGTTAGATACAGGCAACCCCCCTATGATACTATAGATAGATTGTACTTGACCGCCTATATTACAAAATATGTGTCATTGAATACCCATTGTAAACCAAATCTTCTGTAACACACCTTGGTCTCTCCAGCTGGAAAAGTCTGATATGATGATGATGATGATGATGATGATGTCTTTGATTCTCTCCATTCCCTCTGTCACTTTTCAGGTTTGGCTTGTTATCTAAACATCTTTGGAATACCTCTTGAATAGTGATGGAATTCTTCTGCATTGTGTATAATTTTTTTTTTTTTTTTTACAAAGGATTATTACTCACACTCCTACCATGGTATTCAGAAAGAGGAACAAGGTTATCAGTTTGTGTGTGTATATATATATATATATATATAGTGTTAAATTTAATACAATATATTGAAATTATATATAATACAGAACAATATATGGTAAAGTGTGGTGCAAATTATACATGATCGGGTGACGCTACATACATGCAGATAAATATGCAGTGCACTAGGATCAGTGCTATATAAAATAAATCTGTTAGGCAGAACCTAGTCCTTTTTGCAATCTAAAGGTTCTGTATAGGGCTTTGAATTGGGTCCAGTAAAGAACTGGAATTCAGTGAAGGTCTTGAAATATTGGAGTAATATGTTCCGTGTCATTGGATCCAGATAGCATCTTGGCAGCAGTGTCAGGGTTGGGAGAGTAGGCTTAGTTAAAAAGCCAGGTGTTGGCCATGCAGTAGAAAGTCAGTATATAGTTATACATCTGGCCTCCATTGTGAGAGAATTCCAGAGTCTGGGGAGGAACAAGGAGAAGATGCGCTGGCTTGTTT
This sequence comes from Rhinatrema bivittatum, assembly GCF_901001135.1. Lineage (NCBI taxonomy): Eukaryota > Metazoa > Chordata > Amphibia > Gymnophiona > Rhinatrematidae > Rhinatrema > Rhinatrema bivittatum. The sequence goes on along the minus strand of NC_042618.1, from coordinate 164,739,005 downwards.
GGGCAAGCCTGGAGTCTTTGGGTGTAGGGAGTTGCAGAAGAGCTCCTGTTTCAGATCTTAGTCTGTGGGTGGACTTGTAGTGATATGGGCAATCTCTTAAATAGGATTTTTGTAATCTGTCATGGAACAGTCATATTTGTGTGGAATATAAATGCTTTTAAATAAAATTAATAAATACATCTCTTAGATAGGAGGAGCCTAGTTCTTTTTGCAATTTAAAGGTTCTATATAGGGCTTTGAATTGGGTCCAGTAAGGAACTGGAAACCAATGAAGGTCTTGAAATATTGGAGTAATATGTTCCGTGTCATTGGATCCAGATAGCATCTAGGTGGTAATGTTCTGTACCAGCTGTAGACAACAGAGGAGTTTTTGTGGGATACCCAGAGTGTGTTACAGTAGTCTAATCAGGAAAGGACAAATGCATAAGTCAGGATGGACATGTGGTCTTTCTCTTGATATGATTTTATCTGCTTGAGTTGGCAGTGGGCATTTCTGGCAGTTGTGGATATTTGTGAGTTCAAGTGTACTCTGGAGACTGAGGTGACACCCAGACTCCAAACTGTGGGTGCTGTAGGGGAGTCCAAGCAATAGTGAACTACAATAGTCTATGTTTGATAATATCAAGGATTATAATACGGTTCTGAACTCCTTAGGATCCAGAAGGGGTTTCAACTTCCTGAGGGTGAGAAGTTTAAAATAACCGTCTATTATTTTTAGTGCAATATGCTTTTTTAAACCTAGTTTAAATATGCTTTTTTAAACCTGGGTCCCTGACAGAAAGGCATGGCTTTATATTGGAATTATTACTAAGACAGATTGGTAGAATATCTTTTTCCATGCATTTGCGTTCTAAAAGTAGTATTTCCGTTTTGTTCATATTTAAAATAAGCTTCAAAGGGACAAGTAATTGGTTAATTGCATTTAAATACATAGCTACTGTTTTAAGAGAATGGTCTATGGATACATCAATAGGAACAAGGAACTGTATGTCGTCTGCATAAATGTAAAAACTGAGACCTAAGCCTGATAAAAAATGGCAAACTGGTAAAAGGTACACATTAAAAAGCGTTGCAGAGAGTGTGGAGCCCTGTGGCACTCCAGTTTTTAAAGGAAAGATGCTGGTATAGACATTTTTTATCTTTACGTGAAAGAGCCACTTATTTAAGAATGATGTAAACCAATCTAAAACAGAATTTTGGATTCTGATCTCTTTGAGACGAGTGAGTAGGATACGGTGATCAACCGTATCAAAGGCTGCTGAGAGATCCAATAAAATTAAAAAGTAGCTCCGGCCGTAATCAAAACCCCTGAGAATTGTATCGGAAAGTGAAATTAAAAGAGATTCTGTATTAAAAATTTTTCTGAAACCAAATTGATTGAGGAATAAAATATTGTTAGATTCTAAATATGTATCTAATTGTCGTTGTACTACTTTTTTCATTAATTTTGACACAAATGAGAGGTTAGATATTGGTCTGGTCACTTGAGTTACATCAAGCTTGGGATTTTTGAGTATTGGTTTAATAAGAGCATTTTTACGTCAGGATAGATGCCTTCTGTTAAGGACTGATTAATTATTGTAGCAATAGGTATTGCAATGATGTTGGCAATTGTTTTTAGGATAGTGATCGGGATTCGATCAAGAGGATGTTTAGCAGTATTTAACTTATTGATCATGAGTTCAATTTCTAGAACTGAAATAGTTTCAAAAGTATTCCAAGTTATATCTGATTTTGGGATCATCTTGACATCTTGATTGGGATTGGAGGGAAGAGTATTAATTAGTGAGTCTATTTTGTTTTTAAAAAACTGAGCTCTCTCATTAGTTCTATTTTCCGATAATACTTCAGTGATTTGAGTATTATCTTTGGTTAAATTTTTGACTATAGAATAAAGTATTTTGGGGTTATGATAAAATTGTTCTATCTTACTTTTAAAGTATTCTTTTTTTGCTTTGTCTATATTTTTTTTTTAATGGCTAAGGGCTGCTCTGAAATTGCCTAGGGTTATAGAAGTTTTGTTACATCTCCATATTGTTTCCAGTTTTTTAGGTATTTTTTTTTCTATTTGCAGTGTATTCGTAAACCACGGGTTCCTTAAAGTAGCTGGGTTAATTGTTTTCATTTTTATAGGACATAATTTATCGGCAATGAGTGCTGTTTTTTTCAGCCAGCTATTTGTGGCTTCTGTGCAGTTTTGTTTTTTCATCTCATTTAAGCCTCTAAACTCCTCAACTAGGCCTTCAGGTTTAGGTTGTACTTGGTAAGATATATGAACAGGTTCAGTAACAGGTGGTTTAATAGGTTGCATATACTCGGTTCTAACATGTAGGAGAGAGTGATCTGACCAGGGTACCTGGGTTATTGATATGTTTGTGTTCTTATAGAAATTTGAGTTGGTAAATATCAGATCCAATGCATGCCCTGCGTAGGTTTGCAAGATGAGAGATGGTATCCTAAAGCTTCTAGAGATTCGAGAAGTATGGTGCATGCATTGTCAAGAGGTGTGATGTATATGTAGGTTAAAATCGCCTAAAACTATGGATGGTTTATTGGGATTTAAAGAGATGGTAAGTAATTCGATGAGAGGTGAGATATTGTGATCAAGAAGTTTTGGCAGACAATAAACCAAGCAGATTTGTAGGGATTCAGTTTCTACTATTATTACTTCATATGGTTGACATATGGGCGTAGGTTTAAGCTTAAAGTGTTTCTTAGCAATTAATATTAGACCTCCCCCTCGGCGCTGTAGTTGAGGGACTGAAAAAACATCATACATTACATCTGCTATTTGATTAAGTAACACATTATCTGTTGGTTTCAGCCATGATTCTGTTATAACGAAAAAGTCAGGTTTTTTATCATGGATCAAATCAGTTATCAAGGCTGCTTTTTTGGAAATAGCTTGGATATTGATGAGAAAGAAAGACAGAAAGAGACAATTGGTAATAAGAGGTTTGTAGTTATTTGTGATATTAATTAAAGTCCTATGCAATATTGTACAATCTTTCTTTATCTTCGGGTGCACTTGATATTTCATCGGGTATTGTTTCCTGTTAATTCCATTGTTTATGCAAATCGGAATGGTTTGGGGTACCATATCAGATTTGGGCGGCATTGTTAATTCTAAAGTTTAATATTCAATAACAGGGACTGTTTAGGGGGGGATGCACCTGTAATATCCTCATGAGAATGATGAATTCCAGATGATCAAGGCGGTGATCGAAGGGGCGTTCAAAGGGGCAGGCCCCTTTTTCAAGCTCCTTTGGCACGTGATGCCGGGCCTGAGAGCAACGCTTTATGCCCCCCCCCCCCCCCCCGTGCTTGCGGATGACGTATCCTAGAGGGTGGAGCTGACCTCAGGGGGGGATGAACGCAGCACCAAGAAGACTCCGGCGGAGCAGGGGGTGCTGTGGTAGACCCTTCGCTCTCTTAGACGGCCTCTGATGTTAGGTAAGGCAGTGGAAACAGCAGCAAACAGCAAGTAACGGAGGAGATGAAAGCTACGATGCCGGGCCTGAGACCAACACTTTATGCCCCCCCCCCTCCCCCGAGCTTGCGGATGACGTATCCTAGAGGGTGGAGATGACTTCGGGGGGATGAGCGCGGCACCAAGCGGGCTCCGGCGGAGCAGGGGGTGATGTAATAGTCCCCTTCGCTCTCTTAGACGGCCTCTGATGTCAGGTAAGACAGTGGAAACAGCAGCAAACAGCAAGTAACGGAGGAGAGGAAAGAAAAAGTGAAGAAGGGAGGTCAGAAATGGTATAGTGAAAGCAATGTGTAGAGAGTAACAAAGAAGTGGCGGAAATATTTAAAAAATACTTCAGTTTGGTATTCACTAAAGAAGACACTGAAGAAGGACTGTTGCTTGTTAACAAGTCCATAGGCAGGGATGGAGTTGACGAAACTCTGTTTACAGAAGAGAATGTCTTGGAGGAGCTAGGCAAACTGAAAACAGACAAAGCCATGGAGCCAATGAGATACACCCCAGGATATTGAGAGAGCTCAGAGATGTTCTGGTGGGTTCTCTGATCCCTGGAAATGGGAGTGGTGCTGCAGGATTGGAGAAGAGCAGTGGTGGTCCTGCTTCACAAGAGTTGTAGCAGAAAGTAGGCTGGAAACTACAAGCCAGTTAGCCTCACCTCGGTGGGTGGAAAATTAATGGAGACTCTGCTGAAAGAAAGAATAGTGAACTGTCTACAATCCGGTGGGTTGATGGACCTAAGGCAGCATGGATTCACGAGAGGACGATCCTATCAGACAAATCTGATCAATTGTTTTTGATTGGGTGACTAGAGAATTGGATCAAGGAGGAGTGCTCAATGTGATCTACTTGGATTTCAGCAAAGCTTTTGAAACTTTCCTACGCAGGAGGCTTGTGAAAAAAATGAGAAGCGTGGGAGTAAGTGCCAAGGTGGTGGTGTGGATTACAAACTGGTTTACTGAAAGAAGACAGAGTGGAATGGTAAATGGAAGAGAAAACTGTGTTCAGTGGAGTGCCACAGGGTTTAGTATTTGGACCGGTTCTGTTCATTATCTTTGTGAGTGACATTGCGGAAGGGATAGAAGATCAAATTTGTCTATTTGCGGATGATACTAAGATTTGCAATAGCATGGACACGCCTGAATGAGTAGAGAGAATGAAAAGTGATTTAAGAAAGCTTGAAAAGTAGTCAAAGACTTGGCAGCTAGGATTCAATGCCAAGAAGTGCAGAGTCATGCATCTGGGGTGCAGTAATCCATAAGAGCTGTATGTGATGGGCGATGAAAGACTGATGTGCATGGACCAAGAAAGGGATCTTGGGGTATTAGTGTCTGGAGATCTAAAAATGGCAAAGCAATGTGATAAGGCATTAGCTAAAGCCAGAAGAATGTTGGGCTGCATAGAGACATGAATAACCAGTAAGAAAAACGAGGTGAAATGCCCTTGCACAGGTCCTTGATGAGGCCTTACTTGGAGTACTGTGTTCTGTTCTGGAGTCTGTATCTCAAAATGGACAAAGACAGGATAGAGGCGGTCCAGAGCAGCGTGACCAAAATGGTATAGGTTCTGTATGAGGATATGAATACACTTGAAGAAAGGAGGTGCAGGGGAGATATGATACAGACCTTCAGAAACTTGAAAGTTTTTAATGATGCACAATGACAAATATTTTCTGATGGAAAGAAATCAGTAGAACTAGAGGTCAGGAAATGAAACTCCAGGGAGAACAACTCAATCAACATTAGGAAATATTTCTTCATGGAGAGGGTGATGGATGCCTGGAATGTCCTTCCAGAAGAGATGGTGAAGATGAAAACAGTGAAAGAATTCAAAGGGGCATGGAATAAACACTGTGGATCCCTAAAGACTACAGGATGGAAATGAAGAAATGAGTGCAATGGGGTAACTTGCTGGTGTGGTGGTTACTATCCTTAACCAATAAACCTGATACTTTTGATTCAACCCAACATGGTTCTCTGCTTCAACGGCAAGTAGTAACAGGGAATTGGATTCAAACAGCAACCAACGAGGGCCCGACTTTTACAAACTGGGAATCTGTTAAGCATGGTGGAAACCTGCATGGCGCTGCAAATGCTACCGTGGGCTGGATGAACCATTTGGGCCTTTTCTGCCATCATTTCTGTTTCTACCTTCTTCATTCCCTCCAGCACCCACCTTTTCTATGTTTAACCACAAGACTCTATAATAATCTAAAGAGCCACCAATACTAGTATGGTTATTGCCTGAACCACCAGCATTCTAGGTCCTCTTTGCAGCCTGCCAGACAGATCCAGCTGCATAAGTGCCTGTGCTTCTGCTAGAGCTTCTAATTATTACTGCCCTTGCTGTCTGCCAGACAGACCTATGAAGTAATTAGTATGTTTGATTGATGAAATGTGTTTCATGAGGGAGGAATCTTGAGCACCTGTTACTTTGAAGGGCTTTGGAAGCCTGCTTCACTCTTTAGAAAGTTTCTTTTTTTTTTTTTTTTTTTTTAGAACTAGTATATCTCCAAATCTGTGATTGAATGGTGTCTTGAAACAGAGGTTGCATATTGAGGTGTCTCCTATCTCTGTAGGCCTTATCATTGTAACCATTGCACTGCAGTAATTAAACTGCAGGCTCATACATTAAAGTACTGCTTTCACCATAGGTTATACAGTGTTGATTTTGCCTGGCTATTTTCAGTTATTTTTTTCTTTTTCTTTAGGAAATAAACTTGGCTTCACCATAGACAATGGTAAATTTCACAATGTGTCCTTGGGGCAGGGGCAGGAAGTGGTGGCAGAAGCAGCTCTCAATGTGGCAGCAGAGGAAGGACATTGGGTCATTCTGCAGGTAAGAATATGAGGAAAGAATGTGTTAGGGAGGAGGGTGTTCCATTCTAAAACCAACAATCTATTTCTTTCTAGAATATCCACTTAGTTGAAAAGTGGCTTAGTACCCTAGATAAGAAAGTCGAACAGAACATGTTGGGCAGTCATGAAGATTATCGCGTGTATATGAGTGCTGAGCCTGCTGGAAGCCCTGAAGGTCATATTATTCCACAAGGCCTGCTGGAAAATGCCATCAAAATTACTAATGAACTGCCAACTGGCATGTATGCAAATCTGCATAAAGCGCTGGATCTCTTTACTCAGGTAATGTATGCTAGACGCTTATATACACACAGTATCAGTTATTGGGGGGGGCAATAAAAGAAATATTAAAACACATTTATGCAAATTTTTTTAAATTATTGGATGTTCATCAGCTGTGTTGACCTTTATTCTTTTTATTAGCATAGTTTTAATATTATGAATAATGTTTTATATCTCTTATGTTTTGCGAGGAATGATGATGTTTCTGCTTTTGCATTGTTGCACTACATAATACAATCAGGCTTGTGGTTTCAGTACAGTTTTTGTTGGCACATTTCTATTTTGTATTTGGTGAGGGTTTGTCTGTATTTTAAAGGTCCAGTTCTTGGGTAACAAATTCTTGCTGTGAAAATTAAGTTCTTATCATGACTGGCTTTTCAGCATTATGGTCTTCTCTTCCTCATTTCTGTTTTAAACAGAAATTTGCTCTTTATTAATTTCATTTGCATGCAGAAAATGGTTTTGAATGTTCTTGCAGAAAATATTTTTTTCATTCACATATTTTATTCTAACTGCTGTTAGATTAGGTGATTATTTTAAGGGATGGTCTTAGCTAATTTTCCATCTAAGGAGTGGGTTGCTAAGAGCATAAAATTGATAGGCTTTTTGCATCAAAGAAAGTAGTGCTCACATGCAGGCCGATACAGTTCAGTGCGCACTGTTAACCCGCCACTGGACGCGCATTTTCCCTTACCCCTTATTCAGTAAGGGGCCGAAAACGGGCGTCCAATCCGCCAAACCTAATAGCGCCCGCAACATGCAAATGCATGTTGATGGCCCTATTAGGTATTACCGCGCGATACAGAAAATAAAATGTGTACCCAAATTTTACTTTCCAAAAGTAAAAAAAAAATTTGAAGTCGGCCGGCGGCTGTCGGGTCAAAAACTGGACGCTCAATTTTGCCGGCGTCCGGTTTCTGAGCCCGTGGCTGGCAGCGGGCTCGAGAACCAACACCGGCAAAATTGAGCATTGCCTGTCAAACCCGCTGACAGCCACCGCTCCAGTCCAAAGGAGGCGCTAGTGTCTCTAGCACCTCCTTTTGCCCGTTTTTACCGCCGGGCCTCATTTAAATACTGAATCGCGTGCACAGGAGAGCGGGCGTTCGCCCTCTTTCCCGCGGACTTTACTGAATCAGCCCATTGGTAATGTAGGAATGTGTGCTGTGTTCTAGGGCACCTGGCATCAGCAAATTTTCTGGTGCACTAGCAACTTCAGGAATCACCTTATGCCCCTGAATAGGAGTGGTGTTTTAGGACCTGGTGTAATATTTTCAGTGAGGCATATTCATAGATAGAGTTGTTACTGTTTGAGTGCTGCCAATTAGTTCTGTTTCAATATGGGAGGTTTACTATATTTTAAAGACTATTTTGTTTACTCGTGACTTTCTGAGGTCCAACCTCACATCCAACGTGCTGTACAATAGGCCTAATACCATATGGCTACCAAGTGTCTTTTTTTAGTCTTTTCTGGTTGGCACCACGACAATGCATGTAAATATATATACATGTTATAAATGATATTTTTACCTCTGAAGACTGTACTTTGAATATCATTTTTCATGTAAAATCTCCTTTTTGGGTCAGGGAAGCAGTTAATAAGAAATTTTAAAATAAATAAATGCATACTTTTTAATTGTATGTGAAAAGAGTCGGCCGGCTGGTGCAAGACTAAGATTTGCCTAGGGCACCTACTACCTTTTACACCAGCCCAGACAGTATACACCTTACTCAGACCCTCACCATTCACCCATTTCCCAAATCCCAGGGGGGCAGATGCTGGATAAGAATGGGAAGCAGGAGGTAAGGTAACTGGGGTTTTCCGTCGATAAGCAGGGCATTTAGCCATGCATGCTGGGTGACGTCATCCATGATGTCACGAAGGCGGAGCTTACTCTCATAGCTTGAACAACTTTGAAATGCACATGACCTCTGGTTTTTGCGCTTCTCGAGCTTCCCTTCAGTTTTAGTTTTCCACGGTACTACACGGACGTGTGGCTACTCTCTCTCCTGACAGGAAAATTAAAATCAAAGAGAAGTTCGAAGGAAAGAAGATAGAAGATGCCGAAGAGTCCAGGATTTAAATACTGCTCCTGCGGTAAGATCATGTCGGTGGCAGACGGGCATAATTACTGCTATTTATGCCTCGGTCCCGACCATGATCAGGCCGCATGCAGGGACTGTGGAAGAATGTCCCCGTGAGCGAGAAGACAGATGGCTGAAAAAAATGGAGAGGCTGAGGCACTCATATGCCCCCTCTCCAGCAGATAAAAGCTTAACTATGTATTCCCTGGGCATACAAAAGCCTCGGTCCGAGACTCCTTGATGTGTGCATTTGGCTTCGGAGGGCCATGTGCCGAAAACTGCGTCGGCGACCACGCATCATGCGTCAAGCACCGTGCCGGATACACCGCATGCGATGCATGTTCCATTCAAATCTGCGTTGCTCCAAGCTTCTGTGCCTTGTACGACGCAATCGACACGTGCATCGACAACATCAAAAGCGTCGATATCCACGACGCATCTCAAAAGTCCACGATGCAAATAATTAATAAACATAAAAAGCCTTCTCATCATCAACTGGAGAAGACAACTGCTATATCTAAACCGCAGGACAAACCACATAAATCAGTTTCAAAGACAAAACATCTGACATCTCCATCTACAGCAGCTTCTTTATCAAGATCTGCTCTGGAGCACGTTACATCTCCACTAGGGGGTAACCATTCTCCTTCCTCAGTATTATCTGATATTGTCGTAGAATACCCAGCAGGCAGCTGGGAATAGTCACCAGAGATGGTCTCTCTTCCTATAAAATCACGAAAGAGGCCAAGATCTCCTCATTTACCAATACCAAGAACACCGGTTAAAAAGTCAAAAAAATCTACCAGGATACCGGACCAGCCTCATTGCTGGTCCGGTTCCTTAGAAATTTGTTGAGATTTCTGAGGTCTAGGATGGGACGTAGGCCTCCTGTTTTCTTTGGAATGAGGAAATAACGGGAGTAGAATCCTCTGCCCTGCCTCACATTAAACCACCAATACGGCCACCAGTCATAGAATGGGACCTGAATCTGGTGTTAACAAGGCTCATGCGTTCTCCTTTTGAACCCATGAATTCCTGTGATATTAAATTTCTCATATGGAAGACTATCTTCCTCATAGCCATTACATCGGTTAGAAGGGTTAGTGAGTTACAAGCGCTTGTCACGTACTCACCCTATACAAAATTCCTACATGACAGAGTGATTCTCCGTACACATCCAAAATTCCTCTCCAAGGTAGTTATGAAATTCCACTTGAACCAATCCCACAAGTTTTGCCCACATTCTTCCCAAGGCCTCACTCTCACCAAGGTGAAAGGACTTTACACACCTTGGACTGTAAACGTACACTAGCATATTACTTAGACCGCACTGCAGTCCACAGGAAATCCATTCAACTCTGTTTCTTTTGATCCAAACAAACCGGGTAATCCAGTGGGCAAACACACTCTCTCCAATTGGCTAACAGATTGCATAGAATTCTGTTATGAAAAAGCAGGCCTTACTCTCCAAGGGCGAGTAAAGGCGCATTCAATAAGAGCAATGTCAGCCTCAGTACCTCACTATCGTTCAGTGCCAATTCTTGACATATGTAAAGCGGCAACATGGAGTTCTCTTCACACCTTTGCAGCTCATTGCTGTTTGGATAAAGAAGGATGACAAAACTCAGCCTATGGACAATCTGTCTTAAAGAACTTGTTTCCTGTATAATCCCAACTCCTTCTACATCTGTGATTTTTGGCTGCTTCATTTTTACCAACAATACTTCAATGTTGCTTCACTATGAAATGACTCAGCCTATAGCCTGCTAATCACCCATATGTGAGGACTAGCATCCTGCTTGTCCTGGGATAAAGTAAAATTGCTTACCTTGTAATAGGTGTTATCCCAGGTCAGCAGGATGTAATCCTCATGAAACCCACCCACCACCCCGCGGAGTTGGATCCGATACGTTTTATTATTTTATTTTTGCTAAAGCTTATTGCTACATACGAGTCTGAAGAGAGACCCCTGTGGCTGAGAATATCATGGCATGCTGGGCATGCTCAGTGTGCCAGTCAAAAGTTTCTAGAAACTTTGACAGAAAGTTTTCCATGATAGGGCTCAGTCAGTGATGTCACCCATATGTGAGGACTACATCCTGCTGTCCTGGGATAACAACTATTACAAGGTAAGTAATTTTGCTTTTCGATAGTAATAGAATCGGTGATGAAAAGGGTGAAAAAGAACAGACTATATTCTAACACACCCCCTGGAAAAGACAATAAACCTTTGGATGACTCCGCAAAAAAGGTCTACCAAAGTCCATGCTCATTTCTCACATTAACCATCATCAATTTTATATTATACAATATTTGTTTAATTGTACTCAACAACTGCAACCCCTATTAACCAGCTGTCATTCCTAGACCTCCAAGAAGGATTGCGTCATTTGTTGCGCACAGCATACGAAGCATTTGATACATCTGTGAAGTCATCAGCAATCTCCATATCAGCTTAACATCTGGCATGGCTCCAAGCCAGCAGTATCAGAGAAGACATGCATGATAGACTTGCAAATTTACCATGCAGACCAGACAATCTTTTTGGAGAGAAACTTCGAGAGACAGTTTCTTTAATTAAAGAACAGAACATTGCGGTCCAAGCTTTAGCGGCACCTCTAGACACGCTTTCTACATCCGGCGTTACTTCAATCAGAATAAAAGGGGTTATTACTATCGCAGGCCATACCGCTACTATCAGCTCTACCAATCTAATTATAGGCAACAGTCTTTCCAGCCACAACGACCTTCGTCTCAGCTAGGCCAGAGACCACGGCAAAGAAATCAAAGACCATAGAAGCCGCAACCTTCTCAGCAAACTCCTAAACAATATTTTTAGATCAGCTTGCCACAACAACAGTCCAAGTTGGGGGGGGGGGGGGGGGGGAGAGACTATCTTTGTTTTATTCCCAATGGGCCAGCATCACCATGGACCAATGGGTAATGAGCATAATTTCGCAAGAATACAGACTACGTTTCAGTTCCTTCCCAGTGCTTCCGCATCTCATTATTTCCAAAACCCCTCAGTTGCAAATCCCATCTCTCATGAAGGAAGTATCAATCCTCCTTCAACAGAAGGCAATCCAGCCGGTGTCTTCCTCTCAAAGGGAAAACAATTTCTATTCCCAATAATTCCTCATTCCCAAAAAGTCGGGAGGCCTATGCCCCATCTTAGATCTCCGAGCACTAAACAAACATCTCGAATAAGAAAGATTCAAGATGACTTCTCTCAAAACGGTTCTCCCTTTTCTGCAAACAAATGACTGGATGTGCTCACTAGATCTAAAAGACGCATACACTCACATTCCCATTCACAGGAATTGTTGGCATTACCTCTGTTTTCAAGTGGCGAATCACCACTACCAATACAAGGTACTCCCTTTTGGTCTCTCCTCGACCCCATGAGTTTTCACGAAATGTCTGGCTGTTGTTGTGGCACACTTGCGCAAACAGGGGATAATCCAAACCATTCAATTCATAGGAGCAGTTATTCAGTTATTCCACTTTCCAGAGCCTTTCTACCTCTGGAAAGAATCAAGCCTTTACAAGTCCTTTCTCGGGCGCTTCTACGTCGAAAGGTAGTCCCGGCATGGCATATAATGGTGCTCTTGGGTCAATATGGCTGCAGCAATTCATGTGGTCCAACATACTCGCCTCCAATGGGATCTAAAGTCTCAATGGAACCAACTGACGCAACAGATGTCTCACAAAGTTCAAGTGACAAATTCCATGAAGAAAGACATCAAATGGTGGATTCATCCCTCCATATTGATCGAAGGAAACCCATTCCAGCAGCCCCCTCATCAGTTAATACTCACAACGGATGCATCCACGAAGGGATGGGGTACCCATCTCTTACATTTAGAGACTCAAGGACTTTGGTCGAAAGCCGAGCAAGGTCTCCAAATAAATCTATTGGAACTCAGAGCAATACGAAACTCTCTAAGAGCATTCCAGTCATGGGTACAGGGAAATCAGTAATGATTCACACCGACAACCAAGTGACAATGTTTTATATAAACAAACAAGGGGGATCCTGTTTATTGACTCTTTGCAAAGAAGCGGTTCAAATATGGGAGTGGGCAGAACACAACAAAATCTTTCTTCAGGCATCCTACCTTCCAGAGCTTGCAAATACACGAGTAGACAAGCTCAGCCGCCTTTTCCACCCACACGAATGGTCATTAAAGCAAACGGAAGCAGACAAGATCTTCACACAATGGGGTACTCCAGAGATAGACCTCTTTGCATCGGAAGAAAATCGAAAAGTAGAAAAAATTTGCTCTCTTCTTCCCAGTATACACAGGACATCCCAAGATGCTTTCCTGATTCCATAGGGAAAAGACCTTCTGTACGCATTTCCTCCCATACCACTAATCTCATGCACAATCCAGAAATGTATTGCGGATGGAGCGGATCTAATACTAGTGGCTCCGGCATGGCCGAGACAACCATGGTATGCTTATCTTCTTCGTCTTTCAATCAATCATCCAGTACCATTACCGAAGGGCCCCTTTCTCCTTTCACAAGAGGGAGGAAGTCTAATTCACCCCATGCAGTCCTCCTTTCACTTGACGGTGTGGAGATTGATTGGCAGGTACTGAGCTCCCTGAATCTCTCACCACCCATAATGGAAGTTCTCATAGTATCTCGAAAACCTTCCACCAGGAAAAATTATGCTTTCAAATGGAAAAGGTACTCGAAATGGTGCTCCCTTAAAGGACTCGACCCCCTTTCTTGTCTTGCAGAATCGCTATTAGCTTATCTACATACTTTATCACTTTCAGGGCTAGCAGTAATGTCCATACATGTTCACCTTAGTGATATTGCAGCTTATCATATTACAGATCAGAGCTGCTCCATCTCTTCTCATCCTTTGATTTCCAAATTCATGAAGGGCCTACTTCGTCTGCACCTGCCTTTTAAAAAAACAGTAGTTCCATGGGATATCAATATAACTCTCGAGGTGTTTATGAATCCACCTTTTGAACCTATGTCATCCTCGTTACTAAAATTCTTAACCTGGAAGGTTGTTTTCCTAGTGCCAATCACTTCTGCAAGAAGAATAAGTGAGCTTCAAGCACTGGTGATCAATTTTCCATATCTTCAATTTCACCATGATAAGATGGTATTGCGAACTCACCCTTCCTTTCTACCGAAAGTAGTGTCTGCTTTCCACGTGAATGAAACAATCTCTCTACCAGATTTTTTGCCCAAAACCACATACTGATGATAGACAAACTTCTTCATACCTTGGACTGTAAAAGGGCTTTAGCCTATTACAAGAACAAGACGGAATCAGTCAGATATTTCTCACAATTATTTGTCTCCTTCAACCCAAATAATCCGGGCCAACTTGTATCGAAGCGAACACTTTCTAACTGGCTAACCACCTGAATTCAATACTGCTATTCTACAAAGGACATACCTCTCGCAGGTCCAGTAAAGGCTCATCAAATGTGAGCCACTGCAGCTTCTATTGCACATATCCAAGGAGTGCCAATATACAGGATATTTTTAGAGCAGCAACATGGTCATCCATTCATACCTTTACGTCACACTACTGCCTCGATCAGCAGTCTGCATCTGATTCCTCATTGGGAACTGCAATTCTAAAGACTATATCAAAGCCTTAATGACTGTCCACCTTCCATAGGTTGCAAAAAAAAAAAATGTTCTTACATTACAATACATACTCTGCAACCTATGAGCGTAGGACTCCCAGCATGCATGGCTAAATGCCCTGCTTATCGACGGAAAAAAGCAAGTTTGCTTACCGTAAACAGTATTTTCCATAGATAGCAGGGAATTTGGCCATGCATTCCCACCCGCCTCCCTGGGCAGCCATCAATCCAAATAACACCTGCACCAGCACTCAGCTTGGAAAACTAACTGAAGGGAAGCTCGAGGAGCGCAGGAACCCAAGATCATGTACACTTCAAAGCTCTTCGAGCTATGAGATTAAGCTCCGCCTTCGTGACATCATGGATGACGTCACCCAGTATGCATGGCTAAATTCCCTATCTACAGAAAACACCGTTTACAGTAAGCAAACTTGCTTGTGTGGCAGAATTACCAGCTTCCTAGAAATATTTTCTCTGCACTCTATCACCATTCTGGGAACCCTTACCCCTACTCCTCCCCTTCCCTAGGATTTTAAATAACTGCAAAGGCCAGACTCCATGGGGATGCTCCCTAACTTGGCCCTCTCGGTGATTTGACAATCACGGCACCTTGGGGAGGAGGGAGCGCAATCTCATTCTTCACCTCAGGCAGCAGACTGCCTTGAGCTGCCCCTGACTTGGTGTAAGTGACCTTGTATAAACAGAAGAACAAAAAGGTATTGGCATAGAAGGTAAAGGATAGAGGGATACTTGTGATAGGCATTAAAATATCTGGAGGATTGAGACTGGTAAAGAGTACAATCTCCTTTCTCTGTTTCAGGATACACTGGAGATGTGTGTCAGGGAATCTGAGTTTAAATGCATCCTATTTGCTCTGTGCTATTTTCATGCTGTGGTTGCAGAGAGACGTAAATTTGGAGCTCAAGGCTGGAACAGATCATATCCTTTTAACAATGGAGACCTTACTATATCTGTCAATGTACTGTTTAATTATCTAGAAGGTAACGCCAAGGTAAGGAGTCTTCATATCTTATTTCATTCACTTATATCCTGAAATTGCCACAACTCTGAATTGGTGTCTTTTTCTAGGTACCTTGGGATGATCTCCGTTATCTTTTTGGTGAAATTATGTATGGGGGCCATATCACCGATGACTGGGATCGCAGACTGTGTAGGACATATTTAGAGGAATATATCCGCCCTGAAATGCTGGAAGGGGAAGTTTCATTGGCACCAGGGTTCCCACTTCCTCCAAACTCAGATTACAAGGTAAGGGTGATATTTATGTTGGCCTAATGTGAATTAAGATTGATTTCATTTCTGAAGGAGAGTATGGAAGTAGGAATGATGATTCTATGTACTTCTGTTCTGCTTTGAGGCAATGTTCATTAGGGATGTGCAGAGAGACGCCATACGTTGCATTTGGGATTCGATTTCGTCGGGGGCAGATATGTTGCATTCGGCAAGGGGGCCCCCCCGATACGTTTATACGTTAATTCTTATTCGTTTCCTTGCTAAAATTAAACTACAGCCCCCCACCCTCCTGACCCCCCCAAGACTTACCAAAACTCCCTGGTGGTCCAGCAGGGGGTCTGGGAGCCATCTCCTGCACACACACCCTCGGCTGCCGGTATTCAAAATGGCACCATTTTGAATACTGGCAGCCGACGGCTGGCGCCATCTTGTGCTCCTACCATGTGACAGGGGCTGACCAATGGCACCGGTAGCCCCTGTGACATAGTAAGGTCAAAGGCTATTGGCGCCATTTTGATTACTGGTAGCCGACGGCCCGAGTGTAGGAGATCGCTCCTGGACCCCCGCTGGACCACCAGGGACTTTTGGCAATTCTTGAGGGACCCTTCTGACCCCCACAAGACTTGCCAAAAGTCCAGCGGGGTCTGGGAGTGACCTCCTGCACTCCAGCTGTCGGCTGCCAGTATTCAAAAAGGCGCCATTTTGAATACTGGCAGCAGAGGGTGTGAGTGCAGGAGATGGCTCCTTGACCCCCCGCTGGACCACCAGGGAATTTTGGTAAGTCTTAGGGGTGGTCAGGAGGGTGGGGGGTTTGTTTAAATTGGCTCCTTTAGACGGCCGAATAATTCGGCAAAGATTTGTTGTATTTGTGGGGAATCGCGATACGTTTCGCTTCCCCACGAATACAACGAATATGGCCCTATACATTGCGGATTCCCAATTCATAGGGAACGAATGCACACCCCTAATGTTCATTAAAACACCAAGCAGCAAGGTACACAGCTAATTTTGTACTCATATACGTCTATGGTTTCTTTGTTAAAATGTGCTAAAGATTACAAACATACAATAGTACCTGCGTTCTTTACACCTACCATAATCTGTGGATGGGGCAGGTGAGGGGAAAGTACATGCATATATTTGAAAGTTATATAGGCACACAAAAAATAACCCCCATTCCCTGACCCAATCTCATTATTTGAGAAACTGAAACTGGCTGTTATCTAGTTACTTTGCAGAAAGCAGTTTCAAACTGTTTAATCTAGCTGGCTATCTCCTTAGCTATATACGGTAACAAAAGTATGGGTGGAATTACATACAACTCCCATATATTGTCAATAAACATATCACATGAATGAATCAATATTTATTTTCAAAAATTGTTACAAAAAATCACAAAGAAAATATACAAACCAATAAAGTACATAATACACTCATACCCATTCGTCCATTAAAAACATGTCCTCATCACTAAAAATAACACACATATACAATGAAAAGCAAACTGTTCAACATGCAGATCATGAATACACAATACAGTGGTCCTCAGAAAAAAATTTCCACACAATTTATAGTCCTACAACTCCAATCTTTTACTATCTTTCTGTGTTAATGTATCAAACAATTAGCTATTACACTAATATATGCTGATCAATTGTCTACCACATTGCTATTATTACTATTTAAACACTTCAATGTCCATTGTTTTCAAATTCACTGTTTGATAATCCTTCTATGTTAGTGAAGCAGTTGCTTGAATATATCACATGAATTCTACTATTTCCAAGCTGTGGTGTCATTTGAACGCTTCAATATCCCCTTGCTCGTCGCAAAGCTGTGGTGTCCCATCGACTTCAAAAAATACCCAAGGGAGTATCACCCTACAAGAGGCCCTTGTTTCACCTTCACGGCTTCATCAGGGGAATAACAAACTCTATAAAAAGCATAAATACACAATTAAATTCGAATAAAAAAAACAAAAATAGTTAGGTTAGTGGTTTAAGGTAGATTTTCAGTGTTATTTTGGATTTTTGTGATGAGGACATGATTTTAATGGATGAAAGGGTATGAGTGTGTTGTGTGTTATGTAATTTATTTGTATATTTTCTTTATGTGATTTTTTTTGTAACATTTTTTGAAAATAAATATTGATTCTCATTCATGTGATATGTTTATCTCCATAGCTAGCCAGCTAGATTGTTTTGGAAATTGCTCTCTATCACCCGAATTTTAAAAGCCTGGCGCTCATAAAAACCGGGGGATACATGAGTGGCCAGCCCTTGCATGCACCGAGTGCATTTTAAAAATGGCCCAGCCACGCGTTATCTCCTGCTACAGGTAGAAGTGCCGGACTTGATCAAAGGGGCGGGTTGGGGGGGTCCTAGGCGGGGAGGGGCAGGAGCCGGCCGAGACAGCAGCCATTAGGCCCTGTCCCAGGAAAGCGCATGCCAGCAGCTAGCCAGTGCACAGAACTTCCGAAATAACAAATAAAGTTAGGGAAAGGGGTTTTAGGGCTCGGGGAGAAGAGGGGAAGAGGGAAGGGGTATAGGGATGCTCCCTCCCAGTCCGCTCCTTAATTGGACTCAAATCAGCTTGGGTTTTCAAAATTATAGATCTAAAAAGTGATCAGTTTATTGAATTACAAGCCGTTAAGCCCGTTAAAACGGGCTACATCCCTCTGTCTCTCACCTCCCCCTCATTCTCTCTCCCCTCACTCTTCACCACCCCCTACCTCCCTCCCTCACACTCACCCACTCCTCCCCACCCTCTCACTCAGTCCCTCCCTCCCACTCAGTCTCACTCACTCCCTCCCCCCTCTCTCCCTCCCTCACACTCAGTCCCACTCCCTCCCTCCCTCTCCCTCAGTCCCACTCCCTCCCTCCCCCCCCTCACTCAGTCCCACTCACTCCCTCCCCCCCTCACTCAGTCCCCCCTCTCCCTCTCACTCAGTCCCACTCCCTCCCTCAGTCCCACTCCCTCCCTCCTCTCCCTGAGTCCCACTCACTCCCTCCCCCCCTCTCAGTCCCACTCACTCCCTCAGTCCCACTCACTCAGTCCCCCCTCTCCCTCTCCCTCAGTCCCACTCCCTCCCTCCCCCCTCTCACTCAGTCCCACTCCCTCCCTCCCTCTCACTCAGTCCCACTCCCTCTCTCTCCTCCCCTCTCACTCACTCAGTCCCTCCCTCTCTCTCTCCTCCCTCACTGCTGCCGCTGCAGATATCCCTTGCCCTTACTATGTCACAGGGGCTACCGGTGCCATTGGTCGGCCCCTGTCACATAGTAGGAGCACAAGATGGCGCCGGCCATCCATTGCTCCTGCCATGTGACAGGGGCCGACGAATGGCACCGGTAGCCCCTGTGACATAGTGAGGCCAAAGGCTATCAGAGCCATTTTAAATACCGGCAGCCAACAGCCCGAGTGCAGGAGATCATGGCAGGACCCCCGCTGAACCACCAGGAACTTTTGGTAAGTCCTGGGGGGGTCAGGAGGGTGGGGGGTTGTAGTTAATTAAATTTAAAGGTTTGGGATGGGGGGGTTTTTGGGAAACAAATACATATGTAACTAATGAACGGATCGGGGTCCCCCCGAGAACGTGCAATGGATTTGGCTCCCCACAAATACGAATACCGAATGGGACTCATCCGTCCCTGCTGCACATCCCTAGCAAAAAGTACAGCTCTAAAACTTCAGTTTGCTCCTCCCATCCTACACAGGCAGCTTGTTATATACTTTTCATTTTTTGAGAAGGAGTAGCTTAGTGGTTAGAGCAGTGGGTTACGAACCAGGAGACCAGGGTTCGAGTCCTGCTGTCGCTCCTTGTGACCTTGGGCAAGTCACTTTACCCTCCATTGCCTCAGGTACAAACTTAGATTGTAAGCCCTCTGGGGATAGGGAAATACCTACAGGTACCTGAATGTAATCTACTTTGAAGCATTGATAAAAGCATGAAAAGTGGAATATAAATCAAATAAATAAAATTACACACATACACAGCCAATCAATACATTATTCTTTGAGTACCCATTTCCTTGCATCACATTCTCATCACATCTCCTCATAGAGCCAGTCAAGGATGGAGTTTATTTTTTCATCCAGAAATATACTGATTAGTAATTAGCATCTTAAGTCTTATCCACCATTTGAGATCCAAGGACAAGATGTCCTTTTTTCCTCCATCTTAGATGGAGCATCATGTGATATTTTTCACTCTTTCAACTGGAAAACATGTTTATCTCCTACAAAATGGGGAACTATTACAGTTTCATTTATGATCAAATTCTCTAGGTGTGGGCTAAAAATAATTCTTGATTTCAGACAGTTATGACTTAATCCTTAATTTCTTAATCAGATTATAAGACTTCAGATACCTGCAAAAACAAATTGCTTAGCTCTGCTTTCTGTTCCATATCATTAATCTTTGCAGAACTGGCCTAGTAATGAACACTGAGACACCCAGAGAGCCTTTTCTTTTCTAATGCCACAATTCCAAATAGCTGGACATTTTAAAGAGAGAGCCCTAATTGATAAAATAACCAGATAAAGGCTAAACCCAACAGATGCGAATCTTGAGTTAGATTTTTTTTTAATCAGTCTAGAAAATCTTCCTACCATAAAGGCTGATGTAATAAGCCATGCTATGCCTATCATGGGTTATTTACTTACATTTTAGCACAGGTTTTTCAGCACTAAACTTGCCCAAGTGTTATGCCCGTCGGTCACAGACTGCTGCGACTGCTCCTGCTTACCTCCTGCTTCACCTCTCCTACCTCAATTGGAAGTCTCGCGGCCTTTGGCAGCCTCCACCGCCCTGGCTATGCCTGTCCTTGGGTCTCCTGGGCCCACCCGAATGCTGCCGACCGCCATCTTCTCTCCGGAACATCTTAGGAGCTCGCACGCTCGGGCCAGCTATACACACACGTCATGGCAGGAACCTCGGGGGCATCCCCCTCCGATGATATCAGTTCTCCTGGACATTTAAACCCGCTGGCCCTCTCTGCCTACGACTTGGCAAGGTTTCCCCGGCTGTATCCAACTCGCTCGTACTACCGTTCCAGTTTCTGCTTCCGGTGCAAGATGCTATGGGCACCCGCTCCTCAGGGGCCCTCTCTCCGTCCTGGCTATCCGCTCCTAGGAGGACCTGCATCCTACTCTTCAATTTCCCCATTCCTGGAGCTCCTTCTGGAACCAGCTCTACTTCAGTGAGTAACCAGCTCTCCGAACCTTCTCTGCTTCTCCTGTGAAGACCTCCCTTCGGTGTACCCCGCTCTGCGGACCATTGCCAAACTCACTACAGAGGACCCTCTCCGGTGTACCCCGCGCTGCGGGCCACTGCCGTTTCATCCACAGAGGACTCCTATCGGGCATCCCCCTGAAGGGCTGTCATATCAACTACTGAGGATTCCTCATCGGCGAAGCCCGCCTTTTGGATCGCTACCCTACTATTACAGACTACCTCTGGGTCTTCCAACCCCTCCTTACATCCTACTCCTCAGAGTGCAGCACACTATCATTGGACAGAGACTGTGAACCTGAGCTAAGTCCCTGCCAGGGCTCCACACTGACTAATTGTCTCCATCCCTTGGAGTCATTCTCCTCAGCTCCTGCTATCTCTCGGCCTATACCCTCTTTTCCTTAATCTCCATTATTGCTGTACAAACGCATACTCCAGCTGAGACCTCGCCTCCCAAACAGTGAGGCTCACAGGACTTCTCCCCATGGGCGGAGTCATCGCTCATTTCGGCCCAGGGGCCCACACATGCTCAAGATCCTAACAGATTGCCAAGTCCATGGACCTAGCACAGGTCTAAGCCATCCAGGCCATTCCTGGCCTGGCCCAACTGAATAATCGGCTGGATCTAGCTTCGACGCCTGCTAAGCCCAGTCAGGCTACACAGGCACCTCCACTAGAAACAAAGAAACATAGAAACATAGAAATGACGGCAGAAGAAGACCAAACGGCCCATCCAGTCTGCCCAGCAAGTTTCGCACTTTTTTTTTTATCTCATACTTATCTGTTACTCTTGGCTCTTAGTAACCTTTTGGTTCTATTTACCTTCCACCCCCACTATTAATGTAGAAAGCAGTGTTGGAACTGCATCTAAGTGGAATATCTAGCTTAATTAGTTAGAGGTAGTAACCGCCGCAATAAGCAAGCTACATCCATGCTTATTTGTTTACCCAGACTATGTAATTCAGTCCTTGTTGGTTGTTGTCTGTATATAGATCTGCTTTTCTTCATTCCCCCTGCCGTTGAAGCAGAGAGCTATGCTGGATATGCGTGAAGTATCAGACTTTCTCCCCTGCCATTGAAGCAGAGAGCTATGCTGGATATGCGTGAAGTATCAGACTTCCTGCCCTGCCGTTGAAGCAGAGAGCTATGCTGGATATGCGTGAAGTATCAGACTTTCTCCCCTGCCATTGAAGCAGAGAGCTAGGCTGGATATGCATTGAAAGTGAAGTATCAGGCTTATTTGGTTTGGGGTAGTAACCACCGTAACAAGCAAGCAACTCCCCGCTTTTTTGTGAATGCAAATCCTTTTTTCCACATTACCTCTTGCCGTTGAAGCTTAGAGCAAAGTTGGAGTTGCATTAACCGTGTGTATGTTTATTGAATGAGGGTATTATCTCCAGGTAGTAGCCGTCATTCTCGCAAGCCACCCACTCTTTATTCATGTCCTCTAGTGTTTATCCCACGCCCCTTTGAAGTCCTTCACAGTTCTGGTCTTCACCACTTCCTCCCGAAGGGCATTCCAGGCATCCATCACCCTCTCCGTGAAGAAATACTTCCTGACATTGGTTCTGAGACTTCCTCCCTGGAGCTTCAAATCGTGACCCCTGGTTCTGTTGATTTTTTTCCGATGGAAAAGGTTTGTCGTTGTCTTTGGATCATTAAAACCTTAAGTATCTGAAAGTCTGTATCATATCACCTCTGCTCCTCCTTTCCTCCAGGGTGTACATATTTAGATTCTTCAATCTCTCCTCATAAGTCATTTGATGAAGACCCTCCACCTTTTTGGTCGCCCTTCTCTGGCCTGCCTCCATCTTGTCTCTGTCTCTTTGGAGATACGGTCTCCAGAACTGAACACAGTACTCCAGGTGAGGCCTCACCAAGGACCTGTACAAGGGGATAATCACTTCCCTTTTCTTACTCGATATTCCTCTGTCTATGCAGCCCAGAATTCTTCTGGCTTTAGCTATCGCCTTGTCACATTGTTTCGCCGACTTCAGATCATTAGACACTATCACCCCAAGGACTCTTTCCTGCTCCGTGCAAATCAGCCTTTCTCCCCCCTTTGAATACAGTTCATTCGGATTTCCACTCCCCATATGCATGACTCTGCACTTCTTGGCATTGAATCTCAGCTGCCATATCTTCGACCACTCTTCCAGCTTCCTTAAATCCCGTCTCATTCTCTCCAATCCTTCCAATATGTCCACTCTTGTTGCAGATCTTAGTGTCATCTACAAAAAGACAAACTTACCTTCTATCCCGTCCGCAATGTCGCTCACAAAGATATTGAACAGGACCGGTCCCAACACCGATCCTTGCGGTACACCACTTAAAACCGCTCTCTCTTCAGAGAGAGTTCCATTTACCATCACACATTGTCTTCTGTCCGTCAACCAGTTTGCAATCCAGGCCACCACCTCGGCACTCACTCCTAATCTTCTCATTTTATTCACCAGTCTCCTGTGCGGGACTGTATCAAAAGCTTTGCTGAAATCCAAGCAGATGACATTGAGTGTTCTTCCTTGATCCAATTCCTTTGTTACCCAGTCAAAAAAGTCAATCGGATTTGTCTGACAGGAGCTTTCCCTGGTGAATGCATGCTGCCTCTGGTCCAGCAATTCTCCCGACTGCAGATAGTTCACTATTCTCTCTTTCAACAGTGACTCCATTACTTTTCCCACCACCGAAGTGAGGCTAACTGGTCTGTAGTTACCAGCCTCTTCTCTGTACCCACTCTTGTAAAGCGGGACCACCACCGCTCTTCTCCAATCACTCGGCACCACTCCCGTTTCTAGGGATCTATTGAACACAGCGGACCCGCCAGCACATCTCTGAGCTCCCTCAGTATCCTGGGTTGAACTTCATCAGGCCCCATGGCTTTGTCCACCTTCAGTTTCCCCAGCTCTTCCCATACATTCTCTACTGTAAATGGAGTTACAGCTACTCCACTCCCCTCCAGTTTCTTTTTAACTAGCGACGGTCCTTCTCCAGGGTCCTCTTTAGTGAACACAGAACTGAAGTATTCGTTTAATATTTCTGCCATTTCTTCGTCTCTCTCCACACATTGATCCTTTCCACCTTTCAATTTCACTATACCACTTTGAACTTTTCTCTTTTCACTGATATATCTGAAAAATATTTTGTCACCTCTCTTTACCTCCTTGGCAATCCTTTTTTCCGCTTGACTTTTTGATGCCTTGATTAATTTCTTCGTCTCCTTCAGTTCTACCAGATATTCTTCTTTGTGCTCCTCCCTTTGGGATCTTTTATATTTCTTGAACGCTGTTCTTTTAGCCTTTATTTTGTCAGCCACCTCCTTTGAGAACCAGATAGGTTTCATTTTTCTTTTGCTTTTCTTTACTTTTCTAAAATATAGATTAGTTGCCTTGGTAACTGCACCTTTTAGATTGGTCCACTATTGATCCACATCTCTCGTTCTCCCAGCCTTTTAGTTCTTCCTCCATGTTTTTGAACTGCAAAACTTGGGTCTTTGTGCTTCTTTTACCTATCCTTTTTGTGATATTAAACCATACCATTTGATGATCACTGGTGCTGAGGTGGGTGCCCACCTGGACATCAGAGACATTATCTCCATTAATGAGCACTAAGTCGAGTATAGTTCCTTCTCTCGTGGGTTCCATTACCATTTGTTTGAACAAAGCTACTTGCAGGACATCAACTATTTCTCTACTATTATTAGATTTTGCAGATGGGATTCTCCAGTCTACATCTGGCATATTAAAGTCTCCAACAATCACCACTTCTCCCTTCTTAACTATCTTTTGGATGTCTTCAACCAGATCTCTGTCCAGCTCTTCCTTTTGGTTTGGAGGCCTGTAAACCATTCCAATAAACCACTCCAATAAAAATGGATGCCTCATGGCCTACAGTGCCCCTGCCGGCACCACATCACTTTGCAGGTGACACCCTTGTCCTGTAGGGGCTTCTTGAACCGGTGCACCATACAATTTGCACTACAACCTGCCTATTTTCCAGATGCCTTATCCAAGACAACTTACATCTTATCTCTTTTGGATGGGAAAGCCCTAGGTTGGGTATCACCCCTATGGGAGCGTATGGACCCCGTCCTGAATGACCTACCAAGCTTTCTTGCTCTGTTTCGCACGGTATTTGAGGACCCAGGATGAAAATCCATTTCAGGTTCCACGCTCCTGCACTTACAGCAAGGATCTTGATCGCTTGCGGACTATGTCATTGAGTTCAGAACTCTTGCATCAGAACTACTCTGGGACCTGGGCTGCCTACGTGCCATTTTTCTAGAGGGCCTGAGCCCCCGTATAAAAGATGAATTGGCAGCCCGAGAGCTATCTGAGATTTTTGACTCACCGGTCGGATAGACCGCCACCTCCGTGAGCGCATCCACAAAGTCCGCACGTCTAAGAAATTGGCTCCTCCCACTCCACACATTCAACCTACGCCCGCCCAGTCTACCACCGCACCTAGCAGAGAAGATGAAGATCCGATGCAAATGAGCCATAGTCACCTAGCTGCCAAAGAGACACCGACGTCAGAGATCAGGTCTCTGCATGTACTGTGGTCAGCCGGGCCATGCGGTACCTACATGCCCACTCTGTCCGGGAAACTCCCAGGCCTAGGCTCTACTGGAGGACTCCTCCTAGGCCTGATGTCACCCTCTCTTCCATTGACCCTACCAGTTACCATCATTCTGGATGCCTTGGAGTTCCACACCCTGGCATTGGTAGACTCCGGAGCAGGTGGAAATTTTATCCTAAGACAACTAATGGAGCACCTTAGAATTCCCACCATCCGCACAGCCACACCCCTGCTCCTATCTTCTATACATGGTGAACCATTACCCGGAGAGGTTACCGCTTCCACAGTTCCCATTCAACTCTGCACCAGGACTTTGCATAAAGAGACAATCTCGTTTTTAATTTTGGACAAGGCTATACACCCTGTGGTTCTGGGCCTACCATGGCTGAAACTCCACTCGCCATAGTCACCTTGGGGCAACACCTGCCACAAGGAATGTTTAGAAGTAGTAACTCCTATGGCCTTACCTAGCCACTAACACTTCGCTTCCTGGCCTCCCCGAGCAATACTCCTCGTTCTCGGACGTCTTCTCAAAAAAGACTGCGGACACTTTGCCGCCTCACCGCTCTTTTGACTGCGCTATCAACCTAGTGCCTGACAGAGAGCCTCCTCGAGGGCAGGTGTACCCCCTCTCCTTAACTGAGACCAAGGTTATGTCCGAATTTATTCAGGAGAACCTGGAGAAAGGATTAATTCATCCATCCAAATCCCCTGCCGGAGCCGGGTTCTTTTTCATGAAGAAAAAGGATGGGTCTCTCCGACCTTGTATAGACTATCGTGGCCTTAATGACATTACCCAGAAGAATCGCTACCCCTTACCACTGACCTCAGAACTATTCGATAGGCTCCAAGGGGCCAAGATCTTTACTAAATTAGATCTCAGAGGAGCTTACAATCTCGTACGAATACGCCGGGGCAATGAGTGGAAGACCGCATTTAACACCCGTGATGGTCATTTTGAATATTTGGTCATGCCCTTTGGCCTTTGCAACACTCCTGCAGTATTCCAGAATATGATGAACGAGATCTTCAGAGACATGCTTTACACTTGTGTTGTTGTGTATCTGGACGATATCCTGGTGTTTTCACCAGACCTGCATAGCCACCACCAGGACGTCACCAACGTCCTACAATGTTCAAGGGACAACCAGCTATTCGCCAAATTGGAAAAATGCTCTTTTGATCAAGAGTCAGTCCCTTTCCTTGTCTATGTGGTTCCGAGCCAGGGGTTCCAGATGGATCCACAGAAGACCAAGAGTATTCCTGATTGGCCTCCCCCAATGGGCCTTAAGGCGCTCCGAAGATTTTTAGGGTTCACGAATTACTATCGATCATTCATTCAGAATTACTCTACTCTCACTGCTCCTCTTACCGCCATGACCCGAAAGGGAGCCAACCCCTCTCAGGGGTCACCTGAAGCTGTGCTTGCCTTCTGAAACCTTAAAGAAGTGTTCCTACGTGAGCCCTGTCTGCATCATCCTGACCCTTGCCGGCCCTTCATTGTTGAGGTTGACGCCTTGGATGTCTGTGTGGACGCCATTCTTAGTCAGCATTCTTGCATCCGTGTTCTTTTTTTTTCCTGCCGATTTTCCCCGGCGGAACATAACTACGGAATAGAGGACAAAGAATTGCTGGCAATCAAGCTTGCCTTCGAAGAATGGCGTCCTTGGCTCGAGGGAGCACAGCATCAAATCATGGTCTACAACGACCATAAGAACCTTGAGTATTTGCACCAAGCACAGCACCTTAATCATAGGCAGGCCCGCTGGTCTCTTTTTTTTTTTACTCTGTTCAATTTCCTGCTGAAATTCTGACCAGTGGATAAGAATAACCGAGCGGAAGCTCTTTCCCGCTCATTTATTATGGAGGATATCCCTGACGTACCGCACCACATCATTGACCCCACGAGAGTGCTCCTCTCCGCTACCCATACTGTGCCATCCGGGAAGACCGTGGTCCCTCAGTCACTCCGAACCAAAGTTCTACACTGGGCACATGATTCGCTACTGGCCAGTCACCCAGGTCAGGCAAGGGCCTTGGCTACCCTTCAGAGACTCTACTGGTGGCCTACGCTGAAGCAAGATGTTCAGGTGTATGTGGAATCTTGTCCCACTTGTGCACGCCAAAAGCCTCCAGCTGGTCGACCGTGGGGCCTCCTACAGCCTCTTCCTGCACCCAGCGAGCCGTGGACTCACATAGCCTCGGACTTTATAGTGGACCTTCCTCTCTCCAACAGTAATAACACCATTTGGGTCACAGTGGACCATTTTTCCAAGATGGCTCACTTCGTGGCGTTACCAGGTTTACCTTCAGCTCCAGAGCTGGCAAAACTATTTATCCAAAAATTACACCCAAGAGAGGTCCTCTCATATTATAACAATACCAATATGAGTAGCCTCATGAGCATTACCGGACATCCATGTACATAAAAACATACAGTGTCCTCTGTTTGTTGGTATTGTTAAAACTATTTATCCTCCATATCTTCTGCCTTCATGGTCTTCCCAGACATATACTTTCAGATCGTGGAGTACAGTTCACAGCCAAGTTTTGGAGGTCCCTGTGCTGGAAGTTCGATATCTCTCTAGACCTCACATCAGCTTACCACCCTCAGGTTAACGAGCAGACCAAAAAGACCAATCGTACCCTAAAACAGTTCCTCAGGGCATACATGAACTCTCGGCAGAACGATTGGTTCGAACTGTTACCCTGGGCCGAGTTCGCCCTAAACTCACACTTTTCCGCAGCTACGGGATCTTCACCCTTCCAAGTGGTGTATGGACACCAGCCTCTGCTTCCTTTTCCAGTGCCACTGTCTGTACCCTCACCAGCTGCGCAAGCCATGGCCCAAGAACTGCATAAACTCTGGGATCACACAAAGCAAATTCTGCAGCAAGCAGCAATAAAGTCAAAGAAATTCTATGACGCACATCATCGGGCAGCCCCATAGTTTAACCCTAGGGATAAGGTGTGGTTCAGCATCCGCTTCATTCGTTTGAAGTTGCCTTCAGACTGCTTCGCTCCACGATACATTGGGCCATTCTCGGTACTCCGCCGGCTGGGCCCGGTCACCTATAGTCTTCATCTGCCTGCATCATTAAAAATTCACAACGCCTTCCATATCTCGCTTTTGAAACCCCTCATCCTCTTGGAATTCTCCAAGAAGCCACCTGAACCGCAACCTTTGGTTTCCGAAGAGGATACCACATATCAAGTGCAGGACATTCTGGATGTGCGGAAATGAGGAAGGCGTTGGGAGTATCTCATCTCTTGGGAAGGATATGGCCCAGAGGAGAACAGCTGGGAACCTGCGGCCAATATCCTTGACAAGGACCTGATCAAGCAGTTCCATAAATCTCACCCAAGAAAGCCAAAACCCCTGGGGAGGGGCCCTAATAAGGGAGGGACTGTTACACCTGGTCGCAGATGGCTGCGTCCGCTCCTGCCTACTTCCTGCTTCACCTCTCCTACCTCAATTGGAAGTCTTGCGGCCTTTGGCAGCCTCCACCACCCTGGCTTTGCCTGTCTTCGGGTCTCCCGGGCCCTACCCGAACACTGCCAACCGCCATCTTCTCTCCGAAACACCTTAGGTGCACAAGCGCGCGATCGGGCCAGCTATACACATGTCATGGCGGGAACCTCGGGGGCATCCCTGTCCGGTGACGTCAGTTCTCCTGGACATTTAAACCCACTGGCCCTCTCTGCCTACGACTTGGCAAGGTTTCCCCTGCTGAATCCAACTCGCTTGTACTACCGTTCCAGTTCCTGCTTCCGGTGCAAACGCTACGGGTACCCGCTCCTCGGGGGCCCTTCTCTCTGTCCTGGCTATCCACTCCTCAGAGGGCCTGCACCCTGCTCTTCAATTTCCCCATTCCCTGGGCTCCTTCTGGAACCAGCACTACTTCAGTGAGAAACCTGCTCTCCGGTCCTTCGCGGCTTCTCCTGTGAAGACTTTCTTTCGGTGTACCCTGCTCTGTGGACCCTCTCCGGTGTACCCCGCGCTGCAGGCCACTGCCATTTCATCCACAGAGGACTCTCATCGGACATCCCCCTGCAGGTCTGTCATATCAACTACAGAGGACTTCTCATCGACGAAGCCTGCGTTCTGGATCGCTACCCTACTACTACAGACTACCTCAGAGTCTTCCAACTCCTCCTTACATCCCAGTCCTCAGAGTGCAACACGCTATCGTTGGACAGAAACTATGAACCTGAGCCGAGTCCCTGCCAGTGCTCCACACTGACTAATTGTCTCCATCCCTTGGAGTCATTCTCCTCAGCTCCTGCTATTCTCTCGGCCTATATCCTCTTTTCCTTACTCTCCATTATTGCTGAACAAATGCATACTCCAGCTGAGACCTCGCCTCCCCAACAGTGAGGCTCACGGGGCTCCTCCCCGTGGGCAGAGTCATCTCTCACTTCGGCCCAGGGGCCCATACATGCTCAAGATCCTAGCACCAAGTATGTAATAAGGGCTGTAATGCTGAAAACATTTTCATTCAAAAACTTTGCAACAAGCTTAGGAGGATTACATGCATTTGTAGGGTAATAGCCTGTTACCCTGCAGGGCAAGGAGGCATGCTAAGCTGGAGGCTGCCTAGCACTACACCTTTTACCATGGAAATGTAATCCCTAATCAGAGGCTGATGTTAAATTTCCTACAGTACCAAACCCCAGTCCTGAACAGGCTGATTCTACCCCCACCTTAAAGAAAACAGGATCCCCAGCTAAACTTCCCTACCCTCCAGAACCACTCACCTTAAACAAAACAAAAAAAAAAGTACACTCGAGTCTTGGGTCAGGGTGTCTGGGTCCATGGGGCCAGTTGAGTGCCCCCTGTCCCCCCACCAGCCATCATAAAAAACTGAGTGAGCCTGAACAACTCCACCCACGCTTTGGAGTCCCATCGGAATGCTCCAAAAGACCCCCCCACACACACACCCACACACACCTGGAAGGCCCTGCCTCCTCCAATAGGCTCTTCCTTCCTTCAAATGAAAGCCAATTGGTTCTTCCACTGTGAAATGTTTAGCTGCTAAATTGGCATGGTATCAACCAATCCGTACTTTGCAGTCTTCCTTATTGTCTTTGTTGGCTATTCCAACAGTCTCAGAATGTTGATTAGATAAGATTCTGAAACAGCTTTGGAATAGTATCCCATTAAAAGTAAGAGGTGAATTTGATATTTGTAAGTTCTGGAAGAAACCTAAGACATTTCTCTTTAATCAAATTTATGGTGATTGATTTCATGTATTTGATGATGCAAAAAAGCCTAATGCAGCAACATGTTTTTATGTTGGTATATTATATTGTTTATGAATAATTATGTTTGTATGTTGAAATCCACTTAGAATGTTAGTGATTTTCAGAATACAAATAAATAATTGAAAGGACCAATACCCTTTCAGAATTCTTAAAGGACAGCCTTCTGAAAGGGGATTAGTCCTTTCACTGACACGTAACAGTGGAGGGACCAATTAGCAGACATTGAAAGAGTGAATAAATTAATATCAAGTGCTTGGCACTCCAATTTTAGCATGGGTTTCATTACATCGGCCCTATAGAGAGCATCTACTTAAATCCATTCTCACAGAGTTAAAGTAGGATTGAGAACTGTGATGTTCTAGGCACATAATCTCACCTGTTTTGATGTTAGTATAAAAATAACTGAGTGCAGATTATTCTCTGACATGGAACTTTGATGTTGTCAGGGTTATCATGAATATATTGATGAGACACTTCCACCTGAGAGTCCATATCTTTATGGCCTACACCCCAATGCAGAAATTGGCTTCTTGACTGTAACATCAGAAAAGCTCTTCCGCACTGTTTTGGAAATGCAGCCAAAGGAAGCTGATGGTGAAGGAGGAGCTAGTATCTCTCGAGAGGAAAAGGCAAGAAATAATTTTGTAACATTATATGGAGGGGAAATATTTAAGATTATAGTAAAATACTACAGCTAAAGAAGCATGTGCCATTTTTAAGAGAACAGTTTTCAAAAGCACCTAGCCAGATAACTAAATTCCCCAACCATATTGGCCCCTTGGAAAATTGTTCAGGGATTATCAGCTTAATTTAGCCACAGAAGAAAATAAGCATTCCATACATGGTGCTGAAGCACCAATAGATGATGCCTTTCAGCAACAGGCTACAGTATTATAGGAAGGCTTTGGCATCCTGCTGAAGAAAGGATCTGCGATCATTATGTCCTAATTTTGTAATAATGGTAGATGGTAGGGATATCCCCTGCAGTAGGTTTTATAGCAGAGCTCCACAAAGATCTCTGGGGGCAGTCTTAAGTTGGAAGTTAGAGAGTTTTTCCTTAGTTACTTTTTGGGCCTACCTGGAGCCTTGGAAGCCCTTTGAGACCCCTCCAGGGCAGGGCTCCATTGCCCTCTCAAGATGCTGAGTGGTTGCTCAGGGAATGATTCGGATTTTTGGACTTTTGATTAGTAGGAGCCCTGCTGAAGGTATGACTAGAGAACCCTGAGTTGAAGTCCAGGTTTAGGGAAGACCTGTCCCAGAAGAGGTGGTGACCTATTGCAGAGGACATCCGGTGTTATTTATTTTGGGGATCAAAAGTTATTTTTCAAGACCTGGGAGGAAGGATTTTCTGCTCCTCTTCCTACCCATCAGTGGAACTGCAGTTCCATCCAGGATCCCTTCCTCCTGGGATCCTTATTGAAAGAAAGGAAAATGAATTGTAAGAAACCGCGGTACGGTCGATGGCCAGTAGGCCGCGAGGGCCAAACTCGACGGTAATAGACGGAAAAACAGGTAAAAATTTACCAGAGTACCGCTGAGAAAAGTTAGAGGGGGACCTCTGTGGGGCAATTAACTTTTAGTAATTCCATGAGGAAAATTCCTGTCAGGAATCTCTTCAGAGCTCCTTTACCGTGAGGCTACTGCTGCGCGGAAAAAAGAAGACTGAAGGGGGACCCCTGCTGGCTGCAGGGTTAGTGCCATGCTGGGCATGCCCAGTAGGGGCCAGTCAAAGTTCTGGAAACTTTGACAGAAGTTTTCTGTGATTGGGCTCCATCCTGTGATGTTACCCATATGTGAGGACTACCATCCTGCTTGTCCTGTGAGAACAAGCTTTGCCTGAATTTACCAAAGACCAAAGTAATACTACTAGGTAACACTGCTATTCCTGATATGCCCAAGACATTTTCCTTCAGCAATTTCACAATTAAAATTTTCCATATTGCTAGGAAACTTTGAGTCATTTTTGACCCTAAACTTGAACTGAAATCACACATCAAGTTAGTCTTACAAACATCCTACTATAAACTCCATATCCTCAGACATGTTAAGCTTCTTCTCAAACCTGATGATTTTTAGACTGTTCTTCAATGGTTGGTACTAATGGGAATCGATTATTGTAATTCCCTTTTCCTTGGTCTCCCACCAGGCGTCTCCAACTGGTCCAAAACTCTGCAGTCCGTTTATTTACAAACTCAAAAATCACATGACCACATTTCTCCTATTTTGTATTCCCTACACTGGTTACCAGTCCAGTGGAGGATAATATACAAAATATTATCCACAATATATAATCTGCTACAAAATGTCAGCAGTCCCTGTTTACATTCAATTCTTCATTTTTATGTCCCTTCATGAAATTTAAGGTCAACAAATCAATACATGCTTGAAATGTCCTCTCCCAAATTAACCAGACTGGTAGTTAGCTGTGATCGTATTTTTTCCATCACATGCCCCACAATCTGGAACTCTATCCCACCCCCTATCAGATCAATACCCAATGCTAAGGATTTCAAGAAAGCCTTGAAAAGCTACTTATTAACCCAGGCATATAAAGATCTCCTAATTGGCCCTAGGCCTAAGATGGCTTCTGCAAGAACATCTTATCACTTTGTCAAGCAATAATCAGCCTGGTCCTAAAATCCTAGGCTATTTATAGAATTTGTTTATATATGCATTTACTTTGTTTTTTTTATTATGTATGTTATTTATTGTAACTCACTTCAAACTTTGGAGGGTGTGAGCAACAACTCATTTTAAATAAATAACCAAAGACTTCTTTACCTCTCCAGTGGTGCCCCCAAGCCCTGGCAGAGGCTATAATGGGGTTGTACACACATGTAGTGACTCCTTTTAGAGCTCAAATTCAGAGAGCAGATTGATGCAAACCCTCAAACCATGGAGAAAACTTGGAAGATGCATAATGTTTTATTGGAAGGTGTCTAATACTGAATAAACTGCATGCCCTCTTGGGAGGATAAAATTCAGCTTTGCCAATTTTGAGACAGGTTTGAACTCTATTTTCTGCTTTCTCTCCTAATGTGTTTGTATCCATAGGTGAAAGCTGTTCTAGATGAGATAGTTGAGAAGCTCCCTGACACCTTTAATATGACAGAGATCATAGCAAAAGCAGTGGAGAAGACTCCATACGTTGTGGTTGCCTTTCAGGAATGTGAGAGAATGAATATCTTGACTACAGAAATCAGGCGCTCCTTGAAAGAGTTGGACCTGGGATTAAAGGTGCATGGAGTTTGTTACTACACACTGCAAAAAAACAAGCCGAAGAGTAGAATAATGAGCCTGTAGTGGTAGAAACAGTAAAATACAGTATAAATGGTTATTGCAATATCAAGGGCCACCTTATCCAGCAAGGTATTTCTGCCCAGATCCTTTTATTCCTTTCAGTGAGTAAATTAAATATTCACACTGATCATATAAGAAGCTTTCAGGAATCTTCCTGAATGTTAATTCATTTGTCACCAAAGGGCCACTTAAGAGTAACAATAAAAAAATGAATCATTTATTTCTCCCAAGTTTTCACAGCATGGTACCTGGAGGTGATATAGTCAGCCTCTGTGAATCTAACAGCTGTTCTTGTCTCCATTTTATTAGGGAGAGTTAACTATCACACCTGACATGGAAGAGTTATCAAATTCTCTTTTCTTCGATAATGTGCCACAGAGCTGGACAAATCGTGCTTATCCTTCTTTGCATGGTTTGGGGGCCTGGTATAGTGACCTGCTGCTTCGTATAAAGGTGAGCAGTTTTATTTTCCTACTCCAAGATCTGATCAGCCTAAAAAAATTACTACATATAATACTAAAACATTACTTTAGTTAATCTTGGACAGAGCTAAGGAAATGTTTAAAAACAGGAAGATAACCCAATAAAATGTACACCTCTTTATTGCAAAATGCTGTACAAAAGAAAGAGTACCAGTAATAAGAAGCAACAAAAAAAGATATAGGCAAGTTATGCCAAAAATTCTATCAAAAGAAATTACTACTCTGTTGCAGTACATTCAATATCAGCACCTAGACAGAAAAGCTCCAAGGGAGAAATTCTGAGTAGCACAAACATACATTCTGTTAAGTCATGGAAATCCTACATACTATTGGGAAGTTCAAGGATCTCAGCCAACAGCAAAATCCTGCCCAAGAGTATGATTGGGCTCCTCCTCAAGCACCAAACTACTGCAGACATTGATTAACATGCAAGTAAAAACATCTCCTGCAGGAAGATATGTGCACATTTTATCAAATTACGCCTCTGATTCTGTTTGGGACCCTGGCTTTAACCTCAAACAGTATTACAAGCATTGTTTTTGAAAATTGATTTTTGCAGTAGTTTATTGGTGGGATTACCTAACATATTTGCGGACACTGCAACCAATACAAAATGTTTATTGTTAGAGTGTTGCTGACAATCCCACCTTTTGAACACATCACACCGGTTTTGGTATCTCTTTACTGATTACCAGTTAAATGGAGAGCACCTTTTAAATTGCTAGTCATAATTCATAAATTACTTTATCCCAGGACAAGCAGGATGCTAGTCCTCATATATGGGTGACATCAGTAATGAAGCCCTATATACGGAAAAACTTCTTTCAAAGTTTCTATGAAACTTTTGACTGGCACCAGAGTGCCTACTGAGCATGCCCAGCATGCCATGATATTCCCTGCCACAGGGGTCTCCCTTCAGTCTTCTTTTTTCCGCGGAGCCGTTAGCCTCACGGTTAATCTGGAGTCCTGTGGTGATTTTCACCACACATAAAACTTTAGAAAAAGTTCAGGAAAAACTTTCTACCGCAAAGGTCTCCCTTCCGTTCCATCGCGGTAAGTTTTTTTCCCCGAGATTTTCGTCGGTTCCATACCGTTTCTCTGTCCATTGCTGTCGACGGCTGTCCGGCAAAAATGGCCTCGGGTTTTAAAAAATGCCCGAATTGTGCGAGAAACATGTCCATTATGGACCCGCACCAAGAATGTGTTCTTTGCCTCGGCGAGAAACACGATGTCAAGTCTTGCAGTTTATGTGCCGAGATGACATCGAAGGGACGTCGGCTCCAGATGGAGAAGATGGGGCACCTCTTCAAAATTCAACTGCTCCCAACAACATCGACGTCAGCCCAGTCATCGCCGTCGGGATCGATATGGCAAGTTGTACTGAAACGACGACTTCCAGGTGAGGCCGGAGATGCTTCTACTCCCTCCCCCTCGCCGAAGGCGTCCACCTCCGGCAGCAAAAAACATAAAGAGAAGCATCGGCATAGACGCCAGCACGCCATCAACCCGGTGCCCGCTGAGCCATCGAAGGACGCAGCCTCCTCCGCTAAGAAAGCTTGGACGAGCGCGGAGGCTCCGAGGCCTACGGTACCAGGGCGATCCCCACCGATATCGGTGCCGGGCACCATACCTCCTCAGGGTCCTGAGGAGGTATCGGTATCGCCATCGCCGCCTCCCCCCATAGCTGCTCTGATACCATCAGCTATGCGGGCGGAACTTGTCAAGTACATCCGTAAAGCGGCTCGACAAGCACTCCTCGATACGGTACCATGCCAGCCATCGACACCAGCTCTGATGCCTTCGGATCCATCACCATCGATGCCGATACTTCCATCGATTCCACCGGACCGGCCATCGATTCCGCAGCTGATGCCCGCGATGCCTCGCCCGATGCCTTCACAGATTCCACTGGTGACTCCATCGGTGCCATCTTCAGACTTCACGGTTCTTCAACCACTGATGAATAAACTGGACACTTTACTCGATGCAATATCAAAGAAGCCCAGAGACATCAATGAAGAACCTGTTCCAGGACCCTCAGGAGTTCCCAGACCTCATCAGCCTCGTTCTCCTTTACTTCCACCGATGCCGAGAGAGACACCATTGGTGCCAATTACACCACAGCCACTGAGGTCCCCAAGAGAGAAAGGCACAGATACAGACACAGAGTACTCCTCGGAAGAAGACATACTGTCAGAACCATCTCCTCCTGAGGACCGTAGGAAGTCTCCTCCGGAAGATTTCTCTTTCTCACAGGACAAGCAGGATGGTTGTCCTCACAAATGGGTGACATCGAGGATGGAGCCCACCACGGAAAACTTCTGTCAAAGTTTAACAGAACTTTGACTGGCCCCTACTGGGCATGCCCAGCAAGGCACTGACCCTGCAGCCAGCAGGGGTCTCCCTTCAGTCTTCTTTTTTCCGCGCAGCAGTTGCCACGCGGTGAAAGGAGCTCTCTTACCACGTTCCTGACAGGAATTCGGTACTTTTCTTTCCGAAGAAAATTTGCCCCTCAGGGGTCTCCCTTCGACAAATTTTTGTCACCTTCGCGGAAACCGGTAAGTTTTTTGCCTTTTTTCCTCGACTACCGTCAAATTTGGCCCTCGAGGCCTGTTGGCACTTACCGAGCCCGCAACTAAATTTGGCCTTAAGCCATGGCGACGGGGTTCCGTCGATGTCCGGATGGTACCCGGACTATGTCAATCACAGACCCCCATAGGGTTTGTGTTTTGTGTTTGGGTAGTGAGCATGATGTCCTGACTTGCACCAAATGTGCCCTGACACCTAAGGGTCGCAAGGCCAGGATGGAGAAGATGGGGCTCCTCTTCCATGCACCCACCCCAACGCCATCGATAGCATCGACGTCATCGGAACCGGCACCGTCGAAATTGCACCACAGTCAACCCTCCGGTGACCGTCCACCATCGATGACTTCTCGGCCGTCGACTCCTGTCCCCTCCCCGGATGGGCGAGGAGACCGGAAGGACAAGTATCGTCATCGACGGCACAAGTCTCGGCCTGTCGAGGATCCACAGTCATCGACCTCTGAACAGGCCGAACCACCGACTAAGAGGCCTCGATCAGACTTGGCACCGTCCACGTCTCGTTCGCAGGCATCGAGGAAACCCTCACCCTCTCGGGGTGTGGGAGCCGTGATCCCACCGGTTACGGTGGTCCCTCCGGCTCTGCCTCAGCCTCCCTCTCCCGTCGAGCCGGGTATTGTTACCCCTGGTCTCCGGGCTGAACTGGACCGGCTGGTCCAGGAGGCCATCGAGAAAGCGATGCGAAGATTCCAACCTCCATTGGCACCGTCTCCGGCACCGATTCCGGTACCGCCACCGACCCCGGCACCGACTCCGCCACCGAGGAAGGAACCGACCACCGAACCTTTGGTGGAAGCGCTGGCACCGCTACTACAACATATGGAGGCACTTGTACATGCCCTTCCATCGATGATTCCAGTAGCACCGACAGCGCCATCGTCTCCGACTGGATTTTCATCGGCGGGAGAAACACCGTTCCTGATTCCCCCTTCCGGGGTGGTCCCATCGGTGCCTTCTCGTATATCTCCACCGATTTATCCTTTGGCTCTATCGGTTCCAAGACCAACACCGACTCCATCGGCAGCACCGAAACCCTCGATGCCGTTCCCAGTACTGATTGTACCACCGGTTCCTCCAAGGTTTCCTTCGATGCCTTCGGAACCTCAACCAGGTCCATCGGGGCTTCAACCCCCAAGTGATCCCTATGATACCTGGGGTGATGATACATCTTCTGACACAGATTTACCATCACCGCCTTCTCCTACAGAGAGTAGAAAAAGATCTCCTCCAGAGGATCTCTCCTTTATTAATTTTGTAAAGGAGATGTCCGAAATTGTACCTTTTCAGCTACAATCTGAGACCGATGACAGACACCAGATGATGGAACTGCTTCAATTTTTGGACGCTCCAAAAATCATCGCTTCCATCCCCATTCACCAGGTGTTTCTCGATCTCTTAAAGAAAAACTGGGAATCTCCTTCATCTGTATCACCAGTTAACAAGAAGGCTGACTCCACATACCTCGTCCAGTCAGCACCAGGCTTTCAAAAGCCTCAACTGGATCATCGCTCTGTTGTGGTTGAGTCCGCACAAAGAAAGGCCAAGCGTCTAAAGCCACACTCCTCCACTCCGCCAGTCAAGGACAATAAATTCCTGGACAGTGTGGGACGGAAAGTGTACCATGGAGCTATGCTGATTTCTCGCATAGCCTCATATCAACTCTACATGACGCAATATAACAGAGCCATCCTTAAACAGATGCAAGATTTTGCTGACACATTACCTGACCAATACCAGCCACAGCTTCAGGCACTTCTTAACAAAGGATTTGAAGCAGGGAAGCACGAGATCAGAACGGCTTATGACATCTTCGATGCCTCCACAAAGGTTTCAGCTACTGCCATTTCGGCCAGACGTTGGGCTTGGTTAAAGTCATCCAACCTTCGCCCAGAGGTCCAGGATCGTTTAGCGGATTTACCCTGCTTAGGAGACAATTTGTTTGGAGAACAAATTCAGCAAATTGTAGCTGAGTTAAAAGATCACCACGAGACGTTGAAACAACTTTCTTCTGTTCCGTCTGAGGTTTCCTCCAAACAACCACTTAAGAAGGACTCTAAGAAGTCGTTCTTTCGGCCACGCCGTTACTACCCTCCATCGGCCAGGCCTCGTCCAGCTCGATCCTCTACTAGGCCTCAGCCGCGTCAGCCTAGGAAACAAAGGCCTACTGTAGCCCGCCCCTCCTCCAGGGCCTGCGGCTGGCCTTTGACTCCCCTGTAGGGAACACATGCCAAACCCCTCTTCCAGACATTCCTGTAGGAGGTCGACTATACCATTTTCTACAACCTTGGTTGCAGATCACCTCAGATCAGTGGGTGCTAACAATTATCGCACAGGGTTACCATCTCAACTTCATAACTCTTCCGGCAGACTCCCCGCCTCTTCAAGCGTGGAGTCTATCCACCCATTTGGCTCAATTACAACAGGAAGTATCTCTTCTTCTGCAATCAAATGCTATAGAACCCGTTCCTCCCTCTCAACGAGGCAAGGGATTCTATTCCAGATACTTCCTAATACCAAAGAAATCAGGGGGACTACGTCCCATTTTGGACCTTCGAGCCCTCAACAAATACCTTCAAAAAGAGAAGTTCAAAATGGTAACCCTAGGCGCGCTGCTCCCTCTGCTACAAAGAGGGGATTGGCTGTGCTCTCTCGACCTCAAGGACGCTTATACCCACATTGCGATCACACAATCCCATCGCAAATATCTGCGGTTTCTAGTAGGCCACGACCATTATCAATACCGTGTCCTACCTTTCGGTCTGGCTTCTGCCCCACGAGTCTTTACCAAATGTCTCGTTGTGGTAGCAGCATTCCTAAGGAAGGAAGGTGTCCACGTCTACCCCTACCTGGACGATTGGCTAATCAGGGCCTCCACCCAACAGATAGCTCAATCCTCCCTAAAATTGACAATTCAAACACTCCTTTCCTTAGGGTTTCTTGTCAATTACGAGAAATCTTGCTTAGTCCCGTCTCAAACCTTATCCTTCATTGGGGCAGACTTGGACACCTTACAGGCAAAGGCTTACCTTCCTCTTCAGTGGGTCCACACCCTAATATCCCTGGCTCGCCAGCTCCAGTCTCAGAACACTGCCACGGCTCGCCAGTTCCTCATTCTCCTAGGACACATGGCATCCTCGGTTCAAGTCACTCCCATGACCCGACTAGCCATGAGAGTAACCCAATGGACTCTACGACACCAATGGATTCAAGCTTTTCAGCCTCTGTCCTCCATAGTCACAGTCACACAAGTGCTGCGCCTATCCTTAACCTGGTGGACGACTCAGGTCAACCTCCTTCAGGGCTTACCTTTTCTTCCACCGGATCCGCAAGTAATCCTAACCACCGACGCTTCTCACATCGGTTGGGGAGCCCATGTGGACGACTTCCAAACCCAAGGGTTATGGTCCAAAGAGGAAGCTGAACACCAGATCAATTTCCTGGAACTTCGAGCAATCCGCTATGCGCTCTGAACTTTCAAAGATCATCTATTTCATCAGATAATCTTAATCCAGACGGACAACCAAGTGGCCATGTGGTACAAAAACAAGCAGGGAGGCACAGGCTCCTTCCTTCTGTGTCAGGAAGCTGCGCAGATCTGGGCGGAAGCCCTCTCCCACTCCATGTACCTCAGGGCCACTTACCTGCCGGGAGTAGACAATGTATTGGCAGACCAGCTGAGCCGTGTCTTCCAACCACACGAGTGGTCACTCGATCCTCTGGTAGCGACCTCTCTGTTTCACAAGTGGGGTTCTCCCCGCATAGACCTCTTTGCGTCCCCTCAGAACCACAAAGTGGACGATTACTGCTCTCTCATTCGGAGCCAGCACTCTCGGCCGAGAGATGCATTCTCCCTCAAGTGGACAACCGGTCTGCTCTATGCATTCCCTCCACTTCCTCTTGTGTCAAAGACTCTCGTGAAGCTACGCCAGGACGGAGGAACCATGATCCTGATAGCACCTTACTGGCCACGCCAAGTATGGTTTCCAATACTCCAGGATCTCTCCATCCGCAGGCACATTCCTCTGGGAATGGACCCGCATCTGCTCACTCAAAACGACGGATGCCTCCTCCATCCCAACCTCCAAGCCTTGTCCCTGACGGCATGGATGTTGAAAGGTTAGTCCTTCAACCATTTAACCTTTCAGATTCCGTTTCTCGGGTCCTGATAGCTTCACGAAAGCCTTCCACAAGAAAGTCTTACTCCTACAAATGGAAAAGGTACACATCATGGTGCACTTCTCAGTCCCTTGATCCCCTTTCCTGTCCAATCTCCAAATTCTTGGACTATTTATGGCATCTCTCTGAATCAGGTCTTAAAACCTCTTCTATCAGAA
This sequence comes from Rhinatrema bivittatum, assembly GCF_901001135.1. Lineage (NCBI taxonomy): Eukaryota > Metazoa > Chordata > Amphibia > Gymnophiona > Rhinatrematidae > Rhinatrema > Rhinatrema bivittatum. The sequence continues at coordinate 164,697,632 of NC_042618.1, read as the reverse complement.
TGCATGTCAGTGCGGTAGCCGCCTTCCATAAGGGTATTGGGGGTACTCCTATTTCAGTACAACCCCTAGTAACACGCTTTCTTAAGGGCTTACTCCATCTAAAGCCACCCTTGCGTCCTCCGGCCCCATCCTGGGACCTTAACCTGGTTCTTGGTCGTCTAATGAAACCTCCTTTCGAACCTCTGCACTCCTGTGACTTTAAATATCTCACTTGGAAAGTGTTATTCCTTTTGGCTGTTACTTCAGCTCGCAGGGTTAGTGAATTACAGGCCCTAGTTACCTATCCGCCTTACACTAAGCTCCTGCAGGACCGGGCGGTACTCCGCACTCACCCTAAATTTTTACCTAAGGTAGTTTCGGAGTTTCATATCAATCAATCGTACTACCTATCTTTTTTCCCAGGCCCCACTCCAACTCTGGAGAGCAGACCCTGCATACCCTAGACTGTAAACGGGCTCTAGCTTTTTACCTAGACCGTACAGTTTCTCACAGGAAGAGCACTCAATTATTCGTCTCTTTCCATCCTAACAAGTTAGGACAACCTGTGGGTAAGCAGGCTCTTTCTTCCTGGTTGGCGGACTGCATTTCTTTTTGCTATGAGCAAGCTGGCATTCCTTTTCAAGACCGTGTTAAAGCACACTCTGTGAGGGCCATGGCGACGTCAGTGGCACACCTTCGATCGGTGCCGCTTCCTGACATCTGCAAAGCTGCAACCTGGAGTTCTCTCCATACTTTTGCAGCCCACTATTGTTTGGACAAAGCTGGAAGACAGGACTCCATCTTCGGCCAATCTGTCTTGCGTAACCTTTTTCCAACTTGATGTACCAACACCCTTCCACCTTCCCGGTAGGGTGCGGATGCCCTTTACCAAATTCCACCCCAGTTGTTGTGCCTGTTGCACATCGTTGGGTACGTTTGGTACAAGTCAGGACATCCTCAGCTCGGTACTCACCCATTTGTGAGGACAACCATCCTGCTTGTCCTGTGAGAAAGCAAATGTTGCTTACCTGATGTAACAGGTGTTCTCACAGGACAGCAGGATGTTAGTCCTCACGAAACCCGCCCGCCTCCCCGCGGTGTTGGGTTCGTTTTATTTTTACTTTCTAGGCACTGCCTGTAGCTTGAAAATCAGACTGAAGGGAGACCCCTGCTGGCTGCAGGGTCAGTGCCTTGCTGGGCATGCCCAGTAGGGGCCAGTCAAAGTTCTGTTAAACTTTGACAGAAGTTTTCCGTGGTGGGCTCCATCCTCGATGTCACCCATTTGTGAGGACTAACATCCTGCTGTCCTGTGAGAACACCTGTTACATCAGGTAAGCAACATTTGCTTTCTCAAACTTTGTGAAGGACATGGCGGACACCATTCCTTTCCAGTTGCATGCAGAGGTGGATTCCAGGCAAAAGACACTGGAAGTCCTACAATTTGTAGATCCTCCCAAAGATATTTTGACAGTGCCAGTACATGAGGTATTACAGGAACTCATGTACCAAATATGGGAACATCCAGGTTCACTGGCAGCGGTAAATAAGAGGTCAGATGCCACCTATTTAGTCCAACCAATCCCTGGATTTCAAAAGACCCAGCTACCTCACCAGTCAGTGGTAGTGGAGTCGGCCCAGAAAAAGGCTAAAAGATTGAAGTCTCATGCCTCTAAACCACCTGGGAAAGACAACAGATTCATGGACAACTTGGGCCGTAAAGTTTTCCAAGGCTTTATGTTGGTATCTCGGATTGCATCTTACCAACTCTTTATGAACCAATACCAAAGAAATCTTTGGAAACAAGTCCAGGACCTGGTACTCACACTTCCTGATCAATATCAGGAACCCTTCCATCAACTGGTGCATAAAGGCCTAGAGGCAGGCAAACGAAGTCAGAGCTACCTACGACAGTTTTGAAACTGCAGCACGTCTCTCAGCTTCAGGAACAGCAGCACGTAGATGGGCCTGGCTTAAGGCATCCGATCTCCGGCCGGAAGTACAGGAGAGACTAGCCGACCTTCCCTGTTTGGGGGATAACCTGTTTGGCGACAAGGTTAAAGAAGCGGTTGCAAGTATTAAAGATCATACTGAGACACTCAAGCAACTCTCCTTACTGCCTCAGGAGACTCAACCCCCGGTCAGAAGACCTCCTAGAAGGGATATAAGGCGCCCTTACTACCGCCAACGCCGCTACTATCCCCCATCAAACCAGCCAAGACCATCTCGCCCAGCTCAGCGCCCACAGGCTAGGCAAAGGCCTGCAAGGCCCCAACCTCCTCCTCAAACTGCCTCAACATCAGGTTTTTGAAAGAAAATCAGAGAGCAGCAGTCAACCCACCAACCCACTCCCACACCTGCCGGTAGGAGGTCGTGTAACCTTTTTCCATCACACCTGGACCTCCATAACCACAGACCAGTGGGTACTTTCCATAACAGCTCACGGCTACCAATTGGATTTTCTCACTGTACCAAAAGAAACTCCACCAATCTCATCTTGGACAGTGAACCAACATTCCAAAATTCTACAAGCAGAATTATCCACCCTTCTGAGAGCCAGGGCCATAGAACCAGTCCCCGGGCCTCAGCAGGGCTGAGGATTCTACTCCCGCTATTTCCTCATTCCAAAGAAAACCGGAGGCCTTCGTCCCATCCTAGACCTCAGAAATCTCAACAAATTTCTCAAAAAAGAAAAATTCAGGATGGTGTCATTAGGCACCATGCTACCTCTCCTTCAAAGAGGGGATTGGCTCTGCTCTCTGGATCTTCAAGACGCCTACACTCACATTCCCATCTTTCCTCTGCATCGCCAGTACTTGCAATTCCTAGTCAACGGTCAACATTTTCAATACAGAGTGCTCCCATTCGGACTAGCCTCAGCACCTCGAGTTTTCACAAAGTGTCTGGCAGTAGCGGTGACACATCTTCACAAACAAAAGGTGCATGCATTCCCTTATCTGGACGATTGGCTCATCAGGAGTCAGACACAAGAAGGAGCTCAATTCCCTCAAGCTCACAGTCAACTTGCTTCACTCCTTGGGATTTCTCATCAACTACCAGAAATCCCAATTCACACCATCTCACCTGATACAATTCATAGGTGCAGATCTAAATACCACCATAGCAAAAGCTTTTCTTCCAAGAGACCGTGCTCAAACACTCGTTCTCCTGGCACACTCTCTCCGAAATCAGTCTCAAGTTACAGCTCATCAGTGCCTCATCCTACTCGGACACATGGCCTCCACAGTTCATGTCACTCCTATGGCCAGACTGACCATGAGACTAATGCAATGGACACTCAAATCTCAATGGATTCAAGCCATTCAACCATTGTCCACTCAAATTCAGATAACGCAGGAACTGCGTTCCTCCCTCCTCTGGTGGACATCAATGAAAAATTTGCTCAAAGGTCTGCCTTTCCAGCAACCAGTTCCACAAGTGACTAACTACAGATGCATCCACCTTAGGCTGGGGAGCACACATTGGTCATCTCAAGACCCAAGGGACGTGGACAAAAGCCGAAGCCTCTTTTCAAATAAACTTCCTAGAGCTTCGAGCTATACGTTATGCGCTACATGCGTTCAAGGATTGCCTTTCACACAAGACTGTGCTGATTCAAACAGACAACACAGTAGCCATGTGGTACATCAACAAGCAAGGGGGAACGGGTTCCTACCTCCTTTGCCAAGAAGCAGCTCAGATTTGGGACTGGGCCCTAGCACACTCAATTCTTCTACGAGCCACTTACCTGGCAGGCATCCACAACATAATAGCAGATCACACGAGTGGTCCTTGGATCCAACGATAGCAACCAAGATCTTCCAGCGCTGGGGTCAACCAATGATAGATCTCTTTGCATCCCATCTGAACTACAAAGTGAACAATTACTCCTCCCAGTTACAACAGGAGAACAACCTACCAAAGGACGCCTTTGCTCGCCATTGGAACTCAGGCCTGTTATATGCGTATCCACCGATACCACTCATAACCAAAACTCTAGTGAAGCTACAACAGGACAAAGGGACCATGATACTCATAGCCCCATACTGGCCTCGGCAGGTATGTTTTCCCACACTGCTAGACCTCTCAGTCAGGGATCCAATTCGCCTGGGGGTAGCTCCCAATCTCATAACTCAGGATCAGGGTCGGTTGCGCCATCCCAACCTTCAATCCCTCTCCCTGACAGCATGGATGTTGAAAGCTTGATCTTACAACCACTCAACCTTCCAACCACTATATCTCAAGTGCTGATAGCTTCACGTAAGCCTTCCACTAGAAAAAATTATTCTTACAAATGGAAACGGTTTACTTTGTGGTGCACTCAGAAATCTATAGATCCTTTCACTTGCCCCACTACCTCACTACTAGACTACCTATACCATCTTTCAGACACTACTAGACTACCTATACCATCTTTAGGACTTCATCTGTAAGAGTACATTTGAGTGCAATCTCAGCTTACCATAAGCTGGGAGACACACCTATCTCTACACAGCCTCTCGTCAGTAAATTTATGAAAGGTTTAACTCACCTTAAACCTCCACTTCATTCCCCAAGCATACAATGGGACCTGAACGTAGTATTAGCCAGGCTCAAGCGTTCTCCATTCGAACCCATAGATACCTGTGACCTTAAATATCTTACATGGAAAACTGTATTCCTCATAGCCATTACATCAGCTAGAAGGGTCAGTGAACTACAAGCACTTGTCACATACGAACCTTTTACAAAGTTCCTACATGACAGGGTGGTCCTCCGTACTCATCCTAAATTCCTTCCAAACGTAGTCACGGAATTCCACCTGAACCAATCTATAGTTTTACCAACATTTTTTCCAAGGCCTCACTCTCACCAGGGAGAAAGAGCCTTACATACCTTGGACTGTAAACGTGCGCTATCCTTCAACTTAAACCGCACTACAGTCCAAAGGAAATCTAGTCAACTATTTGTTTCTTATAATCCAAACAAGCCTGGTAAAGCAGTGGGTAAACATACTTTGTCAAACTGGCTAGCAGACTGCATACAGTTTTGTTATGAAAAAGCAGGCCTAACTCTTCAAGGGCGAGTAAAAGCACATTCAGTCAGAGCACTGTCAACCTCAGTAGCACACCTTCGCTTTGTACCTATTCTAGACATTTGTAAAGCAGCAACATGGAGTTCTCTTCACACCTTTGCAGCTCATTACTGGTTAGACAAAGAAGGAAGACAAGATTCAGCCTATGGACAATCTGTCTTAAAGAACTTGTTTCCAGTGTAATCCCAACTCCTCCTACATCCAACCTGCTGTGATCTTCGGCTGATTCATTTCAACAACCATACTTCACTGTTGCTTCAATACACAATGACTCAGCCTTTAGCTTGCTAATCACCCATATGTGCGGACTAGCATACTGCTTGTCCTGGGATAAAGCAAAATTGCTTATCTTGTAATAGGTGTTATCCCAGGACAGCAGGATGTAGTCCTCACAAAACCCACCCGCCACCCCACAGAGTTGGGTCCGATACGTTTTATTGTTTTATTTTTGGCTAACGCTAATTGCTACAAAACAGACTGAAGGGAGACCCCTGAGGCAGGGAATATCATGGCAAGCTGGGCATGGTCAGTAGGCACTCTGGTGCCAGTCAAAAGTTTCATAGAAACTTTGAAAGAAGTTTTTCCGTATATAGGGCTCCATTACTGATGTCACCCATATGTGAGGACTACATCCTGCTGTCCTGGGATAACACCTATTACAAGGTAAGCAATTTTGCTAAATGCAAACACAAAGAGTATTTTAGCAAATAGTCTTATTCCTTATATTCCCAGTACAGCATTGTGCTCTACAGGGAAAGCAGTGCCTTCTTTGCATACTGCAAGATTACAGTTGACTCATGAGCAGATGTTTTCACATGTTGCCCCTGAATTATGGAATAGCTTGCCTGTAGGTGTACGAGAAGAAAGGAATAAGGCTTTTAGGTAAAAACTAAAGGCTGAATTACTATTTGCTTTATTATATATGTAATGTATGTTTTAAAGGATGGATGTTTTTAACATTGTAATCTGCTCTGAACAAAAGTTTGGAGATGTGAAAATAAGTTTCATATAAATAAATTAGAGTAAACTAGAGCAAAGCAGTTAAAACCCTTTACAAGTCCTCTTTCCCCACTCAGTGAGCCAGATTTTGTTTGTTGTTCTTGTGAATGGCTGTGCTACAGGTCAGAATTATTACTATTACTAACAAAAGAAATTACAAAATCATTCCTGTCCTTGTTGATCCAAAGCTCTGTTGTATTTCTTGGTGCAGGAGCTAGATGCCTGGACAACAGATTTTGCATTGCCTAATACGGTGTGGCTAGCTGGTTTCTTTAATCCACAGTCCTTTCTTACTGCTATCATGCAGACCATGGCCAGGAAGAATGAATGGCCACTTGATAAAATGTGTCTTGCTGTGGAAGTCACCAAGAAAACACGTGAGGATATGACAAGTCCACCCAGAGAAGGGGCATATACGCATGGGCTGTTCATGGAAGGTAAGCAGGTACACTACTCAGAATCCATGTGTGTCTTAAAATAAGATTCTGCTTTCTTCCACATTACCTTCACACGTGAGAAAAACTTGGGACACATGGGCAACTTCTAGGTCAGTTAAGGGCTGAACTTATCGTTAGTTGTAAAATGTGTAGAATGTGAGTTTTTAAAATCTTTTGTCATGTCCTAGTCCTTTTTGTTCTGCTAGTCAAGGGCTGGAAACAAGTTTCCAAGATTGAAATAATCAGGAAGCACACTTCAGCCAGGATCATCCTCTGCAACTTGCCCACATCCCACTAGTCAAGACTTTGTACATAGGACTTCTACATAGGTAAATCCTTCTGTACCGTGTAAAAGCAAAACACTTTCATAGATGCTCTGCCAGGAGTAGCTCAGACCAGGTGCTGAAGGTGAGAACATCAATCATCAGATTCTCTGCCTCAGTCTCTCTCTCACTAGCCCTTTTTCTTTTCAGCAGTCCAAGCTCAAGGCCTTCAGTTAGTCCTGCACTATATTCCAAGCACTTCCTATGGCAGCTGTAAGGTTACTTTTAGACATGCTGTTACAGCACTACTATTTTTACCACACAATAAATAGCAGATTCAACAGATCTGGCTTCAAACCCTGCTTCTGCCACTAACACTTGCAATCTTTGGTACATGCCTTTATCTCCCATTGCCTCAGGTACATACTTAGGAATTCATTTACTACGGCTTTTTTCCCCATTTCTAATTTATGGTCACTTAATCTGTATTTAGTAAGCGTGTCTGTGGCTGAGGTGAGCTATACCGCTAGCATGTAAGTTCTAACCAAAAGCAGTTTGCTTTTTGGAACAATGAATAAAAGCTGCATAAACCTTTCATCTGTCACCAAATCTCCCACAAATAGATTAACATCAGTAATTGTATCTTAGGAAAGAAGACATTTTCTAGCTACATAAATCTCCAGGAAGCTTATCTGCATTCACCAATAACGGCCTGCTCAAAAAGATAGAGATAAAGACAGATTTCCCCATTGACATAACATAGAAAACAAACTTTAGTAGATCTGGCACCCACTGTACCAGCTTTTGGTCTAGAAAATGTTCTGCCAAAAAAAAAAAAAGGAGGGGCATATTCCAGTACATAACAAGAGAAAAAGTGGCAGAGAAAAGCAATAAGGAACAAAATAATCAAAGCTAAAAAGTGTTATTTATATTCCACCTTTCATGACACTGCAGAATGGATTTCTTGTCCCCAAAGGGCAATGGAGGATGAAGTAACTTGCCCAAGGTCACAAAAAGTGTCAGTGAGATTTGAACCCTGGCTTCTCAAGCCCACTGCTCTAACCACTAGGCTATTATTTCACTTCATATTACAACATTTTTACCTAACAAATTGTGTAGTTAATTAAATCTAACTATGGTACATATGGATTAAAACCTACAAAAGGTTCATAAAAAAGGCAGACAAAAATAGCAGAAAAGCAATGCATTCTTTGCCTTTACTGAGGAGTATGGTGGGAACATATATACATCTGAAACATTCTTTAATGGTGGAGAGTGAGTAACTAAAGCAAATATCTGATACAATGGAGAATGCAATATATCAGATTGATAAACAATAAAAAAAAATCACCAGGAGCAGATGGCATCTACCCTGGAGTTCTAAAGGAATTAAAACATGTAATTGCTAACCTGTATCTTTTCATGTAAAACGGTCATAATTCCTAAAGACTAGAATGTGTCAAATGTGATGCTGTTTATTAATAAGGGCTCCAAGAGTGATCCAGGTAACTACAGGCCAGTGAGCCTGAAGCTGATACCAGGCAAAATTGGCAGAAGCCATTTATAAAACAAAATTAGTCTAGAGACACACATGGCTTAATAAGGGAAGCGACAACATGGTTTAAGTAAGGGGGTAGTCTTGACTTACCAATCTTTTAGATCTTTTTGAAAGTGTAAACAAACATAGAATAAAGGTGAGCGCTGATTACCAAATGCCTTCTGAAAATCCAAACACACTATATCAATGTACCCCATGAGAGACTCCTTAGGGATAGGAGGCAGTGTTTTATTATGGGCTAGTTAAAAGGCTGGAAACAAAAGGTAGGACTAAATGGTCAATTTTCCAAAAGGAGAAAGGTCATTAGTAGAGTACCTCAAGAATCTGTACTGGAACCTGTGTTGTTTAACATTCATATTCTAAGCAAAAAGTCTGTTTTGGGTAAAAGGGGATCTAAAGGAGGGCAAGACAAAAGCAGAGTGAGTAAATGAATTCTTTGCTTCAGTCTTTACTGAGGAAGTTTTTTGTTTTTTTTTATTTAACGTATTTATATACCGTTTACCAATTCAAAAAAATCGATCAAAACGGTTTACAACAATATACTTAATCAAAATTCATTTAAAATAAAATAAAAAATAAAATAAAAATAAAATAAACAAAGTTTGAATAAAAATACAATTAATGGCATGATCAATAACATAAAAATTTTGATGAACTAGGATAGTAAATAATTGGCTGCTACGTTACAAAACTAAAAGAAGGAAAACGAAAACAACTATGGTAATAATGGTAGTAGTAGGAAGAGCTAACTTCATGGCTATATGGTTACTAATTCATAGTTTCTATGTTCACAAATGCTTCCTTAAACAAGTGAGTTTTTAAAGCTTTCTTAAACTCTTTTCGATTCGAAATTAATCTCAAAGCGTCAGGCAAGGCATTCCACAGAATAGGGCCCGCGACAGAAAACGCTCTTTGCCTTGTTATATTTAACGCAGCCTTTTTCACTGTGGGAACTTCTAAAATATTTTTTCCTGCTGATCTTAATTCTCTCCCAGGTCTATACACTCGCAAGATGGAACATAGCCAGATGGAATCTGTGCTATTTAGCAATGAATGAATTAATGTAATGATTTTGTAGCGTACCCTAAATTTAACTGGCAGCCAGTGGAGTTTTTGCAAAACAGGAGTTATATGCTGTTTTAAAGGGGTAGCAGTAAGAAGCCTGGCTGCAGAATTCTGAATTAGTTGCAAAGGTCTAGTTGTTGTATCAGGTAGACCTATGTATAAACCATTGCAATAATCAATACCTGAAAAAATCAATGCCTGCAACACTGAACGGTAATCGTGAAAAAATAATAATATAATATAAGGCAGATACTGATGCCAGAAGTTATGTTTAAAGGTGATGAATCAGATGAACAGAAACAAATCTCAGTGAACCTAGAAGATGTACTAAGGCAAATTGACAATCTAATAAGTAGTAAATCATCAGGATCAGATGGTATACGTTCCAGAGTCCTGAAAGAAATTAAAAATGAAATTGCAGAGCTACTGTTGGTAATCTGTAACCTATCATTAAAATCAGCTATGGTACCTGCAGATTAGAGGGTGGCCAATGTAATTTCGGTTTTTAAAAAGGGTTCCCGAGTGATCTAGGAAACTATAGACTGGTGAGCCTAACATCAGTGCCAGAAAAAATGGCACAAAACAAAATTACTGCACATATAGACAGACAGTTTAATGGGACAAAGTCAACATGGATTTAGCCAAGGGAAGTCCTGTTTCACCAATTTGCTACATTTTTCTGAAGGTGTGAATAAATATGGATAATAGTAAGCCAGTTGATAAAATGTATCTACATTTTCAGAAAGCATTTGGTAAAGTACCTCATGAGACTCTTGAGGAAATTAAAGAGTCATGGTATAGGAGGCAATGTTCTGATGTGGATTGAGAACAGATTAAAAGAAAACAGAATAATTAATTTTCTCAGTGGAGAAAGGTGACTAGCAGAATAGCCCAGGGATCTGTACTAGTACTGTTGCTTTTTAGCATATTCATAAATGACTTAGAGATGGGAATAAAGTGAAGTGATCAAATTTGCTGATACAAAATTATTCAAATTTGTTAAATGACAAGAGAATTGAGAAATTGCAAGAGGAACTTGAAAGACTGAAGACTGAGCATCCAAATGACAGATGATATTAATGTGGAAAAGTGCAAAGTGATGCATGTAGGGAAGAGCAACCCAAATTATAGCTACACAATGAAAGGTTCCACATTGGGAGTCACCACCCAGGAAAAGGATCTAGGCGTATTTGTGAATATGTTGAAATCCTCTGCTCAGTGTGTGAAGGCAGCCAAGAAAGCAAATAGAATGGTAGGAATAATTAGGAAAGGAATGGAGAATAAAACAGAATATCATAAAGCCTCTGACTTGCTCCATGGTGCAACCGCTCCTTGAATATTGTGTGCAGTTCTGGTAACCATATCTCAAAAAAGATATAGCAGAATTAGAAAAGATACATAAAAGGGCAACCAAAATGATAAACAGGATGGAATGATTCCCTTATGAGGAAAAGCTAAAGTAGTTAGGGCTCTTGAGTTTGGAGAAGAGATGGCAGAGGGGAGATTTGATAGACAAGCAAACTCTAAAGTGTAACCGTGTCTTATCATATTTAGGACCCACTGGTCCGACATGACCTTGGTCCACTCCCGTAAAACAGGGAGAGGCGGCCTCCTATCCGGGGGACGGAGGAGTGGACCAGCCTCGCCTCATTGGGAAGACTTGGTGCCACTTCTTCCCTGGGAAGGGCCATCTCTTCCGGGTCAATGGCCTTGAAAAAACTGAGACCAGGATTGTTGGCGACCGGAGACTTGTCTCTGGGGCAGACTCAAGGATCTGGACCCCCAGAATCTCTGATTCCCCTTGAAGCGGGAACGAGGATGGAAAAACTTTGGCATGTCCTCATAACTTATGGACTTTGTTCTCCCTGAGTGACTCGTTCATCTCCTCAAGGTCCTTACCGAAGAGCAATTTTCCCTTAAAGGGCAAAGATCTCAACTGCGCCTTGGATGAAACATCAGCCGACCAATTCCTCAACCAGAGCAGCGCCACACCAAAACCGCCGACATCATTGCCCGAGAGAAGGTCATAAAGGGCATCAGCACTGTACGCCACGACAGCCTCCAGCCATTCTGCCTGGAGAGTCTCAGACTCTGACAGACTTGTCGCTTTGTAGCTGATGAACTCAGCGAAGACCAGCTCACAGCATGAGCCGACACCTCTGAAAATCTTGAGGGTACCTCCAGTTTCCTGTCCTGAAGATCCCTAAATGCTGCTGCGCCGGTGACCAGAATGGCTGTCTTCTTGGTGACTGCAGAAAATGCAGCATCCACCTTGAGGACCTTGAGCAGGTCGAGGGCCTCCTCGGACAGTGGATACAATCTGTCCATTACTCTGCTGACCTTCAACCTGGTGTCCAACGTATCTCACTCCCAGAATAGGAGAGCACTCACGGAACTATGGAAAGGGAAGGACTTTGCTGGATCCCGGAGGCCAACCATGACCGGGTCCACCACTCCCAGCCCGGAATCCTGTCGCGGAACCTCAGTGCCCAACTCCTCCAACACCGCTAGAATTAGTGGACTCAGCTCCTCCTTATGGAATAAGCGCACCACCTTAGGGTCATCACCCTCAAGGGACACACCCTGCATGACAGCCTGCTCTGGATCTAGGGGACCGAACCCTGGCTCTGCCTCCCAGGAAACTGCTCCCTGGGCCCCCTTCCTTGTCCGAGACAGTTGAGGAAGAATCCATGTCAGCAGGGGGAGCCGAAGCCCTCAGGAGCCGCCAGAACCTAGGGGCCCCCATGGACATGGAGGGCCTAGATCTCTTGGCGGGCTGCCCAGGGGCTTCCCTAACCAGACCTCAGCGTGCAGTCTTCCTGACCTTATAGGCCTTGTGAAGCAAAAGCACGAAATCGGAGGAAAAAGAAGAGGACAAATCAGATAGCACCCCAGGGTCCTAATCGCTCCCAGGAGGGCCTCCAGCATCCAGACAACCTCCCCCGGAGGCCTGAACCTCCCGAGACAGAGGGGGAGAGATCCGTACTCTCCTCCATGGCCCACGCTGCCGAATGCAAATGTGACAATATGGCCACCGTTCCCGCGCTGAGTGGGAACGGGTCCCTAAGGCGCCGTAGACTGCTTCCCTGAAATGCAGCGAGCACTGTTCATGCCATCCGCATTGCTCCCCGGGGTGGCATCGGGAGCAATGGCCAACGCGGGAAAGACAAATGTGCGTGGAGCTCAAGCCAACCACAGCGCAAGGGAGAGAGGCAGTAATGGCTGGAGGAAGGAGGAAACATACTGTGAGCTGTCCGCTGAACAAAGGGACTGAAGGAAGGGAAATCACGCTGTCCCTGTGCTGCCTGACGGCTCCCTCGGTGCCCCCAAAGGAAAAAAAGGAAAGAAAACCTCCCTCTTTCTTTTTTATTAAACAAACTTTAAATAAAGAGCAAAAGAGGCACTCTCCTGAATAATGCAGCAGGCTCCGTTAAGAGGCAACAGGCGCTGGTGATCCCTCAATGTGAGTGATCCGGGACCCCCAGGTATCAGCTGTGTCCGGCCAGGGATACGAGCAAAAATAGGGTCCCCCGACCCCCTGCTTGAGAGCCTCAAGCACCAGAAGGTTGGTCCCAAAAGGGCCTAACTATGTTTTGGTAGGCAAAGACGGAAAGCCTATTTGCCCTGTTATATTCTTTTTTTTTTTTTCCCCCAGTCAGACTGCAGGCTTTGCACCTCCACCATCTGCTGGAGACAGAGAAATACTAAGGGATTCCAGGTGGCACCTTGTCTTAAGTGTCAGTAAAACTTTCTCTGTCTCCATCTGCTGGAGGGGAGTCTGGACTGATCTGGGTACATACAAGGAAAGCAAATAGAATGGTATGAATTATTAGGAAAGTAATTCAGAATAAAACAGAATATGATAAAGCCTCTTAATTGCTCCATGGTACAACCGCACCTTGAATATTGTGTGCAGTTCTGGTGACTATCTCAAAAAAAGATATAGCAGAATTAGAAAAGATACATAAAAGGGCAACCAAAATGATAAACGTGATAGAATGATTCCCTTATGAGGAAAAGCTAAAGAAGTTAGAGCTCTTGAGTTTGAAGAAGAGATGGCTGAGGGGAGATTTGATAGAGGTCTATAAAATGAGTGGCATAGAATTGTTTGTTTACACTTTCAAAAAGTACAAAGATTAAGGGACATTCAAGGAAGTTACTGGTGATATATTTAAGACAAATAGGAGATATCTATTAATAGAGATTAAATAAAGGCAATACAACAGGTGAAGCAAACAACAATAAAAGAAAGGAAAATTGCAATAAAAATGGAAAATTTATTAAAGAACAGAAACTTGAGTTTATAAATTTTCCACGAATTCCTTATAATTCGCCAGGAGAAATCTTTAAAAGATTCTTTATGGAAGTATTCCAGCAGACAGAGAATGCTTTTCCACCGATTTCTAAGATCTTTTATCTTCCTAAGCCAAGAGGAGTGGTGGAACAAGCTGAGAGTCCAACAGCTTCTGCACCGGTTGAGGATCCATTAATGAATATTTCTGCAATGTTAGAGACTTCAGACACTGATCTTGCGGAACCAGCAACGTTACTAGTAACCCTAGCATTAGAACCCGATAAAGAATGGTTATTAAAGTTGTGCCTTTGACAGAGGAATGATACTTTTTTAGGATGTAATATCCAAGTTTATCCAGATGTATCACGCAAGACCCAGAAGAGGAGGAAGGCCTTCTTCCTCTTGAGACCTCAGGTCTTACAGATTGGGGGGGCATTTTACCTTAAATTCCCTTGTAAATGCATGATAAAACATGCAAATAATACTTATATTTTTTACGATCCCCCCAATTGACAATTCCTAATAGGGAAGGCTCCTGTGATCCCAGCCGGACCCAATATTGATGTTCTAAGTTCCTCAAGAAGTAATGAGTCTCTGTAAGCTACTGAGAATTTAATGGTATATCGTATTTTTCTTTAGGTTGAGTTTATCCTCCCCCCAACATTTGTGGACTTTAATAACAGAGAAAAAAAAAAAAAAAGAGGTTTGATAGTTGAGTAGTTTTTTTTTATGATATTGAACATTGTATTCTCTTTAATTTTTCTTTCAAGATTGATCTCTTGTTACTTTTGTAAAATGCATAAAGATTAAAAAAAAATAGACAAATAGGAGAAAATATTTTTTTACTCATTCATAATTAAACTGTGGAATTAGTTGCCAGAGGATGTGGTGAAAGCTGTTTATGTTGCTGAGTTTAATAAAGATTTAGACAAGTTCCTGTGGAAAAAATCCATAAACCATTATTAAGATGGACTTGGGGAAATCCACTGCTTGGAACCTATCGACCTTTTAGGATCCTACCAGGTACTTGTGTCCTGGATTGGCCACTGTTGGAAAGAGGATTCCAGGCTTTGGTCTGACCCAGTAAAGAAAAATCTTGTTCTTATAAATGATCTGGAAAAGGAAAGGAGTGAGAAGATCACATTTGCAGATAAAATTATTTAGAAGAGTTTACATATCCTAGAAATTAAAAAGGCTGCACTGATTTACTTGGCTGAACTACTTCTTTAATTTTACAGTGTATTTTATGTTGAGAGTTACACAACCTCTACCTGCTTCAAGCTTGCTTTAGTCCATATGAACAGGGAAGAACTGATAACAGATGCTGCCAGAGGGTTTTTTTAAAGGCCATTTCATCCTTTAGTATGCCTATATAAGGCAGTATCAGCTGGATAGGATGGCAGCATCCACCTTTAAATGCACATTCTTCCAGTAGTTCTTAACTAATAATTACTATCCCTCTAGATGATATTTTAGTATGCTTCTCTTGGAAATTCTATGGTATGTACTATTACAGGCAGAAAAGCCAAGGTGACAAATCCCCCATTAAATGGGTTTCTTAGCCTGACTTGCATATTTTTTGATTGCTGTGCTATTGGCAGAAGTATCTTCAAACTACTAAGGCTACTTTTATTTTATGTTTTATAACTAATTAGTTAATATATTAACTTCCAAGCATACTGAGGTGCAGGCACTCACTGTAATTATGTTCTGAGGTGAGCTCCTCTCATTACAGATCAAAGATAGAAAGTAATATATTTTTCTCTGCTATTATCACTTATGTGTGTGGCAGATATAGTGAGCCCCTGGGTCTGAATTTTCTCCATCTCTACCTGCTGCAAAGGGAGACACAACCCCTAGGCTGGGCTATGATGATAGAGCTCCATGAGTGGCAGTCTGACCATTTCCAATACTCCCAATCTAAAATCAGTTGGTAGTCTGAAGCTCTTTATCTGGAAGAGAATGTGGTTTGGCTTCACATACTTTTTTCCTAAATGTAAATGACAAGACCCTCTGTTATCCATCATTTCTAAGAATAGAGTCAGAGGTATGCCTCATATATAGTACCCCTATGAAATGCTTTTATTTATGGCAGCAGCTATCCTCGATTTTGACATTAACCCACAACCAAAACTCCAGCCTCTAAGAATGCCTCACTTATTTAAACCTGCAGGCAATATTTAGATTTGACATACTAACTTTATTTCTGCATACTGTAAAGGTGGTATAGACCAGTGGCAGGAGCAATTGTCATTAGCACATTACATATATAAATAATTCTTTTAATCACAAAGTTTGTATACAGTACTAAGAATTAAAATGGTTGTTTAATAAATTAGGTGACAAGTGTTTGTACTTGGGTCTAAGAATTTACCTGCAGAAACCTTTTGCATTGGTGAGAGGGAGCAATCTCATATACTTAAACCAAAGCTCTTAATATAAAAAAAAAAAATCAGTCTCCAGGAACCCTTGCACGTATAAGCCAGAATAAAAAAATTAAAATGAAAAATGCCCTATAGCATTCTCCATTATTTACTGAAGACTAAGAAAAAACTAAAAATAAAATCACCATCTCAGGTCTGTAGTAGTCATGTATTGAGCACTAAGAAGCAAGGCTGAATAAAGCAACCTTTAACTTCAAGACATGAGTTTAAATCAACTTCTACTCCCCACCAGTCTCTTCTTAAAGACCAAGAACTACAGATTCTAGCTGAGAGCTAGAGAAGGGGGAAATTACACAGTACAGGTGCCTCTAATCATAGCTGTGTTTGCTGTTTAGCTAAAATAAAATGTAGCAACTCTCTTCCAGCACTAGCTGCAGTAAGTAGAGGTGTGTGCGACAGACACAGCAAGTCTCCTTGGACTTTTGCAGGTGCTCGCTGGGACACGCAGAGTGGCACCATTGCAGATGCACGTCTTAAAGAGTTAATGCCTTCCATGCCAGTCATCTTCATCAAGGCTATACCTGTGGATCGGCAAGAGACAAAGAATGTGTATGAGTGCCCTGTATACAAAACGCGAACACGAGGCCCCACCTACGTCTGGACCTTTAACTTGAAGACAAAAGAAAAGGCAGCCAAATGGGTTCTAGCTGCAGTTGCTCTGCTCTTACAGAACTAAACATGTCCTTTCATGCAGCTGTCAATGCACTTTAAACATTTATGAAGTAAGTTCAATCACCAAATATTGTCATAATGTTATTTACAGCCTGAGCTGTTAAGAGACTAATGTGATGTTTAATTAAAAGAAAAGTTAACAATGCCAGTTTAGTTTTCTTTTTGGAAATCAAAGAAAAATACCTTTACTTAGCCTCACCTACAAATGGTGAAGACCAATATTCAAGGAAGTTGTCAAGCCCTGCTTAAATGCTAGTGTTAGAATTTACTTCAATAACACCTTCCTTTAAGATGCTGTTCCTCCTCTCCCTTAGCATGCATAAGGAGCTGGGATTTATTGGAAAAGAGCACAGAAAAGGGTGACCAGCATCAAGGCCCTAGTTTTCCCTCTAAATTCTCTTCCTTGCTTAGGAATCAAAGGAAAATCGCTAGCCTTCTCTCTTCTGCTACTTCACCCCATACAGCTCCATTTATTGATGGGAAAAAATTGCAGTGCTAACTCTTATGAGATAGGGATACTGGTTCTTACCTGCTAATTTTCATTCCTGGAATACCACTGCATCCTTGCTAGCAGGTGGAGACCGAGAAAGTTTCACTGACACCGCTACATAACCTAGTGTCCCACCTGCAAAGTCCCTCAGTATTGACCTGTACCCAAGCCAAGATGACAACACTAAACCTTGAATGCAACTCCTACAACGAGCAGGAGGAAGGTGAAGTTGTAAACCAAGAGAAACTCATTCCCAGAAAATAAGCAAACAAACAGCATGGAAAATCAACAATTCTGCGTTATATACAAACCATCAGTATGAGCGGCAGTCTCTCCCCTCTACAAAGGGCGGGACTCTGGACTAATCTGTGGTATTCCAGGAACGAAAATTATCAGGTAAGAACCAATTTTCCTTTCCTTTTCATAACCCAGATCAGTCCAGACTCCTGGGATGTTCCTAAACTCCCCTAAAAAGTCATGGGATAGGTGGCGATGTCCTTTCATGGATTACAAACTGGTTAAAAGACAGGACACAGAGAATAGGATTAAATGGACAATTTTCTCAGCAGAGGGGGGTGGGCAGTGGAGTGCCTCAGAGATCTATACTGGGACCTGTGCTTTTCAATATATTTATAAATGATCAGGAAAGGAATAGGACGAGTGAAGTTATCAAATTTGCAGATACAAAATTATTCAGAGTAGTTAAATCACAAGCAAATTGTGATAAATTGCAGGAGGACCTTGTGAGACTGTAAAATTGGGCATCCAAATGGCAGATGAAATTTAATGTGGATAAGTGCAAGGTGAGTCCCAAAAAACAAACCGGAAGCCGATCCAATATAGCTATGTAGCGACTAAAACCGATGAGATCTGTGTAAAGGCAAAAAGCTTTATTCACACACAGGCCGATACAGTAAGGACGCGTTAGAAAAAGTGCGGCAGTGCCGGGCGCATCCTCGTTTGCTGCACGCACAGTCCGGATCACATACTGCTCGATACAGTATTTAAATGGCATGCAAATGCAAGCCGCGTCCAAAGCGCGTCCATGAAGCGCAACCTATTTTACAGTATAGAGCGCTACATAGCGCCTATACAGTATCCTGGGTGCGCTGGTACCTGTCATTTCAAATGACATTTGAAATGACAGGTACCAGGAAGTGGATGGTTCTCCTACGCTCGGGCATCGGGGACTGCCAGTCCTCTCTCCCCCGCTCCCGAAGCAAGGCGCAGGGCGAAAATAGACTCGACATGTTATTAAAGCAAATAGAAATTGTAACAAAAGTAAACTTACTGCATGCTTCCAGCAGCCCAGTCCTCTCTCCCCTCCTCCCGAGGCGCCCACCGCGGCTCCCCTGCCTCCCGGGGGCAGCCGGCGGCGAAAGCGGCTTCCAGCAGCCCCGCCGGCGAAGGTGTATGAACGCACGTCCAATTTGGGCGCTCAAGCAGCAAAGGCGCATGAGCGCACACCGTGACCTCGGACGTCTATCCGGGCGCTCAGGTCACGGCGTGCGCTCATGCGCCTTCGCTGCTTGAGCGCGCGTTCATGCGCCTTCGCCGGCGGGGCTGCTGGAAGCCGCTTTCGCCACCGGCTGCCCCCGGGAGGCAGGGGAGCCACAGTGGGCGCCTCGGGAGGAGGGGAGAGAGGACTGGGGCTGCTGGAAGCATGCAGTAAGTTTACTTTTTTTACAATTTCTATTTGCTTTAATAACATGTCAAGTCGATTTTCGCCCTGCGCCTTGCTTCGGGAGGGGGGGAGAGAGGACTGGCAATCCCCGATGCCCGAGCATAGGAGAACCAGGCCACACCATGTTACTCACTTGCTCCAACCCACCCACTTATTTGACCGGAGCCTGCCTATTGCTGTCACATTCCTCTAACACCAGGGTCAGAGTAGGCGGTAAATTAGCGGGTTAAAGACGCAGCAAAACAGTTGGTTAAAAAGGCGATAATCGGGCCGCACATTACCGTATGGGAGGGAATAGCTAATCCGATCGTTTACATATCATATACATGCCACGGGCGGAAAGGGATACGCGTCGATTTAAAGAAGCGGTAAGGATTGGTAAAAATGGTTAGTGAATCGCGGGTTAGACTTACGCGGCCAAATTGTGGGTACAAAGCGGGTTAGAAACAGGGTAACCGCAACCGCGCTTTACTGTATCAGCCTGATAGTATGTGGGCCCAACTCTGGCCGAGTTTCGCTCTATATAGAGAGCTGCCTCGGGGGCTATTGTAATTAAAACATCCACATAATTTAATTTAAAAACATTCATAAACAAATAAATGTGTAAAGACATCCCAAAGAGTAAAAATAAATATCAATAAAATCAAATTAAAATACATGTAAAACATGCATAGAGAAGTAAAAAATGACTAATAATGTACATTAGCAGCCATTTTTTACTTGTATCTATGCGCGTGATGCAAGGTGATGCATATAGGGAAAAATAACCCATGCTATAGTTACACAATGTTAGGTTCCATATTAGGAGCTACCGCCCAGGAAAGAAATCGAGGCATCATAGTGGATAATACATCGAAATAGTCGGCTCAGAGTGCTGCTGCAGTCAAAAAAGCAAACAGAATCTTAGGAATTATAGGAAGGGAATGGTGAATAAAACGGAAAGTGTCATAATGCTTCTGTATTGCTCCATGGTGTACTGTGTACAATTCTGGTTGCCACATCTCAAAAAAGATATAGTTGCAATGGAGAAGGTACAGAGAAGGTGACCAAAATGATAAATGGGGATGAACAGCTATCCTATGAGCAAAGACTAAAGAAGTTAGTACTGTTTCAGCTTGGAGAAGAGATGTGATAGAGGTGTTTAAAATCATGAGAGGTCTAGATCGGGTAAATGTGAATCAGTTATTTAGTCTTTCGGATAATAGAAGGACTAGGGTGCACTCCATGAAATTAGCATATAGCACATTTAAAACTAATCAAAGAAAGTTCTTTTTCACTCAGCGACCAATTAAACTCTGGAATTTGTTGCCACAGGATGTGGTTAGTGCAGTTAGTGTAGCTGTGTTTAAAAAAGGTTTGGATAAGTTCTTGGAGGAGAAGTCCATTAACTGCTATTAATCAAAATGACTTGGTAATAGCAGTGGCTATTTTCTAGTATCATTAGCATGGGATAGACTTAATTTTGGGGTATTTGTCAGGTACTTATAGCCTGGATTGGCCACTGTTGGAAACAGGATCTGGGCTTGATGGACCCTTGGTCTGACCCAGTATGGCATGTTCTTATGTTCTAAACTGGGTGGGACCTGGAGAGTCTCACACGCAGAACATTCAAAGTACACAGAAGCTGGAGCCCAGACATCCAAATGATAATGTCTGGCAAAAGTGTGCAGCTTCTTCCAAGTAGCCACCCTGCAAATCTTGTGCAGACACACTTGTTATGTCCTCTTGGGTTGAATCGCTTGAGAATGTGTTGAGTGAGAACTTAACTCTTAACAGACAGGCAACCCTTAGATATATAAGCGGAGCCAAATGCCTCCTTTAGCCAATGCACAATTGTAGCCTTGGACGCTTTACATCCCTTCTTTGGGGCACTCTACAGTACTAAGAGGTGATCCAATCTCTGGAAATCATTAGTAACCTTAAGATACCTTAAAGTAAGCCTTAGATCAGGGGTGGGCAATTCCGGTCCTCGAGGGCCGCAAACCGGTCGGGTTTTCAGGATATCCCTAATGAATATGCACGAGAGAGATTTGCATGCACTCTGCCTCAGTCGTATGTAAATCGTTTTCATGCATATTCATTAGGGATATCCTGAAAACCCGACCAGTTTGCAGCCCTCGAGGACCGGAATTTCTCACCCCTGCCTTAGATCCAAGAGCCTAAGCTCTCTCGTATGAGGTGTGGAGGAATCCAAACCCAGCAAAGATATGATTAAGATGGAATGCTGAAATCATCTTTCGTAAAAAGTAAGGCACTGTTCGCGATATCCCTAACTCTGAAATCTGTAGAAAAGGATCCTGACACAACAAAGCCTGGGGCTCTGAGATTCTCCTGGCTGAATAAATAGCCACCAGAAAATACTAACTTAAGAGTCAAGTCCTTTACGGTTGCCCTCCTCAATGGTTCAAACGGAGCCTCACACATTTCTCTAAGTACTAGATTATGATTTCAAGATGGACAGATCTTACTCACCGGATGTATCAAAATTCTTCGCCCCAAAGAAAACGTATGACATGCAGATGTGCGGACAGAGTATATCCCTGCAATTTACACCAGAGACAGCCCAAAGCTGCTACCTGTACTCAGCGAATTAAAGGCCAAACCCTTGACCAAACTCTTCTGTAGAAAAGCCAAAATATGTGAAACAGTACCCTCTTAACAATAAACCAGGACTCTAAAACCCACCAAATCCTCATATACGCCAAGGACGTGGAAGGTCACCCGTCTGCAATAAAGTGGCAATAACTGTTTCAGAATATCCCCTCCATCTCAGCCGTCTCCTTTGAAAAGCAAGGCCTCGAGACAGAAGCGAGCCGCCTGATCCAAAAATATTAGGCCCTGGCGGAGAAGATTCAACCGATGGCCAAACTTCAGTGGCCCTTCTATGGCCATGTTCATGAGATCTGTGAACCATGGATGCCGTGGCCACTCCAGCATCACCAGAATTATGTTGCCTGGATGTTTCTCTACCTGCCATATCATCTTGCCCACCAGTGGCCATGGAGGAAAGACAGAATGGCTTGGGGCCATGATAGAACTACAGCATCGATGCCTTCTGCCCCATGTTCTGTCCTGTGGCTATAAAAACGAGATGCCTTGGTATTCGGTCTGGTTGCCATGAAGTCCATTTGAAGCTATCCCCCTCATCTCTGGTGAATGAGATGCATCACCGCCTCCGACGGTTCCCACTCTCTGCCTCTAGCTTCCTCCAACTGAGAAAATATATGTTTGTACATTGTCCAACCCAGCAATGTGAGATGCCATTAGCTTCTCTAGGTGCTGCTCCACCCAAAGAATCAACTCCTGGTCCTTCTGAGCCACCGCCCAACTGTTGGTTTTTCTTTCGATTGATATAGGCCATCATCATTGCACTGCCCGATAGTACCCGCTCCAGCCGGTCGCATAACCGTGGCAGAAGGGCAAGAAAAGCGTAACGCACCACTCATCTCCCCTCGACTGATAGTCCATGAAGCCTCTTTCTTTGACCATTGGCGCTGTGCAGACTGATCCTGACACATTACTCCCCAGCCCAAAAGGCTGGCATCGGTGGTATCACCCAATCCGGAACTTTTAATTCCATACCACGCTCCAGACTGGCCCAAATAAGCCAACACAAGAGACTGTCCTTACCTCCCCCCTTGAGCAGAAGGAGAAGATGAAACTCCTCTGACAACAGATTCCACTGAGAGAGAACAGCCCTCTGAAGAGGCTGTATATGCACAAACGGCCAAGGTACCAGCTCCAACATTCTTGGCATAGAGCCCAGGACTTGCAAATAGTCCCAGACCTTATTCAACAAAAGCTCTAAAATGTTGAATCTGATCTTGCAACTTCAGCCTTCTCTCTTCCGTGAGAAACACTCTCCCTTCCCATGTGTCAGAGTCGCCAGATACTCCAGAGTCAGAGGGAATGAAATGGCTCTTTGCTAGATTCACCACCACCCAGACCAGAGACTTCAACCGTTTCAGCACCTTCTGTACAGACTGCCGACAGAGGTCCTCTGACTTCGCCCGAGTCATTTGTCCAAATACGGGTGCACCAACACACCTTCCCATCGTAAGGCTGCCGTAAGGCTATGGCTCCCTGGACGTTGGTGAACGTCCAGGGAGCCATAGCCAGACCGAATGGAAAGGTCAGAAACTGAAAGTGTTCTCCTAGGATCACAAATCTCAAAAAACACTGATGCTCTAACCTGATGACTATATGCAGATATGCCTCTGTCAAGTCCAGAGAAGTTAAGAACTCCCCCTTGCATACTGCCGTTTTGACCAACCTCAGGGCTTCCTTACAGAACAGAGGAACCTTGAGGGCCGCATTCACCTTCTTTAAATCTAAAATTGGGCAAAATGTTCCTTCCTTTTTCGGAACTACGAAATAAATGGAGTACTTCCTTTTACTTGCTCTTCTCAGGAACTGGCACTATAGCCCCCAGATTCCACAAGCGGTTCACCGCTCCTTGAACAGATATCCACTTAGTGTGAGGAGTACAAGGGGAAACAATAAAAAAGTGTCTCGTATCGGATGAGCAAATTCTAATATGTAGCCGTCTTATCACACATAGGACTCACTGGTCCATGGTAATTTTGGCCAACTCCTTGTAAAAAGCGTTAAGTGCCCACTGATGGCTAGAACTGAAGAGTGGACCTTTCTCACTTCATTGTGAGGACGTCACTCCTCCTGCACTTGTATCAGGATTGTTTTGGGATGGCTTCCGACCACCCCAAAAGGACAGAATCCAGGACTGAGCTTTAGCTGTGGTTTGCTTCTAAGGCCCCAAAGAACCTAAAGTTTAGTGAAATCTCTTATTGTCTTGAAACCATACCAGAGCAGAAAAAAATATTTTATTCTTTGGCTCGCCTTTTGATAACTTATGCATCTTGGACTCTCCCAGATGTGTCATTATATGCTCCAAGTTCTCCCCAAACAAGAGCTTGCCCTTAAATGGAAGAGCTCCCAGTTGAGATTTGGACCACACATCCGACGACATAATCCTAGAAAACATCCTAATCAGGTCATACAAGGCCCCATATGCCATAGCCACTTCCAAACGCTCAGTCTGCTTCGCTGCCACTACCGACACTGCCTGCGTCTCCTGAAGCTGCTGGACCCAATGCAGACCTGTTCTTTGCATAACACACTGCTCCCTGCCACTCATAGGCCTAGGGCCAAGACTTCAAAGATTCTCTTGAAATGACACTCCAACCTGCAATCTTACACATCATCTTAAAGTGGTAGACCCTGCTACTGGAATAGAGGTCTTCCTTGGTTACCACAGACATCAAAGTGTCAACCTTAGGAAGTGCCAAAAGCTCCATTTCCTCCAGCAATGGGTAAAGCTTCACCGCAGCTCTGCCAACCCTTAAGCCAGACTCAGGAGTGCCCTACTCCCAAATCAACTTCCTCGCCAACTTATGAAAAGGGAAGGGCTTTTGCTGGACCCCACAAGCCATTCAACACAAGATCCGCTCCTTCCAAGTCAGTATCCTCCTGTGAAACCTCGATTTCCAGCTCCTGAAGCACATGTAGAATCAAAGGCCAAAACTCCTCTCTGCGAAAAAGGCACACTACTTTGGGGGTCATCCCCTTCGGCCAACAGAATGTCCTCAGGGTCCCCACCTGTCTTGCCACATCAGGCACCAGGTCTACTCGTGGGGAATCCACAGGTGCAGCACCATACTCCTCCAAATCCCACTCTGGACCACCAGCATGAGAGAAAAGACCAAGACACACTGAATGCTCGCTGAAAGCTTCCTTTTTGCTTGCATAGGTCTCATTAATCCCTTTCCCCTTCTATTTGTTTTTTCAAAAAACTTTAATGTCCCAGGCTCAAATAACATCCCTTAAGCCTAAACCAGAAACCATAAGGAGGAAACTTCCCTGCTCCACCGGGTTTGTAGCTGCAAAACTGTCAGCTGGTTCCCAAGCTATCTCATGGAGAGAGAGTTCTGGACCACCAGACGTGCACTCCACAGAACTCTGGATCGCGCTACAAACAGGTTTTCCTCAAACAGGGGGGGGGGGGGGGGGGGTGGCTCCTCCAGGAGCTTCTCTTCCTTCTTTAGAATTTTCCTCTTTTCTACTCCAGACTGCAGGTTTTACACATCTACTGGAGACAGAAATACTGAGGGGCTGCAGGTGGCACACTAGGTTATGTAGTAATGTCAGTGAATTTTACTCTGGAACGCAAAACCCAGGAGTCTGAACTGATCTAGGGTATGAACAGGAACAGGGGCGTTAGCATTGACACTACACACTTCACTGTAAGCAAATGCACAGTACAAGAGGCCAAAGGAGCTTTGGCATAGCAGTTGCCCAGGAAGAGATAGCTGGTGAGCAGCTGGCTGGTTGAGGTAGAGAAAGGAGGCAGCTAATTGCTGAGGGAGAAATTAACTGGCATTTGGGTGAGATAGGGAGGAAGGAGGTGGCCAGCAGTTGAGTAGAGGGTGGGATAGTGAAGTTGGTTAGTGAATAGGTAGAACAAGAATGAAAGGGTGGGGGGCAGCTTGTGGAGGTAATGATCACAAGAAGTGGGAGGGAAGATACAGAGGAAGGATGACACCAAAACATAGGGAAGGAAAAGCTGGAAAAGGAGAGATGGAGAAGTGGAAGCAGGTAGAATAAAATGAGAAACCTATGGACAGGGCTGGGTGAGAGGAGCAAGTACCCAGGGTGCAAATCCCCTTGGAACAGATAAACTACTGAAATGCAAGTGCAGGCTAGCAGCAAAAGCGGGAAAAGTGCTGCTCTGTCATGCAGACTGGGGATCAAGGTGGGAACACAAATACGCTTTCTTGTCCCAGGTGCGAAAACACATAGTTACAACTCTGCTTTGGAAGGGGAGAAGCAGGCTGCAGTGAGGAAGAACAGATTACCACTGCATGCAGAGCTGGAGATGTAACTTCTAATGCCATCACTCACCACTGTGCAACCTATGATACAACATATCAAGAAGATAACCAGCTCAATCTCAGGAAGAGGAAAGAAAGTGGCAATCCCTGCTAAACAAACGACACTAACAGATTTCCCTTCTGACTGATGAGTGGAAGGGTAGAAAGAGGGAACAATGGAAGAAGAAGGGAATTTTAAAAGAAAACAATGGAAGCTTGCAGGACTACCATCTCCCTTCTTCAGGCACCTTTGAGCATATTTAGCCTTGTAGGAGGTAGGGATGATAGCCATCTCAGTGTACTATGTTGTAGTACAATGAATGTCAAACATTTTAGAGGCTGGAAGGCAGAGGAGCTTCTGGAACCCCAAGTCATTACTTTCAATCTGGCCCTCATATTTTGATATAACATCAGCTACAGATAATGTCCTGATGCTTTAACTCCTCTCCTTGTCTGATAAATAGGAAGAAGAATTGAAAAAGAAACTTACCTATTATACTAGTCTTCAGAAAAAATTCTTTATCAGCGGAGTCAGCAGCTTCACCCACAACTTCACATAGCGATTAGGCTGTTCAAAAGTTGATAATGAAACAGTGTTTGACCTACTGTAAAGCTGGTTCTGCTCCTACAAAACAAAATTTATAATATAAAAAACACTAAAAAAAATCTCCCACCTCTCCCAGATTCTAAGGATACATCAAAATATTTCAAATATGACAGGCTGGATCCGTGGCTCAGTGACATTTCTACATGCTACCAGGTCCTCCACGTGTTCCACACCCAGGTCAAGTCTTCCATTGCCTGGGTTAGCAATGCTGTTGAGTCAGTGCCGAAAGCACCTGGGAAGGAGGAAGTCCCAGCCATCACACAAAAGTGATAGCTCTGGGCTGGACTCAGGATGCATATGTACTGGATCTGAGAGGTAGCTATAATCTGTGATCCCTTGCTAAGGATTGGCCCCCTAGGATAAGGCTAGAGGAAGTTATGAAACAGGGGGTGAAGTAATCATGATGTCATAGCCCAAATAAACAGGAAATAAAGTCAAATATTCCAAGCAAGACCTAAGACTGAAGACTGTAATAAATGTTTTAAATAAGGGCATACCACAGCATCCCAGCAGCTGTATATAAATAAAGAGATAAAGTGCTATTTGGCTTAACAACTGGTTAAAAGATAGGAAACAGACTAAATGATCCATTTTCAAAATGGAAATAGATAAATAGTAGAGTGCCTAATGGATTTGTACTGGGACTGGTGTTTAATTTGTTAATGATCTGGAAAGGAAACAAACAAGGTAATCAAATTTGCAAATCACAATGATTTAACATGATCAGAACTGGACAGTGAGTTACAGGAGAATCTTGTGAGAATGGGAAACTGGGCATCTAAATAAGAGATGAAATTTAATGTAGACAAGTGCAAAGTGATGCATATAGGTGTAAAATCCAAACTACAGGTACACACTAATGTCTTTATGCAGATGATACCAAACTTTGCCTCAGTACTGACTCCTAGGAAAGCCTGGAAAAGATGAGGGACCTAGCAAAGCTTGAGGAATGGTCAAGATAGTGACACCGAATGCTAGTCCTAGAGTGCCACAAACAGGCCAGGTTTTCAGGATATCTACAATGAATATGCATGAGAAAGATTTGCATGCACTGCTTCCACCGTATGCAAATCTCATGCATATTTATTGTGGATATCCTGAAAACCTGGCCTGTTTGTGGCACTTGAGGACTGGAATTTGCCATCACCGGTCTAGAGTCTGAGAGCTAAGACAATGCTAAAAATGCAGGGTCACACCTTTGGGCAAAAACCTAAGGGAGTGATACAGGATAGATGATGAAACTTCTGTGCACAAAACAAAAATGGGATCTGGAGGCGATCATACCTGATATCATCAAGATGGCCAAAGAAGTGTATAAAGCAATAGCAAAAGCCAGA
Source organism: Rhinatrema bivittatum (assembly GCF_901001135.1). Lineage (NCBI taxonomy): Eukaryota > Metazoa > Chordata > Amphibia > Gymnophiona > Rhinatrematidae > Rhinatrema > Rhinatrema bivittatum. The sequence continues at coordinate 164,669,845 of NC_042618.1, read as the reverse complement.
AAGATGCTTGAGTGCACAGGTAGAGGAATGGTCAGAAGAAAAAAAGGAAGTGATACTGCTCCTGTGTTAAGTCCCTGGTGAGATGATGTTTGGAGTATCATCTGGAGACTGCACCTACTACTACTTAACATTTCTGTAGCACTACTCGACATATAGAGCACTGTACAAACACCACATAAGAGACAGCTCCTTCAAAAGGTGTTGAAGACCAGTATGGCAAAAGAATTCAGAAGGGTGTGGGGGATAAATACAGAAGATCCCTAATGGCCAGAGGCTGGACATGAATAAATGGGGTAACTGTAGGTGTAGTAACTAAAACACAAACTTAAAAAGCATACCAAGGTGCTAACTGCATTTTAGATAAAAGGGATGTCTGCAAGCCTGGTCTATAGTGGACAACCCAGGCTACTCATTCATCCTAACACCATAACACAGTTTCTCAATATATAATGTATACATTTTTGAAGAGTTTCTTTTGCAAATAAAATGCTATGAATATTTAACAAGTCACATATGTCACAACTGAACCAGCATCTAAATCTAATATTGCATGGACTGGGTTCTATTCCATGTTGTGAAAAGCATTAGAAAAACCCTGACATCAGCTGATGTTTTGGTGATGCCTTGCATCAGGGGGGTACACATTCTGCAAGCACTTATCTGACAGATATGCTTCTGTCTGGACCCAAACATCTCATCCAGACTGCAGGGGACACTGCCTCACCACCTCTCCAGGCACTCTGCACATAGACCAGAGGCCCGAATTGGCCCCCCTTTTACCTATTTAAGCGCACTCAGCTGGAGAAACTGAGCCTAAATGGAAGCACTGGTTGTTTCTGACCTGTACCACAGACAGCCACTTACCCATGCATCTTTTCCCTGTTGGCAAAGGCTTCCTCAAATTATCCATGCACCCCGGGGAGGGCATCTGAGAAGGGGAGTGTTCTGTGGGAGTGGCCAGGCTTGTATGTCACACACACACACACACACACCCACCCACCCCCTCCCCCTCGTAGCCAGAGAAAGTCCTCTTTCTCTGCAGCCAAATCGCTGTGTTCCCCAGAACTGGCACCGCAGGAAAAGCCACTTCTCCTGACCAGCACTAAAGCCAATGTCAAGTTGCTTCGGTGTATGATTGTCTTCTCCCTATTTTATCCTAAAGGGACAACACTCACCAAATAAAAAGAACTGAGAAAGGCAGAAATACTTCCCTTTAGTGTTTTCTAGCAGGAGAGAAGCATTAAAGGAGAACAAAGTGAGGCTAGGGTATGACTGAGCCAGCACTGCTGGCTAGCAAAAACCCTCCTCAGATAAAGTGTACAAAGCAAGCAGGATCACTAACCCCCTGCTTGACCCTGCTTCACCAGGATGGCTGGCCCATAATAGGACCTAACACCCCTGAAGAGGTCTTAATTCTTCACAACGGTCCAATTGCAGGTTTTGCATCTCCACTATCTCCTGGAGACAGAATACTGAGTGACTGCAGGTGGCACACTATCTTATGTACCAACAGTACAGTAGTTTTTCTTTACTATTTCCATCTGCTGGCTGGAGCGAAAAACTCATTTGTCTGGACTGATCTGGGGGACAATAAGGAAATCCTGTTTCTTCCCTGCTGCAATATCTGCTAAAATTATAGAAACAGAAATAACAGCAGAAAAAGACCAATGGTCAATCCAGTCTGCCCAGCAAGCTTCTCATGGTAGTATCTGCTGCGCCTTACAGGTTACCCCAGTATCAGTTAGTTTTGCTTGACATGCTTTGCTTATGGACTTGGCCGTAAAAGCCATCCTGTGTTTTTTCCTTAATGTCTGCACATCAATACCCCAGACTGTAAAAAAAAAAAAAAAACCCCAAAAAAAAAAAACATCATGGCTCATGTTGGTTGTCTGAATCCAAGTTTCTCTTTCCTTTCAGCCTGCACCCCCCTCCTTCGAAGTAGAGAGCAATGTTGCAGTTGCATCAAAAGCATCAAGGCTTATTGGTTAAGGATAGTAACTGCTGCTCTGAGCAGCCCCATGCTCAACACTTCTGCAGACCATAAAAGTCAAGATCCTCATTGATTGCTGTCTAAATCCAATTCCCCTTTTCCCCTGCCACTGAAGCAGAGAGCAATGTTGGAGTTGCATCAAAAGTATCAAGGTTTATTGGTTAAGGGTAGTATTACCACCTTATCAGCAAATTACCCCCATGCACCGCTTTCTTTGCTTCCTTTAGGACTTGGCCAAAGAAGCAGTCCTGTGCTTTTTCTAAAAACCAACTCTGTCAGAGTTCACCTCACTGCTATAGCAGCATACTATGAAAACTGGGAGGGCATGCCTGTTTCTCACCAGCTGACCAATGCTAGAGTTCTGAAAGGTCTCATGAATCTAAAATGTCTAATTAAAGATTTGCCTGTTCCTTGAGAACTAAATGCAGTCCATTAGTATAAGCACATCTAAAATTTCTCTTTAGAAAGATCTATTTTTAATAGCAGTTACTTCATCAGTCTTGCATCTTCGGCACTTCTTCTCTCTTCCCCTGTTGGTGTTTGAGTGTCACACTTTGAACCACATGATTCAAAGCACATCATTCAGGCCCTGACAAGGAAGGAGGGAGGAGACGCCAGAGGAAGTGCAAGGCTACCATCCTCTTCCTGTTTGAAATAATAGGAGCCAGTAAGTAAGGGGTTATGGGTAGGATGTGGGAAGGGTAGATTGCGCTGACCACTACCACCAATTTTTTTCTCCAAGAAGGGCCAACGAGAAAGGAAATAATGCCATTCATTTTGAAAGGTTCGTCAGTCTCCTGTGGTAAATTTGGTCAGGACTGGGCAATTCCTCGGCAAGGGCTAAATTTTGTGGCCCCTACTACGGTCACACAATCACAGAAAACTGGGAACCTTGGTTAACACTGACAGCTTTAAAGTAACGTTTAGCAGTCCAACTCCAGCTGTATGTCTCTCTTTCTTTTATTTGCTGTCAAATGTCACTTTCCACAAGTTTATTTTTTTAACTAACATACAGGCCCATTCAATAAAGTCCATGTGAGAGCCGGTGCTCCGAGGCGAGCCCAGGCACCTCTCCTGGGCACACGATTCCTTATTTAAATTCGGGCCCGAGCCTCCTTATTGGCGGAAGTGGCGGCGGTCAGCAGACGCTTAATTTTTTTACTGGCGTCTGTTATTGAACCCGCTGACAGCCACGGGTTTGGAAAACAGACGCCAGCAAAGTTGAGTGTCCGTTTTCCAATCCATGGGCAGATTTTTTTTTCTTTTAAATAAGTTTTGGGGTTTGTTTGTTTTTTTGTTTGGTTTTTTTTTTGTTTTTTTTTAACTTTTGTGGCCTCCGACTTAATATCCCTATGATATTAAGTCGGAGGGTGTACAGAAAAGCAGTTTTTTCTGCTTTTCTGTACATTTGCCCGGTGCCATCTGAAATTAACTCCTGCCGTTGCCTTTGGCAGGCGTTAATTTCTGAGAGTAAAATGTGCGGCTTGGCTGCACATTTTACTTTCTATATTGCGGGTACTAACTAATAGGCTCATCAACATACATTTGCATGTGATGAGCGCTATTAGTTTCGGGGGGGGGGGGGGGGGGGGGTTGGCCACACGTTTTCCACGCGCTATTACCCCTTACAGTATAATGGGTAATAATGGTGCGTCAAAAACACTCGGCCAAGCGTACCGTGTATCGGCCTGATACTGAAGAGTGATCTCAGCTGGCTCTATCTGATATTAACCCCTTCCTCACTAACTGCTTGTAACTATGAAACACTGCCGCCTCCTGTCCAGTAACAGTTTTTAAATGACATTTATAATGAAACTACTGTTTTGCCACACATCTATACCTTTTATCATTAGTTATTCTATCTTTTCAGCCTTGCATGACGAGAACAACAAAAATGTCCTTTAGAGGCTTCATAACTGGCAGATAGATTACTTGTGTTTGGGAGATTGTTTATTGCTGGATTGGTAGGTGTCATGTAGTCTGTCTAGAGTTTGTTTGTAATGTATTTATGTATCCTTTATTATGTTACCCACTTATGATTATACATTGTGCAGGATAGAAACATTTTAAATAAATAAATCCATCCAAGGCCCTTACAGCCATGTATTAACAAGGAACACTGACTCACTAAAGCCTGTGGTCAAGGCGATACCTGCCAGTCATATCCTTTGAGCCCTTGTCATGACTGGAGCAGGGACAGTGGGCTCCTGGGCCTATGTCCTGAGCAAGGCACCAAAATGAATGAATAGCAAAGTTGGTTCCCCAGGCTTTACCTTGGCCCCGGAGTGGGAGTAGACACCGATGGACCCATGTCCATTGGTTCCCCACGGCCCCTGGGAGTCGAGTTGAAGAACCAGACACTGGAGTTGAATAACCAGATTTTCTTGATCAATCGAGCCCAACAACCCTTGGAGGTCATTTGATTGCATAGATGGCACCCCCAGACGTCATGTGATGCCCCCAAGTAGAGGAGACACACTTCATGCGGATCCGTATTGGACATGGTCTACAGGCATCAGCAAAAACCCGACGCCATGAAAATGCACACTCCATGAAGTTAGCAAGTAGCTCATTTAAAACAAATTGAAGGAAATTCTTTTCAACTCAGCACATAATTACGCTCTGGAATTCATTGCCAGAGGATGTGGTTACAGAAGTTAGTGTAACTGGGTTTAAAAAAGGTTTGGATAAGTTCCTAGAGGATAAATCCATAAACTGCAATGACGGTAATTAATAAGCAATAGTAGCTTGTGATCTATCTAATGCTTGGGTAAATGGCAAGTACATGTGCCTTGGATTGACCACTGTTGGAAACAGGATACTGGGCTTGATGGACCCTTGGTCTGACTAAGTATGGAGGGTGGCCAATGTAACCCCAATATTTAAAAAAGGGCTCCAGGGGCGATCCGGGTAACTATAGATCAGTGAGCCTGACTTCAGTGCCAGGAAAAATAGTGGAAACTATTCTAAAGATAAAAATCGTAGAGCATATAGAAAGACATGGTTTAATGGAACTCAGTCAACATGGATTTACCCAAGGGAAGTCTTGCCTAACAAATCTGCTTCATTTTTTTGAAGGGGTTAATAAACATGTGGAGAAAGGTGAACCGGTAGATGTAGTGTATTTGGGCTGCAGTTTTCTTTCTGGGACAAATGTAGTGTATTTGGGCTGCAGTTTTCTTTCTGGGACAAATGATTGATTTTAAAAAATGGAGAGAAAATATATTGAAAAAAAAAAAAAAAATATATATATATATATATATATTTTTTTTTTCAATATATTTTCTCTCCATTTTTTTTAAATCAATCATTTGTCCCAGAAAGAAAACTGCAGCCCATTCCTGCTATCCTACAACTCTGCGCACCTGATGCAGCTGCTCCTGCAGTTCCTGACTCACTGTCACAATAGCAATCTGAGCTTCCAGGTCCCGATGAACTGATCTGTACCCAAAGTTGGGAGAACCAATCAGAGTGAGACAAGGCAGACTGTGTCCTTTCTGGTAAAGCCACAAACCTGCAGGAGAGAGAGAAACAAGAAGTGACAATCTGTGGAAAATTCCAATCCTTTATTCTGTGCCTCCCTGTTACTCCCTTCTCCCCTATCTCCCAATGAAGTGTAGCATCCACTTCATCCCTCACCCCCATCCAAGTACAAAAGCACCCAAAGAACTTCATCTTTCTCTGTTCTGTCTAGTAACTCACTGCCTGCATTTGTGTGCTGACATGGGGTGGACATGAGAAGAGAAGTGACTGATTAGGACAGTAACAAAGTCTGGACGATTTCCAACTTAGGTTTGACCTCAGTTCAAATCCCTCTGGATTTACTGTAAATATAAAAAAATCCTGGGATAAAGGAATAAAGATACATTTGTACTTCCTGCATGGAAGCATATTTCCTTTCATCTTACCTGCCCTGAAAGGTCTCATTTTGCTTTTATAAGGGAATCTTTTTTCCCTTATTCTTCCCCATCCATTTCTCATGTATAGTCTCTTGCCTTACCCCTTTGACTCATCAAGGAGCCATTATGCACAGCCTTCATAAAACTTACTTCTCCCAGTGACTCACACAACAATCTCAGGCAGCACTTGATAACCTTCACGTGAGAACTTCTCATATCCAGACATGCACGTTAAACCTCATACACCAAGTGTGGCTGTGTGAACAAAGATCTTCTTGGGGAATATCTGTCCCATAGGAGCAGTGCCCATGGTCTCTGTTCCTCATACTGCATGCATTCCGTTTAAAGTGGGTATATAAGAGCAGGAGGAATGTCCAAACAGTTTATTTCCTCAACATCCACCAGCACATGCTAGCACTGCTGCTGGTTCAGATGTAGGAAAAGGTGACAGAGGGAAGGAGATGTAACTGAAGGGATATGGAGACTTGTTGAGAAAGAGAAGGGTATGGGCTGTACAGGAGAGAGACAGGAAGATAATCATAAAGTGAAAGGAAGGAGAAAGAGTGGGAGAATTGGAAGGAAAATTTCATCCAATTGTGGCACATTGAGAACTCTATGCAGACCTTGACAGATTGAGTGGGGTTCCCTTTCCAAACATTTTGGCACCAACATCCTGTACAATGGCCCATATTAGACCAAGCTACAGAATAATTCAAGGACAACTTTCAAAACAATTTAGTCAAGTAACAAAGCAGTTACCTGGGTAAATTCCTCAAGCTGAAAACTGCACTCCCCTCAGTGACTAAGTCCAGTCATAGAACTGCGCTTGCTGTGAGACTTACAACTTGACCACAGATGCTGCTCTTGTCACCACAGTCTCTTGCCTTTACAACCATTCATTGCATTAAAGAACTCTTTCAGCTGTTACTGTACAAGCCTGACTGCCTGCAAGAGTTTACTCTTTATCCTTATACTCTTATAGTTGGGGAGTGCAGCCACCTCAGGGTGCTGCCCATGCTCAGTGACCTACCTCCTCAGCAGGTCCACCTCTATGGAACTCTATCCCACCTGACTTGAGACAAGAACCCTGCACACTAACATTTAGGAAAAGACTAAAAACTTGGCTTTTTAAAAAAGCATTCCCAGGCCTAGATTAAAACCGCCACCCAACAGCACTAACTATTATTCAAAAACTGGTTTGAAAAAAGAAACCACACTCATACTCAGCACCCTTTTATCACATTACACAACTGTATCATATAGATTCATTCTTACTATACAACTATGCAATTGTCTGCAATGTAAGGACTATACTGCTCAGTTATCTCCCCCTTTTCCAGATCCAAGTTAATTCTCCCTGTTTTATTGTAACTTTCTCACTTCCATCCTATTCTTTACTGTGTTTGAAGTTGGAATATTGATTACTATGTTACCCTCTGCTTTACACACATTGTTAATTGTAAACCGGGTTGATGTGATTGTCATGAAATTCGGTATAAGAAAAATAATAAATAAATAAATCAATTTCCTCTAGTCCTACTGCTGCTCCATGCTTGTTAAGCTTGCAATCTTTCCTTGGAAACTCAAAGCAACCATAACCACTTTGTGCAAAGGTTTGTCGTCTCCCCTTTTAACCATCCACCATTCCAGGTAAAGGGCATTAAAACAATACTCAGGGCCATCATTTATTTTATTCAGCCTCTCGTCTATTACTTCCTCTGCATGTGTCCCAAGCATGCTTAAATTTCTTCTGTTATGGTTTACTACCATTCTCTCAAAATCTCTTTTCCCACTCACATGAGGTTCACAATACCAGTCACTCTCTATCATACTACCCAGCCAAACCCAGTTCTCACATAACCCGCAGGCCTAAATTTCCTGGGGAATGGTATCCACATTGCCTGAGGCTTTTTGCCCTCTACCTTCCTTTCTGACAGAACTCAATTCTTTTCTACTTTCCAATTTCACAAAGTATTCCCTCATGTTTCCTTGGCTTCTCCTTTCTTCAACTTCATATTAAGAGCCCTACTCCTTGAATTGCCTTTTCTATGGAAAATGCCACCATCTCACACTTTACCAAAGCTTGATAAATATCTGAATACTTCCATCATATCTTCCCTTTCTCTTTTCTGTATAATTTCAGGTTCTTCCACTCAAATCATGCAGCCTTTAGGAACATTCTAGAACACACATACATACCACATTGACATGTGCACAAGCAGAAGTTTCTTGATGCCATAAATGACTCATGGAGCAGCTGATCCTAGAAGCAACAAGAGGGGGAACTATTTTACATCTAGTCCTCCGTGAAATGCACAACCTGGTGCAAGGGATTATTGTGATTGAGCCACTTAGCAATAGGGAACTGATAAGCATGGGGGTAACCTGCACAGAGCAGCAATTACTACCCTTAACCAATAAATCTTGATGCTTTTAACACAACTACATCACCACTCTCTGCTTCATTTAATTTATTGTAATCTAAATACCGGCATTCTGTGATCAATCACAACAGTTTACAGCAAAAATAATAGAAATAAAAAATATGAAAACAAAATCATAAAATTACATTAAAATAAACAATAAAAAAAACTTTGGCATAAAATAACAGAATAAAACAATTCAATGCACTTCATAAACAAATGAAAGACCTCAATCATTTGAGATTTTCCAATTCTATCTTACTGCCTTATAGTCACCTAATTCCGATAACTCACCTAATTTACGTTCAATGAGAGCTTTCATACGCCTGTTTAAACAGATATGTTTTCCAATTTTTTTTTTAAAACCGAAGTCGCTTTGCAATCTTAGTTCAGAAGGTAAAGTGTTCCAAAGTGTTGGTCCTACAATAGATAACTCTTTCTCTTACCTCGCTTACTTTAACAGTGATGGAGGAGGGGGAGTGGAAGAAGAATTGGATTCAGACATGGGCCCTGACTTTTACAATCTGAGGTACTGATACGCAGACCTAAGTTAAAAAGCACAGGACTGATTCTAAGGCCAAGCAAAACAAGTCAGCACTGACTGAATTTTCAAGGCGGCTCAACAAATAACTGCACAGAGTGAGAAATTACTACTTACCTGAATTTCCTTTTAAGACAGTCAGATGAATCCAGAACAAGTGGGTTATGCACCTCTACCAGCAAATAGAGATGGAGCAAATTGATGTCACTGCAGGAGTGTATATACTGTGACATCAGCCTGCCAGTATTCTCTTTAAAAGAAATTGTGGGCAGACTAGCAACACTTGATTAAAAACAGATAACCATTTCAATACTCAGCCAACAGGCCACACTGAGCTCAGACAAGAATGTGTTAACACTAGTCTAGGGACTAGACAAACATGTAATATGTAGCTATGCAGGAGGACCATAATACAATCATTCGGGAGGGAAGCTGGATTCATCTGACTGTCCTAAAAAAATTAAAAAAAGGAAATTATCAGGTAAGAAGTAATTTCTCATTTCTTAGTGAGAAGACAGACAAATCAGAACAAGCTACTCCTGAATAGGGCGGAAGACTGCCCACGGTCCAGTCAAAACTGCACGAGCAAAGGCTGCGTCCTCCAGAGCTTGCACATCCAGACGATAATACCTGGAAAAAGTGTGTAATGAGAGGACTTTGTCGCAGCTCAGCAAATGTCGATGGGAGACACAATCTAACCTCCGCCCAGGACACTGCCTGAGCCCTAATGGAATGAGCCCTGACCTGACTAGATAGCGGCTTCTCAGCATCAACTTAAGCAGCGTGACTATCTCCTTAATCCATAACCAACCTCGTTTCCTTGGTGAGGTTGCAGAGTTATCTCCTTAATCCAGCAAACTACTGTAGCCCGCAAGGCCTGCTTTCCCTGCCTAATACCACTGTGAAGGACAAACAGACGATCCGTTGTCTGTAAAGGTTTAGTAACCTCCAGATACCTCTTGACATCCAAGGGTCACAACAGACGATACTCTTCTACATCTCTCTCTCTCTCTCTGTCCAGAGATGGCAGGGAGATAGACTGATTCAAGTGAAAGTCAGAGAAAGGGAACAGTATGCAGCTGTACCACCCCTGGAATCACCGGGAGAAATGGCCTCGACAAGTATGGTTTCCCACACTTCTAGACCTCTCAGTCAGGGATCCCATTCGTCTGGGAGTAGCTCCCACTCTCATAACTCAAGATCAGGGTCGGTTGCGCCATCCCAACCTCCAATCCCTAGCCCTGACAGCATGGATGTTGAAAGCTTGATCTTACAACCACTCAATCTTTCATCCAATATATCTCAAGTGCTTATAGCTTCACGTAAACCTTCCACACGAAAGAACTATTCTTCTAAATGGAAGAGATTCTCTCTATGGTGCAGGCAAAAGACTATTGATCCTTTCACCTGCCCCACTACTTCTCTTCTAGACTATTTATACCATCTTTCAGAATCTGGTCTCCAGACTTCATCTGTAAGAGTACACTTAAGTGCAATCTCTGCTTACCATAACAAAATGGGAGATGCACCAATATCTACACAACCTCTTATCACCAGGTTCATGAGAGGTTTAACTCAACTTAAACCACCAATTCGGCCTCCAGTCATGGCATGGGACCTGAACTTGGTCTTAACAAGACTCATGCGTTCCCCTTTCGAACCCATAGATTCTTGTGATCTTAAATTTCTCACGTGGAAAACTATCTTCCTCATAGCCATTACATCAGCTAGAAGGGTTAGTGAGTTACAAGCACTGGCCACATATGAACCTTACACTAAGTTTCTACATGACAGAGTGGTTCTCTGAACACATCCAAAATTCCTTCCCTAGGTAGTTACGGAATTCCACTTAAACCAATCCATAGTTTTACCCACATTCTTTCCAAGACCTCATTCTCATCAAGGAGAACGAGCCTTACCCACCTTGGACTGCAAACGTGCATTGTCTTTCTACATAAACCGCACAGCAGTCCACAGGAAATCTAAACAACTTTTGGTTTCTTATAATCCAAACAAACCAGGGAAGGCAGTGGCTAAGCAGACTTTATCAAACTGGCTAGCAGACTGCATACAGTTTTGTTAAGAACAAGCAGGCCTTCCTCTCCAAGGGCGAGTAACGGCACATGCAGTCCGAGCAATATCAACCTCAGTAGCACATTGACATTTGTAAAGCAGCAACATGGAGTTCTCTTCACACCTTTGCAGCTCATTACTACCTAGATAAAGAAGGACGACAAGATTCAGCCTACGGACAATCTGTCTTAAAGAACTTGTTTCCAGTTTAAACCCAACTCCTTCTACAACCAATCTGCTGTGATCTTCGGCTGATTCATTTCAACAACAATACTTCACTGTTGACTCAATCACAAATGACTCAGCCTCTAGCTTGCTAATCACCCATATGTGAGGACTAGCATCCTGCTTGTCCTGGGATAAAGCAAAATTGCTTACCTTGTAATAGGTGTTATCCCAGGACATAGTCCTCACGAAACCCACCCGCCACCCCGCGGAGTTGGGTCCGATACGTTTTATTATTTTATTTTTGCTAAAGCTTATTGCTACATACGAGACTGGAGTGAGACCCCTGTGGCAGGGAATATCATGGCATGCCGGGCATGCTCAGTAGCCTCAGGCAGCCAGTCAAAAGTTTATAGAAACTTTGACAGAAGTTTTCCCGCGTTCGGGCTCCGTCTGTGACGTCACCCATATGTGAGGACTACATCCTGCTGTCCTGGGATAACACCTATTACAAGGTAAGCAATTTTGCTTTCTTATGGGCCTTCAACAGGGTAAATATTACTATGTAATTGCATCTTTTCAAGAACTAGGCTGAAAGATAAATGAAGCTGGACCCTCCAAGAGAATCGGATCTCAATTTAGGACACTTTCATCCCCTAGGAATCAAAACCGGAAAATCAGCCTATATTCTCACAAGATCTGCATGCCAAAGGACAGCTTGGCTAATTCGGAGCTATTAGAATGGCCTGAAAAAATGTTTCACTATCATTCTCAAGATCCTGACTTAGAAGCCAGGGAGGAAACATACACAACAGCTGTTCTTCCAGCTACATCTGGACCAAAATGTGTGTCTCTTTGGAGCTGTACTTCCAGTGATAACTGAAGAACCAGAAGGCCTTGGCATTCCTGCAAATCAACATTAGGACCATGTGTAGAGGTTCCATAACTCCACTATCTTCTAAAAGTCTCATGGCTGCTCTCCCACTCTCTGGGAACCAATATATCTCTGAAGAATCAAGTCAGACTGGATGTTTCCCAGACCCACAATATGGGTCATGGAAATTGCAGAAGATTCTGCTCTGCCCATTGAAAAATGGATAGCTTGTTTCCTTGGAGACCCCTCGACTCTGGGTATGTCTGTCCCATAAAAGTCACTGCCTTGGAATTGTCAGAAAGAACCCAGACTGCCGTTTCCAATTTGAAAGCCCTAGTTTCCAGCCTGTTGATGGACCACGTACTCTCCTTTTGTGACCTGAGCGCTAGAAGCAACCCAGCCCTCATAGTGAGCTCCTCACCTCAACCATCTTGCATCTGTTTTGAGGAGCACCCACTGAGGAGGTTCTAGACTCATTCTCCTCAGCATGTTCTGTAGCATTGTTCCCCAAAAGAGGTTTTACCTCCCCAACCCTGGAAAAGGAAGACAAACTTTGCAGTCCTGAAACTGAGGGGTCAGCAAGACAGATAAAAAAAAACTGCAGAAGATATGCATGAGCCCTGGCCCAATGAACTAAACCTAAAGAGGCTGCCATAAAGCTAAAGTGCTATACATAATCATAAGGTCTGATAACCCTCTAAGCAAGAAATTTCCCTGCCTGACTCATAACTGGAACCACACTTTCTTGAATCAGATATGCTTGGCCTGCTTTGGCATCAAAGACAGATTCCAAATATTCCAGAGACTCTGAAGAAACGGCTTGCTCTTGACAAAATTGACTACCCAGCCCTAAGTCTCCTAAATTTGCACAATTCTATTGGACATTGTAAAGGCCTTCCTGGTGGGACTTGGTCCTGTTCAACAGTCACAGAGGTAAGGACGAACCATAATCCATTCTTTTTGTAAGAAAGCTGCTACTGTTATCTTGGAAAGGTTCTTGGAGCCATGGCAAGATCAAAATGGGAGTGATCTGAACTGAAAGTTTTTCTGTTTTTCAGGATGCAAAGATGGGAATATAAAAGTAAGCCTTGGAAAGATGTCAAGAAGAGAACCTCACAGTGCTGCACAGTCACCAGTACGTCGTACCAGAGGGTTTACATACTGAAATGGGAAATGAGAAGATTGCCTTTTACCCTTTCAAATTGAAGATGGGTCTATATGAACAGTTCTTCTTTAGGTTCACAAAATAAATGGGGTACTGTTCATGCATAAACTACTCGAATATAGTATGAACAATCAACCCTCATGGTGGGCTAAACATATGGAGAGACCATATAGAATTGGGAACCGAAGTGGCAAGAACTAGGTTGCAGCCATGAAAATATTTGGGACTACTCCTAGTAAAATTCTTGAATGCAAACATCTACAAGCACCTTGGAGGTGAACCACAAGCCTTCACTGGGTGGAACAACTGGACACAGCAGAACCAGCAGATTCATTTCTTGACTTTATGGCTATTTGAAAGAACTCATTTCTTCTTCTGAAACTGGACTGGGAAGACGACTGCTTCCCCTAGTTCCTTTACAATTGTTTAAGTCTTTGCCAAAGAAAATTTCTCATTTGAAAATAAGCTTTCTTAGGCTTACAGAATTAGAAGAGATACCAATAAGGTAATATAAAGCATCCTCCAAAAAAGCAGCCCTGGAAGCTGAGCCACCCTCCTGCCTTTCCTGATGCTGCTGTACCCAGCACAAGCACCTGAACTACACTGACATCACAGATAGTGATCTGCATCGATAAAGACATGAATGAAAAAGCATATTTCAATAGAACCTAAATTTTTCTATCCTGGTGATCTTTAAGGGCTTTGCCCCCTATTACTGGAATAAGTTTTTTTGCAGGCATTCCTACTGCATCTGAAAAAAGGCATAGTGTGACATCTTGTGGAAAAGAGTACAACTTGTTGAAGCCTGGACACCTTTCAACTTTTCTCAGGGGATTCCCACTCCATTAGAAACATATCCAGCACTTCTGAATACAGAGGAAAGGCTTTGGATACCCTACAGATTCCTTACAGAACAGGGTCCATAATGAAACCTCTTCAACCTGAAAAACTGACATCCTAAGGGTTATAATCCACCTGAAATACAGGATATGTTTTTTTTAATCCTTCAGGACCAAAAAAAAAAATGGAGGTACTCTCCAACAGAGTCCACTGCTTCAAACACCAGTGGGGATAATTAGGCTTTTGTCGTCATCTCATATCCAGTGGCTGAAATGACTAGGGCAGAGCCCTGACACATGCTGGCTGCAGGCCTCATCTTCACTAAACCTCTAAACACAGGTCTGTTGTAAAATGCTAAAGAAAAACAAATCTTCTGGGGAGAAATCCCTTAGAGAGAAAGGGCAGGGGCCTAGCATAGATTTACCACTGATTTCCCCCACATGAGAGAATACCACAGGCCTCATCCCTCAAGGACGCAAGGTCTCAGGTCATGAGACCTTGTAAAGGTTGATCCTTTGTAAACCATTGTGATGGCGATCCCGAACGACGGTATATAAAACTTGATAAATAAATAAATGAGAAGAAACAGGCACGAATGATCCACAGGATACATATGAAATGGAGGTCATTCCTGCCAAAATAGCTACCTCTGAGGAGAAAATAAAAATGGACTCAAGATCCCTGCACACTGAAGTGACCGCCACCAAAAATATGACCTTCCAGGTTAGGTATTTCAGGTCACAGGTGCATAGCAGCTCAAAATGAGCTTTCATCAGCTGAGCTACCATGTTGAGGTCCCAAGACAGCGCGAGGCCTCAGGGAGGCTTGAAACTGAAGCATCCCCACATGAAAAGTACAACTATATGCTGAACAGAGATGGGCATACCATCTACACCTTGGTGATATGCACCAACTGCACTGAGATGAAGTCTAATGGAGTTGATCTTCAAGCCAGCCTACAATAGGTGTAGAAGGTAATTGAGCAGTTTTTGTGTGGGCAATATCTAGGGCCTTCTGCTCGCATACTTCAGTCCGTTTGGACTGCATTCTAGTAGAAAGCTTTCCACCCAAGGCATGTCCTCTGAAAAATCAAGCAGCTGCAGAATCAACCTCTCAACATCCAGTCTGTGAGCAACAGTGCCTGGAGGTTGGGATGCCACAGCCTGTTCTGATCTTGCGTGATAAGATCTAGGGAAGTCCCCAGACTGATCGGTTTCTGGATGGACAACTCCCAAAGGAGTGGAAACCAGACCTGTCTCGGCCAATGAGGGGCTATGAGAATCATAGTCCTCCTGTCTCGCAAAGCTTCAAGAGAGTCTTTGGGATTAGAAGAATCTGAGGATACGCATACAGAAGACCCCTGCCCCAATGTCGGGCAAAGGCATCTGGGGCTTGTTTGCCATCTGACCTGTACAGGGAGCAGAACTGAGTCACCTTCCTTTTGAAGGACGATGCAAACCAGTCCACATCTGGGTTCTGCCAGAGGCGGAAGATCCAGTTTGCCACCCCCTGGTCCAGAGACCACCCATGAGGGTCTGAAGGCATGACTCAATCTGTCCACTATCACATTCTCCATTCCATCCATATACATAGACCTGAGTATCATCCCGTGAGTCAGGCCCAAGGAGCAGATCTGGACCACGTCCTGACACAAGAGGTATGACCCTGCGCCTCCCTGCTTGTTGACATACCACGTCGCAACTTGGCTGTCTGTTTACATCAGGACAATTCTGCTGGACAGCCACTCTCTGAAAGCCCACAGCATTTACCTGATCGCCCAGAGCTCCAGGAAGTTCATCTAACACCGTGCTTCATGGACGGACCATATGCCTTGGGTGCAGAGCCTTTCTACATGAGCTCCCCACCCCAAGGTGGATGCATCCATGTTTAGGACAATTTGGTTAGGGGGAGTTTGGAAAGATATTCTCCTTTCCAAATTCGAGAGAGCCCACCACCAGGACAAAGAGTCCCGGATAGACGGAGTGGCTCAGATGTGAGCCCAGATGCTCTGCATGGCCTGGTGCCACTGCAACCTCAGTGGCACTGGGCTCTGCGCATGTGTAAGCATGCCAAAGGAGTAACAGTCGGTTGCAGCCATGTGGTCCAAAAACCTCAACATGTGCCGAGTGAAACCTGCTGGCTCTGTTGAATCATCGCCACTATGGACGCGCGGGAGTGCAGCAGGAAGGCTCTTGCCTGAGCCGTGTCTAGCAGGGCTCCTATGAAGTCCAATCAAGGTGACAGGTTGAAATGAGACTTTGGGTAGTTGATGACAAACCCTAGTGACTCCAACATCAGGATGGACAATTGCAAGGACTGATCGGCCCCTATCTGAGAGGTGCTCTGACCAGCCAATCATCCAAGTACGGGAAAACATGCACTTTCACAGTCTGTGGTGCGCCCCCACCATGGCCAGACATTTTGTGAAGACACGTGTGGCCGACGCTAGCCCAAACGGCAACACTCTGTACTGGAATTCCTGTTTTCCCCACCACAAATCTGAGATACTTCCTATGTCCTGGGAAGATCTCGATGTGAGTGTATGCGTCCTTTAAACTAAGGGAGGATAGCCTGTCCCCTTTTTGCAAGAGGGGAATCAGGGTGCCCAGAGAAACCATCTTGAACTTTTCTTTGTTGAGAAACTTGTTCAAGGTTCTTATGTCTAGGATGGGGCAGAGTCCCCCTGTTCTCTTTGGAATCAGGATGTACAGAGAGTAGAATCCCTGCCACTTCTGCCTTGGTGGGATGGGCTCAACCTCTCTGGCCATTAAGAGGGTGGAAAGCTCCCATAACAGTACCTCCTGATGTACTATTTGCCCCCAAAACAGGCATGAGGGGCAATTTGGCGGGACACCCAATAGGTTTAATTGGTAGCTTTGACGAACAATGGACAGAACCCAAGGCTATACTGGGCCACCGATCAACAAAGAACCGTAGCCCGTCCCCGACCGGGGGTCCAGCGCCTCGGGTACAAGTGGCTGACTTATGCTCCCCCTATGATCCAGTCAAAACCCCATCCCAGGATTTGGCTAAGGCTTGGGAGTTCTCTGTTGCCTGGGACGGCCATGTCTGCTCACCTTCTGTGAATGGGAGCAAGGAGCCGGAGGATAGCACTTCCTCTGGCAGCAGAAAGACTTCCTCTGACTCGCAGACCTCCTAGCTGAGGAGGGCGAGTCTGAAGTGCTGGCAGAGAGCTGCTGGAGGGTCTAATGGTGATCCCACAACTGGGTCACCACAACCCTCACCTTATCTCTGAAGAGACTCTCTCCTGTGCACAGCAAGTCAGCGAGTCTTTCCTGTTCCTCCGGTCAGATATCAGAGGCCCGCAGCATGCCATTCTGTAGGTGCCAGTTCCCACTGCAGAGACTCTTGATGCCATCTCGAAAACATTGTAGGTTGAACAAACCTCATGTTTTCCACACTCCAGGCCCTGACACACAAGCAATAAGAAGGGGTTTTACTGCTGTTGAGGCAGTCGTTTGGCCGCCTCTTGCACCTGCTTCCAGAGGTTGCTGGAGTATTGGCTCATGTAGAGCTGGTAAGAGGCAATGCAGACAATGAGCATGGCCCCTTGGAATACTTTCCTCCCAAAAGCATCCATTGCTCTATGAACCTTGCCCGGGGTGCCGAGGCAAGGGTCCAAGAGCTCTTGCCCTTCTTGAAAGCAGATTCGATCTCTTCTCAAATCCAGTAGCCTATTAGATGAGGTAAACCCCTTCTGCCTTCCTGTTGACGGGAGGTACTGTGAGGGGGTGTTCCTAGATCCTCAGTAGCAACTCCTTAAAAATCTCGTGCACTGGAACCGCCACAATCTCTTTAGGAGCCTCCACAAACTGGAGGATTTCTAGCATCCTCCTCAGTCATTAATTGAAAAGAAATGGCCTCCAGCATCATCCGTACAAAACCTGCGAAGATCAAGTCCTCCAGAGGAAACCTCCTTCGCTCATCTGGAGGAGACTATTCTGAAGGGAGACTCTCAGAGTCCTCTGAGAAGGATTCCACGGTGACATTCCCCCAGGGGTCATACAGGGCCTCATTCTCACTGTAGTCCTCGGGATGGGGCCCTGGGTGCTTGGCCTTCATCCAGAGGCACGGGCATCGGTGGCACCGGTGCTGGCCCCAACAAAGCTTGATAGGAGGGGGTGGGCTGCAGGCTCTGTATCCCTGCTGGCCTCGATGGAGCTTCTTCTTCGGAGGAACCGGCAAGGAGCACCGTATCAGTCGGGGGAAGCATCGGTGCCCCGCTGGGCATCAATGGCCTCTTGGGAGCCAGTGCCAGCTGAGTCGGTAACACACTGATAAGCATGTTGAGCTATTCCAGCAGCGGTTACAGCAGGGCGACTGACAGTACAGATACCGGTGGTTCAATGCCCTGTAATGCCCACTGTAGTGCCACCTGGACCATGCACTCCATCTCCTCCTTGAAAATTGCAGATGCCAAAACTGACTGGGAGGCAGGAGAAGTGGCTAAATCTTCCTCAGATCCCAGAGGTGGATCAGCAACTGGCAGCAGGACTGGCAGAGACCATCACGGACCCCTGGCATCGATGGAAGATGGGCACTCTTTGCCGCGGAGTTGCTTTGGGGGCATCAGGGCATAAGCCAGCGCCTTCCCAAGCCCAGCACCATGCATCGGTGAACAGTGCGGATGCTTCCTTGGCTTCCCTCTGTGCTCGGCCCAGTCTTTCCCCAATACCGTAGTCAATGACGACAAACCAACGTCCTCGACCTGGAAGAGACCGACAGAAGTCAGTCTCCAGTGCCCCTGTCCGCCACCAGTGTTAATGGTACAGACGGCCTCGCTGATGCCTCAGTGTCCATCAGTGTGGCTCTTAGGTCCATCGGTGTAGATGCCGCCAATGCAGACAGCTCAGACATCCTCGACCCAAAGAGTTTCTCCATCTTGTCGAGCGCAACGTCCCTTTGGGGGGGGGGGGGGGTCACCTGGGCACACATGCAGCAACCCTGGATGTCATGCGATGCCCCCAGGCAGAGGACATACCTCAAGGGGGATTGTGATGGACATGGTCCTCCGACCCTAGGAGCACTGATGGAAACTGGATGAGGCCATGAAGATTGAAAAGAAAGGGCAAAAATCGAGACACAGTGATGGCAGGCAGTCGACACCAGCGGGCACAAGGTACTGCCACCACAGGGAGGGAGGGGGAATGGAAGCAAAATCACACTTACTAAACCGCCAAAAATCCTAACTGGGGAGACTAGAGGGAACCAAGAGGGACCCGCGTTCAATGAAATTGTGAGAAAACCCAAAAAAGACGGTGGAAAAGTTTCCCAGGGCAATTTCTTAAGGAAAAGCCACTAGCTCACTCAATCACAAGATGAAAGCTCTACGGAAGAAAAGAGACTGAAGAGGGAGCCCGCATGGAATAGGGTATGCTGGGCATGCTCGGTATGCACAGTCAAAGTTCCAGAAACTCTGACATAAGTTTTCCATGCCGGGTTGCATCCGATGTCAATACCCATGTGTGTAAGGACTTCCATCCTACTTGTCCTAGGAGAAATGAATATATTGTACTTCCCTCATACACACACATTAACCCAAACACACAAAACGCTTACAAACACATGGTATGCAGCCCAGATTTGCCAAGATACAGTGGGGCACAATGCACTGATAACAGATGTAGGTGAAAAGCTGTAGGGAAGAGATCCTAACAAACTGAGAAGGAGAAAAGGGGTGAGATACATTGAGCCTGTGATAAGAATGAGATGGAAAAATCCAGAGTTGTATAAGAAGTTGCTCCCATGTCAAAGGAAGACAGCAGAGGGAGTGGCAGTGGCTTCCAGTCACTAAAGGAGAAACGGTAAACTGTGCTTACTGTCACACACACAGAGCTGGTTTGGCCGGTCTCGCAAGTCTCCTACCCATTACCTGGATGTCTCTGGCTAATTTTGGCAATATGCTTATGGACACACCTGGAACTGAAATACTAAATATATCTGAATAAAATCTCTTTCACTAAACCATCTCCTTTACAGAAGGATGGTCACACCAAGGACTCCTGATGAGAGCAGCAATTACCAAAAGACAAGTAGTTACTCATGGTTACTGGTAACAAAATGAGAAAGAGAAGAATCAGGCATTGCAAAGAAAAAGAGCCAGCACCTATATAGCAAACCTACTTAACTACAACAGCACTAACTTTCAGGACTCAAACACCATTATCCCTATCTATAAAACTGAAAAAGGCCCTAGAACACCAAAATACTTCCATTTGGGAGATGCAGATTAGGGAGAAAAAAAAATCAAATTAGGCTGTCATAGATGCCTTACATAGAAATTATATACTAACAGACTCCTCACCTGTCACTGAAGCAAAAAACACAAAATATGAACATATAACTCCTACATTAAAAGCACTATATTGGCTACCAATACAATCAAGAATCCAACATAAAGCATTAACGATCATATTCAATAACTAACCTAAACAATGATCTGCTTGGGGTGTCACTTAAATAGCACAAACCTCAAACTCTGCGATCACAAAGGTTTCCTCTCAATCCCAACATTACAAACCTCTCACTTGTCACAAACAAGAAAAAGAGTGCTGTCTATAGTGGGTCCTGAACTATGGAATTCTATGCCTGAAAACTTAAGAACTACAACAGAGAAAAAGAAATTCTGATAGGATCTGAAAACATGGCTGTTCCAAAACGCATATAACAAACTGTCAGATTACATAATCTCATAATAAAATAAAGTGTCTGATTTCTCAAATCCATATCATCTAAATAAACTTCAATAGAATGATTCCCATGAAAAGTATAGTTATGAACAATTGTATTAATAGACTTTACCACCTCCTACATTCATTACCTGTGAACCATGCCTCAATTAGCATTCAAGATATGTTTTTTCTCTTTGCTGGTCAATTATAATTGTGAATGTTTATGCTGTAAACCGTTAAGATATAGTGATTCTCACTTGGAACGATGAGATATAAAACCTCTAAATAAATACGCCTTGACCAAATATAGAATAAGGGACTACAAATCAGAAATAGAAAGATGCAAACAAAACTGAACTGGAAACCCCAAGAAGCCAGACTGCATGCAGTGCAACACTGGAAAAATGGAAAATGGAATGCATTCCTCTTGTGCTGTACAAAATACAGATGAAAGACGTGCTTCCAAAGCTGACAGAGGAAGGACATTTTCCCAGAAAAGAATGAGCAAGAAGATGAAGATGTCCGAGAGGTCATGGAAACATTACTTTTGGGATTATCTCAACATTAAAGTATTCCTCTTGAGAGTCAAAAATGTTAATTGAAAAGATTTTAGAAATGAAAGTTTGGTTTGACTTTCTTGATTGTATTTCAATGACAATTAAATTTGATAGAAAGGGAACTCTCAAATCCACATTTTCTGCTTTGGGTTTCACCAATAGCATTCTTAATGATGCTGCATCAGAAATCAAATTGAATGATGTTAATACAAAACCCTTCTGAATGAAAAGGTAAATACTAAAGTACTGCGCAGACATCAACCCTTGCTCAAAGGCCAGAGTTTACATGACAAATTAAAATTCTAAGGTGAAAAGAACTTTTCCTAATTTCAAGAAGTTAAGTAAGTCACCTTCAACTATATATTATCCAGATAAAATGGGATATTGTTTCCATTAACATAGATGAAACAGATTCTATGAAGCACTATCAGATTAACAAAAGAAATCTTTATCTACATTGGGTTACTCTGCGGAGTGGAGAGAATGATTTGCTGTGGGGCTGCATGTCACTGGAAGTAGTGAGATGGTATGGTTATATGTATGAGGATGGATGCTGAATTTCCGATACTTTCTCCCAGGACAAGCAGGATGGTAGTCCTCACATATGGGTGACGTCACTGGACGGAGCCTTATCACGGAAAACTTTTCTGTCAAAGTTTCTAGAAAGCTTTGACTGGCACACTGAACTCACTGAGCATGCCCAGCATATCATTATCCCTGTGTCCACAGGGGTCTCCCTTCAGTATCTTTTTTTCCGCGCTGCAGTTTGCCTCGCGTTCAGGAGCTCTGTGAGAGATCTCACTCAACTTTTCCTCATGGAAATACTTGAAGTTTTACTTCACAAATAATTTTTCCCTACACGATCTCCCTTCGCGTACATTTAAATTGACGCTCGGTGAGTACTATGCCCCGTTTTCAGTCGGTTCCTGTCACCTCACTGTTTCCCCGGCTTACCAACCAAATTGCGGCCTCTCTTCTCCCTATGTTTTTCATCCTCAGTTAGCCCCACAAAGCCTGTGAGTGTCCTCCTGCTATCCTCCACCAGGTTATTGGGGCTAGAGGGATAGGGACGTCCACGGTTACCGTTGCCGCTAGGGCCGCCGTCGAGGCCATCGATGCTCTCATCGATTCCATCCATGCCTCTATCGATTCCCTCGGTGCCCTCATTGCGGTCGATGCCCCCATCGATGCCACCATAGATTCCATCGATGTCCCCTTCAGTTCTGATGGCATCGATGTCTGCGCCATCGGTGTTTTCATCGATGCCACTGACCCCTCCTTGAATTCCATTAATGCCCACATCGATGCCATCGATGGCGGTGCTGATTTCATCCATGCCATCGATGCCCGTGCCTATTCCATCGATGCCAGACACCCACATAGTTTCCATCGGTGCCCATCGTCAAGTCTATCTATTCCAACGATGCTGTAAATGCCCTCATTGATGCCGCCATCAGTTCCGTCAATGCCGCATCGATTCCATCAACGATACCCTCGATGCCGCCTTCAATGCCACCATTGATACAGTCAATACTACCAGTGCACCTAAACCCAATGCCCTCGACTGAACAAAACGCTCCATACTTCGGGTTCTTAACCAAAGCCCCGTATAATCCTAGGGCACTAGACAGTGCCAGGAGCAGTGCAGGCATGGTGACAATCCGTCACCATTCGCCATCCGAGATAGCGAGGCCATCCACCTCAGTGCTGGAGAAAGACCGGGCCGAGCACCGTGGCAATCAGTCACCGGCACAGTGACCGTCCGCCACCGACGCAATCCAGGACATCGGTGGCATCTTACTCTGTGCTGGAGAATGACCAGGCCGAGCTCAGAGGGATACTTATTCTGCACCTGCATCAATATCCATTGTGCCAGTTGTGAAGCGGGCCCAGCTGCACGAGCCCTGTGCTCCTCTGCACCCAAGGTGCCGAGGCGTTCCCCACCGATAACGGTGCTGGGTCCTGAGCCACTACAAAATAATGTGGAACTGCTAGTAACGCCTAGCTTGTCTCCTCTGTAGCTGCGCTACCATACCAACTTACAGAGTTGAGCTGGACGTTTACGTCCTGCATGCTGTCCTCGATGCCTCCCGAAATCCACTAACATCAGAGCCATCGATATTCACCAACTTATCCTTCTGCGTTCCACCACGAAGGACGGTAAGTACTCTAATCCCACTTCAGCAACAATCCCATCGAGACCGGTCGCTAAATCGGGCTACATGGTTTCGGAAGGTTCTAGGTCGTATTCTCCTCCAAGAACCATATTGGTGTCACATATCGCTATTGCCAGCTATATTTGACACAACAAGAGAGCCTCTCTACCAATAATTTGGGATTGCATCGAGATGTCCTCCCGTTGCCAGAAATGGGGCTCCGTACTCAATACTCTGGCTTCTGGTTCCTAGTTATGGCCCGAAGTCCCAGATACATTAGCTGATCTGCTAGAGACAAGATCCAGCAGTCACTGCCTCAATTGCAAGCCCACCTCGAGACTTGACAACAGCTCTCGATGTTTACTTGCACAACAGACAGCTGCGGGTAAGACTTTTACCGCTCCTGCGTGAGACCAACTGATATCCAGATTACATCAGTTCTGCCAGTTGGACAGCCTCCTGATCTCTCAACCTTACCAGATATCAGAGCGGCCATCCCATTTAGTACCAGAGCTCGGGGTACAGTTCCCCAGACGCTACAAAGCAGGGGGGGGGGGTTTTAATCCCACTATTCCTTTTTTCAACAAAAAGCAGATGCTCTCCGCCCATCCTGGTCCTCAGAAATGTCAACAACTTTCTTCAGAAGGGACGGGTAAAATGGTGTCTCTCGTCACCGTGCTTCCCTTACCGCAGTAAATGCGTTACCTCTCTCCTCTAGTCTTTCTATGTGCTTCATAGTGAGTCAACAACATTCCAATACCAAGTTCTGCCGTTCGCACTAGCTTCGACAACTTGTGTATTTCACCAAATGCCTAGCAGTGACTGCTGTTTCTCTAGGAGCAAAACATCATTCACGCTTTTCCTTGCATGGACAATTGCCTAATAGGAGTCAATCCAAGCAAGGAGCTGTAAATTCTCCAAGACTCACTATAAATCTACTACATTTGCCTGGGATTTCTGTTTAACAACCGTAAATCCCATATGGAGCAGTTCTGGGCACTACAGTTGCAACAAACTTCCTGCCCAACAACCACGCAAACATCTTGTCAAAGTCCTACACATCTCTGCGTGTATGCAACATAGCCTCAGCCCCTCAATTCTTCATTGATGGGCCATGGGGTTTTTCACTATCCACTTCACTCATATGCCCAGACTGGCTATGAGTAAGATTCAGTGGATTTTCACATATCAGTGGCTCTAAGCTGTTCAACTGCTTTCGCCCCTGATCCATATTACTGATCCAGAACCACATCCTGGTCACGGTCGCATTCACTTAGGGTTGAAGAGTTCGAATCCACATCTTCCCAACCCAATATGCATCTATTCTGCTCCATACTGAGTTTCACATCAACTTCCTGGAGCTTCAAGCCATGAGTTATGCCTTAAAATACTGCCTCTGACACAAACCTTGTGCATACAGACAGCATAGCGACAATGTGGTATTCCAACACACAAGCACGCACCACCTCTTAGCTGCTCTGCCAGGGAGCTGTGCAGCTCTAGCCTTTGGCCCTCGCACACTCCATGCATTCCCGGGCCACTTATCTAACAGATTTACCAAACGCACTAGCAGACCTTCTCCATAGATGTTTCCATCCTCTCAAATGGTCTCTGACTTCATGTGCAGCGAGCAAAATCTTCTAGCGCTGAGGTCACCCGACCTTGCCCTCTGCATCCGAATTGAAACATACGGTGGACAGATCCTACTCCCTACACATGTTCTGGAATGCGTTCCCATGGACGCCTTTGCTCGCTCTGCAACAAAGGCCTCTCATAGCCAAAACTCTCATTATGCTACAACAGGACAGGGTTCACTGTTTCTCAGACCCCCGTCCTGACCGCAACAAGTATGCTTTCCAATACTTCTCAACCTATCACTCCAGTACCCAATACGCCTGCTCACAGGTCAGTCTCATATCACAGACTCACTGATGTTCTCAGGGACTAGCAGCATCACAACAGCCTTCCACCCATAAATCTTACCATTCAAAATGGCATGATTTACATGGCGCATACAAAAGGGTATTAGCCCCTTTTTTCTACACCAACCCTTTTCTCTTACACTATCTAACATACCCTCGGATTCTGGTTCCCAGACATCCTCCGCATAGGTACACCTCAGTTCCAATTCAGCGTACCACTTGGGAGTGGGGATGCCCGATTAACGGTTCAACCCCTTATGAGTCGAATTACCATGGGTTATCCACTGATTAAGCCGCCTCTAGGTTCACTGGTTACGGAATGGGGCCTACATTTAGTGCATACAATACTCATACGCTCCCCGTTCGAGCCTTTGCATTCCTATAACTAACTGTCTAACATGGGAAAATTGTTTTCCTTCATAGCCATCACTTCTGCTAACAAGGTCAGTGAGTTACAAGCCCTTGTTGCATACTCACCCGACACTGCGTTCCTCCATGACTGAGTGGTCCTCCGTATTCATCTTCATATTCTTAAGGTAGACAGACTCTCACCTTACTCAGAATATACTCTGCCCACGTTTTCCCCAACGCCTCTCTCCCACCAGGGCAAGAGGGTTTTCCACTCCTTGGACTGTAAGAGTGCACTTGCATTCTATCTAAACCGCACTACACTCCATAGGAATTACACCTAACTCTATCCTTCTTTGACAAAAGACAAGCTGCGAGTTCAAGTGGGCAAATAGACTCTCTCCAACTGACTAGCAGACTGTATCGAATTCTGCTATGACGCGCCAGGCCTTCCTCTCTAAGTGTGAGTACAGGCACATTCTACAACGGCCATGACAACATCGGTACCACACTATCATTCAGTACCAATGGCCGCTATTTCCTAGGCTGCGACTTGTAGCTCTCTTCACACATTTGCAGCCCCTACTACTTAGCAATGAAAGTCTGTCAAGACTATGCCTTTGGCCAGCCTGTCTTGAAAAGCTTTCTTCCACAATAATCCCCAACTCCTTCCACAACCACCTGGTGTGATGTCAGGCTTCCTCATCATTGCCAATAACACCCAAATTATTGTGCCTCTGCACGAGTTGTCTGCTATTGGCTTGTTATAATACGAGTCAGCCTGTAGCTTGCTAATCACCCATATGTGAGGACTACCATCCTGCTTGTCCTGGGAGAAAGCAGAGTTGCTTACCTTAACAGATGTTCTCCCAGGACAGCAGGATGTAGCCCTCACGGAACCCACCCGCCACCCCGCGGAGTTGGATCCGCTAACATTTCTTATTTTATTTTTCGCTCATGCTTTTTGCTACAAACGAGACTGAAGGGAGACCCCTGTGGACACAGGGATAATGGCATGCTGGGCATGCTCAGTGTGTTCAGTGTGCCAGTCAAAGCTTTCTAGAAACTTTGACAGAAAAGTTTTCCGTGATAGGGCTCCTTCCAGTGATGTCACCCATATGTGAGGACTACATCCTGCTGTCCTGGGAGAACACCTGTTAAGGTAAGCAACTCTGCTTTTGTTATATTTCTACTAGGAGATGTATGTGTTCTTTAAGTGTTATAATAAAAAAAAAATGTGAGTTTATGACACATTGGGGAACAGAGGCTCTCAAACATATAATGAGATAGTACACCCTATCTTTGAAAAATGTTATAGGCTTTGTGTATGTTTGATATGTGTATACATGGAATAAAAATTATTTTGGAAAATAAAATCTTAGAACACATTTTAGCCTTTTTAACAAACATTCCAAAATAGTTTTAACCAAAGAATTTCTGGGATCCAACTTCTGATCCAAACTCAGCCAAAACAGAATAAAATGCAGGCCTTGAAACAGTTCTTTGGGAAACCCAAGATTTTCTACCACAAGGTATTAAGCCATGGAGAAGTAACTGGAAAATTCCTTGTTCTTTAAGGACAACCTCTCAAACTCCAAGTTATTCGTTGTAGATAACCTGAAGAACATTCTGTCCTCTGTAAATACTCTCCCCTCCTAACATCGAATCGAGCCCACAAATAACCCAGGGGGAAATGAGATGGCTCTTTGCAAGATTCATCACCCAGCTCGCAACCATTGCACAAAACTCCAAAATGTACCAGCACCTTCTGCACCGAAGGCCAACAGAGACCTTCCGACTTCACCAGGATGAGTCAATCGTCAGAAATGGATGCACCAGTACACCCTACCATCGTAAGACCGTCGCTGCTGCCGCCACCACCACCCATGGTGAATGTGCACAGCGCCATTGCCAGTCCGAACAGAAGGGCCTAAAACTGAAAATATTCCCCCTAGATCGTGAACCGCAGAAAGCTCCGGTGCTTCAGTCTGGTGGCTATATATGGCCATCCTCTGTCAAGTCTAGAGACGCTAAAAAACTCCCCCTTGCGCCTCAAGGTCTCCATATGGAATAGAGAAACTTTGCATGCCATATTAATCATCTTTAAATCTAAAATCGGGTAAAATGTCCCCCTTTCTTTGACATTAAATAAATGGAGCACCTTCTTGTTCTCTGTTCCTCTCAGGGAACTGGCAATATGGCCCCCAGATGCTGCAAGTGTCTCTTAAACAGCTACCTGCTTGGCGAGAGGAGCACAAGGGAAAACGTAAGCATTTTGAACTGGATGAGGAAATTCTAACCCGTAGCCATCTTATCACATCTAGGACCCACTAGACCATGGTAATTTCAGCCTACTCCTTGCAAAGAAAATGCCAAGCATCCACCGATGGCTGGAACTGACGAGTGGACCATCCTCACATCATCACGAGGACTTCTTACCTCCTGTGCCTGTAGCTGGGTTGCCCCAGGAAGGCCTCCAACCACCCCAGAAGGACCTCCCCCAGGACTAAGCTCTGGCTGCGGTTTGCCTTCGAGGTAGTGAACAGCTTTTAGCTTGACGAACTCTTTTATAATGAAACCATGCACAAACAGGAAAAAAAAGATTCTTCTTCCCTTTGGCCTGTTGTCTGGGTACTTGTACCCTTTGGATTATTGCAGATGCTTCATTATCTGCTCTAGGTCCTCTCCAAACAGGAATTTGCCCTTAAATGGAAAAGCTCCCAGCTGAGATTTGGACACCTCCGCCGACCAGATCCGCAACCATAGTAATTTCTGACCAACACCATAGACATCAACCCTGGAAGATGTCTTGATCAGGTCATAGAGGGCCATCTGCTCCACATGCCAAATGCTCAGCCTTCTGTGCTCCTGCCCTTGATGCAGCTTGTCTCCTGTAATTACTGGACCCAGCACAGACATGCTCTCTATACAAAACTGCTGCAAATCGCAGTCCTTATGCCGAGGGCCAAGACTTCAAAGGTACACTTGATGTGACGTTTCACCTTGCGGTCCTGCACATCTCTTAACACAGCGGATCCCACTACTGAAACAGTAGACTTCTTGAGCCAAGAGCTGTGAAGTGTCCCATTCCCTCTTCTAGAGAAACCTTAAATCCCCAGCTCCTAGATCACACAAGAAATCAGAGACCAGAGCTCTGCTCCATAAAACCAACACACATATGCACTACTTTGGGGTCATCCCCCTGGCAGCTGGAACCTCCTCTGGGTCACCATTTGGATCGGCATCACCTGGGCCGGGACATCCACCGGGGAATCCATCAAGCCCATCATAAATCGATATCCGATTCAGGATATTAGTCCTCACAGATGGGTGACATCAGATGGAGCCTGGCACGGAAAACGTGTCAAAGTTTCTAGAACTTCGCTCAGTGTGCCAGTCAAAGTTTCTAGAACTTTGACTGGCACACTGAGCATGCCACTATCCGAACATCCACGTGGGGTCCCTCTCTTCAGTCTCTTAACAGAAGTGACGAGTGAAAAAAATAAAACAAAATGCAGGAGAATCCAACTCTGCGGGGTGGCGGGCAGGTTTCCTGAGGACTAACATCCTGCTATCCTAGGAGAACACCTATTACAGGTAAGCAACTCTGCTTACTCCTAGGACAAGCAGGATAGCAGTCCTCACAGATGGGTGAATACCAAGCTACTGGCTACTCCCGGTAAGGCTCATAACCAACAGGCGCCAAACCACGTGCCAATGGGCACAAAGATAACTGCAGTGCTATTGGTAACACAGGGAGACAGCCTGAACACAACAATGGGCCCTAGGCAGAGAGAGTTGGGTTTTTAAACCCTGGAAGAGGTTACGAAGGACAGATTGGCCGAAGTTACTATCATGTCGAACATCCTTGTCCAAGCAGTAGTGAGCAACAAACGTGTGTAGGGAATTCCATATTGCAGCTCTGCAGATTTCGGCAATGGAGACTGCTCGCAAGGCTCTCACCGAATAAGCCTTAACGCGGCCTCCAAGCTGAAGGTCCACCTGCGCATAGCAGAAGGAGATATAATCCACCAGC
This sequence comes from Rhinatrema bivittatum, assembly GCF_901001135.1. Lineage (NCBI taxonomy): Eukaryota > Metazoa > Chordata > Amphibia > Gymnophiona > Rhinatrematidae > Rhinatrema > Rhinatrema bivittatum. The sequence continues at coordinate 164,640,164 of NC_042618.1, read as the reverse complement.
CAGTTAGAGTTTGTTTGCCTACCACAACACCTATTCTGTTCTTGTCAAAGGATATGAAAAAAGAGTTGCGTGGACTGCCTGTGGCCTGCAGTGTGTTTGAGATAGAAGGCCAAAGCCATCTTGCAGTCCAAACTGTGTAGAGCCTGTTTGCCTTGGTGAGAATGAGGCCTCAGGGAAAAAGGTGGGCAGAATGATGGACTGATTAAGATGAAAATTAGTCACCACCTTAAGCAAAAACTTAGGGTGAGTATGCAGGACCACTCTATCATGAAAGAACTTCGTGTAGGGCAGATACGTTTCCAACGCCTGAAGCTCACTAACTCTGCGAGCCAACGTGACCGCTATGAGGAAGAGAACCTTCCAGGTTAGGTACCTCAGATCGCAGGAGTGCATAGGCTCGAACGGGTCATGCATGAGCCTTGCTAGCACCATGTTGAGGGCCCAGGACACAACAAGAGGATGCATAGGGGGCTTCATCTAAAGCAACCCCCTAGGACACTTCATCAGAGAGGTCGAAGGACTGCAGGACTAGCCTCAACATCCAGGCCGACAGAGCTAAGAATGGCACAGCCTGCCCTGATCCTGTGTGATCAGATCGGGGGAGGTCCCCAGCCAGATAGGCTCTCTGATAGACAAGTCCTGCAGGATTAGAAACCAGACCTGCCTCAGCCAATATTGGGCCACCAGGATCATGGTCCCCTTGTCCTGCTGGAGCTTCTTGAGAGTCTTTCATTACCAGCTGAAGCGGAGGATACACATACAGAAGACCCTTGCAGCAGTGGTGGGCAAAGGTGACCGAGGCTGGTTTCCGTCACTCCTGTGCAGGGAGCAGAAGTGGCTGACTTTGCTATTGCAAGGGGAGGCAAAGAGATCCATATCTGGGGTTCCCCACAGGCGGAAGATGCGGCCCACTACCGAGGGGTCCAGCGACAACTCGTGTGGACTGAACACCCAACTTAGGCAGTCCTCCACTACATTTTCCATCCCCGCTAGGTAAATCGCTCGCAAGAGCAAGCCCTGAGACAGGGTCCAGAACCATATCTGCACTGCCTCCTGACAAAGGAGGAAGGAGCCTGTGCATCCTTGTCTGTTGATGTACCACATTGCAACCTGATTGTCCATTTGGATTAGGACAGCTTTGTGGGACAAACTATCCCGAAATGCCCAGAGAGCTCCAGGAAGCTGATCTGGCAGCAAGCTTCCTATTCTGTCCATCGACCCTGTGTACCGAGGCTGTTCACATGTGCCCCCCAACCCAGGGTGGATGCATCGTAGGTGAGCACAATCTGGTGCAGGGGAGCTTGAAATGGAAGTCCCCGCTCCAGATTGGAGAGGTTTTCCCACCAGGACAGGAAAGCCTGAAGAGGCTGCATGATGCAGACACATGCATTGAGGTCCTGGGTTGCCTGCAACCACTGAGAGTGCAGGGTCCATTGAGCCTTATGCATATACAAGCGGGCAAATGGGGTAACATGAACTGACGCAGCCATGTGACCCAGAAGACAGAACAAGCAGCGAGCGGAAACCTGATGACTGTGGCAGACCAAACCCACCAGGGATGCCAGGGCATGCGCTCGATCATGGGGCAGCAACACCCTGGCCTGAACAGTGTCCAGTCTGGCCCCAATAAAGCCCTGATGTGGGGATGGGCTGAGATGGGACTTGGGTAGTTGATGACAAACCCCAGACACTGGTGCACAGGGGCAGTTATGATCAGGGAATGGAGCGCTCCCTGCTGGATGGTGCTTTTGTTTAATCAGTTGTCCAGATAGAACACATACGCTCCCTGCTGGCACAGGTGTGCCCCCACAACTGCCAGGCATTTAGTGAAGACCCATGGGGCCGAAGAGCAACACAGTACTGGAAATGCTCCTTGCCCTGTAAAAAGCGGAGATACTTCCTGTGGCTGGGGAAAATCTCGATGTGGGTGTAGGTATCCTTTAGGTCGAGGGAGCAGAGCCAGTCTCCTTTTTGCAGGAGAGCGATCAGGGTGCCCAAAGAGATCATCTTGAACTTTTCTCTTTACAGAAACTTGTTCAAAGCCCTCAGATCGAGAATAGGGAGCAGGCCTCCCATTCTCTTTGGTATCAGGAAGTACTGAGAGTAGAATCCCCGGCCCCACTGGTGGAGGGGGACAGTTTTGATTGCCCCTGCCATTAACAGAGAGGAGAGCTCTGTCATAAGTACTTCCTGATGAGAGGACAGACCCCATGATGGACATGGGGGAAGAGTCTTCGGGGACGTCCCTGAAGTTCAGACGTACACTCTGCGAACGATGGCGAGAACCCACTGGTCCAACGTAATGCTGGGCCAGAAGTCCGCAAATAGATGTAACCAGCCCCCGACCAGGGGGTAGGGGCCAGAGGGTACAGCAATCTGGCACATGCTCCCTTGCCTGTAGTCAAAACCCCATAGCGGGGCTTTGCTGGGGGGCTGGCTGAGGCCTGGAGGTTCGCTGTTGACAAGAGCGACCCTGAGAGCTGGCACATGACATACATGCCTAAGAGGCAGGAGGGTAGTACTTTCTCTGGCAGTAAAAGGATTTTCTGGAGCCCTGTTGCGAGGATTTCCTGATCAAGGATGGCGGGTCTGAGGAACCCACCGAGAGATGTTGCAGGGTTTCATGGTTATCTTAACTGGACCACCGCATCCCTAACTTTATCCCCAAAGAGATTCTCTCCCGTGCAGGGCACGTCTGCCAGCTTCTCCTGGACCTCTGGTCAAAGGTCAAAGGCATGAAGTCAGGCCATTCTGCAGGCACCATCACCCGCTGCAGTCACCCTTACTGCTGTTTTAAGCAAATCGAAGGTTTGCCCACCTCCATGCCTTGATGCACTACCACCATGAAAGCGTCCTGCTGCTGCTGGGGCAGGTGCTCTGACAACTCCTAGACCTGTTTCCACAGGTTCCGGAGGTATTAGGTCATATACAGTTGATAGGACACTACACGGGCGATGAGCATAGTGCCCTGAAAAAACTTCCTACCTAGGGCATCCAAAGCCCTGTGTTTCTGACCTAGCAGAGCAGAGGCATGGGTATGAGAATGCTTGGCGTTCTTGAGGGTAGACTCTACACCACAGACTGGTGTGGGAGGTAGTGCCTCTCAAAGCCCAGGCTTGTTGCACCAGGTAAATGATGTCCGCCTTTCGACTGACCAGAGGAATGGATACCGGATACTCCCAGATCCTGAGGAGGAGTTCTTTGAAGATCTCATGGTCTGGGACAGCCACCATTTCCTTTGGGGAATCAATGAACTGGAGGACCTCCAGCATTTTGTCCCGAACATCCTCTTGAGTGAGGAGCTGGAATAGGATGGCCTCTGCCATAGCCGGGTGAAGCCCACAAAGGAAAGATCCTCCGGGGGAGATCAACACCCTTACTCTGGCAGAGACGGCTCAGAAAGAAGGTTGTCTGAGTGCTCCGAGGAAGATTCTGTGTCTTTTTGCCAGGGATCATATGGGGGCTCCTCCTCGCTAAGGTCCCTTGGGGGCTGGCGTGGATGGTTCCTGGCCAAGCTGCTCTGTTTTGGCATTGAGGACACCATAGGCATCAATGGTCCCAAAGGCATTGATGGCACAGAGATCCCCGATAGCTCAGGAACAGGATCAGGGAACTCCGGCCATGACACTAATGGCTCCGAGGGTATTGTCGGCTGAATGAGTTCTTCCTCCTCGGAGGACCCAATAATGGGAATTGTTCCAGGGGGGGGGGGCATCAATGGCCGCCGGGGAACTGAAGGTACCCTGGGCACCAGCTGCGTCAGAAGTACACCCAGAAGGACGCTCTAGCGGGGCGCTAAGAGAGACTGCGCAGGCTCTGGCATGAGGACCGGTGCCAGCGGCAACTGAATACCTCGCAGGGCTCGGAGCACTGCCTGCTGAACCCTGCGGTCCAGCACTCCTCCTGAAGGTCCGCTGTAGTTAGGGCGGCTAGATGAGGAGGTGGCAGCATTGTCACCAGAGCCTCCTCAGATTCCCAAGAAGGCTCAGTGCCCGGCACCGCAATCGGTAGGGAACACCTTAGACTCCCAGATCTGATAGAGGACAGTGCCTCTTCCCCACAGGGTCGCTTCGGTGGCAGTATGGCGACTGCTGATGCACACCAGTTCTGTAGCCAAGCGCCAACAGGGACTGGGTGTCTGTGCTTGCGGGACTTCCCTCGGTCCTCGGCCCAGTCCTTCCCTGGAGCAGAGGAAGGTAAAGATCCTGACTGACATCCTTGAGTGCAACATCAGATATGGCCTATCTCTGGCTCCTTTCTCATGAGAGGGACCCGCCAAAGGGGTAGAGGGGATGACGTATATAACGGCTCCCCTCGGCCTCTAGGTATCGATGCCCCAATGCGAGAGTAGATGGATCAGACTTTCTGGCAAAAAGCTTTTCCATCTTATCCAGCCGGGCACGATGGCCTTTGGGGGTCACCTGGCCACACTCTGATGTCGTGCGACACCCCCAGGCAGAAGATATAGACCTCATGTGGATCAATAATTGCATGGTCCACGGGAACTGGGGCATCGGTGAAAACAGGACACCATGAAAATGGGAAAAAATGGTTTGAAAAATAAACTCAGAGCAGAGCTCCACTACCGCAAGACAAATACTTCACGAAAAAAGAGAGACTGAAGACAGACCCCGCGTGGACACGCGGATAGTGGCATGCTGGGCATGCTCAGTGTGCCAGTCAAAGTTCTAGAAACTTTGACAAAAGTTTTCCGTGCCGGGCTCCATCTGATGAGGTCACCCATCTGTGATGACTACCATCCTGCTTGTCCTAGGAGAAACAGAAGTCTGCAACTAATGTAATTTTACATTGGAAAAAAATCATTAGAACTAGAAGCCACAATTTGAAGCTCCAGGGAAGAAGACTCAGAACTAAAGACAGGAAGTATTTCTTCACAGAAAGGGTGGTGGATGTCTGGAATGCCCTTCCGGAGGAAGTGAAGACTAAAACTGTGAAGGATTTCAAGGGGGCATGGGATAAACACTGTGGATCCATAAAGGCTAGAGGATGGAAAAGAAGAGAAGAACCATGGGGGTGGATTACTGGAGTGGAGGCTAGTACCAGGTGATTACTACCCTTACTCAATAAGCCTTCACACGGTTAAAGCAACTCCAAAATTGCTCTCTGTTTCAACGGCAAGGGGAAATGTGGAAAAGAGGATTTGCATTCAGACAACAACCAGCAAGGCATTGATATGTGCAGTCTGGATAAACAAGCATCGGGGTAACTTGCTTGTTGCGGCGGTTACTACCCTTAACCATTAAGCCTTATGCTTCACTTTTGATGCAACTCCAACATTACTCTCTGCATCAATGGCAGGGGGTGGCAGGAAATTTGAATCAAACAGTTAGCAACAAGGGCCCTGAACTAGGTGGTTGATGAAACAGATAAGTATGGGAAAATAAGTGTGGGAGCTTGCTGGGCAAACTAGATGAGCAGAATGGTCTTTTTCTGCCGCCATTTCTATGTTTCTACATAAAATCAAAGTCCTAGCGAAAACGCAGACACTCATAACACTGAGTCTGTCTGGCAGATTGTGCATTCATATTAACCAGACTAATTTCGCAACTTAGTGCCAATGGGATACTGTCCAAAATGGCAACAGAGACCTAGTAGCCCAAGCATTCAGCTAACAGCCATGCTGGTGCTGGTATCTATTTACATTATTATGGGACCTTGTGGTTGGGAATGGGAGGAAAGGGGTACTGAGTGTGAACTAAAAAGGGGGTCTTGTACACTCAGCTACTTAGCTGAACATACAAAGGAAGAAAATGACAAAAACTCTTGAGATAAGGTAGGATACCCTACAGTCAGTCACACCTTATGGTTGGAAAACGTTAGGTTATTCCGGTCCATGTTTGGCAGTATGGACCAGAATAACTGAGCAGACTGAACTAGTTGGTCTTTTCCTGCCCTCATCTATTAAGTTAATATATTATCACTCTTCTTCCCCCAACTTTCCCAGAACCCCTCAGATCAGTAGGTCTCTGAAGGACAGAAGCATCCCATTATCACTCTACTCTTCTCAGTACCCCTCACATTCATAGGCCTCTGAAGGACAGACTTGCCTACCTTTTGCATGAAATGTCCAGTTAGTCCTATAGTACTCCTGCAAGCAGATGCGCCCTTGCTGTCCTTTTGAGCACACTTCATTGTAAAACTGGCGTGCAATGTAAACATATGCAGCTGGGATTGCTCCTGCCATCCCTTTGGCACCAAAGAAGCCATTCACCTCTGGAGAAGCCAGTAGGATCCGATAGCTGGCTCTGGTACCTAGAAGCAGAGCCATGTAGGTCTGAGTAAGGTTAAAGTAGCCTGTGGAGAGGTGCACTCTGCTGCCTCGCTCAGCCTCAGTCAGAAGGGTTTCTGTCACAAGTTCATCTATTTCAATTCCAAAGGACTTCATTTGTAGAAGTGGATAAATCCAGGTGTCTGTCTCTGCTCTCTCATTCCTATCAGGATGCAACCTGGAGTCTGCCTCCTGCTGCTCAATGTGGAAGTCAGCAGTATGCCGTAGGTGCTGCCTTGCTTTGGCTGAGTTTAAAACTTCCATTATTCTCTTGTTTGCAGCTCTGCAATACTTCCTCTTGTCCCCTGAAAAGGTAAAGAAAAGGCTATAATTACGTAGGACCGCTGCATGGGAAAAAAGTAACTCATCACAGCACAGTATATGCACATACTGTAAACCAACCAAAACAGTAAAGCATGAAAATTGCACTACGATACCGTGGTACACGCCATCCTGGCACAGATACAAAAGGATCTTAATTATGGGGGGCGGGGGGAGAGCAGATTGCAGATAGTGTAGAACCTGTGACAGTTCAGCAGGCAAGTACAAATGAGTAAACTGCCTTAAGTCCTTATCTCTTAGCATATTCTATGTTTTTATTAAGGTCTGAAAAGCAAGTTTGCTTACCGTAAACGGTATTTTCCATGGATAGCAGGGTGAATTAGCCATGTAGTCTGGTAATGTCCCTCCGGTCCTCTAGGTGGCGGAGCTCCAAAAAGCACACAGAGCTGGAGCTAGTACTTTTTAAGGTCATTTTCCTTAAAGACTATCCATTCACTGCGAATATCATTGTGTGGAAATGCTACATTGATGACTTTTTTCTATTATGGAAAGGTTCACCTTACCTTTTTGACAGATTTCTAATTTGGATAAATTCATGGAACAGCCATCTTCATTTCACTGCAGATATTAAACGAGATGAGATCCCCTTTTTGGAAATTTTAATCAAAAAAAAAATCACAATTTGGTTTTTATACTACTTTATATCGGAAACCAATTTCTTCAAATATGTTGCATTTCATCTTTGAAGGAAAGTCAACAAGTTAGCCAATTTTTAAGACTACGTCGGATTTGTTCTAACATTACGGATTTCCAATCTCAAGCGCAGTTGATGACAGACAGATTTATACTCCGGGGGTATCCTAAGAAAGTGGTACACAAAGCCTTTTTAAGAGCCAGATTGTGTCATCGGGAATGGTTATTTCTACCACCATCCCCCTTATCTTCTGCACAAATCATATGCATTTTGCCTTTTTCACCAGTGGTCCATCAGATCTGGGCATCTATTATGCGCAATTGGCATGTCTTACAAATGCACGATGTTTTTAAAGATCCATCTCGCATTACCTTCACCAGAGGATCGAATCTACGAGACTTATTGGTGCATTCTGACTCTTCACACATTCTTAGCAAAATTTAATTTCAAGTTTTCAGAGTTCAGTTTGCCACATTTTTAGGCACACATCTAAAATTAATATTCAGGCAATTGATTATACTATTAACCTCAAACATGTTACTTCATGTGTATCTACATCAGTGGTGTATTTGATTAAATGACCCTGCAAGAAAATCTATATTGGAAAGACCTCTCAGATGCTCAAAACTCATTTGATCGAACACTGTTCAGCACTACTTCATCATAAGGAAGGCTCTCCTTTAGTCAGCCATTGTGATGAATTTTCACATACTTTTGACGATTTACATTTTTGTGCAATTGATCAGGTTGGGTGGGGATTTCAATTTACAATTATTAAAAGCAGAACAACAGTGGATTTATAAGTTGCAGTCAATTGCTCTGTCCGGTTTAAATGTTGATTGTGATTTCAGTATTTTTTTTTTTAATTGAGTAAGTTTTCACTGATGTAGTCAGTTATCCATTGTGTCATATGAACATGAGTTCTCTTTCAGGTCCTCATATGGGTCTACATCATCATATCATGCATATATTTAAGCAATGCTAACTTCCTTCCGGTTTTCTCTCATTTGGAAAAATGTGGAGACCTTCTGGGTCTGACTTAACGGTACTCATTTGTTGGGCTGTGCAGATAAGTATAAAAAATTTCAAAAATATTTGGATTTAAAATAGTGACACTGAACATTTATTTTATTTTTTATAGTTTTCTGGGTTAAAATTGTTTTGATGTGACCCCTGATGAAGCTTTATCAAGCGAAACATTGGCCGTGTCGGGCTTCTTTTGGAATTTAATCATCAGGACTTCAACACTGAATTAATGAAATGTTTTTTTGTGAAGATATTTTGAATCTGTTCACGACACTGTATTCACTTAAACACAAGGTGGATAATAGAAAAGACCAGGCGGTTCAAACGTTGTTGAACATGCAGTCTGGCTTGCTGGCACCTTCATAGCAAAGCCCCTGTTTTGTGATTTATGCATTTGGTTTCCCTTTAATGTTTGATAATTCACCCTATCCATGGAAAACACCGTTTACAGTAAGCAAACTTGCTTTTTTCTGCAGATAATCAGGTTGAATTAGCCATGTAATCTGGGGAATCCCCAGCTAGCAGGTTGGGCACCCCCTAGTCTCTGGAAGCAATGGTAGTCCATTCCGGTTCTTATCAGAGGATGTGCTCAACCTGTCACATCTTTGTGGACAGTCTCTTTAGATGTTACTGCCAAAAGAATGACTCAGCCCACTGCTGAATCCGCAGACGTCTGCTGGTTAAGGCAATAGTGCGAGGTAAAGGTATGTAGCAATGACCACGTAGCGGCTTTACATATGTCCTGAATAGGTACTTTGTTTAGGTGGGCAATGGATGCTGCCATCGCTCTGACTTGATGGGCCTTTGGTGATGTAGGTAAGGTCTCTGCGCTTTTGTAATAACAGAACAGGATGCATTGAGAAATCCAACACAATATGGTTCTCTTGAAGACTGGTATTCCAGAAGCATTTGGGTTAAAGGACACAAAAAGCTGAGAAGCTCTGGACTCTGAGTGGGTACGGCTCTTGTAGTAAGCTAAGGCATGCTTACAGTCCAATGTGTGAAGCCGTCTTTCCTCCTCAGATTTATGTGGCTTTGGAAAAAAGGTTGGTAGAGTGATTGTTTGGTTAAGGTGGAATGCTGGTACCATTTTGGGAAGGAAGGAAGGATGGGTTCTTAATGTCATTTTATTATGGTGAAATTACAAATACGGTGAATAATGGACTAGGGCTTGCAGTTCACCGACTCTCCTCGCTGATGTTAAGGCAACCAAGTAGCACACTTTCCAGGAGAGATATCTCATATGGCTACTGTCCATGGGTTCAAAGGGCAGTAGCATCAGTTGTTCCAGAACTAAGTTGAGATCCCACAGCTCCGGTGGGCACAGTTGAATAATGCCCTTCATGAATCTGGAGACTAGTGGGTGGCATGACACCGGGGAGCCCTCAGTGTACACGTCAGCGCTATTGCAGCTTACACTTTCCCTTCAACGGATACTGTTGCTAGTCCTGCCTGATACAAAGAGTGAAGGTATTCCAATAGATGTTCCAGGGGCAGAAGAAAGGATCAACTTCATATTCTCCACACCACTTTGAATACCTGGCCCACTTGGCTTCATAATTCTTCCTGGTGGAGAATTTCCTGGAGGATACCAGGACGTCTTGGCTTGGTCGTGGTAAGATTAGATACGTTAGCACTATCCTTTCAATTTCCACACTGTGTGACAGAGAAGGGAACACAATTTGAGAAGGAACCTGCCCCGTAACAGTCTGATTCAAGTTGACAGGTGGGTGAGATAGGTGCACTTTCGTTCTTGAGATCATCCCGGAATTCTGAGGGTGAGGTTGGTACTGTCTTGCTCTCGTGTTTCTTAAAATGGTGAGGTGAGCCTGCTGGGGTTTGGCAGGCTATTTCAAGTATATCCTGATGTACACTACTTTGATGGGTCATCTATGAACCAGACTCTTTCCTTGCTTGTGAAGGGCATTTATCTCTGGCTTCTTCTGATTTTGCTCAGAGAAACTATCTTCGAGATGCCCTGCTGAATTAACTGTTGAGGGAGCAACTTTCGTTGTGACTCCCTCTTTGTGATCTTGGTGACATTGCTTCATCATGACAGGAGGTGCGGGTGTCATATCGTCCGTATATTCAAGCCCCATTGCAGTCAATCCATCTGCAGCCACATGCATGTCACATAGGCTGAAATTGCCATTCTGTTGGTGATCAATCCTTGTCATCAGAAAGTGGTCTGTAGGCTGTGTTGCCAAAGAAATGGACTCAAAGCAACCCGCATCTTGTTGCTGCCGAGAAGGTTCTCCAATATCTTTTGTTTCTTGAGATGGGTCACTACCCTTGATAGATGTTTAATAAGGGTGCTCTGGAATGACAAGAGCCCAGAAAGGTGAGCTATGGATTGGACATGATGCTCCTTGGCCCAACCGTGAAAGTCCTGTGAGCGGATTCGATGGCTGTATATGTGAACTTGCGTTCCCACCCTGACCACTGGTTCCTACCAGTCGGGCTGTACATGAGATATGATGAATTTGAAGGGAGTCATTTTGAACTTCCTGCTGAGCATCTTGAGATCCGAAACAGGGCACAGTATTCCTGAGCTCCTGTAAATTATTCTTCTCCTCCCCATTAATGGTGATAACTGTTTGGGTACTCCTAGAATTATTGTTGGGTCTTGGAAGAGGTTGAATCTGCAGCTCCACCTGGTTGTCGTGAATTACGCTGCCAACTGCAACTTTGTATCTGCTGCTGCTGCAGTCCATTGGGTGATTGATACGACTGCAGGCAAAAGGAAGAATAGGCTCTACCTGTGCGAGGCTGCATGTATCCTCTGCAAAAGGTAGGATAACCTTCTCCCTGATGGTTGTTCCCTCGGGATGGTAAGGGGCTGCATCACTATATTCTGTTCCTTTAACTGAGCTACGGTTTCCTGTAACTTATCTCCAAAGAGATTGTCCGGATAACAGGGTAAATCGGCGTGTTTCTCGTGTACATCCTCCCTGATGGCACTTGCTCGCAGCCAGCCAGACATCTGGCAGCGATGGCCACTGCTAAGGTCTTAGCTGACGTATCAAATGCCTCGTAGACAGAACAGAGCATGTGTCAATCCTTCCTCCATCACATGCAGCTGTCCCTACAAACTACCTTCTAGATCAACACTGCTCATTGCAGCCTTTAAAGACTGAAGGCATTCGTACAAATACTGAGTGATATAGAACTGGTGTTGCTGTATGTTGGTGTTTAACATTGCAGCTTGGAATACCCACTTCCCGAAGCTGTCTAAATATTTATCTTTCCCAGGCGGGGTATTAGAGTGTAGCAGTGATTTTTTTCACCTTCTTCATAGCTAATTCCACCACTATAGAATTGTGGGGAAGCTGAACCGCACTATAAAAGGGTGACTCTTACATCTGAAACTTCAAGTCTGTCTTGCGCAATGTTGTTAAGCCCAACAGGGAAGGTTGCCAAGCCCTGGTTATTACTTCATCCAATACCGCTGCTTCTCCAGGTGCTTCTAGTATTTTAAGTATCCCCCGAGCGGAAGTCCTGGGATCTGGGAGTTTCTTAATTTCCACTTTGAGAAGGTTCCCCACCTTCTCTACAAATTTGGAATAAGATAGGTATTCGGGTGGGGAAACTGGTTGAGGCTGTTCCTCTGGAGGGTCCAAGAGATAACCTGTTGAAGATCCAGGTGACATGCAGGGTCAGTCATTCATATGCTGAAATAGCTCACTGGGGGGGATTTAGGGCCATCCAGCTAGTCCTCTTGCCTGGTGAAGACTGTTCTCTGCAGTGGTCTTGTTCCCCTTGCTTCCCGTCATAGCGTTGTTCTACTGACGAGAGAAGCTGCGTCAGTAACTGCGAAATTTGTGCCACAGTCTAAGAGACTAGGGGTTCCTTAGGCCCTAGGGAAGGCTTCCTCTGTAGGGCCCTTACGGGGAAGTGCTTGCCAGCAGAATATCTGAATCCGGGCCTCTAGGTCATGTGGGCACTTGTATTAGATGAGGGCCCACTTTATGCTTCTTCCATAGGGGTCCCTGAAGATGTGACCCTTCTCATTTGTGTCTTGATGCTGAAGACAATTCAGAGAAGGCCCTGGATGAATGAACAGAGCCTTTTGACCCATGAATAGATATTGGCTCTTTGCCTGAGATTGTAAGTTCAAAGTCTGAGCCGAGGGCTTCCTACAGCTTCAAAGTCTGCCTTGTAGGCAATAAATCCTTCTCTGATAACGAAGCGTGGGAGATCCCGTGCTTCAATGCCCTCTGCATTTTCGCTTGGTGCTTCGAGAGCGAGTTCTCGCATCGGTGCGTTGATGTGGTTGACACTTCCCGGTGCCTCGATCCTGCTTCTTGCTTCCTGCACTTTGACGCATGTGCGTCGGTACGGTGTCGTGCGTCGGAATGATGCATCGGCAGAGTGCGTCGATGCACCGGTACTGCCCGAGGCTTGCCCTGGCCGTGGAGACAGCAGCTTTTCCAGCATTGAGGCGGCACGGGCTTGCTTCCACAGAGCCCAGGGTCACCTGAAGAGCCCACTGAGGCTGCCCTTGACTCCTGTCCCAGAGGTTCCCAGCTGGGCCAGAGAGAGGAGTGAGTGGATCCTCTGGAAGGTTCTACAGCACAGGATCCTGACACTGCCTCTTTGAACTTCCTTATCTTCTACAGCCTCTGCCTGCGTGCTCTCGGGGACATGCGACCGCAGTCCCTGCAGGTGGATGGGTCATGATCAGGCCCCAAGCAGATGTAGCAGCGTCCATGGCAGTCTGCAACCAACATTACCTTCCCACACTAGCAGGACTTGAAGCCAGGCATCTTTTGTCGTGGTTTGAAGCAAAAAGTCCCAAAAGGGTAAGTTTGTAGCCACAAAGATTGGCAACAATCGAAGAGTCAAGGAGCTCACCTGCAGCCTGCAACACAGAAGAACAAGACTGAAGCAGGCTGGGAACCACATGGTGATATACACAGGAAGGCATACAGAACTTAGCTCTGTGTGCTTTTTGGAGCTCCGCCACCTAGAGGACCAGAGGGACGTTCCCAGACTACACGGTTAATTCAACCTGCTTATCTGCGGAAAAAGTCAATATTAGATAGAGTCAACTATGCATAAATTACAAGGAACACTATGTAGTTTTGTACACTACCCTGAACTGGTTTTGAATTAGCACTATAGAAATGAAAATTATAAATAAAAGTAGAAACTTAATTTGTATTCATGAAATAAAAAATACAACCAACAACCTGCTCTATCTGCCTCAGATCACCTTCTTACATAGCTGACATTTATTTCACTGGTGGGAAAGCAGAGCAGGAAGAAAGCATTTAATCATAGTAGCTCTAGTTTTGGGGGACTCCCTAGGACTAAATTGCTCTTCTCAGGTTTCATAACACACTATCATAAAAGAACTGGCCACTGACAGACAGCAGAGTTGCTTACCTGTAACAGGTGTTCAGAGGACAGCAGGATGTTAGTCCTCACACATGGGTGACATCATCAGATGGAGCCCCGATGTGGAAAACTTAGATCAAAGTTTCTAGTTTTGGGTAGTTGAGAATGAACACTAGTGACTCCAACACCCGAATGGTCAAGGGTATGGACCAGGTGGCCCCTGCCTGAGACTTGCTCTTGACCAGCCAATTGTCCAGATAAAGGTAGACATGCACTTCCAAGTCTTGGGGTTGCACAGTCACCATGGCCAGGCATTTCGTGAGGACCTGTAGGGCAGACATGAGCCCGAACAGCAACACCTAGTACTGTAAGTGGTTTTTGTTCTCACCATGAATCTGAGATACTTCCTGAGACCTGGAAAAATCTCGATATGGGGATAGCGTCCTTTAGGTCAAGGGAGCATAGCCAGTCCCCATTTTGCAAAAGGAGGACCAAGGTGCCCAGGAAAACTAATTTTTTTTTAAATAAATTTGTTCAAGGCCCTCAGGTTTAGGATGGGACGGAGTCCTCCTGTTCTCTTTGGAATCAGGAAGTATGAGAAGTAGAATCCACGCCCTCTTTGCCCTGGTAGTACAGGCTTGACTGCTCTAGTCATTAAGAGGGAGGAGAGTGTTCATAGTACCTCCTGAATCGCTACCAGCCCCCAAAATAGGCACGGAGGGCAATTTGGCAGGACATCCAATAGATTTAATTGGTACCCCTAGCGGACAATGGATAGAACCCACTGTTCGCAAAGAACCGCAGCCTGCCCCCTGGGTACAAGCAACTGGTTGAAACTATATACAGCCCAGTCAAAATCCCATCCCCGGAGTTGACTGAGAAGCTGCCTGGGGCTTGGGAGCGGGAGCTCAGATGGTGTGGACGGGATCGAGGAGACTGAGGATAATACTTCCTTTGGCGAAAGAGAGACTTCCTGGGCCCCAGCCTCAATGGCCTCTTAGAGGAGGAGGACGGGTCTGGAGTACTGGCAGAAAGTTGTTGGAGGGTTTAATGATGGTCCTGGAGTTGGGCCACAGCATCCCCCACCCTATCTCCGAAGAGATTCTCTCCAGTACACGGCATGTCAGCAATTCTTTCCTGTACCTCTGGTCGGAGATCTGAGACCCGCAGCCATGCCGTTCTGCAGGCACCAATTCCCGCTGCAGAAATCCTCAATGCCATCTCAAAAATGTCATAGGTTGTACGGACCTCATGTTTCCCACACTCCAGACCGTTGTGCACTAGCGGCAAGAGGGTATCTTGCTGCTAAGACAGCTGCTCAGCCACCTCCTGCACTTGCTTCCAGATGTTCCGTGAGCAGCGGCTCATATAGAGCTGGTAGGCGGAGATGCATGCAATGAGCATGGTGCCTTGGAACACCTTCCTCCCAAGAGCATCCATTGCGCTGTGGTCCTTCTCCGGGGGCACCGAGGAATGGGTCTGAGAGCGCTTGGCCCTCTTGAAGACTGATTCTACCATCGACTGGTGAGGCAGCTGATGCTTATCGAATCCCGCAACCTTCTGGATGAAATAAACATCATCTGCCTTCTTATTAACAGGAGGCACTGCAAGGGGTGTTCTCAAATCCTCAGCAGCAACTTCTTAAGGATCTCATGTGCTCAAACCACCACAATCTCCTTAGGAGGCCCCACGAACTGAAATATCTCAAGTATTTTGTGCCTGGCATCCTCTTCAGTTAAAAACTGGAACGGGATGGCCTCCGCACAAAACCTGCAAAGGTTAGGCCCTCACGCAGCAACCTCTTTCGCTCTTCTGGAGAAGGGTCTGATAGGAGAACATAAGAAATTGCCATGCTGGGTCAGACCAAGGGTCCATCAAGCCCAGAATCCTGTTTCCAACAGAGGGCAAACCAAGCCACAAGAAACTAGCAATTATCCAAACACTAAGAAGATCCCATGCTACTGATGCAATTAATAGCAGTGGCTATTCCCTAAGTCAACTTGATTAATAGCCGTTAATGGACTTCTCCTCCAAGTACTTATCCAAACCTTTTTTGAACCCAACTACACTAACCACATCCTCTGGCAACAAATTCCAGAGCTTTATTGTGCATTGAGTGAAAAAGAATTTTCTCCGATTAGTCTTAAATGTGCTACTTGCTAACTTCATGGAATGCCCCCTAGTCCCTCTATTATTCAAAAGTGTAAATAACTGATTCACATCTACTCGTTCAAGACCTCTCATGATCTTAAAGACCTCTATCATATCCCCCCTCAGCCGTCTCTTCTCCAAGCTGAACAGCCCTAACCTCTTCAGCCTTTCCTCATAGGCGAGCTGTTCCATCCCTTTATCATTTTGGTTGCCCTTCTCTGTACCTTCTCCATCGCAACTTTATCTTTTTTGAGATGCGGCGACCAGAATTGTACAAAGTATTCAAGGTGCGGTCTCACCATGGAGCGATATAGAGGCATTATGACATTTTCCGTTTTATTAACCATTCCCTTCCTAATAATTCCTAACATTCTGTTTGCTTTTTTGACTGCTGCAGCACACTGAGCCGACGATTTTAAAGTATTATCCACTATGATGCCTAGATCTTTTTCCTGGGTAGTAGCTCCTAATATGGAACCTAACATCATGTATCTACAGCAAGGGTTATTTTTCTCTATATGCAACACCTTGCACTTGTCTACATTAAATTTCATCTGCCATTTGGATGCCCAATCTTCCAGTCTTGCAAGGTCCTCCTGTAATGTATCACAGTCTGCTTGTGATTTAACTACTCTGAATAATTTTGTATCATCCGCAAATTTGACAACTTCCCTTGTCGTATTCCAGGTGTGTGTGTGTGTGTGATATAGATAGATATATATTGAAAAGCACCGGTCCAAGTACAGATCCCTGAGGCACTCCACTGTTTACCCTTTTCCACTGAGAAAATTGGCCATTTAATCCTACTCTGTTTCCTGTCTTTTAACCAGTTTGTAATCCACAAAAGGACATCGCCTCCTAACCCATGACTCTTTAGTTTTCGTAGAAGCCTCTCATGAGGGACTTTGTCAAACACCTTCTGAAAATCCAAATACACTACATCTACCGGTTCACCTTTATCCACATGTTTATTAACCCCTTCAAAAAAATGAAGATTTGTTAGGCAAGACTTCCCTTGGGTAAATCCAGGTTGACTGTGTTCCATTAAATCATGTCTTTTTATATGCTCTACGATTTTGATCTTCCTCGGAAGACTCAGTTTGATCATCCCCCCAGGGGTCATATGGACCCTCATCCTCACTATATGCCACAGGGGATGGAGCCCTAGGTGATTGGCCTACATCCGAAAATGCAGGCACCGATGGAACTGGATTTGGGGGGGGGGACTATAAGCCTCAGCGCTTTCTCCTCGGAGAAACCGGTGACGACCACCTTATCACAAAGGAAAACTTACACAAACTCCGAAAACCCTGATTGGGGACATTATAGGGAGGCACCGAGAGGGACCTGGAGACCCCCCCCCAAGTTGGGGGGGGGGGGGTTGTTTGTGGTTTGTTTTTTTTTTTTAAAGAGTTCAATCAACCCACGAGGCTCACAGCTCCGCAGAAAAAAAAGACTGAAGAGGGACCCTATGTGGATGTATGGTATAGGGCATGCTCAGTGTGCCTAGTCAAAGTTTCTAGAAACTTTGACATAAGTTTTCCACATCAGGCTCCATCTGATGTTGTCACCCATGTGTGAGGACTACCATCCTGCTTGTTCTCTGAGAAATTACCTGATCACCAGATGGCCACACTAATCTCAATGTGCCTGGAAACAAAGCACCATAGAGGGAGGAAATGTACAATGATTAGATGTCAGTCTCTCTAGACATGGCATATGGAAGCCTGAACTATGTAGTCCCTCTCACCCTGGTAAGGATGCAGCATCCCCTCCTTCACACAGACTGTGTCATCTGGTTGCAGCTTCAATGACACGTCCCCAACGGCCTCCACGAGTTCTGTGAAGAAATTGGCCAACTCTGGGCATCCCTGCAGCAAAACATAGCGGTCCTGGCGATTGGTGAAGTATGAGTCACTTAAGTTTGCTCTAAAATAAAGAAAAATCAGCTAGAGCAGGAAAAGTATATAGATCAGAACAAATAGTGACAATCATCTGACCCCGACAGACCCAAAGTTCACGGCTACATCAGCATATACAAAGCTATCCACAACCTGAAAATAATACTTCCCAACACTTACATTTTTCATTGACACATGCGATAGGCTCCCCAGCCCCTACTCTGAAATGGAAAGACCCCAGGAGGGAATTTAACCAAAAAGCAGAGTTCCTTACCTGTAACAAGTGTTCTCCGAGGGCAGCAAAATGTTAGTCCTCACACATGAGTTTCATCATTAGATGGAGCCCTGATGTGGAAAACTTATGTCAAAGTTTCTAGAACTTTGACTAGGCATATAGGGCATGCCCAGCATGCCCTATACCACACTTCCATGTAGGGTCCTTCCTTCAGTCTCCTAACACAGAATTATGATTAAAAATAAAAAAAAAATAGGAGAAACCCAACTCCATGGGGTGAAGGATGGGTTTAATGAGGACAAACATCCTGCTATCCTTGGAGAACACCTCACAGGTAAGCAGTTCTACTTTCTCTGAGGACAAGCAGGATGGTAGTCCTCACACAAGAGTGAATACCTAGCTACAGGCATTTCCCCAACATCAACTGTGACCAGACACTTAACCAGGTGCAAACAGGCACAACAAAAGTGCTGTTGGTAAAAAAAGAGGAGGAGATTGCCTGAACCCAAAACAAAGGGCCCTAGGCTGGGAGAGTTGGGTTCTACACCTCAAACAGGTTCCGAAGGACAGGCTTTTCATTCTCCCGAGTAAATTGCAAGAGAGGTGGAATAATGTTGATTGCAAAAAAAAACAAAAAAAAAAAGAATCCCTCCAGGTTTGTGTAATTTACTGCCCTCCTGGTATTCTAGAGCATAACAGCTCTCCCCTGGACCGGATGGTATGCATCCTAGGGTACTGAAGGAACTAAAAAATGAAATTTCTGATCTATTAGTTAAAATTTGTAACCTATCATTAAAATCATCCATTGTACCTGAAGACTGGAAGGTGGCCAATGTAACCCCAATATTTAAAAGAGACTCCAGGGGCGATCCGGGTAACTATAGGCCAGTGAGCCTGACTTCAGTGCTGGGAAAAATAGTGGAAACTATTCTCAAGATCAAAATCGTAGAGCATATAGAAAGACATGATTTAATGGAACATAGTCAACATGGATTTACCCAAGGGAAGTCTTGCCTAACAAATCTGCTTCATTTTTTTTGAATGGGTTAATAAACATGTGGATAAAGGTGAATCGGTAGATGTAGTGTATTTGGATTTTCAGAAGGCGTTTGACAAAGTCCCTCATGAGAGGTTTCTACGAAAACTAAAGAGTCATGGGTTAGGAGGCGATGTCCTTTCGTGGATTACAAGCTGGTTAAAAGACAGGAAACAGAGAATAGGATTAAATGGTTAGTTTTCTCAGTGGAAAAGGGTAAACAGTGGAGTGCCTCAGGGATCTGTACTTGGACCGGTGCTTTTCAATCTAACTAGATAAATGAGCCCTGACCGACGTGCCGCAAATGCACAGTAGAGAGCAGCTCTACCTCGCATGTGCGGCACAGAGAGCTCAGGCTGACGCGTTCCGTTTCTTCCTTCTGTGGCCTGAAATTACACCGCCGGTGTGCGCATCCCTATCATTCGACCCACGGTACAGTAAACAGAAAGGCTGGGAAAAAAAAATGTAAGGACCAGGAACCGGGCAAGGAAGTAAGTGCCTGCACTGCTTTAGTGTCCCCCCTGCATGCGTGCCCCAGGATGGTAGAATCACTCCTGCGCGCGCCACACATTCAAACTGCCGCGTTCTGTATAACAGAATACAAGGGAGTTGAGGAAGGCTGAAGAAGATGGAAGGAGTTGTGGATTAGGTCAGAGAGGAAAGAAAGGGAAGATGAGAGTAGATGGAAGGATAAGCAAAGAAGATATGAGTAAGTAAGTGGGAAGGGTAAGAGATTGTGCTGAAGAGAAAAGAAGGAAGAGAAGGAGGGCTGAGGGAGAGGGAAGGGATTGTGGATGAGGTGAGAAGGGAAAGAAAGGGAAGATGAGAGGGGATGGAAGGAAAAGGGAAGAGGATATGAGTAAGTGAGAAGGGTAAGCAGTTCTGAAGAAGAGAAAGAGAGGGAGTGGAGGAGGGCTGAAGGGAAGATGAGATGAAAGGAAAAGGGAAGAGGATATGAGTGAGTAAGTGGGAAGGGTAAGAAGTTGTAGAGAAGAGAGCGGCTCTGACCGATGGAATCTCGCCCGTTTGAACGGGCCTAACGGCTTGTATATATATAAATGATCTGGAAAGGAATACGATGAGTGTGGTTATCAAATTTGTGGATGATACAAAATTATTCAGAGTAGTTAAATAACAAGCAGACTGTGATACATTACAGGAGGACCTTGCAAGACTGGAAGATTGGGCATCCAAATGGCAGATGAAATTTAATGTGGACAAGTGCAAGGTGTTGCATATAGGGAAAAATGACCCTTGCTGTAGTTACACGATGTTAGGTTCCATATTAGGAGCTACCACCCAGGAAAGAGATCTAGGCATCATAGTGGATAATACTTTAAAATCGTCGGCTCAGTGTGCTGCAGCAGTCAAAAAAGCAAATAGAATGTTAGGAATTATTAGGAAGGGAATGGTTAATAAAAGGAAAAATGTCATAATGCCTCTATATCACTCCATGGTGAATACTATGTACAATTCTGGTTGCTGCATCTCAAAAAAGATATAGTTGCGATGGAGAAGGTACAGAGAAGGGCAACCAAAATGATAAAGGGGATGGAACAGCTCCCCTGTGAGGAAAGGCTGAAGAGGTTAGGGCAGTTCAGCTTGGAGAAGAGATGGCTGAGGGGGGATATGATAGAGGTCTTTAAGATCATGAGAGGGTCTTGAACGAGTAGATGTGAATCCGTTTTTTACACTTTCGACTAATAGGAGGACTAGGGGGCACTCCATGAACTTAGCAAGAAGCACATTTAAGACTAATCGGAGAAAATTCTTTTTCACTCAACGCACAATTAAGCTCTGGAATTTGTTGCCAGAGGATGTGGTTAGTGCAATTAGTGTAGCTGGGTTCAAAAAAGGTTTGGATAAGTTCTTGGAGGAGAAGTCCATTAACAGCTATTAATCAAGTTTACTTAGGGAATAGCCACTGCTATTAATTGCATCAGTAGCATGGGATCTTCTTAGTGTTTGGGTAATTGCCAGGTTCTTGTGGCCTGGTTTGGCCTCTGTTGGCAACAGGATGCTGGGCTTTATGGACCCTTGGTCTGACCCAGCATGGCAATTTCTTATGTTCTTATGAATGGTTTACATCCAGAAATCCCAACAATCATTTTGGGTGATTTTAATCTACATATAGATTTTAGTCCACTTAGTTCTAGCTGCGAATCTTCTCTCGACTCCCTATATGCCATGGGTTGGAATCAGATTATAACAGGCCCAACACACAAAGCTGGACACACTCTTGACTTGATTTTTACCCACGAAACAGCTAAAAACTCTATTATTGATATTAACTCTATCCTTTGGTCTGACCATAAACATTTTTTGCACATTAGTTTTTTGAATCTACTGATATTACAAATTTGCCTACTAACTTCTTTTTGTTATCGTGAACCTATCAACCCTGAAGATTTGATTGAATTAGTACCATTTGCAGTCAAGTCTCGCTCTTTGGAAAACTCCAATAAGTCAGTTTTATCATGGGGTGATCTTGTAAATTCCTTAGCTGATAAACTCTGTCTTCTACTCACTAAAACTTTCATTCATAAAAAATTGAATCCATGGTATACTACTGAACTTGAAGAGATCAAAATGGTACTTAGAAAAAAGATTTTGGAGAAAGCATCCTAACAATCATTCTCATACTTCTTACAGGATCATTTTAACCAAGTATAGAGCTGTGATCAACAATGCTAAATGGTCCTATTACGGTAGTAAAATTAATGATTTAAAATTAAACCCCAAAGCTCTTTTTTCACTTGTTCAAAACCTGTCACCTTCAGCTCACAAACTGGTCCTTATCTCTGAAAATCCTTAAAAAAAAATTGCGAAGATATGGTTAAGTTCTTTAAGGAAAAAATTGTTAATTTATTAAAAAATGTCCCCTCTAGTCCTACACAAAAATTCTCACTACCTAAAGATCCAGGCAAATCCTGGTCATCATTTGAACCTGTTGGTTCCCTAGAAATCCGCTCTATTCTATCAAAGTTAAAACCGGCCAATCACCCCTGGGATCCTATATATCTCAAATATTTTAAACTCTGCCTTCAATGTATTAAACCCACTATTACAGATATAGTAAATCTCTCTCTCTCCGAAGGTTCTGTGCCAGTACCTTTAAAATGTGCCATAGTTAAACAGATATTAAAAAATAATAAAAGATATTTCAGATTTTAACAATTTCAGACCTATATCTAATCTCCCATTTCTTCCCAAAGTCCTAGAAAAATCCGTTCAGAAGCAATTATCTGATTATCTTGAATTGCATAATATTTTATACCCCTCAGTTTGGTTTTTGAAACTTTTATAGTATTGAATCTCTGCTTTTAGCGTTGTCCGATACTGTTCTTAGAGGTTTTGACAATGGTGAATCTTTTATACATGTTCTTTTAGATTTTACTGCGGCCTTCGATACCATTGACTTTCAAATTTTAATTCAGAGACTGACTGAAATCGGCATAAATGGAGAAGCTCTGTCCTGGTTTAAGTCTTTCCTCTCAGAACTATTGTACCAAGTAAAATTAAACGAATGTCACTGAAAAAATTTACATTGATTCAGGAGTCCCACAGGATCATCTCTATCAGCAACGCTTTTTAATATTTACCTTTTACCTTTATGCAAGTTGCTGTCAGGACTAGGTGTTACTCACTATATTTACGCCGATGATGTTCAGCTTTTAATTCCCATAAAAAATTCTTTGGAAGACATCTTGAGAACTATTGAAATCTATCTAACCTCAATTAGGCAGATTTTAGACCATATGAAATTGATTTTAAATAACCAAAAAACAGAAATGATTTTATTAAGCAGAAAACCACATTAACAGAACTTTCCATGCAGATCGATTCAACCGATCAAGTTCGCGATCTTGGAATTTTAATTGATCGAGATTTTAGAATGAAAATTGACAAAGCGAAAAATAAGAGATGGTTATTTTAAATTGCAAATTTTAAAACATCTTAAGCCTTTGTTAGATTTTAATGATTTCACAACCGTTTTACAAACTCTGCTTTTTTCAATTGATTATTGTAATGCTCTTTTATTTGGTTTACCTGGAATCTGTTTAAGACCATTACAATTGCTCCAAAATGCAACTGCCAGAGTATTGTGCAGAGGAAAACAATTCAATCATATTACCCCAACTTTCACTGGAAGCAAATGAAGATCAATCAAATAAAGAATAGAGTACAAATTCTTATGCATAATACATAAATCAATAAACTGTGAAAAAACTGAATGGTTGAGAATGCTTCCCTACATCTACAGACACCTGAAAGGAATTTAAGGTTGGCCAAAAGGAACTGCACATTTGTCCGAAATTAGAGATAGAGCAATCTCGGTTGCAGGCCCCAAATTATGGAACTCTTTATCTGATGAGCTTAGACTTCAAAAGGACATTAAAACATTAAAAAAAAAAAAAAAAAGACAACACACCTCAAAACATGGCTATTTTAAAAAAGCCTATGAAACCTAATTTTGAAAAATGTGTTTTAGCAGTCAGATACATCTCTGATAATTTTTTCTCAGCTTAGGCAGCTTTTAGCAGGCAGAAATGCCTTTGGTGATTTTAATGCAATGCTATCAGTGGAAAAATGGTCAAGTGTAACTTTTTTGTCTTTTACAAATGTTTTTGATTCTTAGTTTCTTATTTTTCTAATTTTTATTTTATTTTTTTTAGATATTTTCTCTTTAAATTTTCTTCATATGTATTTTTTTTCTACTTTTATTTGAATTTTTAACTTGTACTTGTTTAACCAATTTCTATTGTTTTTCTCTCATTAAGTCTTTGTATTTAATTGTACACAGTCAAGATTGTTTTACAGATTGACGGTATATAAAATAAATAAAATCGCTATCCAGACAGAAATGTGATGTGAATGTGTGGAGAGAACTCCAAGTCGCAGTCTTGCAGATCTTCTCCATTCGAACTTCTAGCAATTGGGCCACCAATGCTGCCATGGCTGTGACAGAATGAGCCTTGACATGACCCCCAAGATACAGTCCAGCCAGGGCATAAAAGAAGGAGATGCAATCTGCTAGCTAATTAGATATAGCCTGTTTGGCAACGGCAACGCAAAATTATTCTTATCAAAAGAAGCAAAAAGTTGAGCGGACTGTGAATGGGCTTCTGTCCACTCCAGATAGAAGATCAAGACTCACTTGCAGTCCAAACTATGTAATGCTCATTTGCCCTGGTGCAAATGAAGCCTGGGAAAGAAATCTGGCAGGACGATTGACTGATTAAGATGGAAATCAGTCATCGCCTTAGGCAGGAACTCAGGGTTCATATGCAAGACCACCCTGTTGTGATAGTTAGTGTAGTTAGTGTAAGGTGGATAAGTCACTAAAGCCTGGAGCTCGCTGACTCTGCACGCTGATGTGACGGCCACCAAAAATATGACCTTCCAGGTCAGGTACTTCAGGTCGCAGCAGCTCAAAAGGAGCTCTCATCAGCTGAGCTAACACCATGTTGAGGTCCCAAGAAACAGCGGGAGGCCTCAGGGGAGGCTTCATTTGAAGAAGGCCCCGCATGAAACGTACAACTATGGGTTGTACAGAGATAGGCGTACCATCTACACCATGGTAATATGCGCCAATTGCATTCAAATGGAGTTGGTTTTCAAGCCAGCCTCCAATAGGTGTAGAAGGTAATAAAGCAGTTTTTGTGTGGGGCAGAAGAACAGATCTAGGAGCCTTCTGTTCATCACATGGAAAACCTCCTTCACTTCAGACCATAGGATTTTCTAGTGGAAGGCCCAAGATATCTTCTGAAAGATGAAGTAGCTGCAGGATCAACCTCTCAGAATCCAGGCTGTAAGCGACAGAGCCTGGAGGTTAGGATGCCACCACCTGCCCTGATTTTACGTGATGAGATCCGGGGAAGACCCCAGACTGATCAGTTTCCAGATGGACAACTCCTGCAGAAATGGAAACCAGACCTCTGTCAGCCAATGAGGAGCTATGAGAATCAGTCCCTCTATTCTTGCGAAGCTTCAAGAGAGTCCTCACCACTAAGAGAATCGGATGTTATGCATACAAAAGACCCCTGTCCCAATAACAGGAAAGGGCATCAGAGGCTGGCTGGAGCTTTGTCTAAGCTCCCCCAGAGGCAGAATATATGATTCGCTACCCCCTGCTCCAGGGACCACTCGTGGGGTCTGAACACTCAACTCAGCCTGTCCACTTCCACATTCTTTGTCCCTGCCATGTACATGGCCCTGAGCACCAGGGCCCATGACTAGATCAGGACCGCTTCCTGACACAGGAAGTATGACCCTGTGCCTCCCTGTTTGTTGACATATCACATGGCTACCTGGTTGTTGGTCTGAATCAGGACAACTTTGTTGGACAGCTGATCTCTGAAAGCCCATACCGCGTACCTGATCGCCCTAACCTACAGTTGATTTGACAAGAACATTCCTGAGTAGACTGAAGACCTCGAATCTCAAGCCCATCTATATGAGCTCCCCAACCCAGGGTAGATGCATCCGTGGTTAGAACAATTTGAGTGGGGAGACTCCAAAATGAGATCCCCTGTTCCAGATTGGAAAGTGCCCGCTATCAGGACAACGAGTCCTGAAGAGACGGTGAGACTCGGATGCAATCTTGGAGGATCTGATTGGCCTGGCACCACTGTGACCTCTGGGTCTATTGGGCTCGGCGCCTGTGCAAACATGGAGAGTTGCGGCCATTGGCCCAACAGCCTAAACATGTGCCAGGTCAATACCTGCTGACTCTGTTGAATCTCTGTTGCAATGGTTGCCATGGCGATGGCCCTCTGGCAGGGCAGAAAGGCCTTAGACTGAGCCATGTCTAGCAGAGATCCTATAATGTCCAACTGAGGTGATAAGCTAAGATGGGACTTTGGGTAGTTGAAAATGAACTCTAATGACTCCAACACCCAAATGGTCAAGCACATGAACCTGGTTGCCCCTGCCTGAAATGTGCTCTTGACCAGCCAACCGTCCAGATATGGGAAGACATGCACGGCCAGTCTGTAGAGGGGTGCCGCCATGACTGTCAGGGATTTTGAGAAGAACCGTGGGGTGAATGCAAGCTCGAACAGCAACACCCAGAACTGGAAGTGCTGTCTTCCCACCACAAATTGGAGATACTTCCTGTAACTGGGGAAGATCTCGACATGAGTGTATGTGTCCTTTAGGTCGAGGGAGCATAGCCAGTCCCCTTTTTGCAAAAGGGAGATCATGGTACCCAGGGAAACCATCTTGAAATTTTCTTTAGAAACTTGTTCGAAGCCCTTAGGTCTAGGATAGGATGGAGTCCTATTCTCTTTGGAATAAGGAAGTACCTGATGTAGAATCTCCACCCTCTTTAACCTGATGGTACAAGCTCGTCCGCCCTGGCAGTTAAGAGGGAGGAGAGCTTTGCTTGTAGAACCTCCTGATGCACTACCGGCCCCCAACGTGAGCTCGGAGGGCAATTTGGCAGGACATCCAATATGTTTAATTGGTGCCCCTGATGGACAATGGACAGAACCCACTGGTCTGCGGTTACAATGGGCCACAGGTTTGCAAAGAACCGCAGCCTGCCCCCGACCAGAGGATCCATCGTCCCAGGTATGGGCAACTAGCTTATGCTCCCTATGGCCCAGTCAAAACCCTGTCCCTGGAGTTGACTAAGGAGCTGGCTGGGGTTTTAGGGCTCTCTGTTGCCTGGAACATCCACGGAAACTCTGATGGTGTTAACGGGAGATAGTACTTCCTCTGGCAAAAGAAAGACTTTCTTGGCCCCAGTCTTGACCATCTCCTAGGTGAGCACGACGGATCCGGAGTACTAGCGGAGAGTTGCTGGAGGGTTTCATGGTGGTCCTGATTTGGGCTACAGCATCTATCACTCTATCCCTGAAGAGATTCTCGAGTGCACGGCACGTCAGCGCATCTTTCCTGTACCTCCTGTCGTAAATCTGTGGCCCACAGCTATGCCATTCTGCGGGCTTCAACTCCTGCTGCACAGTCTCTTGATGCAGTCTCGAAAACATCGTAGGTCACATGGACCTCATGTTTTCTGCACTTCCAGACCCTTATGCACCAGCAATATGAGAGTGTCTTGCTGTTGAGGCAGCTGCTCAGTCACCTCCTGCAACTGCTTCCAGATGTCAGAGTACTGGCTCATGTAGAGCTGGTAGGCAGCGATGCGTGAAATAGGTTTGGTGCCCTGGAACACCTTCCTCCCAAGGGCATCCATCGCTTTGTGGTCCTTCCCCGGGGGCAATGAGGAATGGGTCAGAGAGCACTTGGACCTCTTGAGAGCGGATTTGACCACCATCGACAGGTGAGGTAGCTGACGCTTATCAAATATGGCAGCCTTCTGGACAAGGTAGACCCAGTCTGCCTTCTTGTTAATGTGAGGGAGTGTTCCTATATTCTCAGCAGCAAGTCCTTAAGGATCTCATGTATCGGGACCACCACAATCTCCTTAGGAGGCTCCACAAACTGGAGGATCTCAAGTATTTTGTGCCTGGCATCCTCCTCTGTCAAAAATAGAAAAGGGATAGCCTCTGCCGGTCAAGCCCTCAGGCGGAGGCTTCCTTCGTTCGTCTGATGGAGATGGGTCTGATGGGAGACTATAACAGTCCTCAAAGGACTCAGTCGGAGCATCCCCCCCAGGGTCATAGGGACCCTCATCCTCATTGTATGCTACAGGGGATGGGGGCCCTAGGTGCTCAGCCTATGTCCAGAGGTGCAGACACCAGTAGAACTGGATGGGGGGCTACAGGTCTCGGCATCTCTTCCGGCCTTGGTGGAGCTTCCTCCTCAGAGGAACCAGCAACGCCACCATATCAGTAGGTGGAGGCCTCAATGCCCCGCTGGGCACCGATGCTGTCCTGAGAACAGACGTAAGCTGGGTCAATAATACACCAATCAGCACACTGAGCTTCTCCAGAAGCAGTACAGGACAGACTGCATCGGCTCCAGTGCTATCAGTGCCACAAGACCGAAGCCCTGCAGCGGCCGCTCCGCCAGCTGAACTCGGCGCTCGAGCTCCTCCTCAAACGTTGCCTATGCCAACACAGATTGGGAGGAAGGAGGGGTGGCAGATCTTCCTTGGATCCATGAGGGGGGATCAGTGACTGGCACCAGAACCGGTGGAGATCATCGTAGACCCCAGGTGTCAATAGAGTATGGACTCTGCTCGCCACGGGCTGCTTCAGGGGTATCGTGGCAAAAGCCGGTGCATCCACAGACTGGTGCTAATACTTCTTAGGCTTCTCTAGATACTCGGCCTGGTCTTGCCCTGATGCAGAGGTCGAAGACGACAAACCCAGCGTCGATCCGGAGGAGAGAGACAACGGTTGGTGTCCAACACCCCCTATCCACCATCTCTCCGACGGAATGGACAGTCCCCGCTGATGTCGATGGCATGGTGTCCATCAGTATGGCTCCTAGGTCCTTCGATGCTGATGCCAATGGCTTGGACTTCCTCGACCCGAAGAGCTAAGCCATCTTATTGAGTTGAAGCAGACGTCACTACGGAGTCATCTAGGTGCACACGCGGAAACCCCGGATGTCATACAAAGCCCCCAGTCAGAGGACACATACTTCAGGAGGATCAGTGATAGACATGGTCTTATGCACTGGGGGGCATCGGCAAAATCCGGACATGGCCATGACTGGGCAAAAACAAAAAGGCCACAAAGTCGAAAGCGATGGCTGCAGGCATCAATGGCCAGCAGGCATCGCCACCACAGGGGGAATCAACTGCGAAAAGAAACATCCCAAAACATCGAAAACCCTGACTACACTATGGGAAGGCACAGAGAGGGACCCAGCAACAGATGAAAGGGGGGAAAAAAAAAAAAAAAAAAAAAAAAAAAAAAGTTTTCCACAAGGCTAAAAACAGCCAAAATGAGCTAAATCCCACCGTGAGGCTTACAGCTCTGTGGAAAAGAGACTGAAAGGGGATCCCATGTGGATGCGTGGTATAGAGCATGCTGGGCATGCTTAGTGTGCCTAGTCAAAGTTCTAGAAACTTTGACATAACTTTTCCACATTGAGGCTCCAACTGATGTCACCCATGTGCCGAGGACTACCATCCTGTTTGTCATCGGAGAATACTTTCAGAACTCACCCGCTGAGGAGAACATTGTCATCAAACACATAAGCTTTGATGTGCTGAAGACCGATTGTCTCATTAAATCGCTCTGGAGTCAGGTGCCGGAGGATGCCGCGCAGATTTGGTGTGTGGAAGAGAGAAACCTGGAGCTGATCTGGAAATTTCTGAAGCAGTGGCAGCAGCATGGTTCGTGAATTCTTCTTGCCTAGAGTGGGGCAATGAGGAAAGGCAGCACATTTTTATTTACTATTTATAACTCACCACTGAAGTGCTCAAGACAGGGGTTCAATATACAATGAAATAAAGTCAATAGCAATATTTATTAACCTGATTTATAAATAAGAATATATGCCTTTTATGATTATGTGATATGCTTAATGGAATTTTGTACTGAATTGTAAACAATGTTGTTCTAACTCACTTTGGGCTTAGACCACAGTAGAGCAATAGAAGTTGTTATAATAAATACAAATAAAAACAAGATAAATAAATCATAACAGCCTGGTCAACAAAAAATAGAAAAGCATATACAATAATATAAAAGAAAAGAGGAATGAAATTTAACAAATTCAACATAAAGTCAGCTGGTTGATAAAGGGATCTCCCTTAAACCATCTCCCAAGGAATTAATTCAGAGACCTAACACTGCAGAAATACCAGGGAGAACTGGAGGCAATGCCGAGGCAGCTAAAGCTCAAAACAGAGAAAAGTTACAGAAATGTATGCAGAAAAAAAAACAAAAAAACATTAAAATGGCCACAGTCTCAGCAGCTCAGCACAGCATGCAGACACACCAAAAGGTAATACAGAGCTGAATGCAGGTGGTCTACTGAAAGAAATGAAAAGCCAAAACAGTGCTAGAATTGATGGAAAACTCCTCATCCAAACTCTATTGTCCATGAAAACGCACTGCACTTGAAAACTCTCATATCTCATACAACACATGGATTCTACCAGACTGATCTAACCAAAAGCTTGCTGAAATAAACAGGTCTCTGTCCTCTTCTGGAATGAAAGCTTCAATTCAACATACACTAAGGTTACAAGTTTCAGTTGTTAAGGAAAGAAACACTCCATCGACTGAGAAGGTGGTCTCCGTAGCTGGGCACCCATTTTAATCACCTGGGGTAGTTCAGTTTTGCCAGTATTTAGTTTCAGGTTATTAAATTAAATCCTAGTTCTCAGTTATCAATCAATGGAAGGTTTTTAAGGGAAGCACCACTGCATGTCGAACCTTGGTGATAAGTTAGTCAACTCAGTACCAAAGATCCTGCCACTCTATATGCTGAAGACTGTGCTAAGACCATTCTTGGACTATGAAAAATGGAAGATCTAGCAGTCATTTTATCAGCTTAGAGAAAGGATCGTGTGCTCACCTGGGGAACAGAGCACTGCACTGCAAAACTATAATAAACTTAAAAGGTCTATGAATAGGTAATTCCCTCAAAGTAAAAACACGGGGCTGCAAACATAATTCACTCAGGTTTGCTAATAGATTATCCCTTCAAATAAAGCACTGGGCTACAAACAAATAATTTTCTTACAAAGAATGCAACAATGAACTGACTTTACTATAAGTCAGACTCCTGTTTGTGTCCGAGCAGAAAACAAGACTACCAGCATTAGAGTTCCCAGTGAAAATGCAATAAACTCTCTAGCCTCAGCATTGCTCAAACTGTTCATTTAGGTAGTACTTGAAACATCTGAATGCATGGTAAGATTAACCATTTAGCTTTTTACTACTGGTTTAATATCTCTCTGGTACTAATGACATGGGTAAACATAGCACATATTTTGAAATTATTGCACTGTTGGCAAGTGACTTAGTTCCAGTAAAGACCCACAATCTCCTCACATTGGAAACACTTCCTTCATATTAGGGAAAAGAAGAGGCTAGCCTTCCTAGTGCGGTGGGGATGGGAGCAAGGGAGGTACTGCTCTTCTCTCTCTCAGGAATGGGGGTTGGGAAGACCCCAGAGGTGATAGCTTTCTCCCTTTGCTGAGAATGCAGGGGTGGGGATGGGCAAATATGGTACTGCTCACCTCTCACTGAGAGGATCATGTCGAAGACAGATTGAATATGTGCAGCTCTTGGTGAAAACTAGTCACAGCATCGTTCTGTTGGTACATGATTTGATTAAATCTATGACTAACAGAAAAAGTTTCCAACATAAATCTTTTAATGTGGCAGTCTGCAAATGTAAATCTCTTTCACAGAGTCTGGGTCAATCTGTATTCAGGACTTCTCCCTCTATCATCCCAGAAAAACAGACCCTTCCCACTTTCACATCTTTTTCTCCTGCAACCACAACCACCACCACCACTACATGCAGACAGGTGCCAGTACACACAGCATACATTTCTGCTTCTCCCACCAATTTGTACCACTTATTAGGAAAAATGAGGTATGTGGAAATATAAAATCATACCCCGGGATCCTCTGGTGAAATCTAAGAGAATGGAAACACGGAGACTAGATGGCAAGTTTGACAACTGAGAGCTCTCTAGAGTTTCTTGGATGGAGTCCACCTAGTAGAAACAGGAAAGTTGTACATTACTTTAGCTTCCAAAAATGCAAACAGGCCCAATCAGATTGAATGACTAGCAGGTGGTGTGCATGTATCATACAGATTTTCCAACTATGAAGCAGAACTTGGGTCAGTGGAAGCGCAAGATACTTTTCCACTTAGCTCTTTTATGCTGACAAGGACAACAAGATAGTGGCAAAAGCAAATTCCAAACCAAGCGGAGGAGGAAAACAGAGTCCTAGCTGGCTCAGTTTATGTCCAATGGCAACAGCAAAGGTGACAAGTGTCAAGGGATTACAGCACAGCTCCCAGTCAATTCTATGCTATTTCCTGTAGTTTTCAAACAAAATCTACTGGCTGGGAGGCAGCTAAATGCACCTCACTGGCAGGGACCACTACATCAATAAAATTATAATTAGGATAATCAAAGGAAAATTTATCACAATCTAGGAATGCAAGACTTTTGAAACCAAAATGACCAGGCACTTTGGAACAGACAAAATAGAACTCATTAAAGACCTAAGTTTTCTATCACAGTATCAGCCTTAAAATTATACTGTCACCTTATGATCACCCATCAAAACCCCAAAACCCCTTCCCTTTCATTAGAATGCCTTTTATGACAGCCATACTACTTTATATTTCCTGGAATATTTTTATATTTGAATTATAACCTGAAGGTGAGAGAGTTGTAGCTCTTAAAAGCTAGTCAAGTATATTGTTAGTCCAATAAAAAGATATATAACTTGTATATAGCTTTTCTTTTTGTTAACTTATTTCTGTACATTCAAGTGCTCAGAATAACATGGCAGTCAAACTACGTTATCCTAACCAGCATGTGAGGCTCCTCTTCCAAGGAAATTTTGCTGCCATCCCAGTCCCAACCTAGAATCACTTACCAGTGCCTGCTCCAGGGCCCCTGTGCCCAGATACAAAGAGGCCAGCACTACTCTTCTCTTTGCCACCTTTATCTGTGCCTAAAGAGGGAAGAAACAGGTCAAGCACACTGGTCAAAATTCTCAAGAAATCCTCAGTATTTGTTACCAATGTTATTTACGCTGAAGAAATAAGGTGCAGCCTTGTACACTAAGGAGAAATTAAACATGCCATTAACATTCAGCGTAAGATGGTGAAACATGACAGATAAAACTGTACAGCTGCTGGATACGTTACCAAAATCACAAAGACTAATGGACACAAGATGCACCGGTAAGCTGGTGATATCTGTATCAGGCCTCAACTTACAGCCTGTCCTTAGGGAGGACATGTAGGCTAAGATTAGGGGGATAGCAGTCAGAAGAGGAAGGAAGGGACAGTGACATTATGGGTGGAACTTTGTGAGATGAAGCGAGCAGTCATTCTGTGACAAAATTATCCAGAGATTGGGATGAGAAAACAAATATATCAACAACCGTGAGCGGAGGAGCAGGGGGAGAGAGGGCAAGGTTCCTGGATATCCAGGCCCAGAGTTTCTACTATACAGTGTAGGCAACTGCCTAGGGATGCTAGCTGAAAGGGGAAGAACTTTCTTCTTAGCACTGCTTAGCATGGATCTGCTCCCGTAAAGGCAGGGACAAATCTAATGGGCAGAAGAGTGCTTGAAAATGAACCATCACATGGAGGCAGCAGCACCTCTCATCATGATGTTTACTCATAGTAGGGGCTTTTCAGAAACTGCATCCTTAGAGGAGCAACAGAGAAAATGGATATCCTATGGATAGTTACCTCTCTCAGCACGAAAGAGCTCCCACCAGGTATGGAAATATAGCAATTTAGTCCTTACAGACCAGGAAGGATTTAAAAAATGTTCAAAGGCCATAAAACAGGGGAACAGGCAAAATGGTATCCCTTGACATAAGTGAAAAAAAGAGAAAAGAGGCAAGGGGAAAAAAAAAAAGATTCCATTTTAACAGATAATCAAAGTAGCTTTAAAACTTAAAAAGGGATAAGAAAGGACCACTAAGGTACTGAAATTGACACTAGCTATCACCAGTTGAAAATTCAACACAGAATATTTGCTCCCCTTCCCCAGCCCAACTCCACTGCTCTTCTATTTCACAGCTGGAATCCAGCATCCCTCACCTGACCCCAGCACTTCCCGTCCCCCACTTGCAAATCTGCAGGTGTCCTGTATGTCACAGCCTTTCGGTCCCACTACCTCTCCCATGTCCAGCAGCTGTGCTTGCCAGAGCCATCTGGGTTTGTACAGGAGGCATGTTGTATATGTTACACTGTACCCCCCACCCCCCCATGCAGCCAGAGTGACAAAAGATACAGCACAGTCCCCGATAGAAACCACCTCAGATGTCTATGATGACACTTTAATCATCTTTCTTTCTGCACTTGGGACATCCATTAGTACAGTCTGAGGGAAGTGTGTGCATTTCAAAAGAGTAACATTTTAAAGCACCAAGACTTTCATCCATTCCACACTGACAAAGTCTGACATTTGGCTGAACAAATGCAACAACCCTTAGTAACTGGCCAGCACATTATTTCAGAACGTCAGACTTCTACTGTACTAAAAGATGCATTACGGGATTAGAAGCCAGAAAAAGTAGACAACCTGAATAGTATGTTTGTTTATTTAGAATTATTTTGCCTAGCAGCTTCGTCCTTCTTTTGGACTTCCAGCTCATTTGGAACATGCCTCACCTGGGGTTATGTGCCATAAACTTTCATGCATAGCTATCAAGGGATTTACCCATTTTAATCATCCCCTTTCCACTTCTCCTTTATAACTCACCCACTGCAGTGACAATCCTCAGCAGGGGATCCACAGACAGCAGCTTCCTATGGAACTTAAATACAAGTGTACTCCGAATCCCAACCATGTGTGTGTCTGGACTCCCTTTCCTGGGGGCTGTGTTAGATTTTAGTATGTAGAAGCTAAAGCTAAGAAGGAAACCCTACTTCCCCCAAGCCCCTTCTCTCTTCTCTCCAACTCTGCCAATCTCAGAATAGCAAACTAGTGGTTAGAGCAATGGGCTGACAATACAAATCCAGTTTTACCCACTGACACGCCTTATGATCTTAGGCAAGTCACTTAACCCTCCACTGCCTCAGCTACAAACTTGGATTTTAAGCCCTCTGGGGCAGGGAACTACCTATTGTACCTGATAGCTCATCTTGAGATTAGATTTGGAAAGGCGAGTAATTAAATCTAAAATCCAAATCCCCTTATGCCAGTCTCATTCTCCTCCTTTAATCTCCACCAGCTGTCCCACATCCCTACCCTTTACTATCCCCCTACCCCAACACACACACACACACACACACTCACCTTTAAAACATTATAGAACTCTGTAGGAGATGAGAGCACTTGGACTTGAGAGCTCGAGATTCCAAACTCTGGGACCAAGTTACCAATCCACTGAAATCTGAGAGTCCCTTCAGGGCAGAGGCAACAGGGGGGGGACTTTTGGACAGTGATCTGGGGAACAGACTGGGCCAACAGCGGTGCCAGGAGCAACCATGAAGACCTGGAAGGGTACAACACACAGTGAACAATTCTGACACAAGGCAGCAATGTGTGTAGAACAACAATGCAGGAAGATGGGCGGGTGGGGAGAGAAGGGAGGAAAGCACATGGGCAATGATGTTAATAAATGGACATTTTATTACCTGAGCACCAAATTGAAAACACTTTTGCCACAATTACATGAAGAATTGTCATTTCTAACTGAAAAAGAAAAATTTCCACAAGTTCCTGTAAGTAGATTTCAACAGTCTGATTCATGGTAAAGCTCTGAACTTCAGTAGGTTCCTTGCACAAAATCCGACAGCTCGCAGTACTTCCCAGAAAATCTGCCATTGTAAATCCTGAGTCACTTATTGCAAAAATTCCTACCAAAGAGGGCTTCTGAAGGAGTTTACAAGCACTTGAGCAACCCAGTAGATTCTACATAACAAATTTTCATTACAACACCAATGAAACACTATATATTTTGCTATAATTTGTCATCTTTTCCTGGTTAGTAAGTATTCAGTTTGATCCCATTCAGAATACAATATAAAGCACTAACTCTCATCCACAAAGCTCTCTACAATAATAAGTTTGACTGGCTGAACGCATCCCTCCATTTTCACCTACCCCAAAGGAACCTCTGCTCCACTAACACCAGGCTCCTTCCAATCCCCTCCCCGAAAATGGTCCACTTGACATCAATACGAGAATGCGCTTTGTCTGTAGCAGGACCCTCGCTCTGGAACAACCTTCCAACACAACTAAGACTGGAACCCATGACTCAATCCTTCAAAAAGAACCTCAAAACATGGCTCTTCCAAAACGCCTTTCCTACAGCATCCTAACGACCACCTACCACTAGCACTAAGCAGATCACCTCTCTTCCTGCAAATCATCCAGTAATCCACCTCTCCTTCCCCCGCCAACCTTACACCTAGCAGCATCCCATGTTACACAATCTCAATTCCTATTATCACAAATCCATCTTCATCTAAATAGCTCACCAAGACTAAGCTCCCTACAGTTCCCCCCGATACTCCAGGAATATGAATTTGTACATAACATCTAATCTGAATGCTACATTAACGCCGTTAATGCTATCTCCTGTTCTACTCTAAGTTGTACTGTTAGAAATAATGTTGACTCGTTTCTTCCCAAGTTATATTGTTAGAAACAATAAGAAGTTATATTGTAAGAAATAAGACGTTATACTGTAATACCTAATAAGAACCAATGTTGCCTTGTAAACCGATGTGATATTCCAAATCGTATGTCGGTATATAAAAATAAATAAATAAATCCATCCTACTTGTGCCTGAAATGGCATATACATCTTCCACACCAGCACGCCACTGATGCCAATCTGTAGCCTGTTTAATAAGAACAGAAGTGTCATGCTGGGTCTGCCCAGCATTCTGTCTGCAATAGTGGCCAATCTACATTTCTAGGAAGTGTCTGGCAGATCCCAAAGAGTATTTCCATGATAAGTGGTAGCTTCCCACTCCCCCATCTACATTTGGCTAAACAAAGCCAAGTCAGATGTATTCCACGTATTAGAAAAGGTGGTTAAAAGGTGAGGTAAGAGAAACTATAATAGCTAAAATAACATATTTCAAGAAATGGAAAAGGGATCCGAATGAAGAAAACAGGAAAGGAAAAGCACTGCACTGGCTAGATGCAAAGCATTGATAAGGCAAAGAGAATTTGAAAAGAAGCTTGCAGAGGAAGCAAAAGCTCATAATAAAATATTTTCAGGTACATTAGAGGTAAAATGCCTGAGAGGGAGCCAGTTGGACCATTAGATGATCAATGGGTAAAAAGGGGCACTTAGGAATGACAAAGCCATAACAGAAAGACTAAATTAATTCTTTGCTTCGGTATTTGAGGAGGATGTTAGAGATATCCAAGCAGAAATGATATTCAAAGGTGATGATTCAGAGGAAATTAAATCTCAGTGAACTTGGAAGATGTACTAGGGCAAATTGACAAATAAAAGAGTAGCAAATCAACTGGACAAAGTAGAATACATCCCAGAGTGCTGAAACAACTGAGACATG
The DNA here is from genome assembly GCF_901001135.1 of Rhinatrema bivittatum. Lineage (NCBI taxonomy): Eukaryota > Metazoa > Chordata > Amphibia > Gymnophiona > Rhinatrematidae > Rhinatrema > Rhinatrema bivittatum. Next base: position 164,603,087 of record NC_042618.1, on the reverse strand, counting down.
AAATTGTGAACCTGCTATTGGAAATCTGTAAACTGTCATTAACATCAACTATGGTACCTGAAGACTATAGGGTTGCCAATTTTTTTTAAAGAGTTCAAGGGGTGATCCATGAAACTACAGACATCCGTGCCAAACAAAATGGTAGAAACTATTATAAAGAACAAAATTGCTGAACATATTGATAGGCATAGTTTAATGGGACAAAGCCAACATGGATTTAGCCAAGTCTTGCCTCACCAATCTGCTACATTTTTTTGAGGGCGTAAAAGGGTTCTGGGACCACTGCTTTTTTAATATAATTATATATGACCTGGAAATGGGAACAAGTGAGGTGATCAAATTTGCTGTTGACACAAAATTATTCATAGCTGTTAAATCACAAGAGGATTGTGAGAAATTGCAAGAGGACCTTACAAAACAGAGACTGGGCATGCAAATGGCAAAAGAAATTTAATGTGGACAAATGCAAAGTGATACACTTAGGGAAGAGTTACCCAAATTATAGCTACAAAATAAAAGATTTCACATTAAGAGTCACTATTCAGTAAAAAGATCTAAGTATCATCGTTGAGATAAGTGTTAAGAGAGGTTGAGTAAAAAGAGTGTTGAATGTATTAGTATTATATGTATTTTGTTTAGGCCTTTTTACAAAAAATATTGTAACAAAGAATAATTTTAGCATGTGTTTTTATACTGTCTGTATTGATTTCTTTGTTTTATTTTATATTATAGAACTTTGTGAACCAGAAGGACTGTTTTTTCCTAATAAGTATAGACATTTTTAATAAATAAATAAAATAAATTCTGTTCAGTGTGCAGCAGTAGCCAAGAAAGCATATAGAATGCTAGGGATTAGTAGGGAATAGAGATTATCATAATGCCTCTGTATCACCCTATGGTGCAGCCTCATCTTGAGTATTGTGTGCAGTTCTGGTCACATCATCGCAAAAAAAGATATAGCAGAATCAGAAAAGGTACAGAGAAGGGCGACCAAAATGATAAAGGAGAGGAGAAAGGCTAAAAAGGTTAGGACTCTTCAGCTTGGAGAAGAGACAGCTGAATGGAAATATGATAGATGTTTATAAAATAATGAGCAGATTGGAATGAGTAAACAATCAGTTGTTTACTCTTTCAAAAAGTACAAAGACTAGGAGACCCAATGAAGTTACTAGGTAATACTTTAAACACAACGCATAATTAATCTCTGAAATGTGCTGTGGTGAAAAGTATTAGTGTAGCTGCATTTAAAAATGGTTTGGACAATTTCCTGGAGGAAAAATCCATAAACCATTAAGGTGGAGATGCAGATATCCACTACTTATTCTTGGGATAAGCAGCTTGGAATCTATCTATCCCTTGGAATCCTGCCAGGTACTTGTGACCTGGATTGGCTACTGTTGGAAACAGGATACTAGGCTTGATGGATCCTTAGTCTGACCCAGTGTGGCGAGTCTTATATTCTTATGATAAACAACTATTTATGGACTCTCCTTCCAGGAATTTGTCCAAACCTTTTTTTAAACCCAACTATGCTAGATGCGTTGACCACATCCTGTGACAACAAATTCCACAGTTTAACTGTGCATTGAGTGAAAACTATTTTCTCCAATTTGTTTTGAATCTGCTACCAGTTAGTTTCATGGAGTGTCCTCTAGTTCTAGTATTATTAGAGAATGGTTATTTATTCTTTCAATTTCTCTATTCCACCCCACTTATGATTTTATAAACCACTATCATATCACCTTAGTCATCTGTTCTTCAAAGTGAAGAGTCCTAACTTGTTTATAAGCCTTTCTTCCATAAAGGAGCATCCCAGTTATCATTTGTGTTGCCCTTTTCTGTATCTTTTCTAATTCTACTATCTCTCTTTTCAGATGGGGTTACCAGAGCTGAATGCAAAATTCAAGGTGCGGTTGCTCCACAGATCTATACAAAAGCATAATATTATTCAGTTTTGATCTCCATTCCTTTCAGAATAATTCCTCATCTTTTATTTACTTTTTTAACCATTACCACACACTGAGGAATTCAATATATGAACATAAAAACATAAGAGATGCCATACTGGGTCAGACCAAAGGTCCATCAAGCCTAGTATCCTATCTCCAATAATGGCCAATCCAATCACAAGTACCTGGCAAGAACCCAAACATTAACTAGATCCCATGCTACTAATGCTGGAAACAATCAGTGGCTATTCCTATTGATTAATAGTTTATAGACTTCTCCTCCAGGAACTTATCCAAACCTTTTTTAAACCCAGCTACATTAGTTGACTTAACCATATCCTCTGGTAATGAATTCCAGAGCTTAATTGTGCACTGAGTGAAAAAGCACATTTAAACAAATGACAGAAAATCTTTTGCTAACTTCATAGGGTGCCCCCTAGTCCTATTATCTGAAAGAGTAAATAACAGATTCACATTTATCCGTTCTAGTACTTTCATGATTTTGTAGACCTCTATCATATCCCCCCCTCAGCCTTCTCTTCTCCATGCTGAACAACCCTAACCTCTTTAGCCTTTCCTCAAAGGGAAGACATTCCATCCCCTTTGTCATTTTGGTTGCCCTTCTCTGTACTTTCTCCAGTATAAGTATATCTTTCTTGAGATGCAGCAAACAGAATTGCATACAGTATTCAAAGTGCAATATGAAAATTATTCCTTACCTGCTAATTTTCGTTCCTGTAGTACCATGGATCAGTCCAGACGGTGGGTTATGTCCCCCGTCCAGCAGATGGAGTCAGAACAGAAGACTTCTGTGGGAGGTCCTATATTACCTCACCACCCTTGCCTCTAACTTCAGTATCTAGCCTAGCAAAGCCAAGCCGAAAAACAGAGGGATCAAGTAACTAGTCCCTGAGATAACTGTCATTGAACTATAAGTATAAACCTCAGAGAACTTGCAAAATACAGAACTGCTGAAAAACAGACCCTGAAGAACCAGGGAGAGCAGACAGTGACAGGAGAGGATTGTCGAGCAGAGGTGACCCACCAGAGATAATACCCCCAAAACAAAGGGAGGGTGTCTGGACTGATCCATGGTACTACAGGAACGAAAATTAGCAGGTAAGGAATAATTTTCATTTCCTTGTACGTACCAGGATCAGTCCAGACAGTGGGATGTACCCAAGCTTCCCTCCTATGGGCGGGCCGTGGAGAGCCCTGCTCGAATAACCCTATCTCTGAAAGAACCGCCTGGCGGCACTCGAACATCCAGGCAATAGTGTCTCGCAAAGGTATGAAGCGATTTCCAAGTCGCCGCGCTGCAGATCTCCTGAGAGGACACTGCGCTGGTCTCCGCCCAAGACGCCGCTTGCGCGCAGAGAGAATGGGCCTTAACCCCCAGAGGAGGCTGGGGGATACGCGGCAGCGATCACCCCCTTCAACCAGCGGGCAATGGAAGACTTGGATGCCATGTGGCCCTTCCTGGGACCCGACCAAAGCACGAAGAGGTGGTCAGAGATACGGAACTCATTCGTGACCTCCAGATATCGCATCAGACATCGCTTAACGTCCAGTTTGCGCAGCTCCCTAGGATCACTCGCAGAAAAGGAAGGTAATTCGACCGACTGATTGAGGTGAAAGGCCGAGACCACCTTAGGCAGAAAGGATGGAACCGTGCGCAAAGAGACCCCTTCGTCGGTGAAACGGAGGTACAGCTCCCGACAGGATAATGCCTGAAGCTCCGAGATACGCCGCGCCGAACTGATCGCCACCAGGAAGATAGTCTTAAAAGTGATGTCCTTGAAAGTGGAGTCTCTAAGAGGCTCAAAAGGTGGACCACTAAGCACCCGCAAAACTAAGTTCAGGTTCCAAGACTGACAAGGCGGACGTAACGGGGGTTTCAGGTGCTTGACCCCTTTGAGAAAACAGCCAACATCCAGATGGGAGGAGAGGAGCGACCCCCTTCCGCAATGCAGGAACGCACCTAGAGCCGCTACCTGCACCCGGACTGAGTTATAAGCGAGGCCCAAGTCCAGTCCCTCCTGCAGGAATGATAAAACCTGTGGGACCGATGCGTTGGTGGGCTGAATAGCATGTGTCTCGCACCAAGTCTTGAAAACCTTCCAAACCCGGTTATAAGTTACCGAAGTGGACTGCTTGCGCGCCCGCAGCAAAGTCGAAATAACCGCTTCCGGGTAGCCTCGTCGTCTCAGCTTGCGCCTCTCAAAAGCCAAGCCACTAGACAGAAGCGATCTGCCTCCTCCAAAAATATGGGGCCCTGGCAGAGAGGCGCGGCAGATGACTGAGACGTAGAGGGCCCTCCGCGACTAAGTGAAGAAGGTCCGCAAACCATGGTCGGCGGGGCCACTCCGGCACCACTAAAACCACTGGGCCTTGATAGATCTCTATCCTCTGGACTACCTTTCCCACGAGAGGCAATGGGGGAAAGACATACAATAGGATGTGCCGTGGCCACGGCAAGACCAGAGCATCGATGCCCTCCGCGCCGTGCTCCCTTCTGCGGCTGAAGAATCGCGGGGCCTTTGCATTTCTTGCGTTGGCCATAAGATCGCTCCCAAAGCGCGGAGCCGGACGAGGGTGTGACGAACTGCCTCTTGCTTGTAAAGGGACCCGCATGGAAAGAAGAGAAACCTGTCTCTGGGTGGATGAACAAAATCCAACGCGTAGCCATGCTTTAGAATATCCAAGACCCACTAGTCCGATGTAATCTGGACCCACTCGTCGTAAAAGAGAGCAATCTGGCCCCCCAGCCTGGGGACCGGATCGTGGGTCCTCCTGGCATCATTGGGCAGTCTTGATGGAGGTGGAAGTGGAGGAGCCCCGTCCCTGTCCCTCCCTACCGGGACGGCGCCCACGAAAGGACCGGTTCCAGGAACCTGAACGAGAGGACGGAGTCCGAGGGGTTTGTTGACTCGTGGCCCGTGTCCTACGCTGGTTCCTGGACCGATACCTAGAAGAAGAGGAGAAAGACCTCGAGTTCCGCGGACGGTCCTCCGGGAGTTTATGAACTGCGTTCTCGTTGAGAGACTTGATAATTTGATCCAGGTCCTCCCCAAAAAGAAACTTTCCTTTGAAGGGAAGGGACCCTAGCCAGGTCTTAGAAGAGGCATCCGCCGACCAGTTCCGAAGCCACAGGAGACGCCGAGCCGAGACCACCGCTACCATGGAACGAGCAAGGACCCTGAGTAGGTCATAAAAGGCATCCGCCCTATATGCCATAACGGCCTCCAGTCGATCCGCCTGTTGGGTTTCCGCCTCCGGCAAGTCCTGTGAGGCAACAAGCTGTTGGACCCAGCGTAGCCCCGCTCTCTGCGCCAGGGCGCTACAAATAGCCACCCGCATCCCCAACGCCGAAACCTCAAAGACTCTCTTGAGGTAAACTTCCAGCTTTCTGTCCTGAATATCCTTCAGGGCCATACCACCCATGACAGGAATGGTAGTATGCTTGGTAACAGCAGATACTGCCGAATCCACGGCAGGCACCTTGAGAACATCTAGGAAGTCCTGTGGCAGGGGATAGAGCTTCTCCATTGCTCTACTGACCCCGAGGGTCGCCTCAGGGGTATCCCACTCTCGGGAGATAAGTTGAAGAAAGGAGGGATGAGTGGGAAAGGCTTTGGCCAAGGGCCGAAGACCCGCTAGCAGCGGGTCTCCCTTCCTGACTTTAGGATCCGGTCCGACCGGTTCCGGGAGGGGGGGGGGAGGGGTTGATGTACATCTCCCTCAGAATATGGGGAATGAAGTCATCTAATTCCTCTGGCTGAAAAATGCGGAGGGCTCTCGGGTCATCTCCTTCCACCTGGGCTGCCAAGGTGGGATCATCACCCGAAGAATCCCCCGGAGAGACTCCCCCCGGACTCCCCAGTGGCGCTCGAGTGGGCACGGAAGGGTCCTTGGAGGGTCCAGGACTGACCCCCGACGGTTGTGCCGTGCCCTGAGATGGAGAGCCCCCCAGCGGGTCGGTCAAGCGTGCCAGCTTAGTAGGAGTGGGGCCCGGGAAGTCCAGCGGCGCATCCGTACACTGTAAAAATGCCTTATGCATTAGGATAAGAAACTCGGGGGGAAAAGAAGAAACCCCCCCGGGGGGACCCCCGGGGTTTCCCCCTCCCGGTGTCCAGGCTCCGATTTGGCCAAGGGTGCCCTTGTGAGTGGCGCTGTTGTGTTCGGGGAATCCTCCTCAGACATCCCCCCTTCGGAGTCAGACATCAAAATGGCCGCCGCTCCCGCGCTCAGTGGGAACGGAGCCTGCCGCTTCCTCGAATCGCGGTCCGGGCCTCCCTCGGCGTCCCCCCCTGAAGGGCTGGCTTCCCCGTCGGGAAGGCAGCCAGAGCAATGCCCCTCCCTAGAGAGTTTACCTCCCTGCCGGCCGCAGGAGACGCAGGCCGCTGAGCACGGCATCTGAACACGGGGGGGGGGGGGGGGGGGGGGGGGCGGACGAGCGCGGCAAAATCCCTGAGCGCTGCAGCCTCAACTCTGTGACCGAAGGCCCCCTTGCCAACCCGGAAAGCCGCCGAGGAATCTACCCTCTCGGCAGTCGGCGACCCTGGGGAATGGGTTGTCGCGAGGCCGCGGGTCGGAGACGATCGCCTCAATGGGGGGGGGGGGGGGGGGGGGGGGGAGAGACTGGAACCACCAGCGTGCACCCCGGTCAGGCGTCGACTTAACGGCGAAGAAAAGCACTGACTGAGGTAAGCATGAAAGTAAAACAGCACACTTGCCGCAAATCAAATAAAATCGAGGGGAGGAGAAGGGAAGAGGAGAGAGAGAAAGCAGGCCTGTCAGCAAGCCCTGGTGGAGGAGAATCACTCAGTCCCTCCCAGCCAATAGCTCTCCTAAGTAAGCTCTTCCTTCGCTTGTCCTTTTTCTTTTCTCTTTTTTTTTTTTTTTTTTTACTTGATCCCTCAAGAAGATCAGAAAAAGCCTAGAAAAACTAAGCTATAGTAGTGGGGAACCCTGGTTCCCCTGCTCGCATCTGCTGGAGTCAGAAAGATACTGAAGATAGAGGCAAGGGTGGTGAGGTAATATAGGACCTCCCACAGAAGTCTTCTGTTCTGACTCCATCTGCTGGACGGGGGACATAACCCACCGACTGGACTGATCCTGGTACTTACAGGGAACTAACCATTGAGCAATACAGAGGCATTATAACATCCACTTTGTCATTCCCTTCCTAATAATTCCTAACATTCTATTTGCTTTTTTGACCGCCATAGGACACTGAACCAATGATTTCAATGTAATATCAACTATGACGCCCAGATCTTTTTCCCAGATGATAACTCCTAAAATGGAACTTATCATGTAGCTACAGCATGGGTTATTTTTCTCTATATGCATCCCCTTGCACTTGTCCACATTGTATTTCATCTGCCATATGGACGCCCAATATTCCAGTCTCATAAGTTCCTACAATTTATCACAATCTGCTTGCAATTTAACTATTCTGAATAATTGTGTCATCTGCAAATTTGATCACCCGACTCATTGTACCTCTTTCCAAATCATTTATAAATATATTAAAAAGCACTGGTCCTAGTACAGATCCCTGAGGCACTCCACTGTTTACTTTTTTCCACTATGAAAACAGATCATTTAATCCTACTCTGTTTCCTGCCTTTTAACCAGTTTGTAATCCACAAAAGGACATCTCCTATCCCATGACTTTTAGTTTCTTAGAAGCCTCTCTCTCAAGGGACTTTGACAAATGCCTTCTGAAAAACCAAATCACCACATCTATATCACCTTTATCCACCCCTTCAAAAAAAATGTAGCAGATTTGAAGACAAGACTTCCCTTGTTTAAATCCATGCTGGCAGTGTCCCATTAAATCACATCTATCTATATGGTCTGTGATTTTATTTTTTATAATAGTTTCCATTATTTTTCCTGGCACTGAAGTTAGGCTTACCAGTCTATAGTTTTCCGGATCACCTCTGGAGCCCTATTTATATATTGGAGTTACATTGGCCATCTTCCAGTCTTCAGGTACCACAGATGATTTTAATGATAGGTTGCAAATTACTTTTAATAGTCTTAAATTTCATTTTTTACTTCTTTCAGAACCCTGGGATGTATACCATCCAGTCCAGGTGCTTTGCTACTCTTCAGTTTGTCAGTGTGGCCTATTATCAATATTGTCCACAATAAGAACCTTTTCCTGAGTGGAGACTCCTATTACATAATCCTGCATTGTGTACCTATAGATAGGATTATTTTTCCTTTTGGGCATCATTTTGCATTTGGCCAATTAAATTTCATCTGCCATTTGGCTGCCCAACTCTCTGGTCTGGCAAGGTCCTTCTGCAGTTCTATTTTGAATATTTGTGTGTCACCTGTGAATGCAATCACCTCACTCACTGCTCCCTTTTCCAGATCATTAATGAATAAGTTAAACACCAATACAGTACAAATCCCTCACTCTCCACTATACAACTTTTCCCTTTGAGAAAACTATTTAGTCCTACTCTTTCTTTCTGATCTTTTAATCGGTTATCCACAGAAAGATCTAGCCACCTATCCCATGACTTTTTAAGTTTCCTGAGTAGTCCCTCATGAGTGACATTATCAAAGGCCTTCTAAAAACACAAATACACTGTTGACTGGCTCACCTTTGTCCACATCTTCCAAAAAATTCTAATAAACTAGTAAGGCTCAACCTCTCTTTGCTAACTCCATGGTATCTTCATTAAACTATATATATCCTGCAATGGCGAGAGGTGGATCCACCCTCCTTTTGGGTGTGGAGAAACCTCTTATATACTATGATGCACATGGAATCCCTTTCTTCGCGGGGGACGCCTCAGCTGTGGACCAGGTTCTTGGACGTCTGGGAACCCTATTTACAGGCGCTTCCTCATAGAGCCCGGAGTAGAATCCTAACTGCCTGAAGTCGGGGTGACGTACCTGCTGGATCTCATCAGACTTTGCATACCGGTGGTGCTGTGGACGTTTTGGCTCTCTGGTCGAACTGGTCGATATATTTGAGAGTTCGTTGGGGACTGAACGGAGGAGACGATGGGAGGCTGGGGTGTGGGAGGGAAAGGGGGGGAGGGTCCTGTTTATCTTGTTCATGCGATGTTGTTTTCAGTGCTGCTGGGAGCGGGAGCAGAACCCACCCGCAACCAGACGTTTGTTTATGTGTATTTTGTGAAACTTTAATAAAAATGTTTTCAACATAAACTATATATATCCATATGTGGTGAAATTTACTCTTAACTGTTAATTTCCTCTCTTCGAGTCCTGCTACACCAGCCCAGACTAGTAGATTCTATCCGCCTACTAGCAAATGGAGATCGAGAACGCACACTTTTTTCAGCGACATCACTTGGTATATAGCTGATGCTGCATTGGCAACAGCCAGTATTCCTATGTCAAAGCAATGGAAAATATCAGCTGCCACTAAAATACAATTTTCTTTAGGAACAACAGTGACTTCATAAATTGAAGGGACATAGGAAGCTCTCCTGTATCTACATCAGACTTGGAAAACAAACTATGCTCAGCAGGGAGTGTAACCCATGTATTTCTGTATGGCTCTGCACATGCCAAGCAATGCCATAGGGCAGAGAAATAGCACAGAAGTAGCAGTAGCCTTGGGCAAACCTCAAAAGCAAAACTGAAAATTTCTGCCAAACCCAAGGTCCACTGCCAAGACCAACAGTGCAGGCTCTGATTTCTCGGAAGGGTCCTGGACTAGTGTAGCAGGATTCAAGGAAAGGAAATTAACAGACAGGATTAAATTTCCCCTTCCTTATTATCCTGCTACACTCAGTGACATAGAATTGGCCGAGGGTTAGGGGCTGCTTTTTGTATTTTATTTTTCATCTGCATGCAAGTAAAAGGCGAGAAGAGCATGTTATTTGAAACGTCTGCTGTTTCTGTGACCTTAAGCATTTCATCAAAACAGTGTAGGCAAGTGAAGGCCAATGTAATCACATACATCAAAAAATATCTTCACCACATACTCTAATTTTTTTTATAATTCCTGAAATTGCTGAATTCACCACATTTTTTTGTACTTGTTCACAGAACGCATTCTGCTCAGAGGTTAAAATATGCTGAATCTGTTAAAGTTCTTCTACTCTGAAGCAGCTCTAAAGCAAAATGCTGGCCATCAGCAGGAGCAAGGCAAATTAGGTGTACCTCATCTTTAAAACTAGCCCTTTCCCGCCTTTTTTTTTTGTTTTAAAAAACTTACTTCAGCCCTGGGGCTGAAGAAAATTGCGTGCGCTGGCCAACTGCCGGCGCACAATCCCCAGCCCAGCAGCTGTGCAGAGGCCTTTGGCCACGCCACCACCCCCGGACTGCACCTTTTGTAAAGCTCTGGGACTTACACGCGTCCTGGGGTTTTATGCGCGCCGCCGGGCCTTTTTAAAATAGGCCCGGCACGCGTAACCTTTTGAAAATATGGCCCATACTGTTTATCCTAGAGATAAGCAGTAGATTTCCCCAAGTCTACCTTAATAATGACTTATGGACTTTTCCTCCAAGAACTTCTCCAAACATTTTTTTAAACCCAATTATACCAACAGCTTTCACCACATCCTCTGGCAGCAAACTCCAGAGATAAATTATGCAATGAGTAAAAAAAAATATTTTCTCCTATTGGTTTTAAATGAACTACTTAGTAACTGCATTGCATGTCCTTTAGTCTTTGTACTTTCTGAAAGAGTAAACACCTGATTTGCATTTATCTGTTCCAATTTGCTCATTATTTTAAGAATAAACATTTTTCTGAAAATCAATAAATCATACAAAGACCTGACATTTGTTTCTTATGCACCCCAGGAAGAAGAAACTATTTACCTGATAATTTACTTTTCTCTAAGGAAGGCAGGCCAAGCCATATTAGTGGGTTATGCACTCCTACCAGCAGATGAAGACTGAGTAAAGCTGACTTGCTGACATCACTGAAATAAAGCCCTGCTCCAATATCAGCCCGCCAGTATCTCTAGAAAAGCCAAACTGTGGAAACACTGATAAATACTTGAACATAACTAATAATAAACCACTCGTGCTTCCAACCAACTGGGAAGCACTGAACTAAGCAAAAATAGTTATCAACAAATCTTAAGAGCTGGATATGTCACTTACCAGTTCTTCAAACAAATTAAAAGAAACAACATCTTCATCATCTGCACATAAAAGAACAAACTAAAAGCAATTAGGCAGCCCAGCATGGGTTGTGGATTGGCCTGCCTTCCTTAGTGGAAAGGAAAATTATCAGGTAAGTAATTTTCTCCTTCCTCTGCACTCAGGCAGGCCAATCCACACCAGTGAGATGTAACAAAGCTACTTCTGAAAAGGGAAGGAGGCTGCCCGTGGTCCCGTCAACACTACCCTCACAAAAGCTGCGTACTCTGAGCCCTAACATCCAAAAGGTAATGCTTGGAGAAAGTATATAAAGGAGGACTACATCGCAACTCGGCAAATCTCAATGGGAGACAACACCCGAAGCTCCATCCATAAAACTGCCTGAGCTCTAGTGGCATGCACCCTGACCTGCCTAGGTAATGGGACAGCTGCATCCACATAGGCAGCCATGATGACTTCTTTCACCCAATGGGCTATAGTGGCCCGCATCGCCAGTTTTCCTTGTTTACCTCCACCATTTAGCACAGTCAGACTTCCTGAAAGAGTGAATAATCTTCAAATACCACACCAGATGCCACTAGTCATCCAAGGCATGCGATAGACAATTTTGCTCATCTCTATCCCTTTTAGCAAAAAGGAAGGTACAGTCCTAAATTGTACCCATCCCGGAATCATTTGTAGAAATGTCTCACAGCAAGAAAGAGCTTGCAGCTCAGAGAACCACTGTGCCAAACGAATTGCTACCAGAAAAAACTGTTTTCAAGGTGAACAGCTGCAAAAAGAGACCATGCAGTGGCCGAAATATAGGACACACCAAAAATGCAAGACCAGATTAAGGCCCTCAAGGAGGCACCAGTAGCTGCAAGGGAGGACACAAATGTTTAACTCCTTTCAAAAACCTGGACACATTTAGATGGGAAGACAAAGGTCATCATTGACCCACCCCCTATAGCAAGCGAGAGCTGTTACCTGCACCTTTAGATTGTTTAAGGCCAAGCCTTTAACCAAACCTTCCTGCAAAAATTCCAGTATCAATGGAATTTCAACTTTCAGAGATGAGAACCTTATTCCTCACATGAGCTCTCAAAACCTCTCCAAACCCTAACATAAGCTAGAGATGTAGAAAGTTTCCTGGCCTGGAGCAAAGTGGAAATCACTGAGGAAGAATAACCACGCTTCAGTAATCGGGTCTTCTCAAGGGTCAAACCATAAGACAAAATCAACCAGGATCGTAGTACATTATGGACCTCTAATGCAATAGATCCTTCCTGAGTGGTAGGACCGTCCACCAGTAGCCTCTGAAGATTGGCCCTGGAGGCTGTTGTATGCCAATCTGTAGCCACCAGAAGTACAGTTTCAGTCTGACTCGCAATCTTCCAAATGACTCTGCCTATCATTGGCCATGACAGGAAGCCAAAACACATCCCGCTTTGCGGCCAAACCTGAACAAGAGCCCAGCGCTCTTGAATCCCTTCTGCGACTGAAGAACCGTGGTACCTTAGCGTTGTTGGAGCTCACCAATAAATTCAGGTACGGGTGACCCCAGTGCATCACAATGAATTGAAAGGCCTCATCTACCAACTCCCACTCTCCTGGGTCCAAGACCTGCTGCTGAGAAAGTTGGCCCTTACATTGTCCTTCCCAGCAATGTGGAAGGCTGGTATTTATTTATTTATTATTTACTATTTTTCTATACCGCCTTTCATGACAGGTATCACATCAAACCGGTTTACATTTAACAGGGTGTGCAATATACAGAGAACTCGAGCAACTATAACAAGTGCAAGGTTAACGGAAATGCAGTTACAATAAAACAGGGGAAGTACGCAACTGGAAGCGAAGGAGGAAGAAGAAAAGAAAGATTAACTGACAGCAAATTATTTACAGAGATGCAAAATGAATCCCAATGTAGAAGAATTGATATCGTGAATGAGATTGATGACATAGTGTTGGTGAATGGTTTCTATTTGAACCCATTGTTAACAAAGTGTTTGTGATGTCGGTAGCAGGGATCAGTCGAAGTCTGGATTGGCTTTTTTAAAAAGCCAAGTTTCCAGCCTTTTCCTGAAAGTCAGTAAGCACGTTTCCTGTTGCAGGTCGGCAGGGATGGAGTTCCATGAAGTTGGTCCTGCTGTTGAGAGCGCTCTTTCCTTGAGGGATTTATGTTGAAAGGTTTTTGCGTGTGGAACATGGAGTGATTCTTTAACTCCCTAATGGGTCTGGTGGAGGTGTGTTTTTTGAAAGGAATTTGTAAATTGAGCGGGACGTGTTGATGGATGACTTTGTAAATGGTGGTGATGGACTTGTACATGATTCTGTAGTGAATTGGTAACCAATGAAGGGCTTTGAGGATTGGGGTGATGTGGTCAAATCTCTTGGAGTTAGTCAGAATTCTGGCGGCTGTATTCTGCACTATCTGTAAAGGTTTGGTATGGGATGCAGGGTGACCTAGTAGAATAGAATTACAATAATCTAGTTTGGAGAAGATTATTGCTTGTAGAATTGTTCTGAAGTCCTGGGAGTGGAAGAGAGGCTTAATTCTTTTAAGGATATGTAATTTGTGGAAGCAATCCTTAGTAGTTTAATTGAATTATGTTTTAAATAATGTGCATTTTTCAGCTCTTTGACGTTTTGCTAAACTTTTTGGCAAGTGACATATAGATACATTTAATCACAAGGATCTAAATTACCAGGCTTTCCAATAGTTATTTTTTGTGGTTTTGTGGTCAGCCTTAAGAAAGGCTTGTATATTTATCTAAGTATCCAATGTTCCTAAAAGGATACAATTTTTGCATACACATTTCTTACATTAGTCTTTTAGTGCTGGTTCATTACAAAGACTGGCACATTTAACTAAGTATCCTATGTTTTCCAAAGGTTAAATTAATTGCTTGCACATCTTTTATAGTTATCTTTCAGTGTTGGTTCAGTGACCTTCCCTTGATGATTTTATACTCATCTGAGATTCTTGATTGTCCAAGGTAAATAGCTTTACATTAATTTGTTACTGTATAGTTATATAATACATTATTTATACAGAAAAAATATGTAACATCTACAGTTAATAAAAAAAATTTTTTATTTGAATATATGTCACCATTTTAGCAAAATTTTGTAGATAATTAATAATTTTTAAAAACTGTTTTTAGAATTTTTAGGATGATTGATTTTTTTGTTTGGTTTACATGTAGCCCCTGAGGCAGCGGCTGTTGAGCTGCGAAACTCGGCCTGAGTCGGGCATTTTTATGAATTCGTCTATACTTTAATAAATATTTGGAAAAGATCAAGGCATCTATTCTTTTTTTGTTTACCTGACGAATATTACAAGATATCCATTTTTGCTAACAGTAGGGGGAGTGGGGGGGGGGAGGGGGGCTTCACGGGTCAACAGGAAAGGATTAAAATTATTAATAGCTGATTGGGAGTTGGTGGATATTTGGTGCCTCATACATCCCGCTGAGCAGAATTATACCTTTTTTTCACAAGCCCATAAAGTTTACTCCCAGACTGATTTTTTTTTTTCAGGTGGATAAAGCCCTGGTGAACAGGATGGGGGAAATGGAGACTGAATCCATAACATGGTCAGATCATGCGGCTGTGTGGCTGACATTACAGGGGTTGGGAGGTCAATCTGGGGACAGATATTGAAGGCTTAATGAAAGTTTATTGGATGACCAGGACTTTAGTGAGCTACTGAGATGTGAGACAAAGAATTGTCTTACAGATAATGAGAATGGGGAAGTGTCTGCTGGGGTACTTTGGGATTATTTCAAGGCAGTAGCTAGGGATAAATACATTACCAGAACATCTTATGTAAAGAAGAAAATGGGGAGGACAAAAGGAAAATTAGTTCTTACCTGATAATTTTCGTTCCTGTAGTACCACGGATCAGTCCAGACCATGGGTTAAGCCCCCGTTCCAGCAGGTGGAGACAGACCAGAATTCTGAGGCTAGCCCATATAAGGACAGAACCTACCCAGGAACCCTCAGTATAACTATTGTCAAAGCAGAAAGGTATAAGATCAAGCAAGTACCAGGTTAAATAACAAATATAATTTAAAACGAGATAAACATTGAAAGAACTGTGTGACTAAAACGCTCTTGTATAACTACCCCTGATCATCGCAAAGATGCTTCCGGTGCCTGAACAGTAAATCCCAGAAGATGATGCAGGAGACAAAATAGAGAAAAAAACCTGTAAGAAGGGAAAAAAACACAAAAAACTAGAACAAGTCGAGCGGGCAGAATAAGAACGGGCGGGTGTCTGGACTGATCCGTGGTACTACAGGAACGAAAATTATCAGGTAAGAACTAATTTTCCTTTCCCTGTACGTACCCGGATCAGTCCAGACCATGGGATGTCCCAAAGCTTCCCTATAGAGGGTGGGACCCAGACAGTCCCGCTCGAAGAACCTGTCGACCAAAGAAACCAAAGGCTGGAGCCTGAACATTGAGTCGGTAGTGACGAGCAAAAGTATGAAGAGACTTCCAAGTAGCCGCCCTACATATTTCTTGTGGCGACACAGAGTGAGACTCCGCCCAAGAAGTCACTTGAGAACGTAAAGAATGAGCTTTAAGGCCTTCTGGAACTGGACGGTCCTTGCAAATGTAGGCTGAAGAAATTGCCTCCTTCAACCAACGAGCAATCGTAGCCTTAGAGGCTTGCTTCCCCCTGTTGGGACCACTCCACAGAACGAAAAGATGATCGGAAACTCGAAAATCATTAGTGATCTCAAGATAATGCAACAAGTCTCGCTTGACGTCAAGACGAAGGAGATCACTATTACCAGAAGCCGCTAGATCCTCTGGTGAAAAAGCAGGGAGTTCAATGGACTGGTTAATATGAAAAGATGAGACAACCTTAGGTAAGAAAGAAGGTACGGTCCTTAGGGAAACGCCCGAGTCCGAAAACCGTAAGAAGGGGTCCCTACAAGAAAGAGCTTGAAGCCCAGACACTCTCCTGGCGGAGGAGATCGCAACCAGGAAAACAGTCTTGAGAGTCAAGTCTTTGAAAGTGGCACGACGAAGGGGCTCAAACGGAGCCGTACAGAGAGCTCGAAGCATAAAATTCAAATTCCACGAAGGACAAATAGACCGAACAGGAGGCTTTAGATGCTTAGTGCCTCTAAGAAAACGCACGACATCCGGATGAGAGGCGACCGGCCGACCCTCAATGGTGCCCAGGAGAGAACCAAGGGCAGAAACCTGAATGTGCAGAGAGCTAACTGAAAGACCTTTGGAGAGACAACGCTGAAGAAAAGAAAGTAAAACCGCACCAGAAGGCGAGCGAGACGAAACACCCAACTCATCACAAACATTCTCAAAAACCTTCCAGACTCTCACATAAGTAAGAGAAGTTGATTGTTTGCGGGCCCTAAGAAGGGTAGCAATAACTTCATTTTTATAACCTCTGCGCCTTAAACGTCTCCATTCGAAAGCCATGCCGCTAGACAGAAGTGATCCGCCTGGTCGGAAAATACGGGACCCTGTCGCAGAAGATGGGGCAGATGACCGAGACGAAGAGGTCTGCCTGCCAAGAGATTCACCAGATCCGTGAACCATGGCCGTCAGGGCCACTCGGGAGCCATGAGAATGACCGGACTGTGATGGAGTTCTATTCTCCGAAGAACCTTCCCCACTAACGGTCACGGAGGGAACACATAGAGAAGGACGTCAGAGGGCCAGGGAAGAACCAGCGTGTCCACCTCTTCTGAACAATGCTCCCTCCATCGGCTGAAGAACCGGGGAGCCTTGGCGTTGGCTAGAGTCGCCATGAAGTCCAGGTGAGGGGGACCTCACCTGTGCACGATTAAGTCCATCGCCTCGAATGACAGCTCCCACTCGCCGGGGTCGAGATATTGAAGACTGAGAAAGTCGGCTTGAATATTCTCTTTGCCTGCTATGTGGGAAGCTGCCAGGCAATCCAAGTGCTTCTCGGCCCAAAGAAAAAGCTTGCTGGTCTCTAACGCCATTAGACGACTGAGTTCCCCCCTGTCGATTTATGTAAGCTACCGTGGTGGAATTGTCTGATAGAACTCAGACAGCTTTGTGACGGATCAGAGGAAGAAAGAACTTGAGGGCTAGTAAAACCGCTCAGGCTTCTAGACGATTGATGTGCCATCGAGATTGGGAAAGGGACCAGAACCCTTGCGTCGTTTGAGATTGACAGACTGCTCCCCATCCGGAGAGACTGGCATCTGTCATTACTATGACCCAAGAGGGAGTCAAAAGAGGTATTCCCCTGAGAAGATGGGCCGGGGAAAACCACCATTGAATGCTGGCGATGGTAGAGTCGGAGAGAGGAAGAATCTCCTGATACTGTTCGGATACCGGCTTCCAACGGGACAATAATGCTTTCTGTAAAGGACGCATATGAGCAAATGCCCAGGGGACGAGATCGATCGTGGATGCCATGGTCCCTAGAATCTGGAGATAATCCCACGCCGTGGGAAGAGGGAGAGAAACAAATATGTTCAACTGATCTATCCGATTGATTGTCCTCTAGTCTGAAAGAAAAACCTTCCCGATCCGAGTGTTGAAAAGAGCGCCTAAGAATTCCAGCTCTTGCGAGGGCTGAAGGGAGCTTTTGGAGAAATTGATTATCCAACCGAGAGATGTGAGAAGTGCCAAAACTCTGTCCACTGCGAGCGTACAGAGAAAGACAGATTTGGCCCTTATCAACCAATCGTCCAGATAAGGATGGACCAAAATCCCTTCCCGGCGAAGAGCCGCTGCAACAACTACCATGATCTTGGTAAATGTGCGGGGAGCAGTAGCGAGACCGAATGGGAGAGCCCGAAACTGAAAGTGTTGACCTAGGATCTGAAAACGAAGGAATTTCTGATGTTCCTGACGAATGGGGATGTGAAAATAAGCCTCTTTCAGATCTAGGGAAGCCAGAAATTCCCCGGGATGAACCACTGCAATTACCGCCCGCAGGGTTTCCATTTTGAAACGGGGAACCCTGAGGGCCTGATTGACCCTTTTGAGATCCAGAATGGGACGGAAAGAATCGTCCTTTTTGGGAACAACGAAGTAAATTGAATATTGGCCGGCACCCCTTTCGTGTACCGGAACTTGAATGATTGCCCCCAGTTCCTGAAGATTCAACAGGGTGTGGCAAACTGCCAGTCGCTTGGAATGGCCGCAAGGGGAAACTATGTAGAGATCCGGAAGGTGTCTGGCAAAATCTAATGCGTAACCATGCTTTATCACATCAAGGACCCAGAGGTCGGAAGTTATTTTGGCCCACTCCTCGAGAAACATGGAAAGACGCCCACCTAAGTTTCGAGAGGAGGAATGGACCGGCCGGATCTCATTGGGGAGCTGACTTAGAGGTGGTGGGCTGCTGAGGGCCATCTCGGAAACCTCGATGGCCGCGAAAGGAATGGGACCAAGACCGTGACCTGGATATCCCAGCCCTGGGAAAAGATCCACGGGCTCTGTTAACATAACGGCGATTCCCCCTAAAGCGAGAACGAGTCGGAAAGAAGGACTTTGACTGTTTGGGACGGTCCTCTGGCAGCTTATGAACCTTGTTTTCCCCAAGGACTGAATAAGCTGTTCTAGGTCCTCACTAAAAAGCAACTTACCCTTAAAAGGGAGATTGCCCAACCGAGCCTTAGAAGAAGCATCAGCAGACCAATTGCGCAACCAGAGAAGACGTCTGGCAGATACCGCAGAAACCATAGCTTTAGCCCGAAGCAAATCATATAGTGCATCCGCACCAAATGCAATGGCACCCTCCAAACGTTCAAGCTTGCTCAGCCTCTGCAGACAGGAGGTCCTGGGTGCTGAGTAATTGTTGCATCCACCTAAGACTTGCCCGCTGCATGAGACTGCTGCAAATTGTCGCCCGGACACCAAGAGCTAAGACCTCAAAAATACATTTTAAGTAAAATTCAAGTTTATGGTCCTGTACATCCCGTAATGCTGTGGCACCCACCACCGGGATGGTAGTGTGCTTTGTCACCACGGTGACAGAAGAATCCACTTTGGGAATTTTTAACATGTCCAGGCAGTCCTCAGGGAGTGGGTAAAGTTTATCCATAGCTCTCCCAACGCGGAGACCCGTCTCCGGAGATTCCCATTCCCTGAGGAGGAGCAAGCGATGCATAGGATGAAAAGGGAAAGTACGCGGTAAGGCCCTAAGTCCCGCCAGGACCAGGTCTGCGTTTGGCGTCATCGCTGCAGCCACAGAATCATCTGGGGGGGGCATCAATTCCCAGTTCTTCAAGAACGAAGGGAATAAGAGGCTCCAACTCTTCCTGCCGGAATAAACGGAGAACACGCGGATCATCACCCTCTAAGGGGGGGGGGGGGGAAGAGTGGAATCATCCCCAACATCAGGCGGGTCCAAAGCAGGCGGGGGAGGAGGGTCCGCCGCGGGAGGGGGGGCTCCAGGGACTAAGCGAACCCTAACAGGGCCCTGAGGGTCCGAACCAACCTCGGGGGAAGGCCTAGGAAAATTAGGAGGAATTGGAGTGAGGGGAACAACAGGGGGGGTCCACCTCCCTTTGCAGACTGGCCAGATAAGACTCATGCATTAAAAGAATAAATTCTGAAGAAAAACGGGCCCGGGCCGAATTTTTTGCGGGGGGGGGGGGGGGGGGGTGAGGTGAGGGGGGTCAGAGCCAGCACCCCGGGAGCGAACCGGGCTCAAATCGGGGGTAAACGCAAAGGAATTGAGTCTCCTCTGCCCCCGGAGAAGCAGGAAGAGAAGGATCTGAAAAATTCAAAATGGCCGCCGCAGCCGCGCGGTCCCGGGACTGAAAACAGCTTTGCAGCACGTCAGGGAGTCCTTCCCCAGGGTTGAATTGAAGGCGATTCAAAAGAGGAGCCTTCACCCCCAGAAAGGCACCTGGAACAAACACCTTCCCGGGAGAGTCGGGAGGCCGACTCTCCACAGGCAACACAGCAAAGTGGCCGGGGCATGAGGAGGGAGCAGCGATGTAATTACAAATAGCTGAGCTGGGAGCCCCAGAGGAGGAAGGCGGGAGATTGAACCCCGCTCTCTCCTCACAAAAATCAATAAACTGTTTTTTGGGGGTTTTTTTAAGAAACATTATAGAAAAAAAGGTCTCTGTGAAATTTTTTTTAAAAAAAGAGACAATATATTTTGAAACACAGAGTCAGGGGAATGAAACTCGTCCCTGAAAGCACAACCGAGGAATGGACATCTCGGGGCACAGCAGCAGGTAAGTGGGGAGAGGGACTGACACCACCAGTATCACCGGGAAGGGAACCTAGGCTGATAAATATCATGGGGCAAAGCCCCCCTAGGAACCCCAAGAGCGAGGGAGACAAAAATGTCTACCCTAAACATTTGGGCTGGTTGTTGTGATTGTACCCTAAACATAGAACATCAGAGAAAAAAATTCAGTTTTGAAAATATTTATTTATTCTTTTCTTTTTTTTTTTTTAAGAAAGCAAACTATAAAGGTACTTGCATGAGCTTGCCCTTAAGAAAGTAGAAAGAACCCAGAAGGCAAGCTAAACGGAACCAAGGGTGAGGTGTTCCACCTGCTGGAGACAGACGAATACTGAGGGTTCCTGGGTAGGTTCTGTCCTTATATGGGCTAGCCTCAGAATTCTGGTCTGTCTCCACCGCTGGAACGGGGGCTTAACCCATGGTCTGGACTGATCCGGATACGTACAGGGAAAGTGGATTTGCTAGAATGGATAGATAAATTGGAGGTCCAACATAAAAGGTGTGCGGGTGCTCAGATTGGGACACAGTTGGTGAAGCTGAGGGATTTACATGTGGGGGAGATTGTTTTTCAACTAGAAAGGGAGAAACAGGAATTCTTTGAAGGGGATAATAAAGCTAGCAGATTACTGGCAAGGAGGCTTAAAAATACGGCAACATAGAATCAGATTCTTAAAATTAAAGATAGAACTGGTAAGATGGTGTCCGATAGTGAGAGTATAAGAGCTCAATTCTTACAGTTCTATCAGGAGTTATACCTCCAACAGAAGGATATATGGTAAGTCCACTAATGATGATTATTTAGGAGAAATTCCTTTGCCCAGAGTAGATCTTGCTCAACAGGAACGGCTTAAATAAATATCAGATTTTGAAGTTGCTCAAGTGATTAAAGAACTGAAACTGGGCAAGTCTCAGGGACTAGATAGGTTTTCAACGGGGTTTTACAGGCAGCTGAGCTCGGCTGCTGTGAGACCTATGACTTTCAATAATTTATTGATTGGCTCTATAGCAGATGACGCTAATAGAGCTGGAATTACAGTACTGGCAAAGCCAGGGAGGGATGCAACTTTGTGTGGGTCTTTCCGGCCCATCTCACTTATCAATTTGGATTTAAAAATCTTGGTCAAAATTTTAGCCAAATGATTAAGTGGAATGGTGAGTACATTGATACATCCAGACCAAACCGGTTTCATATCCGGTAGACTTGCAGTTGACAACGTGAGGAGGGTGATAAATCTAATATGGTGGGCACAGAAATCATAGATCCCTCTGGCTTTGTTCACAGTCCATGCTGAAAAGGCATTTGACTTGATACATTGAGACTATTTGTTTTCAGTATAAGAGAAATTGGGATTGGGTAGAAAATTTTCCAATTTGTTAAGAAAGCTGTATAGTAACCCCAGCATTATCATAAAGGTCAATGGGGGGAATTAGAGGGTCTTTCCTATAGAAAGAGACACTGGGAAAGTGGTTGCCCACTTTCCCAGTTACTTTCTGCGCTGTACTTGGAACTCTTGGCAGCTAAAATTAGAAATTCTAAGACCATACATGGGCTAAGGGTGGAGGATCAGGAATATAAACTTTCCATATTTGCAGATGATGACATTTTTAAAGTAGCTCATCCTGAGACCTCATTGTCTTCTCTTGTGAAGAACTGACGAGGTTTGAAAGTGTCTCTGGCTACCAGTTGAATGTGGACAAATCTGAGTTGCAATGGAGCATGTGTAGCAGAGAAAGTGGAGGTTCTCTTTTAAAATCATGACCTTAGGGGTAAATTATTTAGGGGTGAAGTTTGGCATTAAACTAGATAGCCTCTTTGCTATGAATTATGAAGGTGTATGGGAAAAAGATCCTAGAGGATCTACAAAGGTGGGAACGAGACAACTTGGCTGGGCAGAATTTCTGCTGTAAAAATGAATATACTACCTAGGATCAGCTACTTATTTCAAACCCTGCCAGTCTATGTCCCTGATGCATGCATCACCTTATGGCAACAAAATCTTCCATTTTATTTGGAAGAAAAGACTGCCTAGGGTAAGCAGTAAGGTAATGTATTTGCCTAAGGATACGGGTGGGATAGTTGCTCCCTGTTTACTGTGGTATTATGTGGCTTCACAGACCAGAACAATACTCGACTGGCATAAGAGTGGGGAGGAGAAGAGGTAGGTAGCCCTGCAAAAATCCTTGCTGCATGGTACTTCACCGGATACGATGGTGTGGTTACCAGCTACAGCACATATGCTGCCGGGTTCCCTTCCCCCAACTATAGCTCTCACATTAAAAGTTTGGGACAGGTGGAAGAGTTGTCTGGTGAGAGATAGGAGATCTATGAAAATATTTCCTATCTTTTTGAATAAGAACTTTATTTCAGGATGCTCCTTAACATTAGCCAATCAATGGAAAGAGAAAGTGTGTTGGAGACTTGAACATATTTGGAACGGTAAGCAACCAAAGGACTTTCAGGTGATGCAAGACTTTAACCTGATACCCTCAGACTATTATTTTTATCATCAGGTGTGTCATTTTCTTACACAGAGGGAAGTAAGGGAGGCCCTTAGTCAAGCGCAATTCCTTTTCAAGGGATTTTGCAATAAGGTGCAGTGGGTGACCAGGGGAGATCTCAAGAATTTATAGTATGTTAATTAGGGATCTTAAACTGTCCCCTTCGCAAATTGTGGGCTGGGAGAAGGATTTGAAATGTATATTGGGGGAGAAAAGAGATGGTATTTATGTTTTGTCCACGCCAAAAAAATTAAATTTCGGCTTTGATAGTTGAAAATAGCTAAAAAGATACTTTATCAGTGGTACCTTACTCCAGCTAGATTGCATAAGCTATATCCTAGCTTGGGAGATTCATGCTGGCGGGGGTGTGGTATGATTGGAACCCTTCTACATATGTGGTGGGATAGCCTGAACATAATTCTTTTTTGGGGTTCTGTGGTACAGCTGATGTTCGATATTGTGGGAGAACGGATATCTAAGAACCCTTTTTTTCTTTTAAATATTCCCTTCACAGAACTTGTTAATGCTGTTGCCTTTTTCTCTCAACAAATATTAGCAGCAAGGGGTGAAAATTGCACATTTTTGGAGGAAGGCCTCCACACCTCCCTTACAAAGAGTGATTCAAAGGTTGGCTAAGGTTTATTATTTGAATAAGTTAACCATGGTTAAGCAGAAACACTTGGGTAAATTTGAAAAATTGTTGCACCATTATATCCTTTGCCAAACTAAGATGTAAACCTGCTGGGGGGCAGGGGGAGAAAGTGGGAGACTAGTGGGAGTCTTCAGGGAATTTAACTAGTTTGAGATGGGGGGGGGATGGGGGAAGAGGGGTGGTTATGGGTTATGACATTATTTTGCATTGTATTACCTGTCATACTATTTTTTTTCTTTTGTCTATTACGAGGATTGAGATGTGTCTGTTGCTTTTATGTAGGATTCTGCTGTATTTAGAGAAGTAGGGGTTTGTAAAGTGGGACACGAATTTGGGGGGAAAAAAAGCAAGTTTGCTTACCTTAAACAGTGTTTCCGTAGATAGCAGGATGAATTAGCCATGCTGTCATGGGAATGTCCGTCAGGCGTAGAGAGGCAGAGCTTGTCAAAGCTGTAACAGAGCTTAGCTCTGTTCGGCTGGTGTGTTCCCGTGCAGGAAGACAGATTCTCCTCAGTCTGTAGAATAGCAGGAAAGCATTAACATGCGCAGGTGCTGCTGTCCAGGGAGGCGTGTGGGTCAGCATGGCTAATTCATCCTGCTATCTACGGAAACACTGTTTATGGTAAGCAAACTTGCATTTTCCTGTTGATAGCAAGGCTGAATTAGCCATGCTGTCATGGGAGTCCCAAGCTCCCGGGTGCGCGAGGGTCTGTGTACTGTTGCAATACTTGCTCAAGCGTAATCCAGAGTCATGGGCAGCCCACTTGGAAAGTCTACGAGATGAAATGCTGTAACACTGCTCTCTTCCCCAATTTGGCGTCTTCAGATGTCTGCTGGTCCAGACAGTAATGAGATGAAAAGGTGTGGAGAGACGACCATGTGGCAGTTTTGAGGATGTCAATAGGCGGTACGTGCTGTAGATGGGCCACCAAGGTGGAGACAGCTCGCAGTTGATGAACATTCGGTTTATGTCGGAGCGGAATGTTTCGCTTGTCGTAGCAGAACTGGATGCATTGGAAAATCCAGCTGGAAATGGTTCGCTTCGCCACTAGTAAGCCAGGGGCATTCGTGTTAAAAGAGACAAAAAGCTGTGATGCTCAAGCCTCCAAATGGGTTCGACGTTTGAAGTAGGCTAATGCTCTCTTACAGTCTAGTGTGTGCAACAGCCTCTCTCTGTCATTCTGGTGGGGTTTTGGAAAAAACGTCGGGAGTTCAATGGACTGATTAAGGTGGAAGGCTGAAACCACCTTCGGCAGGAAGGAGGGATGAGTTTGGAGTACCACCTTATGGTGGTAAAACTGGAGGTACGGAGAATAGTGTACTAGCGCTTGTAGTTCACTGACACATCGTGCTGAAGTCACTGCTACAAGAACTACCTTGCACATGAGGTATTTTATGTGAGCTGACTCCATGGGCTCAAATGATGGCATCATTAGCTGCTCCAAAACGAGATTGAGATCCCAGGCCACCGGCAGTTTAGCCATCGGGGGTCGAAGATAACAGAGTCCTCTAATGAATCTGGTGACCAGAGAGTGGCTAGAGATTGGGTGACCTTGATGTGGCTTGTGGTAGGCCGCAATGGCACTGAGGTGGACTAACTGAAACTGTCGCCAGTCCCGCTGTATACAATGTGTGCAGGTAGTCCAGTAGGGTTTCCAGTGAGCAACCGAATGGGTTGAAGCAGTGATCTACGCACCAGGTAGAGTATCGCCTCCACTTCAACTGGTAATTGCGTCTTGTAGATGGTTTTCTGGCGGCAAGGAGGATCTCGAGCGCAGTGGGAGATTCCTTGTTCACTCAGTAGTGACTGTTCAATCTCCATGCCGTTAGGTGCAGAGTCCTGCATCGGGTGCCGAAGGGAGCCCTCCTCTTAGGATAGGAGGTCGTTCCTGTAGTTTAGTGGAAGGGGAGCTTTGACTGACAATTGTAGGAGATAAGCGTACCAGGCTTGTCTGGGTCACGCTGGAGCGATCAGGATTAAATCTGCGGCGTCCTGCATGCACTTCTGAAGTGTGTGAGTAAGGAGTGGAATCGGGGGAAAGGCATACAGCAGTCCTTCCGACCAAGGGAGTAGAAAGGCATCTTGCGCTGTGTGGAGAGGACTGGAAAACACTGAGCAGTACCGTGGCACCTTCCTGTTCTGCTCCGTGACGAAGAGGTCCATAGTCTGAATTCTCCAGTGGGCGAAGACGTCGTCAGCCACCTCTTGGTGTAACGACTACTTGTGAGGGTGGCATATTCGGCTCAAATCTGTCCGCTCAATTGTCTATTCTCAATAGGTACGTTGCTTGTAGAAGGATTGAATGGCGGGCTCACCATTCCAGGATGGTGATTGCCTCCCTGCAAAGGTTCCATGAACTGGACCCTCCTTGCTTATGTAGAACATGGCTACTTGATTGTCCATGTATACCATAACCCTTTTTCCTTGTACATGAGTGACAAATTTCTGAAGGGCATTTCTGATGGCCCTGAGCTCCAGGAGGTTGATTTGATAAGATGGTCCCTTCGCGAACAATCACGCTTGCATTTGCAGGTGGTCCAGATGGGCACCCCATCCCTTATGTGAAGCGTCTGTTGTGAGGACTGCATTGTGGGGCAGTGGACAGAACAGCATTCCCCTGGAGAGCGTTTGGATCTTTAGCCACCAATCTAAATCCCTGGCCATCTCCCGAGTTAGGGAGACTATCCCAGATAGCAGCTGACGATATTGCGACCATTGTGTAGACTGGTATGGGGGACTGTGTGAATGGCCACTGCTACATGATCCAAGACAGTGAGGATCTGATGGGCCGATGGTCTTGCGATGGAACGAAGCTCCTTTGTCAATCGTCTGAGTGCTAACTTCCGATCCTGGGGAAGGTAGGCCCTGCCCTGGGATGTGCTGAGTTGAGCACCAATACAACGTAGGTTTTGGGATGGTCGGAGGCTCGATTTCTCGTAGTTTATGATCAGGCCTAATTCCAGGAGACAGGTGATGGTTTGGTGAAGGTGGGCGTGTAGGGTCTCCGGGTTCGAGGCTACTAGGAGCCAATCGTCGAGATAAGGAAACAGCTGTATCCCCAGTTTTCTGAGGTGGGCCACCACCTCTGTCATGCACTTTGTGAAGACTTGTGGAGCGGCCGAGAGGCCGAAGGGGAGAACCTTGTCTTGGTAGTGCTGGCCATTGAATTGGAAGCACAGTTATCGCCATGAAGAATGGTGCATTGGTATGTGTGTATAGGCATCCTTCAAGTCTAGTGAGCACATCCAATCATTGAGTTGGAGGAGAGGAAGAATGGTCTTGAGGGAGAACATCTTGAATTTTTCTCAGACAAGATATTTGTTCAGTTTGCGTAGGTCCAGTATTGAACGGAGACCTCCCGATTTCTTTGGTATTAGGAAGTAGGGGGAGTAAAACCCCGTATTCCAGAGTGATGTGGGTAGGACTTGGATTGCGTGCTGAAGTTGAAGAGTTGAGATTTCTTCCTCTAGCTGCAGATGATTGTTTCGTATTCCCGTGATGGGGACGAGGTTGGGTAGGGGGGTCTGGATGTAAAATGGAATTGGTAACCATGACATACTGTCTTCAAAACCCAACGATCGGTCGTGATTCGTGACCAGGCGCTGATGAAGGACGATATCCTGCCTCCTACTACTGTGGAGGGTGGTGGCCCCGCTGAGTTCAAAAAGATAGTGGGGCCTTTGGGTTGACAGGGGTTTGTTGGCCCTGTTGTCACTGGGCTCTGGGTCTACCTCATCGTTGCTGCTGTTATTGTGACTGCTGACGCTGTTGTTGTGGATAAGTGGGTGGGCGATAGGAAGGGTAGGTCCAATAAGGTCTCCGCTGATATGTTTGCTTGCAAAGAGGGGCGAAGTATCACCGAGGGAACCCAGCATGGGACGGCAAGTTAGTCAAAGATTGCACCTCCACACTTTGTTCCTTCAGCTGGGAGACCGTTTCTTGTAAGCAGCTGCCAAAAAGGTTATCTCCCTGACAAGGAAAATTGGGCTTTTTGTGAATGTCTTCCTGGCATGGCACTGGCTCGAAGCCATGCCAAGTGCCGTTCAGTGATTGCCGATGCCCTGGACGATATCTCAAAGGCTTCATATATGGTATGGAGATGGCGTATTCCCTCCTCCATATCTTGAATCGGTTGCAGTGGAGGAACCGACGAAGCCGCATCTGGCAGAAGACCTTTGACTAGTTGGAGGCAGACGTACAAGAATTGTACTATATAAAACTGGTATTGGAATATAACCTGGTTTTTTTCGCTCGCTGCATCACCAACTCTACCACAATAGAGACGTGTGGCAGTTGAGGTGATGTGTACAAAGTGGACTGTTACATGCGAAATGTTAAGTCCATTTTTCTGGAGGCTGGCGTCATGGTGAACGGTGTTTCCCAGGATTTCTCCAGGACTGCATCCAGCATGTGGTGGAATTGGAGGGCTGTTGGTTCTGCGGGAAGGTCGAAAATCTTTAAAATGCCTAAGGTTTCCGACCTTTGATCCGGCAACTTATGGGTCTCAATGTTAAGAGGGAATCCCACTTTGTCAATAAATTTTGGATAGGAAAGATCCTCCGGGGGGGGGGGGGGGGGGAAGAGTAGGGTTCCTCTGGAGGGTCAGAGCGGTATCCCGTGGACGACCCTGGTGATGAAGGTGAGGAAACCGGTTGCGGAGGCAACTTCGGTGAGGTTCAGGGGCAGGGAAAAAGGATCATCATATCCTTGCGACCGTCCTGAGATAAGTGAGGGCATCCTCGTTGACATGCAGGGGGAAGGCTTTCATGAGTGTGGTGGAGACATGTGAGGGCTGGTTGGGACCGGATGCGGGTAGGAGAACCCCATCTGGAGAGAGGAAAAGAACCCCATGAGGGCGGACGAAATCTGAGTGATAGCTTGCTGGCCCATATCTGGTATTGGGGGCGGTGGAGCCCGTGGTTGATCCCGTCTGTGATGGTGTGGAACAGCTGCTAGGAGAATGTCCGAATTGGGAGCCTGTGGGCATCGTTTCTGCGGGGCCACATCTTCTCGCATCCATGCCCTCTTACGCAGGGGTTCTTGCAGCAGCGTGGAGGAGCGACGTCATTGGGAAACTGAGGAAAGGTCAGAGTAAACCCAAATGGATGAAGAAAATAAGGAATCCTGGTAGGGGGAGCGAAATGATACATCCACCCATTCTTCCTCTGACCTGGGAGTTGACTGGCTTCTTGGGGTACGATTGTGACCGTGAAAGCGGAGTGTGATCAGAAGGAACATCACTATCCAGGTCCGGTCCTTCCTGAAGCCGCTGCAAGGGTGGAATCGCCCCGTGCGTTGTAGTTTTCTGCGTTGGACGCTTGGATGAGTTCGTCGACATTGATAGCCGCTCCGGTGTCGTTTGCATAGACGGATGTGCCAATGGCGAGTGCTTCGATGGATGCCTCGATGCTGTATGCTTTGATGGGTGCGCCGAAGTCTGCGTCAATGGGCGCGTCAGCGGCTGTGGAAGGCACGATGACATCTGTGTCGAGGGTGGCGCCAGTGGCGTCAATGCTTGCGCCAAGGATGCTTGCGTCAATGGATGCGAAGGCCCTGGCGTTAGTGGGTGTGCGCTTTTTGGGGTCAAAGGCCTCGAAGTAGACACAGATGCTTCTGAGGTTTGGTGATCACGTCGAGGCTTGTGTTGCGGATCCCGGTCCACATGTCGCGGTGAGTCGCGATGGTTTTTTTTATTTTTCCAGCCCTGTTTTTGATCCATGGGGGCCCAGAGAGGCTGCTCGTTTTTGCAAGCGGGCCTGTGGTGGTGCCGGTCCATTCTTCAATGGGCCTCTGATGGGGGGAGAGGGGCATAAGAGCCCTAAGCCACGAGCCTTAATTTTTCAATTTTTTGGGCTCGTTGTCTTTGGGCCCTAGGCGACATGCGGCCACAGTGTTTACATGTCGCCTGGTCGTGAGAAGGACCCAGACAAATGTAGCAGGCAGAGTGTCCATCCATTATGGACATTATCTTGCTAAAGCTACATGGCTTGCAGCCCGATGGTCGGGGCATACCTGCTCATGGGCTGCTGATTTTGCTGTTAAAACTGCGTGTGTAAATATTATTTTTATTTTGTTTGTCCAGCTAAGGAGAGAGAGAGACAGCCCCGTGTGTGTTCCCGAGCACGGAAAGGACAGACTGAGGAGAATCTGCCTTCCTGCGCGGGAACACACATAGGAAGGCAGCATGGCTGATTCATCCTGCTATCAACGGGAAAAGTTCTGTGATATGCTGGTTTTTGGAATGTTCAGCTTGTAGATGTATTGTTTTGTTTTGCTACAATAAACTTTCAATTAAAAAAAAAAAAAGATTCCGGATCCCAGATCTGAAACGATGGGAATTCTAAAAAATGTTTGTTCCATCGGAACCTACTGCTTTACCGTCACATGTGGTGCTAGATAAATCCTGGGAGTCCCCTTTTTCAGGGTAGCCGGTCTCTCATAAGACGGACCTTAAATTTTGCATGCAAAAATTGCCCCATTATGGAATGGTGCAATTTCCACATGCATCCATGGTCATACAGTCGGCCATGAAGCTATCCAAGAAATCCTGAATTCATTCAAACATGCCTCAGGAAAGGACAACAGAATCCTGGATGAATTTGGCCACAAAGTTTTTCAAAGTGCTATCCTGAATTTGAAAATTCAATAGCATCAATTCTATATCACTCAATACTTATATGAAGCTGTTTATTTCAGTGGGAGCAGATCACCAGGCACCTCCTCAGCCTTTAATAAAATTTAGAAGAGGGAGTGTGTCATTTGCTGTGGACCTTTTAAGAGGCCTTCAAGATTTCTTCACACACATCAGTAACTTCAATTGCGGCTCGCAGGATAGCTTTGCTCCGAGCCAGTTCTATCAGAGAGGACGTACATGAAAAAAACTGGCAGACTTGCCTTGCAAGGGAGACAACTTATTTAGGGATAAGCTTAGAGAGACAGTCTCACAGTTAAAAGAATAAAATGTGGTGGTTTTATCACTCGTTTCACCTTAGATTAACAATCCTGACCAAAAGCTACTATCCCCAGCACAAAAAAACCTATCAGAGGTGTCAGCATAGATCATACATGTCTTACAGACCACCGCCATACCAGCCACCTAGGCAGCAGGGACAACAGACCTAACCCAGGGGCCATCCAAGGAACCAACGGACACACAAGGAGCAGCAATGTCCCGCTCAAAAGCCATAGCAGAGTTTTTAAACAAAGTCAGCCACAGCTACCCTTACCGGTAGGGGGCAGAATATCCTATTTTCACCAGTCCCGGGAATCCATCACATCAGACCATTGGGTACTGAGTATAGTTCGCAATGGTTACCGACTAAACTTCAAACAAATCCCTTCAATCCCACACATGGGTATTCCATTTCAGGATCATATGCAAACTATACTTCTACAACAGGAGATGCACTCTTTGCTCCATCAGTAGGTGATTCATGCACTGCCTCAACATCAGCTAACAAGGGGTTTTATTCCCAATACATTCTCATCCTGAAAAGGATGAGAATTCTTTGACCGATTCTGGACCTTTTTTCCCTCAACAAGGGTACTCAGAGGGAGGAAGTCAAGAGGACATCTCTCAAGTCTATCCTGCCATTCCTCCAGCCCAATGATTGGATGTGTTCACTGGATCTTAAGAATGCGTACTCACACATCCCAATGCACCATTCTTCCTGGCATTACCTTTGTTTTCAGGTCAACGCACAACACTACCAATACAAGGTCCTCCATTTTGGCCTCTCATCTGCCCCGAGAGTCTTTACAAAATATCTGGCCGTAGCTGTGGCCCACTTGAGGAAGAGGGGAATAAAGGTTTCTCCCTACCTGGACGATTGGCTGTTTGCCTCCCAACAGTCTGCAACTCTCCTAGTGCACTTAGTCGAAATGATTCTCTGCCTGGAAAGCCTGGGCTTCAACATAAACTTTGAGAAGTCCAACCTTCAGCCAACATGGGTGCTGCAATTCATAGGGGCGAGGATAAACAGTTTTGTGCAAAGCCTTTCTTCCCACCGAAAGAGTCCAGGTATTTCACTCACTAGCTCTACAGCTATTGCAACAGTCACATTCCTCAGTACATCAAGTTCTCACCCTGTTGGGACACATGGTGGCAGCAATTTACATCGTTCCTCATACTTGCCTTCATATTCGACGTCTACAGCAGGGACTCAAATCCCAATGGTCCCAATATAGTCAACTGATATCCAAGAAGGTAGCTTTAACTTGGACCATAAAGACAGATGTAGACCGATGGTTGTCCCCGATCTTAACCAAGGGAACTCCATTTCGCACCCAGTTACATCAACTGACCTTGACAACGGATGAATCAACAAGGGGTTGGGGCACTAAAATACACTGGGCTTATGGTCCCTGGAAGAGAACTTCCAGATCAATTTGTTGGAGTTGAGGAAGATAAGAAATGCAATTCGCACGTTTTGCACCTCAGCTACAAGGAAAGCATGTAATGATTCACACGGACAACCAAGTGGCCATGTTTTACATAAACAAGGAAGGAGAGTCTAGTTCCAGATGCTGTGCAGTGAGGCAGTGCAGATTCTGGAATTCGCAGAAGCACAGTCGATAAACCTTACAGGGGTAGCAAACACAGAGGCTGACATGCTCAGCAGAGTCTTTCACCCTAATGAGTGGTCTCAGTCAAAACATGGCAATCAGTCTCTTTGCCACATGGGAAACCCATGCATGGACCTCTTTACAAAGGAAAGCAACAGGAAGCTGCGCCGCTTTTGCTCCATCTACTCAAGCCCAAGAAGATTCTCTCAGGATGCGTTCCTCATTCCCTGGATGGGAGACCTGTTCTACGCGTACCCTCTGATACCACTCATAGCTCAAATGGTAGAGAAATGCATCATGGACGAACCAGATCTAATTCTCATTGCTCCAGCTTGGCCAAGGCAGAGATGGTATGCCTATCTAGTTCAACTTTCCATTTATCCACCAGTTTCCTTGGGAAACCGTGCAGAACTACTGGCACAGGAAAGAGGCACTCTTCCACACCCAGTGTATTCCTCCCTGCAGCTGACAGCAAGGAGATTGAGAGGGAGGTGTTAGACCATCTCCAACTACTGAGAGGGATCCAAGACATTGTTTCAATTAGGAAGCCGTCGACAAGAAAGAATTACGCATTCAAATGGCAATGATACCTTTGCTGGTGCGAGGTAAAGGACATTGACCAGTTTTCTTGTACTCCTGAATTGCTCTTGGAGTATCTACATATGCTATTAAACAGGATTGGCAACATATGCTATTAACAAGACTGGGAACTTCTTCCATTCGAATACATTTAAGTGCAATAGCTGCCTATCACTTTCCATGGGATGGACTCTCCATTTCAACCCATCCCTTGGTATCACGATTCATGAGGGAACTTCTGAGAGTTCGACAACAGTCTCCAGTCCTCTCATCCTTTGTGATATAAATGTAGTATTCGAAAAGCATATGCTTCCACCATTCGACCCCTGGAAACTGCCTCTATGAAGTATTTAACTTGGAAAATAGTGTTTCTAGACTCAGGGACTTCAGCGAGACGGGTTAATGAGCTTCAAGCGCTGGTACACTATCCCCCATACCTGCAATTTCACCATGATAAAGTTACCTTGCGGACCCATCCATCCTTTTTACTAAAAAATTGTACAGCAGAGTTGCTTACCTGTAACAGGTGTTCTCCTAGAACAGCAGGATGTTAGTCCTCACACATGGGTTACATCATCAAATGGAGCCCCGCACAGAAAATGTTTGTCAAAGTTTCCAGAACTTTGACTAGGCACACTGAGCATGCCCAGCATGCCACTATCCACTTGTCCACACAAGGTGCCTTTTCAGTTTCGTAATATAGAATTACAATAAAAAATAAAATAAACAATAGGAGAAATCAAACTCTGCGGGGTGGTGGGCGGGTTTCATGAGGACTAACATCCTGCTGTCCCAAAAGAACACTCATTACAGGAATACAACTCTGCTTTCTCCTAGGACAAGCAGGATGGTAGTCCTCACACATGGGTGAATCCCTAACTACAGGATGTGCCCAAAGGCAAAACAACCAACAACCACCTAACACGTACCAATGAGCACAACAACAGTGGTGTTGGTAACAGAGGGGGAGACAGCCTGAACCTGAAAAAATGGGCCTTAGGCAGGATGAGTTGGATTTTACAGTTGAAAGATTCTGGAGGATTGACTGCCTGAAGCTACTGTCACGTTGGTCGTTCCTGTCCAGACAGTAATGTGAGGCGAAGGTATGGAGAGAGAGATCCATGTCGCCTCCTGCAGATCTCACGCATGGGGACTGCTCACAAGTGGGCCACCGAAGTTTCCATGGCCCTGTCAGATTGAGCCTTGACAATGCCCCCAAGCTGCAGTGCTGCTTGTGAATAGCAGAAAGAAATGCAATCCACAAGCCAGTGGGACAAGTTCTGCTTGGCCACCGGAACCCCCAATCTGTTTTTGTCAAAAGAACTGAAGAGTTGCGTGGATTGCCTGTGGCCTGCTGTCCTCTCCAGGTAGAAGGCAAAGGCCCTTTTGCAATCCAGGCTTTTCGCCTTGATGCGATTGAGGCTTGGGAAAAAAGATGGGCAGGACAATTGATTGGTTCAGATGGAAATCCATCACCACCTTTGGCAGGAATTTAGAATGTGTGAGCAACACCACCCTATCGTGAAAAAACTTCATGTACAACACCAAAGCCTGAAGTTCGCCGACTCTGCGTGCCGAAGTGACCAACAAGAAGACAACCTTCCAGGTTAGCTACTTCAGGTCACTGGAATGCAAAGGCTCAAAGGGAGCCTTCATAAATTGGGTCAGGACCACATTGAGGTCCCAGGAGTCAGCAGGGGGCCTCAGGGAAGGCTTCAGCTGAAGCAGACCCCAGATGAAGCGCCCAACGACAGGCTGCACAGACATGGGTGGGACATCCACCCCTCATGGTAAGGCCCAATAGCACTTAGATGGACTCTGACGGAGTTGGTCTTTAAGCCAACCTCCAAGAGATGCAGGAGGTAATCCAGAAGCTTTGCTGTGGAGAAAGAGAATGGATCCAAACCGTGAAGCTCACACCACATGGAGAATCTCCTCCACTTCAGGCCATAAGAGACTTTCCAGTGGAAGGCTTCCTGGACTCCAACAGGACCCAAGACACATCATCCGAGAGGTCCAGAGACTGCAGGGTCACCCTCTTAACATCCAAGCTGTGAGGGATAAGACCTGGAGGTTGGGATGGCGCAGCCTGCCCTGATCCTGCGTGATAAGAGTTGGGGAGGTTCCCAGGCTGATAGGATCCCGCAGGGAGAGATCCTGCAGAAGCGGGAACCAGATCTGTAGCGGCCAATAAAAAGCAACGAGAGTCATGGCTCCCCAGTTCTGCTGGAGCTTCAGGAGAGTCTTCGACACTAGTGGAAATGGCGGGTATGTATACAGGAGGCCCCTGCCCCAATGACGGGCAAAGGCATCCGATGCCGGCTTACCGTCCTCCCAGAAAAGGGAGCAGAACTGATGCACCTTCTTGTTCCAGGGGAAGCGAATAGATCCACGTCCTGGGTTCCAGAGTGATGGAAGATCCAAATCGGCAACCTCCAGCTTCAGGGACCACTCGTGTGGGCAGAAGGAGTGACTCAGGTCGCCACCATCACATTCTCCATACCCAGAAATACGTTGTTCGGAGAAGAATGCCCTGGGACAGAGCCCAAGACCAGATCTGGACCGCCTCTTGGCAGAGAAGGAATGATCTCGTGCCTCCCTGCTTGTTTAGTTATCGCATCACCACCTGATTGTTGGTCTGGGCAAGGACCATCTGTGTGGCCAGGCAATTTCAGAATGCCCAAAGAGCATACCGGATAGCTCAGAGCTCCAGGAAGTTTATCTGACACTGCGGTTCCTGCACCAACTGTCGGCCATGGGTGCGAAGACCTTCCACGTGGGCCCCCAAGTCCAGGGGGGAAGCATCTGTGGTGAGTACAACCTGAAAAGCTAGCCCTACCTCCAAGTTGGATCACGTCTCCCACCATGACAAGGAGTCCCAGAGTTACCCGTTTGCACACTCGAAGATTCTGGGTTGCCTGGCACCACTGAGGCCGCAAGTTCCATTGTGCTCTGCTCATGTGCAGACTAGCAAAGAGCGTGGCATAGACTGTTGCAGCTATGTGCCCCAACAGGCGCAGCATGCGGTGCGCTGAGACCTGGCAACTCAGAGACCGCTCCTGCTAGGGACACCAAGGTGAGCACTCTATCCTGGGGCAAAAATGCCCGAACCTGAACCATGTTGAACCTGGCACCAATAAAGTCCAGCTGCAGCAATGGGACCAGCTGAGACTTCGGGTAGTTGACCAGAAAATCTAAGGCCTCCGATACACAAATGGTGAAATGCGGGGATTGGAGTGTTCCCTGCCTGGTGGGGCTCTTGAGCCAGTCATCAGGTAGAGAAACACTTGCACTCGCATCCTCCTCAGGTATGCTCCTACCACCGCCAAGCACTCTGTGATGATGCGAGGAGCGAATGCCAGGCTGAAGGGCAATACCCGGTACTGAAAATAGTTCTCGCTCACCACAAATTAAAGATATTTCTGGTGGGCCCTGGAAATCTCGATGTGGGTGTAGGCATCCTTTAGATTGAGGGAGCAAAGCCAGTCCCCTCTCCACAAGAGAGGAATCAAGGAACCCAGCGAAACCATCTTGAACTTTTCCTGTTTTAGGAACTCGTTCAAAACCCTCCAGTCCAGAATGGGAATGAGGCTCCCTGTTCTCTTTGAAATCAGGAAATATCTGAAGTAGAAGCCACTGCCCCACTGCCATGGTGGGACGGGTTCAACTGTTCCAAAGGTACCAGTGGCACCAAGGGCATGGAAGGGCCCGACAGAGACTCAGGCAACGCTGGCCGCGGGGTCGACCTCGGAAGAGGGCAGAACAAACTCATGAAATGAGCTTTTACCTTGCCCCTAGTCTTTGGAACTCATTACCCCTTGCCTTGCTTCTAGAGAAAGATTATTCTAAAAACATTTCTTTTTACATGAGTTTTCACCAATAGCTTCTCTAAGTACATAAGTTGAATCCTCATTCTTATAAGCTATTCTTCCCCATCATACATGTAGAGAATGACTACTCAAAATTTCACAATATTTTTCATTAATATTTGTATTCATGTTTATATTACTAGCTTTCCTCTGTTATTGTGTTTGTTCTTTTCCTGTCTTTTTTTCAACATATTTAATTTTACTGACTGTAATTGTTTTAATTGAAATGCTTTTGTTTTATTGTTTTTATATTGTACATTGCTTTAATTTATATATATATATATATATATATATATATATATATATATATAGATAGATAGATAGATAGATATATAAGAAATGTAATTATTCCAAATTAAAACTAAAAAGGGAGAGGAGTATACACTAATGGCTGAAGGATGGTTAGGGGTTGAGCACTGGTGGGAGCTGGTAATGAAGGATCACTGGCATAAGGAGGAGAAAGAGTATGCTCCTGTATGCATATGAAAGAAAGTATGTGTGGAAAAAAATGCAGCAGTACCAAATACTACCAAGTATAGATAGTGTATCTAAAAGTACTAAAAAAAGTACGCAAACTAACACTATTTGAGATGATTTGATGTGAAACATTCTTGTTTATAATTTTTTTGAACTAAGGAGCCTCACTGGACTAGGCCATGAGGTCATAACATGGCCGGCCCAGCACAGCAGGGAAGAGTCGGGGGGGGGAGCAGGGCAGCCTTGTCATGGCATGAAGAGGACCTGCATGCACAGCAGCTTCCTCTTTCTTCTACTGCAGGCAGGGGAAATCCCCCACCCTCATTTAGCTGAGTTAGTTTGGTGGGGGGTTTTTTATCAGCTTAATGGGAGATGATACAAATCACTGGTTCGGCATGACAGTAGCAAAGCCAGTCAAATGTAGAATGACCTAACCTAGTCTAAGGCCTCACTGAATTAGGCCAGAGTAAGATGGCTTAATTTGAGCTGATTCAACTAAGAGCATGGCCAGTCAGTCTGGCAAGCTTGAGAACAGTAAACACAAGCAGAAAAGTAGCTGGGTCGGTTTGGTAGGCTGAACGCATAAAAGCATTTAAAACAAACTATGGCAAGCATAACCAGATAGGTCTGCCAGACCTATGCACTCCCCACCTTGGCCGAGTTGATCTAGCAGGTCAATGGCAGCCAGCTGCAAGTGACAATCTAGGTTGACCATTAATTTACAGAATATATATTGTAAGCCAAATCTTAGATAGTTAGGATGCATAAGATGAAATTGTACTTTAGATTATAAGCTGCGGCCAGAATTCTTCTACAAAGAGACTGCCTGCTGACTCGTTGTTGCATGCCCTGTTAAGCGTTGTGGGGATAGGGAAGGGTACAGGGTTAATAGGTAAGCAGTGCGGTGATGGACCTGGAATTACAGTGCACACGTTATGTGGGTTATATTCTGTACATTACTTAGTACACTTGCATTTAAATATAATACATTTTAATTTAAAAAAAAAATGTACGTGCGAGGGACAGGGGGAGAAAGAGTTCACACCCGGCCCCTCGCACAGTTCACCCCTGCCTGGTCCTCTCTCCCCTAGTTCTACCTCCTTTTTGCCTACAAATTAAATCCCGAGTTAACTTGTCATGCCTCTTCAACTTACTGGCTCCCCGCACATTTTTTATTATAGAAAGGCAAAAAGCCCACATATAGTAAGGCAGCCTCGCGTTCTTGTGTATGCTTCCCCTTCACCTCCATGCCAGGGGCTAGGCTACACCGTCCACTCGCAGCGAAAAGAGGGGAAGGCTGCGAGGCCCCATATTCTCCTCTCACCTCTTGCCGCGTTCCCGACCCCGAGAGAAGCGGCCAAGCACCGCCGCCAATCCCAGCCGCGGAAAAGCCTCAAGTAACCGCCGCCATAGCAGCGCTGACACCGCCATCATCACCGTCACCAGGGAGACGAAGCCCCGCCTCTTAACAAATCAAACTTTAATCAGCGCTGACATGGACAGTGACAGTTTCTGCCCCGTCCCGCTCGTATCGCATCAGCTTCGTTCCTTCCCTCCCTCAGTCCCTCCTCCTCTTTCAGTTCTTGCTGCAATTCTTATTATATTCTCTTCCTGAGGTAATAATGGCTTAGACTGTAAAGGTCATTGGTGAAACCTCACTGAGAACATCGTGTCCAATTCTGGAGGCCCTTCCTCAGAAAGGATATAGAGAGGATGCAAAGCTAACAAAATGGTGTGGAGTTTTCTCCCAAAAACTTAAGACATGAGACTGAAGGACCTAATTATGTATATCCTAGTGGAGAGATGGGATATGGCAGAGACATTCTAAAACCTCAATGATAGAAATCATACATTAGGAACAAACCTTTTTCAATAGAACTGAAGCTCTAAAATAAGAATTTATGGGTGTGGAGTAGCCTTAGGTAGGCCTGGGTGGGGGGCGCTTGAGTCCCTTCTCTTTTGGCTCAAGCCTTTCAACCTCCCACCCCCTTCTAGGCATGTGGCCATTCACCTAGAGCTGCCAACTGGCCTGAATTTTTCTGGATTGTACAGATTTTGGGGGTACTGTCCTAAAAAAGGAGAACTAAAATGTTCAGAAATGTCCTGAGTTTTAGCCCTTGTGCTGCAAATTAGCTTCTGATCCTCCCCTTCAATTATACAATATAGTTAGAGACCTTCATTTTCAGTTTTTATTTTATTTTTACTGTGAGTTTATCAGTGTTTATTACAACAAACAAAAATCGAGAAAATCAGTGTAAAGGTAGACATTTTTGCTACTGATTTTCTCCCTTATGTTTGTTGTGATAAACACTGATAAATTCCCACAAAAAAAAAAATAAAAACTGAAAATGAAGATCGATAAATATAGTGTGTGCTTTGGTAGCTATTGTATATTCAGTGTGTTGGATATATTTATTTTGTGTCACTTACATAGTCTTCAGTCCATGATTTAATCAGAGGCCTAAAAATTGTTACAAAACAGTAATTTGGCCCCCTGGACTGGTAAAAGCAAATCTTTTTCAGAATAAAGAAGTTCAATAACTATTGGTCATGATTTGAGGCTCTGATGGGGTAGACTCAGGAATAAAATAGGAAAATATTTTTTCACAGAAAGGATGGTGGATACATGGAACAACCTCCCACTGGAGGTGATAGAGGCAAAAACAATAACAATTAAACAAAGCACAGGCCAAGTACAGAGGATCATTATTTGCAAAAAAGGGAGGGGAAAGCCAGAAATCAACTGGGGTCTAAGACACCATAGCAGAAAGTATCTACTTGATTGGTCCTTACCTGCTATCAAATTATATGTTTCTGTGTTTTTTGTAATGGTGAAGAGTAGCAATAAAAATGGCATGTGCGTAAACCCCTTCAATGAACATCAGAGTTGGATTTATGGTGAATAGCACACTGGGTGAAAAGCACCCCCTCAACTGATGTCGACCCCCCAAGCCTCTCTTCAGCCACGGCAGGATGGGATCTGCTGCAGCTACGCAATTTCAGTCTTCGGTTATGGCCAGGCTCGGCCTTTCTTCATCCGCAGCATGGTGGAATCTACCACAACCAGGCTGAGTGTGTCTTCGGCCGCAGCAGGATGGGATCCACCATGGCCACACAATTCTTCTCTTTGACTGAGGTGGGATAGGATCTGCCGTGACCACACTGGGCCTCTCCTCCTCTGTCCCATAGTACTCAAGGCTCCCCTCAGCTGATGGCACCCTAGGCAACTGCCTGGCTCATCCACCCCAAAAACCGACCCTAGTGAAGATATTAAACAGCATCTCCAAATGTTCGGAAATTTGACAGTTAGAAGTTGGCAATCCTACATTTGCCTGTCTGTCTGCCTGCTTCTTACTCCATCCGTTATGGGTCTTCATAGAGCAGGATAAATCCTCAGTCATTTACTCCTGCCCCACTGGTGCTGTTTCTCAAAATAGCACAAAGACACCACCAGGCCTTCAGTTAGTGTAAACCTCTTCCCTAGTGTGGGAGTGGCCACAAAAATAACTCCACCTCTCAGTTGTGTGCTTAGGGACAGACACATGAAATGCGCCCACACAACTAAAAGGTCTTCCAGGGATGGGGAGGAGAGACGGGAGCAGAGAACAGAACAGTAAGCAATAACATAAAACCCACCTTATGAAGCTACAGCAAGTATTGCATATAAAATCAGTGCATGCACAGTTACACAGTGCATTAGAATGTTTATAATCTATAGCAAACGGACAAATGTCATTAAATTAAAAATAGAACAAATATTTTATTAGCATGAAAAAGTGAGGAAAATCAGGGTGCAAGATATAAAAGAAAAATCACTAGCCCTACTCTGTATCTCAGTTCAGTTCATTTGCAAAATACTTCAAACCCCCACCTAAATTCTGGTCAGAATAATAACATAAGTTCTCAGTTAAGTCTCACGTGAGTTTTGTTTTCCTTTTCTTTAGACAAGCTGCTCCACTGCATGCTTGATGAAGCCAATGCAGATGATTGAGATCCTGTGGCTGCAGGGTCCACTTGCTTCAAGAGATTGGAAGTCCTGGTTCTCACAAAAAAAAATATAAATTCCCTCTCTACTCTTTATAAAATTGTGACAAATCTTCTGAATTTCCCTGCAACTATGTCAGCCTGACACTGAATGTATGCAGATACTATTCTAAATACTGTCCTTCTAGCTATAAATGAAACAAAAGGTCAGAAAATACTTAAAACTCTCACTCTTTTCCCTCACTACAAAATAACAAACCACTGCTTTCTCAGCACTGCTATATAATTACTATTCTATAGATTATGGCTATGAGGAACACTCCCTTCTATCTGCAACTGCTCTTTCCTTTGTGGTAGCAGCCATGTAGCTGGGGTAGGAACCTCAGCTCATTGCTATGTCTTTCTGTCTTTTCCTCAATCTGCCTGTCTGACTGTGCACAATATATGGCCTTCCTTTTATACCTAATTTAAAAAGTTCATTAGCAATCGATCCCCTGCTCCTCATTAGCTCTGGACTGGGATTACACCCCAAGTTCTGATTCCAAGAACTGCCATAGGTCCTTTCAACTCAAAATTTTCCTTCTGCAAAAATATCCATTTAATCCTAGCAATTGTAGACAGGACCACTTGGTGTGACTGCAATTCAGGGGAAAATACCACTGACTTCCAGCCATGGCCCCCCCCCCCCCCCCCCTTGTAGTGGAGCCAGAAGGTAATTTAATATTTACATAAGTGGGAAGAACCTCTGTAGTCTTCGAAGGAAAGCATTTGCCTTTACTTCAGAGAGTGAACAGGGGTTCTCCCCTTCGCAATTCAATTCACCTTTGCTAGTCAGAGCAAGAACAATATCTTAAGCTTCTGGCTTACATTAGCTTGTGCTATTTTGAGAAACAACAGGTAGGATCAACTGAAGAATGCTTATGCCATGTGAAGAGTCACAGCAGAAGGGGTAAGGGGTGCAGTGGAGCTGGCCACGTGCTCACCCCTCTTAGACAGAAGAGAATCTTCAGAGTTCTAGGAACATGGGCCCTCAAGGAGCGAGTACCGGTTCCTATATGCAACTGGAATAGAAACTCACAATGTTCACGTCTGCAATCGCTTCCAGGCAGTAGGGAATCTTCTGAGCATTCAGGGACGTAGGCCCTCGAAGAGTGAGTACCGGATCCCGTCTTAGCAATCTGAAAACAAGAGGAGAGAGCGGGGCCCCCGAGGAGCGGGTACCCCTGGTAAGTTCGAAGAGGCAGAGCAGCGGAGAATGAAGCGGGTGGAGATGATCCCCGCAATCAATCCCATGCTAACTCAATTCGTAAGCGTAAGCAAAGACCTTTTATGTTGGAAGCGGATGACGTCACTACGGAGGGATGCCCCAGAGGTTCGCGCCCTTGCTGGTACAAACTTCTGAGTGCGCACACGTGCGCCCTATGTCATCAAGAACATGGCAGATCCTCAGCGTCAGGCCAGCAAGAGGACTCCGGGAAGAAACGGCGAGGAGAAGCCGCGGCAGCAACTGTCCATCAGACCCGAAGGGAGTCGCCTCAAAGGTAGAGAGGGTGGAGCGAGGGCAAGAGCAGGCACAAACCCAACAAATATAGTGCGCTCAACAGTCGGAGGCGGGTTGAATAGGTGCTAATGAATCCCCTAATGCAATAAGGGGATTAGCGCCTATTCAACGTGCATCTGACGCAGAGTGAGTCTAATAGTGTTAATCACATGCAAATGGATGTGATTGAGGCTATTAGCATTCACTCCAGATGCAATAAAAAAAATGTGCGTCTACGACACACATCTAGCGCTGAGTAATTGCCTGCAAAGGCAGGCGTTAATTTCGGCCAGCACCAGGAAAGTGTACAGAAAAGCAGAAAAAACTGCTTTTGTGAACACCCTCCGACTTAATATAATAGCGATATTAAGTCGGAGGCCCCAAAAATGAAAAAAAATTAAAAATCTGCCCGCAGCCCACAGGTTGGAAGACAGACGCTCAATTTTGCTGTTTTCCGTTTTCCGAACCCATGGCTGTCAGCGGGTTCGAGAACCGACGCAGGTAAAATTGAGCGTCGGCTGTCAAACCCGCTGACAGTCGCCACTTCTGTCAAAAAGGACAGTGTCCCTAGCGTCTCCTTTTACCGCGGGCCCTCATTTGCATGCAGGCTGATACTGAATTGCGCGCCCAGGACACTGGCCTGGGGGTGTCAGGAGAGCGGGCGCTCGCCGGCTCTCCCGCGCTTCTTTCTGTATCGGCCCGTTGGATTGTAAGCAGGACCATTGCTAGCTCTTTTGCTGCCCTGTGCGAACAATCATTGTGCTGCTCCAGCCAATCCACATTGTTCATTCATTCTCTGCCCCGGAACCACCCAAAAAAACACCTAGCTCCCTTCAGTGATACAAACTTTAAAAACTGACACTATTCCCCGCCCCCCCCCCCCCCCCGAACCCATGGCTGATGCAAGGGTATTAGGTGCCCTAGGCGAACCTTATAGCCTTGCACAACATGCTCCCCACCCCATTTCACACACACAGGTAAGAGTTAGGCATTTATATTTTACATGAAAAATATCAAAGTACGGTATTCTGCGGTAAAAATATCACTTACATTATATTTACATACACTGCTGTGAAGCTAGCCAGAAATCCCTGCAAAAAAGACACTTGAAACCCATATGCTATAAGGCCTATTGTGATGTATGATGGGTGTGTACTTGACCCCTGAAAGCATTAAAACACTAATACACTTACTAGTAGGAGAATGCCTCACCTCAGTCACACATACAAAACATAAACCTACCCTCACCAAATACAGAATAGAGCAACCATAAAGTAGAAAAACAAATGTGCAGACAAAAACTGAACTGGAAACCGCAAAAAGCCAGACACTCTATGCAGTGCAACAATAAAAAAACAGAACCATCACCATTCCTCAAATATCAAACAATAAAATCAAGACATAAAATAAATACCATAATCATTATACTAAAAACTTAATAATATTTCAAAGAAAGCCGATGAATACAAGATGAAATAATTAAAAACTCATATACAAGGTTTTTTTAATGTCCCAAACACTAATAAAATATTTCAAAATGGCAGACACATCAAATAACACCTGAAAATTAAAACTAAAAAGGATTTTAAAAATTCATGCTCTCCATACCTGGAAACTTTGATTTCAAGTCATCCCGAGATTGTCATGGATTAGTGAAAGAGGGATGCACAAACCTTCTCCTGTCTTTCTTATACGCACACAGACATACAAGCTCATTCACACAATAGGCTCCCTCTCAAACAAACCAGCAGGCATCTCCAGCTTTTCTTTGGTTGGGATCTACCAGCAACCCTAGGCCCTCATCTTCATTTCAGCTGCTGGCAGGTTGGAATCCACCTGCAGCACTCATTCTCTTTCTCTCTCACACATAAAAACACACACATTCACACACAGTTCCCATTCATACACATGCACACACTGAAGGCAGACCCTCCTCTCTTTTGCCAGCAACCTCAGAGCCTCTCTCGTTCCTCTGCTGCCACTGTCACTATTGCCGCATGGCTATTGGGGAGGTGCCGAT
Organism: Rhinatrema bivittatum; assembly: GCF_901001135.1. Taxonomy (NCBI): domain Eukaryota; kingdom Metazoa; phylum Chordata; class Amphibia; order Gymnophiona; family Rhinatrematidae; genus Rhinatrema; species Rhinatrema bivittatum. Next base: position 164,558,630 of record NC_042618.1, on the reverse strand, counting down.
GGCTGCTACTAGCACTGAAGCCCGTTCTGCTCTCTCTTCTGCAGGCCCGCAGTATACAAAATTTGCAGGGCTTCCAATTCCTCCATGCTGATTTTGTACATTGCGAGATCGGCATAAAGAAAGTGCTGCTCTTTCACATTCCCAAAGATAACATATACCAATCACTAAAAATTAAAAAATGACTTTTTTTCACCTTTGCTGTCTGATCTTAGTTTTCTAATTGGTTGGTCACAGGCTTTTTTTTTTTTCCACCTTCCCTTTCTTGGTCTTTTGCCAATTCCTTTTACAGGGACTCTTTTTTTTCTGTTTCTTCTCTATCCACCTGTTTTCTTCTTTTCTTCCCTCAAACATACACTCAGGCTCTCATTCTCACACCTGTCTCTCTCTCTCACATACACACACGCGCACAGGCTCTCACACTCACATGCTGTCTAACACACAGAGCTCTCACTCTCAAATGCTCTCTCTCAACATAAATACACACTGCTTCCCTTTCACATGCTGTCTCTCTCACACACACAAGCTGTCTCACACAAACAGCCTCTGTCTCACATGCTGTCTCACACACTCACACAGAGGCTTTTACTCCCACACACAGTGTCTCAACTCACTCTCACACACAGTCTCTCAACTCACTCTCATACACACACACACTCTACAGGGCTTCAGCCTCTCTCTGACCTCTTGGCCTCCTCTTCATGGGTCGCCACAGAATGGACTCTGCGGCAGCCCTGATCTTCTCGGGCCACTGTGAAGTGGGATCTGCAGTGGCCCTGCTACTGGGCCTCCTCTTCTGCTGCCTGTGGGATCGGGTCCACCAGCGGCAACACGGGCCTCTCCTTGCTCCCTACGCCAACCCACCGCGTGTGCCGCTCTGTGCAATTGCACAGTTTCACACCCAGTGGTGCAGGCCTGATTGTAAGCCCTTTTGAGACAAGAAAATACCTACTGTACCTGAAAGTAACTTGTCTTGAGCTACCAATGAAAAGGATGAGCTAAATCCCACATAAATAAAATAAAAAATACAACGTCCCGGACAAGGGTTGTCTTCGGCACGTTCTGTCCCCACCTCCACAGCACTTGTTATGCAAATCATTAAAATTCATAAAGAATTAATCATTTGAGCAACACACCCTCCCCAGCTGGGTGTTCAGATCCCCTGGTATGCCCCCAGGCTGGGCCATTATTGGCCACCTCAAGAAGTGCACAGGGCACTCCTCTGTATCTCCCTGGCTTGGGACCTTGGGTATCTTGCCCGCCCCGATTGATGGCCTTAGGTGCAGTCTTCAATTGAACCAATAAGAGAAAGGAAGAGGTAATCATTCACTGCAAGGCACAAGGCTATCAGCCCACTCTGTGGAGAAGTGACGCCAGTGATAGAATCATAGGGGAAATCTGAGAAGGCAGGAGCATCTCATTCCCCGAGATACTGACAATTAGAACTTCCTTTTCACTCATTTTCATTTGAAATAAAGAATTTCCACATCAGGGACAGCTTGTTCTCCTGCAACAAGCACATTTCCTCTCTTTTGTGAAAGAACTGAAAGAAAATGACATCAGGGCTGAAGTAGTTAGAGAACTTCCCTTTCCAGTCCCAAGACTCTGGAAGGAAGGCTCAGCCATAGGAAGGAAGTAATAACATCCCAGGTACAGCACTCACACTACTCAGTAAAACCCACATACTGGCAATGGCATCTTTACTATAAAGCTGACTGTTCCTAGTATAGTATCTTTACAATGAGAATATTTAGTTTCCAGAATTGTTTAGGAGGAACACAGATAGCAATTTTCTTCTATTGCTCCCTAGGCCCTGTCTCCTTTTTCCTAAGCAGAAATAGAGCAGAAAAAGTTCATACTTATACTGTTACATTACTATAAAGCTTCACTCTCCATGCAGTATTTCCAAACAGACAGAGCAGTTAAAAATATTTCCATCTTTCAATAACATTTTACTTCCAGCTCCTTATTTTTAAATTCTTTAAGCTTCTGCCTTACAATGGCCCTAAATCTCTGGAAGCACTGAAACAGTCATGTTTAGATCAATGAAAGAAATTATTTCCTAAAGAACGCAATCTGATTAGCTCATATCTGGGAATATGTTCAGAGGCTTAGTCAGAATCTACATAGGTAGAAAGGCAGACTCCAAAGATATGGATTTTTATCCCGCTAAAAGCATGCGCACACTTTTAGCCACAGTAAAAAGAGACATTCCAGAGAGTATAACTTGATTGAGGGAGAAAAATAAACATGTATATTAAAATTACAAAAATGTATGCCTATGCTTTGCACCATCTTTTTAGCTGCATAAGAAGCTGATATTCAAGCATAAGAAGTAGCCATACTGGGTCAGACCGAGAGTCTATCAAGCCCAGCATCCTGTTTCCAACAGTGGCCAATCCAAGTTACAAGTACCTAACAAGTACTTAATAATTAAATAGATCCTATGCTACTAATGCTAATAAATGCAGTGGCTATTAATCCCTAAATCAATTTGATTAATAACAGTTTATGGACTTCTCCTCCAGGAACTTATCCAAACCTTTTTTAAAATCAGCTACACTAACTTCCTTAACCAGATCCTCTGGCAACAAATTCCAGAGCTTAATTGTATTTCGAGTGAAAAAGAATTTTCTCCTATTTGTTTTAAATATGTTACTTGCTAACTTCATGGCGTGCCCCTAGTCCTGAAAGAGTAAGTAACTGATTCATATTTACCCGCTCTAGTTGTCTAATGATTTTATAGACCTCTATTATATACCCCTCAGACGTCTCTTCTCCAAGCTAAACAGTCCTAACTAGGGATGTGAATCGTTTTTTGACGATTTAAAATATCGTCCGATATATTTTAAATCGTCAAAAATCGTTAGAGCCGCGATACAATAACAATTTCCCCGATTTATCGTCAAAAAATCGTAATTCGGGGGAAGGGGGAGGGGAAGGGGGAGGGCGGGAAAACCGACACACTAAAACAACCCTAAAACCCACCCGACCCTTTAAAATAAATCCCCCACCCTCCCGAACCCCCCCAAAATGCCTTAAATTACCTGGGGTCCAGAGGAAGGGTCCCGGTGTGATCTTTTACTCTCGGACCTCCGTGCATTGTAGAAATGGCGCCGGCGCTACCTTTGACCTGTCATATGACAGGTCAAAGGTAGCGCCTGGGGGTCCAGCGGGGGTCCGGAACAACCTCCTGCAGTCGAATCGTTTTTCCGTACGGAAAAACGATTCACGGTAGGAGATCGTTCCGGACCCCCGCTGGACTTTTGGCAAGTCTTGTGGGGGTCAGGAGGCCCCCCCAAGCTGGCCAAAAGTCCCTGGGGGTCCAGCGGGGGTCCGGGAGCGATCTCCTACGCTCCTGACGTCGGGGGACAAAAAAACAAAATGGTGCTGGCGCTACCTTTGACCTGTCATATGACAGGTCAAAGGTAGCGCCAGCACCATTTCTACAACGCACGGAGGTCCGAGAGTAAAAGATCACACCGGGACCCTTCCTCTGGACCCCAGGTAATTTAAGGCATTTTGGGGGGGTTCGGGAGGGTGGGGGATTTATTTTAAAGGGTCGGGGTGGGTTTTAGGGTTGTTTTAGTGTGCCGGTTTTCCCGCCCTCCCCCTCCCCCCCCCACTGGACCCCAGGTAATTTAAGGCATTTTGGGGGGGTTCGGGAGGGTGGGGGATTTATTTTAAAGGGTCGGGGTGGGTTTTAGGGATGTTTTAGTGTGCCGGTTTTCGATTAAACAATTTACACGATATTTAAAAAACCCAAACTGCGACGATCCGATTCCCTCCCCCTCCCAGCCGAAATCGATCGTTAAGACGATCGATCACACGATTCACATCTCTAGTCCTAACGTCTTAGGTCTTTCCTCGTAGGGGAATCATTCCATCCCCTTTATCATTTTGGTCATCCATCTCTGTACCGTCTGCGATGCAACTATATCTTTTTTGAGATGCAGCGACCAGAATTGCAGACAGTATTCAAGATGAGGTCTCACTATGGAGCGATACAGAGGCATTATGACATTCTCCATTCTATTCACCATTCCTTTCCTTATAATTCCTAATATTCTGTTTGCTTTTTTGACCAATGCAGTACACTGAGCTCACAATTTCAATGATGCCCAGATCTTTTTCCTGGGTGGTAACTTCTAATATGGAACCTAACATTGTGTAACTACAGCAAAGGTTATTTTTCCCTATATGCATCACCTTGCACTTGTCTACGTTAAATTTCATCTGCCATTTGGTTGCCCAGTCTTTCAGTCTTTCAAGGTTCTCTTACAATTTATCACAATCTGGATGTGATTTGACTACTCTGAATAATTTTGTCATCTGCAAATCACCTCACTTGTCGTATCCCTTTTCAGATCATTTATAAATATACTAAAATCACCCGTCCAAGTACTGATTCCTGAGGCACTCCACAGTTTATCTTTTTCCACTGAGAAAATTGACCATTCAATCCTACTCTCTGTTTCCTATCTTTTAACCAGTTTGTAATCCATGAAAGGACATCGCCTCCTATCCCATGACTTTTTAGTTTTTGTAGAAGCCTCTCATGAGGGACTTTGTCAAATGCCTTCTGAAAATCCAAATACACTACATCTATTGGTTCACTTTTATCCACATGTTTATTAACCCCTTCAAAAAAATGTAGCAGATTTGTAAGGAAAGATATCATTTGGGTAAATCCATGCTGGCTGTGTCCCATTAAACCATGTCTTTCTATATGTTCTGTGATTTTGATCTTTAGAATAGTTTCCACTATTTTTCCAGGCACTGGTTTGGCTCACTGTTACGCCCGTCAGTCGCAGACGGCTGCGACCTCTCATTCTCACCTCTTTTTCAGCTGCATCTTCATTCCTTGGAGGAATGGCGGCCTCCGCCAGCCAACGCCAACCGGCCTGGCATCCCCAGGATGGCGTGGACGCTGCCAATCGCCATCTTGGACCAGGGATCACTTAGGCGCACGCAAAGGGCCACTCTTGTACACGTTATGGTGGGAACCTTGGGGGTGTCCCCCCTGAATGACGTCATCCACCTCCGGTACTTAAACTAATCGGCTCTTCACTACTCCGAGTTAGCAAGGACTTCCTCCCTGCTGAATTCCACTCCTTGGACTTCCGTTCCTGTTTCTTCGTTGGCGTGAGGCTCTCTGGGTACCTGCTCCTTGGGAGCCCTATCTGTCTCTGGTTATCCGCTCCTCGGAGGACCCTCTGCCTTGAACTACTATCAGTTCCTCTTCCTGGAACCTTCCCTGGAACTGAGTAACTATTTCTATGGATTTCTGCTATCTAAAGCCTCATTTGGGGATTCGCTGCGGTGTTCCCCGTGCCTCGGGCCACTACCGCTTCTCCCCTGAAGAAACTACTTTGGAAACCCTGCCTATTGGATATTGCTGCACTTCGGACAAGCCTTTTCTATTAATCACTGAGACTCAACCCCAGCGTACCCCGCTTGTGGGCCACTATCGGATCGGCACGTCTGAGTGTCCTCAATTACTGCAAGACTTTCTGGCAAACCCTGCTCCACGGGCCACTACCGGATTGTCATCTGTGACATCACCATCACTGGGTATACCCCTGCTCTGAACTTTACTTTCTGCTATCAATAAAGACTCTATTCCACAGCTGTGTCTGAAGTTCCTGAGGCCATGCCTACCAGCGGTGAGGCTCACAGGGCTCCTCCCTGTGGGCGGAGACACCTCTCACCTCGGCCCAGGGGTTCACACCAGTACTAAACATAACACTTACCAGTCTATAATTTCCCAGATCCCCCCTGGAGTCCTTTTTAAATATCAGGGTTTCATTGGCCTCTCTCCAGTCTTCAGGTACAATGGACTATTTTATTGATAGATTACAAATTTTTACTAATTGGTTTGAAATTTCATTTTGTTAATTCTTTCAGAACCCTGGAGTGTATATCAACCAGTCCAGGTGATTTGCTACTCTTCAGTTTGTCAATCTGGCCTACTACATCTTCCAGGTTCATCGTGATATGATTCAGTTCGTCCGAATCATCACCCTTGTAAATCGTCTCCAGAACTGGTTATCGCCCCAACATCCTCATTAGTAAATACAGAATCAAATAATTAATTTAGTCTTTCTGTGATGGCCTTATCTTCCCTAAGTTGTCCTTTAACCCCTTGATCATCTAACCATTCAACTGACTCCCTCGCAGGTTTCCTGCTTCGGATACGTTTTAAAAAGTTTTTATTATGAATTTTTGTCTCTATGGCCAACTTCATTTCAAATTCTGTCTTAGCCTGTCTTATCAATGTTTTATATTTAACTTGACAATGCTTATGCTAATATAACTAAAATAGCCCCTTTCACCTCGCCTTTTAACTGTTGTGCCTGTCGGCCACAAAAGGCTACGCCCTCTATTGCTCACCTTTCTTCTACCTGACTCAGTTCATTTTGCAAAGATGGCTACCTCTGCTTCTCTTCACCGAACCCTCCAGCGTCCTCGGCCCGGCATGGGCGATTGCATTTGCCATCTTTCTCCAGGAGTCATCTAGGGCCCGTGCGCACAGCCCCGTCCTTTACGTGTGGTTCTCTCTCTCTTCAACTACCAGCATCAGAGTGAGTACTGTCTTTGCATTGTCTCATATCTCTCTCTCTATAGATCCTCAGTCTATCCCGCACCGCAGACCACTACTGGATCTATTGGCTATTCCATCTAAGCCTGGGTTCTCGGCCTACCCTGCTTCGTGGACCACTACCGGACCCATCTCCCTCTTGAGATCTGGTGAGACTGTGGAACTGACTTTTCCACCCTGCAACCTGCAGACGGAACATTGCCATCTGGTTCCTAATCTCCTGGCTGGAATCATCACCCGTTCCTCAGGTCACCATCTACATTGCAGTACAATAAAGCTAATTCTCTGTGTCCATCTCTGCCTTGAGCTAGCCTATTGCTGCAAGTCTCCACAGGGCCCTGCCCTGTGGGAGGTGCCATCTCTTACAGCGACCAAGATTCCAGAGACAGATTCTTCTCCTCAAGTGGTTGCTGTTCGCACCACTGTACCGCTACCAGCTCTACACGCTTCTCTGGTGATGCCCAGATGTGCAGGGGTTTTATCAACCAGTGCTGTATGCACTTCTCGTTGCAACCGAGCTACTTTCCCACTGCTGTTTCCAAGACTACGTATATCCTATCGCTACTCGATGGAAGAGCCCTGGCCTGGGTTTCACCACTCTGGGAACGCAGCGACCCTGTTTTGAATGATCTGACTGACTTCTTGAACCTGTTCAAATCTGTATTTGATGATCCAGCTCGTCAGACTATCACAGGCCTACCCCGCTTCACGGACCACTACCGGACCCATCTCCCTCTTGAAATCTGGTGAGACTGTGGAACTGCCTTTTCCACCCTGCAAACTACAGATGGAACATTGCCATCTGGTTCCTCATCTCCTGGCTGGAATCATCACCCGTTCCTCAGGTTACCATCTACGTTGCAGTACAATATAGCTAATTCTCTGCGTCCATCTCTGCCTTGAGCTAGCCTATCGCTGCAAGTCTCCACAGGGCCCTGCCCTGTGGGAGGTGCCATCTCTTACAGCGACCAAGGGCCCACGCTTCAATGTCTAAAACTCAACATTAACCATGCCAGTAGTTGTTTGGCCTTCCACCTTTTTTAATGCATGGAATACATCTGGATCGCACGACTAAGATGGTATTTTTAAACAATGTCCACACCTGTGGTACACTCTTAACCTTTGCAGCTGCACCTTTTATTTTTTTTCTATTTTTCTCATTTTATCAATGCTTCCCTTTTTAAAGTTTAGTGTTAGAGCTGTAGATTTACATGTTGTCCCCCTTCCAGTCATTAGTTCAAATTTGATCATTTTAAAATCACTATTGCCAAGTGGCCCTACCAACATTACCTCTCTCACCAAATCCTGCATTTCACCTGGGTACCTTTTATTTGCCTATTGGCTGGATTTGTGCGGTCTGAGGTGTAGATGTACAGAGTACCAGGCAAGCGCTCTGCTAAAAAGATACCCAGAGTATATAGGATGTGATTTGTGAACTCGGGACTAACAAGAAAGAATCAGATCCAGGGAGTGTGTGCTAATTTCTGACACTTGCTAACATGGCTGGTTCAGGGGAGGTGTCTGGGGAGCTTCTTAAAGAATTTTAGAAAGGGTGAATACAGTGCAAGCTCCGAAGTCCTGCCCTGCACCTGGAGGGTAGAGCCAGGGCTGCTGCCAAGGTAAATGGCACTCCAGGCTGTCAGTGGGATGAAGTCCCCGCCGATGACACAGCCAGCAAGGGGGCCTTCCTTGCCGATGACCAGACAAAGGGGGGGCTTAATTCTGTCGCTATAGATGTAAGCCCCCATGCACAATGGTGCCTCCCCAGCCTAGCACACTGGGCAGGCACCCATTTTTCCCACCCCCTTCCAATGTCCCTGAGTAGAGTTTCCAATCCCCTATAATATACAAAGACCAAAGAGCAAAGAAACTAAAATAAAGTCAGTAAAAGAATGGAAACACGCCCAGCAATGCTGGAAGTCTTTCTAGAGGGCTTTTTAGGGGCATTTTATTTTCTATACTGCAAAGTTTAGAAGCTGATAGGGTGAAATATGATTCCTTCCATCTTTCTTCCTAACAGCAATGTTAACAGTTTGTGGTGTGGCTGTCTGCCAAAGGCCAAAGTGACTGTGCTTATAGAGAGAAGTCCCTCTTTGGCACTGAGCAGGAAGGAAGTCATCAGGATTACATCAGTTTCTCTCTCAGGGAACTCCTATGCCCACTCACAACACAAATTATTTCTGGGCAATGCTAATATGAAGGTGATTTGTGACAATCCTCTACTTCCCATCCCACATGTATTGCTCAGTCCTTTTTGCAGAAATTATAAAAAAAAAAAAAAACATTGTCTACATTTGGAAATGTTTTCCTGGCAATAGAATTACATACAAGTCTCCTCCTTATGGTTCTTTAAGATGCAGCTCCCCCTCTAGAGATGCTGAAGCCTTGAAGGATCTGTGTGATGGAAGTATTGGGTGATATGCTCTGTCTAACTTTCACCATTTGCAAGTTCTCTGCTCCTTATCCTTGAATTCTTCAGAAGCAGAGGGACAAACCTGATGGGCCCTAGGTGGGGAAGAGGGCTGTCAAATCCCAGTGAACCCTGATTAATGTCCAGCAGCTTTCACTGTCAGTCCATAAACACAGCCATTGCACGGAACCATTCCCAACTTGTCCACAGCTTGGTTCAAATATCTAAAAGGTACTAATAATGCACAAAAAGCATTTTTTTTTCCCAATGGAAAGAACATTCTAGAACAAGGGGTCATGATATGAGGCTGAAATGAGGTAACATCAGATGTGACATAAAGGAGACAGTTCTTAATGGCAAGGGTGGTGAATGCATAGAGCAGTGGAGGCAAAAATAGCAACAGAATTCAAGAAAACCTGAGAAAAGCATAAAAGATCATTAGATACAAAGCTGGCTATGTAATTCTGCATCAGGCATGGAAAGACTAGATGAATTTTGTAGTTCTCATTTGCTGTCATTTTCTGTTTCTGTATCTCTGCCACCAAAAAGGAAGACAAATAGGGAAGCTTAGAAAAAATATATATTTTCCATTGTGATGTAGACTCTATAAATACAACCCTATTAACTCACTCTTCTGCTACTCAGCACATTGTCCATGATAAATAGCTGGGGATAAGACTGAATAGAGAGGTGATTTCCCTCTGATGATAAGGCTGGAAACAATACTGATTTCCCTTTAGGGATTCCAGTGAATACAGATGTGATTTCTGTCTGGGTGATAGGGGCATTTACAAAGGTAATTTCCCTCTGTGGTGTACGCACAAAAATATGCACTCAGCCTTGTGCTAACAAGTGTGCACAGCTGAGTGCACCTTATTACATTGTGGCCTGAGTGTTTAAAGAGGTTTCTCTCTGCAGATAGGTGCTGGGAGATTTCTCTCTGGGATAGATGCTGAGAGGAGCAGGAGGAGAGAGCACAATGGGGACAAAATGACTCAAGGTCTGGATCCCTCTTGACTGTCATTCCTTCTCCATGCATTCTCTTTTTAGAAGAATTGCATGGGTGAGGTGTGACTAGAAAGCTGCAGTGGGATGAGGGAAGGGCAGACCTGGGAGCCTGGAGCCTCCTTATTTACTGTAGCCTCAGAATGCATAGCCTGGACAAGGTGAAAGATGGCACACACTGCACGTTGTGAAGTGACCCAAGCCCCCTTTATGCCCCCTACACCCCAAAAAAGAAAGTGCCTATGTTTGTCTCCGATACAGCTGCTCCCATGCAGTCAATGGTGTAGTGCACGAGCCTCTGCAAGGCTGCTCCTCTGCTCCTGGTGATGTCCCAGCTCCTGTAGCAATAAAGATTTTACCCCACTGTTGGATACAAAAATTACTTCTTTTCACTGTGTTATTGATTCTTGTCAGAATAAAACCTGAGCTGTCAAGGTTTCACACTGCAGTGCATTCGCTGATTGCACAACTCACTTCCATGAGATGCTAGAGTCAGATCTATTTTTAACTATCTTCAATAAAAGATTTTTTTGTGACTAGGCCAGTTTCTGTGAAGGGAGAGGGATGCACATGGCCTTTCTCTTCCCGCTCCATGTTCTTGGGGGGTTTTTTTTTGTTTCTCTGTGTTTTCCCACTTGTCTTTTTAGGCTGAGCTCCAGAAATGTATTTGCATTTCCTCTTTAAACAAACAGCTAGAGTCCAGGCGTCCATCTACTCAGAACTTGCTGCAAGTGTTTAATTTCATGGAAATGGATGCTCTTGGAAGTCTAACACACACTTTCTACCGTCAGAGCTGGTCACTGCCAATAGATAAGAAAGGAAGGGCTGCTAAAAGAAAACCACCAGAGCAGTGGGTAATGACAATATTTATTTATTTATTTATTTATTAGCTGACACCAATATTAGGATAACAAGAAAGGTGTAATAGCACAAAATAAAACATTATGTGGGAATGAAATTACCCAAAAAAACAGTATATTGTTCCTCACAAATATTGAAACAAAGGAAGATCCTCAGAAAAAGATAAACACTTATCTAAAGAGGCTGAAATGATCAAGTTTATTGTTACAATTAGCGGTCCGTGGGGTACTCCCATGGACTGCCGCTCTCACCTCTCTGTCCAGTCTAGTTACCCCTGCCTCAAAGGAGGTGAAGACACCACCAGTCACTCCTTCCCTGGGCCGCCCCGTCACTCCTCGATGTGGTGAGATGATGATGATGACTCTGATGTGGCTGGACGCTGACAACAACTCCCTACACGGTTCATCGCCCTTAGGCACACTTGCACACCTCTTTTTGATATTTAAAGGGACTGAGGCGGAAAATCCCCCATGGCTCCTACTGATGCTCAGGCCTATAAAAGCCTCACCTGACACTGCTCCGGTGCCTCAGCAACAGGTCTCCCTACTGTCTAAGTAGTGTGAGTTGCTATAGCATCTTCATTCTCTGGTTTCTGTTTCACAGTTCTAGCAGTCCTTGTCGTCATCTTCAGTCCCATCAGTCCCTGTCTTCATCTTTAGTTCCAGTGTTCCTTGTCTTCTTCATTAGTCCTTGTGGTCAGTTCTTCAGTTCTTCTATGTGTTAGGTTTTTTTGGTTTCGTGGACCCTTGGCCCAAGGTGGGAGTTGGCTCTCCCTGAGGGGTTGAGCCCCTCAGGGCCGAACCGTCGGGAGGCGAGGTGTAATGGAAATACAGGCTACTGGACCACAGCTGTGGCCCAGGAGACAGGAGGCATAGCCGGGCTGTCTGCTTCACAGCCACATGATCACAGACACCTGCACTGTGGCAATACTGCGGAGTGCCCCGAGGAGCAGGTCTGAGAGCAACAGTTCCAAGGTATTGCAGTGCAGAGTAGGTCAGGAGATAGAACGAACCAGAGAAAGCATCTCCAAGACAGAGAGGCATGGAGCAGGCCCGAGGAGCGGGGAAAGTGGAGACAGGATCTCTGGTGTAGTAACGCTGAGGCTACCCCGAGGAGCGGGGAAGCGTGGAGACAGGAACTCCAGTGTAGTAACACTGAGGCTATCCCGAGGAGTGGGAAACGTAGAGACAGGCACTCCGGTGTGGCAATGCTGAGGCTACCCCGAGGAGCGGGGAAATGTAGACACAGGCACTCCGGTGTGGCAATGCTGAGGCTACCCCGAGGAGCGGGGCAGCGCAAGGCAAAGTCCCAGAATGGAGCGCAGAGCAGGCCCCCGAGGAGCAGGTACCCAGAGCCAAAGCAGAGATCAAAGGCAGGAATGGCAGGTCCGGAGAACAGGAACAAGCACCAAAGGAGCTCAGGGAACTCATTGCCAAGTCAATTAGCGTAGGCCAAAGGAGGTGCTTAAATATCTCAGGCTTATGATGTCATCAGCCAGGGTTGTCTCTGAAGTTCCCGCCATTGGGCCTTTAAAGGGAGGCCTGGTGGTGCGCATGCGCGCCCAGGAAGGCCCAGAGTCGGTATGTAGGTCGGCGACGTCCCAGCCGCCACATAGAGTCGCGGGAGCCAGGAGGTACGCGGTAGAAGCGGCCTGCCCTGCCTATCCATCCCTCCTTTCCCTTTGGAAGAATACCTGATATTTGACTTTGGCCTGACTCCTGGACATTCCTGAATGCTGCCTGCCACTGATCACTGCTGCCCCTGGACATTCCTGAACACTACCTGCCACCAATCATTGCCTTCCTGCAGATTCGCCTAACTCATCTCCACTCGTACACGGTGACCTTGACGGATCCCTCTACCTTCAGCAAAGGCCCCTACCTAAAACCTGCCAGCCCCAGCACCCAAAGGCTCAACTTGAGGGGAATGTGGGCTGGTAAATGCAAAGCTTCAGTTGGGCCTCTGCTTCATCCAGATCCACCAGCTGACAGTGGGGACTGCAGGGCTCCTTCCTGCAGGTTGTGTCAACTCCACCTCAATCCAAGGGTGATGAATATCTGCTAGGGAGTTAGCAATCTGTTGTGAATTTGCTAGGTAGTTAGCAATCTGTTGTGAATCTCTGTGAGGAGTAGCAATCTGTTATATCTGTTAAGAAAGCTGGGCGTAGATGGGAGGAGCAATCTGAATGAATGGCTCCTAAGAAGGAGGAGTCAGCTATCTTGTAGTGTCTCAGATTCTGTTATATTCCGCTATGCTGGTAGTTAGCAATCTGTTATGAATCTGAGATAGTAGTGGTGATGGTGAATCCCTAGGCAGGTGGCAGATGACCAGGCCCCCGGGAGGATATCCCAAGAGGGACCACCGGCTAGGCTTGAGTATGGAGACAGACACACATTAGTTCTTTTATTAAACAGGTTTTTGGAAACCACCAGAGGAGGTAGTAGTGAGCTGATATGCCCGGCAGGGCTGTAGTCCCTCAGGCACTGGAACCGCGATCCAGGATGGCTGAGCTGTTGAGAAACTGTAGAAAGTGAGTAGGTAGAGTAGACAAGGTTCATGAACAGAACTAGATGACAAAACTCACATAAGGTCTCAAGGAAGCTCAGGAGCTGGAAAGGTTTAGGTCCTTGAGGAGCAAGTACCTGGTTCCAGGGAAAGCTCTGAGAGAGCGATGGTAACTCACAATTGTTTGTAGCAGCGATAGCTTCCAGGCAGTAGAGAATCTTCAGAGTGTCCAGGAACATGGGCCCTCGAGGAGCAAGTATCGGTTCCTATCTGTAATCTGAAAGTAAAGAAAAGACCAAGGCCCCCGAGGAGCGGGTACCTCTGGTAAGTCCGAGGAGGCAGAGTAGCTTGGGAGAAAAGCCGAAGCAATCCCCTTGCTAACTCAGTTAGATAGTGAATTAGAGACCTTTAAATATTGGAAGTGGATGATGTCATCTCAGGGGGACGCCCCTGAGGTTCGCGCCCTTACTGGTACTTCAATCAGAGCACGCGCGCACGCCCTAGGTCATCAGGCAAAATGGCGGATCTGCAATGTCGAGCCGGTCCAGGGACGCCGGAAGGAGACGGCATGGAGACGCCGCGGCAGCCAGCCATCCATCAGACCCGTAGGGAGTCACCACAGAGGTAAAGAGGGCGGAGTGAGGGCGTCGAGCAGCGACGGGCGCAACAAAGGGTCCATGAATCCAACAGATTGCTGAGGCCATGAACTCGGCAGACTTGAATGCCCTGCAGGCTATCCCTGGCTTATCTCAGAAATTGCATGCACTACAGTCGGCCTTGGAACTCTTAGTTGCCAATTTGAATTGTCTTACCGCTCGATTGGATGCCCTGCCTTTGCCAGTAGCAGTACTAGTGCCACTTCTGGTAACCAGTCGGCCCATACAGCAATTACCAGCTGTATCCTGATATGCCGGGGAACCAGTGCCATATGCATTTTACCTTGCCAACACCATTGTTCCTTGACAATTTGCTGAAGACCACCTACATTCTCTCACTATTGGATGGAAGGCCCTAGCATGGGTCTCTCCCCTCTGGGAGCGCACAGACCCCTTGTTGCACAATTTGTAACAATTTACAGATCTGTTCAAGACAATCTTCAAAGACCCTGGTCATACATCTACCGACTTACTCCACCTCCGATAAGGCTCAAGAACTTTGTAAGACTATAACATAGAATTTAGGACCCTGGCAACAGAACTGAATTGGCAGGGACATAGCTTGCTCGCTAAATTTCCTGGAAGGCTTAGCACCAAAAATTAAAGACAAGCTTGCTACACGGGAGCTGCCCACCACACTGGAAGTGCTCAATGACCTCATGGGGAAAATAGACAGGTGCCTCCAAGAAAGAGCCCAAGAGAGTCATTCGACATATAAAAATATCACAAGGGCATTGCCCATCCAACCTTAATTTCTGCCTGATAGACCTATGCCACTGATCCTACCACAAAAAGAGCCCATGAAGGTGGGTTGAAGCTGCTTGACGCCGGAAGAAAAGTCCCAGCACAGCCAACTAGGCCTCTGTTTATATTGCGTGACTCAAGGCCACATCCTAGCTTGATGTCTAGCCAGAATGCGAACCTTACTACTCCCAGAGTCACCTGGGTGGATGACCCTAGGCCTGACTACCTTGATTCCCCAGTTTTTCTTGCCAGTCGTGTTAGAAGAGTTGCCCAGATGCTTCTCCACCCGTGCCTTGGTGGACTCTGGCTCCGGGAGGGAACTTCATACAGGAAGAGCTAGTTAATCAATTCCAGATCCCACGGTCCTCAAGACTCCACTTCTAGTGCTCTCATTCATCTACAGAGATCCTCTTCCTGGACTGGTGACCCATTCCACTCACCCTATATATCGGCTCCTCTCACACAGAGATCATTAGTTTCCACATATTATCCAGATCCATGAGTCCAATTATATTAGGCCTGCCATGGCCTGGTTATTCTTGAATGCTGCCTGCCATTGACCACTCCCTGCCCCTGCCATTCCTGAATACTGCCTGCCACCGATCATTACCTTCCTCCAAATTCACCTGACTCATCTCCACTCCTACACGGCAACCTCAACAGATCCCTCTACCTTCAGCAGAGGCCCCCACCTAAGACCTGCTGGCCTTGGCACTCAAAGGCACAACCCGAGGGGAATGTGGGCTGGTAAAGGTGAAACTCCAGTTGGGCCTCTGCCTCATTCAGGTCTACCAGCCAATGGTGGAGACCTACAGAGTTTCTCCCTGCAAGTTATGCCAACTCCACCTCAGTCCAAGAGTTGGAGAAAATTCTTTTTCATTCAATGCACACTTAAGCTCTGTAATTCATTGCCAGATGATATGGTTAAGGCAGTTAGTATAGTTAGGTTTAAAAAAGGTTTGGATAAGTTCCTGGAGGAGAAGTCCATAAACTGATATTAATCAAATAAGGACTAGCCATGGCTTGTTACCAGCATTAGTAGCTTGGGATCTTTTTAATGTCTGGGTACTAGCCAGGTACTTGTGACTTGGATTGGCCAGTGTTGAAAACAAGATACTGGGCTTGTTGGACCCTTGGCCTGACCCAGTATGGCATATCTTGTGATCTTATGTCCATAAATCCAACACTTATAATGTAGACACTCTGAAAAAATTAGGTGCTCTGTGCTGCAGTGAAAGAGGCCTGGGTTGATTTCTCAGGCCCAATTTCTGCTCCTTGGGCTAGGGATACTGCAAAGGTGGTGCTCACAGTCCCCAGAAGGGAGGGAAACAAGGTTCCCAACTGCTTGTAAATTTATGGGCTGCCTGTAAAAATAAACTTGTCCACTGGGTTTGCAAAAGTCTTCATGCTGCCCGTAAATTTATAGGCAATTGGCAACCATGCCTGGGAACTCTCTGGTTTTCACCCTAAAATTCAGGGAACTTGCATTAATTGCAGGGTCTCAGGAGAAACACTAGAAAACCCAGGGCCTCTCGGTGTACAGTTCCAGCCAGTCGCCTTCCTCAGTAAGCCTGCAGGAAACAGGAGAAGAGGAACGCGTCTAGAGTAGACACTGTAAGCAACATCTGGGAAGAAACTAGTTGGGGGCTGCATCACACAACTCAGTCTGCAGCTGTGATTCCAGGACTTGGTACTCCCTCAGCTGAGGGTAGAGTGAAGGTGCACTAGTCAGGGAGCTGTGACTTATAGGAAGTGGGAGGAAAGATAATTCTGGGGTCAGGGAGAGAAGAAGGGTAAATATGCTGGAGTCATCTCTAGAGAAGGAAAAAGTGATGGTGGTGAGTGGGGGTAAGAGATAGAAAGTGTAGATTAGTGGAGGGGGGTGTAATAGAGAAAGCTGATATGCATTATTCCATTCCTTCCCCTACCTTACATCCTCAATCAATATCAGTCTTAGGGTGGCCACAATTCAAAAGTTCCCAGGTGTGTTGGAAATTTCGATGTGCCTCTCTTCCAGTTTTCTTTGCTGTTGGGTAGGAGCCAGAGGTTACAGGCTTTGGCTCAAAGAAGCTGTGGCTCTGACTTTTTTCCCCTCCCCTCCACCCAAGGGGGACTTTTAGCCCATAATAGCATTCACCTCTAGTCTACTTGCTCTGGACTGTTGCTTCTCTCCAATCTCTAGCTTAATGTGATGCTCTTAAAGAGATATCAAGCTCAACCCAGTACAAACATGCAGACTCCCTTTCCCCTGACCTCTTCAATATCTTCCAAGTGGATCCTTTCCCAAGTCCAGCAATGCTTTGAGAAACATTTTTATTGACAGTAAAAATTGGATTGTCAGTTAAAAAAAACTATTGCACTGTCAGTAAAACTGTTTTTCTGAAGTTGGCAACCTTGTAGGGAAGCCCAGCCATTGCTCAACAGCAGCTCCAATGGAGCAGTTTCAGTGCGTATATTACTGCATCCCAAAAGGAGCCATGGGGCGAGGCCCCTAACTAAGGATTGTTGCTGCATTGATTGGGCTGAGTTGGGTGGGGGATGTAAAACAAGAGAAAAATTGGCAAATGAAGGCTCATGGTACCATAGCTGTAAACCCAAAGGAGCAAGAGGAAACTGCCGGGTTCCATTCAGAATGAAAGGAGCCTGCTTTCCAGAACACACATATGTGCACATCAGCAATCCAGGCATACGTGTGGATCTGAAAAAAAAAAAAAAATCACAGTCTGTCAGAGCCCTCACACATCTCCCCTGACCATGTCCTGAAAATCTGACATGGGAAAGACGTCAAACACAAAAGATATTGGGGGGAGGGAAGGAGGCCACATAGACACAAAGACACACTTGCCCACACTGGGTGATCGCATAAGCCTCCTTTTTGTGCTGGTATACCCATGTGAGCTCTGCAGATGCTGGTCTGAAGCAGTAGCTTGTCTCAATACAGGCTACGGTTGAGACCAAAACAAGATCCTCATTGGATCTTTCTGCACAGAAGATGGTGGGATTCACTGATTTTATTCATAAGATGATTTTTGGTCCTGCTGGAAGAGCATTTCTTTCTGCAGCTGGACACAGAGGATATGCTGCATGGTTACGGCTAGCTCCCTACATGGGGACAGCAGTGTTTAATGATTCCGTTGCTTGTTTTCATACTGGTATGTCAGAGATAACACAGATAATGAGCCTTTCTTTTACAGTAAACCTTTATTTGTGCCTCATGAGCTCAGTGTTTTCAGCCTCTCCAAAGGTCTGAAGAGTTTCCTGACTAAATTAAAATGAAGCTTTAGAAACTTACAAAGGTTCCTTCCTCAGACAATTCAACGCAAGGGAAGCGGACGCTCTCCCTCGTCAAAGGATTAACAATTCCATTGAGAACAGATTTTCTAACTCCAATGGAATATGAGTACAGAGCATGGGGAGAGATGGGATCATGTCCCTTTCTAATAAAACGAAAACAGACAAGCAGCATCCTAAATAATATGAAGGTTTTGCTAGTCAGAACTCAAGTGGATTGGGTTAAAGATATAAATTGGTCATTGTTCAGAATTATGATAACAATGTGCATCCTAACCTGCTACTAATTCTAAAATAAATCCCCACAAGACAAAAAGATATATACATAAACTTTGGGTTTATATGGGGAAAAAGTGCACAATTATTGGACACATGGTAACAAACACAAAAAGGGGTTGAATTAGTACGAGCATGAGTGCCAGTCATCAAGGCTTCAGTTCTGGCTGCTGTCCATTTGTTTCTCTTTTATATGCATTCATAATTCAATCATCTTTAAAACATCTATCTAAAGTGTAGAGTATATCTCACATTTATTTACCTCATGCTTGGATTCATATGGAGAAACTGGACCAAATCAGAGTGCTTTGTTTTATCAGTAGATAATGAAGACAGTGTTTTTTCAGATTTAGGAGTTAAGGAGAGGGGGAATAAAATAAGATATGTGGGTATCATACCGAAGAAAGAATTGTAAGATCTGATAGATCTTAATATGGATCCTGTGATTGAGAAAATTGGTATATGCAGTATACATAGAGATGGACATTTATTTATTTTATTTATTTAGGAATTTTTATATACCGACATACACTTGGAGTATCACATCGGTTTACAAATAACATGAACTTGGCATATTAGCGCTTTACATGTAACTAATCAAATAACAGATAACTGCAAAGGAATGAACTGAACACTTAAACTTAGCGTACATCGAATGACGAGAACTAGTTACAGAGTTTACATAGGAGATATACAAGGAACGGGTTGTAGGGGGTGGGGAGAATGAGGGGAGAACAGGTATAACAGGGGGGGAAGGGGGGGAGAGAGGGTGGGGGGGTGAGTACTAGGGAGAGGTTCAGGGAGGAGATTCAAGGGGGTGTTTAGCCAGGTTAAGTATATGCCTGTCTAAACAGCCAGGTCTTAAGATTCTGCTTGAATTTCTTTGGGCAGAATTCCTGGTGTAGGTTGACAGGCATGGAGTTCCATAGGGCGGGACCAGCTAATGAAAGCGATCTAGCTTTTGTTGAAGCCAGGTTGTAGAGTTTGGGCGAAGGTGTGCTTAGGGTGGCTAAGTATTGATTTCTGGTCGGTCTTGTGGAGTAATAGAAGGTTAGAGATTCTTTGAACCAGTTCATGTCAGTGTTATGGAGGGCTTTGTGGATGATGGAGAGAGTTTTGTATTGGATGCGGTATTCAATTGGGAGCCAGTGTAAGTCCTTGAGGACGGGTGAAATGTGTTCGCTTCTGCGGGTATTGGTGAGGATGCGGGCAGTAGCATTTTGGAGGATTTGGAGTGGGTGGATGGTATTCTTGGGGAGACCAAGGAGGAGGGAGTTGCAGTAGTCAATTTTCGAGAAGATGGTTGCCTGTAGTACTGTACGGAAATCAGACAGATGGAGGAGGGGTTTAAGTTTTTCATGGTAAGTAATTTAAAAAAGCAGTCTTTGAGTGTGGAATTGATACATTTTTTGAAGTTCAAATGGTTGTCTAGAGTGACACCGAGGTCTCTAACATGCTGGTTGAAATCGATAGTTGTGGAGGGCATGTGGAGGGGGGATAATTCAGTGCTATGTGATGTGATGAGCATGAGTTCTGTTTTGGTAGTGTTTAGGGCAAGATGTATGTTGGTTAGGAGATTATTAATTGCAGATAGTGTAGATTCCCAAATCTTAACAGCATTAGGTAGGGAGTCGTTAACTGGTATGAGGATCTGCACATCATCAGCATATATGAAGTGTGGGAGACTAAGTTCCGATAGTAAGTGGCAGAGTGGCAGTAGATAAATATTGAAAAGAGTAGAGGATAGGGATGAGCCTTGCGGGACACCTTGATTAAGAGGCATGGCCTTAGATTCATGGTTTCCAATTTTGATTTTGTATTGCCTGTTACTGAGATATGAAATGATCCAGCTCAGGGCAGCACCAGTTATTCCAATTTCACCAAGTCTCTGAATGAGGATATTGTGGTTGATGGTGTCAAAGGCTGAGGAAATATCTAGAAGGGCCAAGATGTAAGATTTACCTTTGTCAAGGCCTTTAATGAGGTGATCGGCCATTGAGAGTAATAAGGTTGCAGTGCTGTGGAGCTTTCGGAATCCATATTGTGAGGTGGATAGGAGAAGCTGATTGTCAATGTATTCTGTGAGTTGGCAGTTAATAGCTTTTTCAAGGATTTTAGATATGAAGGGTAAATTAGAAATCGGGCAATAGTTGGATGGATCTGAGGGGTCAAGTTTAGGTTTTTTTAGTATGGGCTTAACAATTTCTTGTGTAAGGGGGTTAGGTACTGAGCCGGTGGTGATAGAGATGTTGATGATGTTGGCTACGGGTTGAGCAATTATGTTGGGAATGGAGAGGAGATGTTTGGTGGGGATAGTGTCTGTGGGATGGGATGATGGCCTTAATCTCTTGAGTATGGCTTCAACTTCTGATGTGGCTATGGTGTCAAATGAATTTAGTTTAATGGTGGAGTTGTTGGGTATAGTTATGCTAGGTAAAGTGGAAGAGGGGAAACGTAATAACAGAGTGTTGATTTTATCCTGGAAATAAAGAGCAATGCTAGCCTACAGCCTACAGCATTATTGGGATGGATGAATGCAATTAAATGCTTTTACAACTTCAGTTAAATTATCTTTTCTTGCATCTATTCTAGATAAGTACTTTGCTAAAATAGTGCAGCAAGCTACGATAAACCAAGTTCCTGCCCCCACAAGCTTATTATGTGTTGGAGCCTTACAATGTGGACCGAGCTGTATCTGGATCTGAGTGATGTGTTTTGAACCTGTCAAAAAGGGGTTTTTAACTATGCAGAAACTGCAAGCCGTTGCAGCCCAGATGAAAGAATATAACAATATGTCAAAAACCCGTGTGCTCTCCTATGAATGATAAATGTTCTGCAAGAACCAGTATCCAGCACTCATAGTGTTATGCTGGGAAAAGGGCTGTACTGTTTAGCCTGCCCAGAGAACAGCACTATATAGCCAGCAGAGGAGGAAGCCAAAAGAATGCTGGGAGACCATTTAAGGTAGAAAAGGCACAATTTGGCTGACTCTATCTGTGTGTGGGTGGGGACAGACGGTAGTTGGAGCCAGGAAGAGAGGAGTGCATCTGGTGGCCCTGAAATCAGTTGTTCTCCTGAAGAGTGACTCATCAAGAGGGAGAGAGAGAAGTCTGCACTCTGAGGAAATAGAGAGACAGACAACTGCTCTTGCTTCATAGCCGAGCTACACGTAAAATCCCAACAAGGGACAGAGGAGCCTGGAGCTGAGAAACTGAGAGACTTCCTTGCCAGAGATATCCAGGCCCAGGAGCACATGACTTGATCACCCTCCTAATTAAGTAATCTAAACTTTGCACAGATAGGGCCGGATTTTGAAAAGGTTATGCGCGCCGGGCCTATTTAAAAAAGGCTCGGCGATGCGCATAAAGCCCCAGGACGCATGTAAGTCCCGGGGCTTTACTAAAGGGGTGGTTCGGAGGCGGGGTGGGGCAGTTCAGGGGCGGGGCCAGAGGTCTCCGATACAGCAGCCTTTGCCGCTGTGTTGAAGGATCGCGTGCCGGCAGGCTGCCGAAGCCCGCAACTTGCGCCTGCCCAGAGTTATAAAATCGGGTGTACATGTGTGCATGCCAGGAAGTGCACACACATGTACGCCCGTGCGCACCTTTTTAAAATCTACCCCATAGTATCTTAGCGGAGGAGGGAGAAGGTTTATTTCCTTGCCTTTTCTCACAAATTCAGTATCTCATCTTAATTGCCTCAGCCTTTTAGCTGAAGTCAAGCACATACCCTTGCTGGCAGGTACAGACACACAAGATAGTGCTGGGACAGATAAGCTGATGAACCATGGTCTTTCTGTAAGAGACTGAAACCAGGCCAGCTTTCTGTTTAGTACCAAGTAAACCATTTGGGGAAGCTCCCCAGGAGAGACAGACCTTTCACACACTGCAGTGCTCATCTATTTGGTTTATCAACTAGCCTGCTCCACCATCATGAGAGACTTTTCTTGCTTGTTTTTTTTTTTAAACACAATTTTCTGTTTGGGACACCCTATTCAAGCTGGTGACATTGGGGTGGATTTGTTCTCCACCCTTTTTGAGTACACAGGTGTAAAGACAATTTTTTAAATCAGTGTACTTCACTGCTTTTCTCCTCAACCTTTCTCTATTAGCATTCCTTATATTTTTGTTTTTACTATCCATATGAGAATGTTGGTTGCCCTGGCTAATAAGCCATACCCAGTGTTATTTCTGCATTGCTTGATTAAAAATAAGAAAACTGCAAGTTTATATTCTACTTCACTACTGTACTTTTTCCATTTAATGTTTTGGTTGGATTTACTGTCTTCTTACACAATACTAGTGTTTTATTGTGGTGTGATGATTTTATCTGGTCTGTGGTGCCACAAAGGACAGGTTGTTTAGGAAGGGCACAGAATTGTGGTATCAGGGTGACCGATACCCTGTCTCATCCTCCACTCAGGCTACAAACCTGAAGATAAATCATATTAGTAAATACAATTTCTCATGTGGTACTTTCCACCCCAAGAATAGAGGTAATTCATATTCTGGTCCAAGGGAGGGGGGCACCATAGAAAACTATGTACCTTATGTTTTTGGATGGTGAAGAAATGTAAAATAAGGAACGGAATTCTGTTGTTGTCCAAGAAAGCTGGCTGACTAGGACTTCCAAATATTATTTGGTTTCTCATTTGGTTATGTATCCCTGCATCAATCTACCTTCCACAAGAGGATGAATTGGGATCTTAAGAAGGAATCTTTAGAACATTTCATCTCGTTGGATATTTATATTAAAACCAAGTGAGATTAGTGGCATCTAATCCATCTTTTTCTAGCTAATTTGCAAAAAGTACATAAATTACTTAAACTTGTGCCTGGAAAACCCCTAGATCCCCACTGTGGCAGAACTCTGACCTGCTGATAGAAAACATTCATTGGAAGCAGTGGGATGAGAAAAGAATTAAACAGCAATTTGTCAACAGAATATGGAAACCTTTTCTAAATTACAGCTAGAATTTAATTTTGGGGGGGAATGGAATTCTGGAAATATCTGTGATAAAAAACTGGGAAGAATTCATTCCTGGTGAACAATGGATCTAGATAAATGATTGGGGAGTTGGACTTTTCTTCCAAGAGCTATATCTATCTAGAGGATGGAATATGCAACATGTTTTAAAGATATGAAATAGTCTTTGATAACATGAGGAGGGAGTGAGAGAGAGATCTAGGCCATATTGAATGACACAGTCTAGCACAAGACTTTGAATCCATGGAGAAATGATGTGAGGAACAGTGATTCGAGCTTGATTTCCCTTAAAAGAACTATTTTCAAAGTCGTGTAAATAACGATCTACACACATATGTTACCTGCCAGAAAATTGCCATCCCTCAATGCCTATGTTGCCTGGTTATGCCATGCTAGAATTGAACATAATCTTGTGCTTTGTCACAACTGTAGAACACTAAATAGAAGGCTCGCATCACTCTGTTCAGCGACAGATTATGTTATATTTTGGTACTCTTTGAAGACAGGCAAGCACCTGTCTTGTCTCTGGTCCCTACGCAGTTCAGTGTCATCCTCCGTATGTTTTGTATTTATTGATGTACTTATTTTTAGGGTTATTATGTATTGTAGTTTTATTGATGTATTTTATTATTTTGAATTGTTTTATGTATACTGCAACATGTTTCGAGCAAGGAGAGTTAAAAATATAATATAACATAGCACAACATACCATATTCACTTTATCTTCTTTATTTATTTTTCAGTATGGTTAATCAGATTATGTGCCTGCCTACCCATATTTTGCTTTATCAATTTAGTAGCCAGGCTGGGTATTAGCTCGTTATGGGTTTGGGGACCTTGTTAGCCTTGTTCAGTTTTATTTAGGTAAATTATTATAATTAACTTTTGAATATTTTTAGTATACTTTTTAGTGAATGTTATTTGATTGTATTATTTTGCTGTTCCTGGCCTCAAACACAAAATGGGAAATTAAAGAAAACTGTTAAATAAAGAAATGCTGTTTTACAACACATGTAATTTTAGACACAGTTAGAGAAGGTATGTATTTCCAGCTGAACACACATTGGGGCAGATTTTTAATCCTATGCGAGCAAGGTACATTTGTGCGCACTACCCGGCGTGCACAAATGTACACCTGATTTTATAACATGCGCGCGCTGCCGCATGCATGTTATAAAATCCGGGGTCAGCGCGCACAAGGGGGTGCACACTTGTGCACCTTGCGTGCACCAAGCCCTAGGGGAGCCCCGATGGCTTTCCCCGTTCCCTCCAAGGCCGCTCGGAAATCGGAGCGGCCTTGGAGGGAACGTTTCTTTCGCTCCCCCCCACCTTCCCTTCCCTTCCCCTATCTAACCCACCCCCCAGCCCTACCTAAATCCCTCCCTACCTTATTTTATTTTTTACGCCTGCTACTTGCAGGTGTATCTTGCGTGCGCTGGCCAGCTGCCAGCGCGCCAACCTCCGGCACAGCCGCTGTGCCAGAGGCCCCAGCCCCGCCCCCAGCCTACCGCCCGGACCACTGCCCCGCCCCGGCCTATGCAAAATAGGCTCGGCGCGCACGGGGGTAGGTATTAATGGGTTACGCGCGTAACCCTTTTAAAATCTACCCCATTATTTTCCATGAACAAGTACCCACAGAAAAAGCTAGTGCAAGACAGACTTGGGGACTGAGATTTCCAAATCTGATTGGGAACTGTTATTTCAATCTAATAGTAAGAGTTTGATATCAATGCTAATTATGGAGAATGGCTATAAGGTACTTATGAGCTGGTATCTCACTCCGGATAGGTTACACAAAATGTTCCCACAGGTATCTGATATGTACTCGAGGGACTGTGGAGAAAGGGGTGCCTTTTACCATGTTTGGTGGAAGTGTGCACATAGGGCCAGATTTTCAAAAGCATTTACTCGAGCAAAACTGGTTTTTGCTCGAGTAAATACACTTTACTCAAGTAAGTGGGCTTTTCAAAATTGCTACAATATATGCCATTGAATTGTCCATAGGATTTACTCAAGTAAGTGCACTTTACTCGAGTAAATAGCTTTTGAAAATTGCTACGATAGTATGTCACATTTACATGCGTAACTCCTTTGAAAATGACCCCCATATTGTTTGGTTTTTGTATGAAATTTTTTGTCTGATTCATTTGGTCACTGAAATAACAGTAGACCACCTAAACTAGCCTTAGTGGGTATTTTGGCTAGAGTCAGGGAACACCCCCACAAAAGCAGTATAGGATCGCAGGGCAGGACTGGAGCTGGTCTTCTACCTAATTAGCCCCCTCCCCCACAGATTGAGCCCTTGAGTTCTGGGGGCCGGTAAGACTTGTCTCCTGCTGAACGTCATAGCTGGAGTCAAGCACAGGCTGAGAGCTGGGTCCAGGTTCTGGCTGGGAACTAGATCCAGGTACTGGCTGGGAGCTGGATCCAGGTACAGACTGGGCTGGAGACAAGGCTGGCATTGAGGGCAAGGTCTGAGAAAACATACAAGGGACTGGACTGGATAGAGAAAGACAAAGACAGGACTGGATAAGCACTGGATTAAACAAGGACAGGACTGAACAAGGACTTGATTAGACAAAGCAGGACTGGACAGGGAAAGACAAGGCAAGACTGGGCGAGGAGTGGATTAAACAAAGTCAGGACTGGACGAGGACTTGACTAGACAAGGACAGAATTAGACAGGCAACAGGGAACAAGAAAGGGGCAAGTTATCTCTAGTAGGCCTGGAGGCCTCAAGGCAGGACAGAGATGCCCAGGAGACCATACAGCAAGGCAAGGAACCTGAAAGACATAAAAAGTAGGACAGGGAGCCAAGAGAGACCACAGAGTAAGGTAAGAGGCCAAGAGAGGCAACAAGTCAAGGTAGGAGGCCTGGGTAGGCCACAGGGCAAGCTAGAATAGTGAGATGAAAGTGGCCAGATGAAGGAGCTGAGGTGACTCAATGAAGAGGCACTGAGGGACTGGACAGGCTGTGTTAAGTAGGCCTGGGACTGAGGTATCTGGTGATCAGTGAAGTGTTGACTTGCGCAGTTGGAAGAATGGCCCTGGTGGAAGGAAACCTGTGCAGCAGGTGAAATCATGTCATGCAGAGGTTGCATAGCCAGGGAAACTGTGACAATAGCTGAGATGGGTGTAACCCAGGGGTGGCTAACTCTGGTCCTCAAGAGCCAACAGCAGGCCTGGTTTTCAAGATCTCCACAATGAACTTGCATGAAATAGATTTACATGCATTACCTCCATTGTCTGCAAATATATCTCATGCATATTCATTGTGGATATCCTGAAAACCAGGCATATTTGTGACACTTGAGGACTGGAATTGGCCACACCTGGCATAATCTCAACTACAGCTACTATGAAAATGTACTAGCAAAAATGTTTCATAGCGGGCTAACTTCTTTAGGTTTGCTAATTTATAATTGTCTTGGGTTCAGTCCAATGCTTTGATAAAAGATGAATTCTAGCCTGTCCATGATGGGTTTGACATTGTGGGTGGGAGGAAGGGTGGCTGGTGAGTTCTTCCAGGATTTTATCTTCCAGTCATTCATCTACCAGTTGTAAGGGATTTACGCTGGGATTATGTGATGTTCAGAGGACTCTGGTAGATCAGCCATCTGAGACTAGCTCCTAGTTTCCTTGTCCTTACTTGAATGGACTCGATTCTTAAGCTGTACTGAAGTTATTTATCGTGTTGTTTTAAATGCTCCTTATTTTTAAATGTTCCTTGTTTTGCTCCCATGCGACTGTCTGATATGTTCCTTGTATCGCTCCGAAGCGACCATTCTGTTTTTCAATGTAAACCGGTGTGATCTGTATTCTATACAAGAACGTCGGTCTATAAGAATTTAAAAATAAATAAATACCTCTTTCTCAGTATGGCTAAAATTAGCTGCAATGTAGCAGACTGTGTGTGCTTTCAGCCACATGTAGGGGCAGCATTCCCGGAGCGGGGGTTGGGGGGGCGTGGGGGGGGGTGAGTTTTCGGTGGAATTAGAAAATAGCATGCGTATATCACCTCTTCAAGTATATGCACATTATTTTCCAAAGAAAATCTGCCCATGCAAAAAGCAGATTAAAATGTCCATAGATACTTTGTTCACATTGTGCATTCTCTTACCTGCAGAAAAAAAGAAAAAAAAAGAGGTTGGGACAGATCAGGGGAGTCAAAATACAGGTGGAAATTTAATTTTCAGATCTCCATACATTCTCTGTACCTGCACTGAGAGCACTGTCTCTCATTTCCAAAGGGAACTCTATGAGGACTGCAGGCCCTGTGGCCGGTTTCACAATTGCCCTCTCCATTAGGGAGGCGACATTGGAAGAGTATATTTTCAGCTGCATCGAGATGGGTGATTTACACTGGGTTAAATGCTTTTTACCCATGGAAACGATTTTGAAAAGTGCGCTCAATAATGTGTGTGTGTGGGAGCAGCTGAGTATAATAGTGATGCTTGGAGGAAATGCACTGAAGTTCTTTGGTCTCCAAATGAAATCATTAGATAAGGTCTTAATATGGCAGGCAGACACGGGGTATCTTCCAGTTCTATCCCAGATAAGTTTACCGATCATGGTACAATCTTTCTTCCCATTAAGTGGAGATAGATGCCATTATCAGATTAGAAGTAGATATACATTCACAAGAATTTCTTTCAATATACTTTTTACAGACAGGAAGAGATGGTTAGGATTCCCATCAGATAAGCATCCAATCCAGAAGTCAGATATCAAATTATATATTCAAATATACAGAAATTAAAAAAAAAAAACATAAGCAGTTTTCGTACAAACAGTCAGAGACACTTGTGATACATTCTGCAGTTCATAGTGCTATTTAATGACCAAATTTTTCAACTGGATGATGTCCAAAGGCGATATGTTCGTATGAATTTTAAAACTGAAGACCTTGTCTATGGGTAACTCTACTTCTTACAGATAATTCTTGCAGGCTGTTAGTCCAGCCACATGTAGGACCTTAGCGTAGAGGAATTTCAAACTAAGGATTCCATGACTTGTACCTTCTGGAAGATTTTCAATTCCATTATAAGTTTATTGATCAAGTCAGTGATACCCTGCAAATATTTGGATGTTTTCTTTACCAGTAGTTTAAGAATATTTTCTTCCCAGATGTGTGTATTTTCAGTTAATTTCTCAGTTCCAGAGATAATCTGTTGTTCCAGGATTCTTTCCTTTTGCCAAGTTTTGAGGTCATCAGACTCCAGCATTTAGACTTTGATACTCCCTATCTGTAGTTATTATGTGCATCCACAGTGTTTCTAAATGTTACAGTTAGGCCTCTTTCCTGCACAGGAGTTTTTCTGGGAAGAGCTCTATGGAAGAATGGAAATCATTGCCTGAAATAAACCTGAGCGTTCAGTAGTGATTTTATCCACATACCATTTCCTTGCAACATTGTTCAGGGCCAGCTCACTGGCACTGCGATGCAGAGGATCTGGGTTAGCGTTAGGGTCAGGTCCTCTGCTCTTCAGGTCAGCTGGAGTGGGGGATATAGAAACATAGAACATGACAGTAGATAAAGATAATACGCATACCTAGGAACTTTTGATGTTGAATTATCCTGAGATTTTTGTCGATTAGTAGAGTGGGGGTGGAATGCCCCAGTAGTATAAGCACAAACTTTCTCCTCTCTCATACACAGATGCTAACACACTCACATGTTCACCCTCAAACTCTCTCTCACACAGATACATGCTCATTCTCCCTCGCAGATATGATCACTTACACATTCACTTCTCGCACACATGCCCACTCACGTTCTCTCTCTCTCACACACACACACACAATCTCTCCCTCACATATGCTCACTCATTCGCTCCTGCCCAGAATCCACCAGCAGCAGCAGCTTCTTTGTTCAGGCCTGTGCAGCAGATACGACTCCTCCTACCTCTGCAGCTTCTTCCAGCCATGCAGACCGATGGGGCTCTTTTTCCTTCTTCCCACCCATCCACACAGCCAACATTCTTCCTCTTTTCTGCCTTCCCAGGCCTAGATGATTTCCTTTTTCCGGGCTCTGTGCAGGCACTTCTCTGCCACATGTGGAGTGTTCCAGCATTGGCCCAGAGACCCAGCAATTCCTTCAGAATTCCAGAGTCCACAGAACAAATCTGGAGCAATCCCAGGTATGAACGTCCGCTCTGCCCATCCACATCTTCTGCTTAGCTTTATAGACCCTTCCTCTCCCTCAAAGATCCCATGTGCTTGTCACTATATTCTATATACTCGGTATTTATTAAGTAATTCTGCTTTCTTCTCTTCAGTCTCCTCATATTCCCCCCTTCACCTTTGAGTCTTACACAGTGCTATCTTTCTGTTAAAAAAAGGAGCTGGTGCTCACAGACAAGTTGTGTGTCTTTGTTTGTGTTTTTTTGAGGGCCACAGGGTAAATCAAGCAGTTGGATGAAAAAGGTGCCAGTATTCAGTACTGGCAAGTACCCCTCTGAAAAAAAAGCCCTGGTCTGACAATCCCAGGTTTGCACCTCCTTCTGTCCCTAATATATCTT
The DNA here is from genome assembly GCF_901001135.1 of Rhinatrema bivittatum. Classification (NCBI taxonomy): domain Eukaryota; kingdom Metazoa; phylum Chordata; class Amphibia; order Gymnophiona; family Rhinatrematidae; genus Rhinatrema; species Rhinatrema bivittatum. Next base: position 164,528,780 of record NC_042618.1, on the reverse strand, counting down.
AAAATAAAAAGAGGTGTTGCCCTCCTTTACTGCTTTAGCTATTTTTTCTTCCACTTCTGCCTTTACTCAACCATTTTCCCAGCATTTCTAGATATCATTGTCTGCCTTCCTTTTTCTACAATCTCTTATAGTTTATGAAAGCTTAAACTTTTTTTTCCATTACTTTTGGTGCCACTTCTATAGAAATCTACAGTAGCTTCTTTTTCCTTTTTTTTTTTTTTTTTATTTCTCAACAAAAAGGTTTGTTGTTGCCCTTACAATATCTTCTTTCAGTTTTGCCCACTGCTCTTCTACTTCCACTAGCTTATTACATCCAGTTCCTGACTCCTTGAGGTCCACCCCCATCTTAGTTTTCCTGAAGTCTAGGATCTTCATCTTTGAATGAACCATCCTTGGCTTGTGTTCTAACACTGAATCGCACTATCTGGTGATCACTGGATCCCCTGGTGATCCCCCCACTATGGTATCAGAAACACTATCCCCATTTGTAAGCACCAGGTCCGGTATCGACCCCTTAATGTATTGGTTCTGTTACCATTGGCCAGAATAAGTTCTTCCTGCAGACATCCAGAATCTCCCTGCTTCTAGACAGCACTGTGGCTGGGATGTCCCAGCCAACGTCAGGGAGAGTGAAATCTCCAAGCAACAGCAGCTTCCCTTTTCATAGCAATTTTGAGACCGTCTTCAATTAAATCTTTATAAAAAAAAAAACCAACCCAAAAACCTCAGTAACTTCTACCCTGCTTCTCTCACCGACACTCAGCCTTCCCCCTCCAACAATGAAAGAGAAAGCAGGAAATGCTGCCCACAGAAGGCCGAGAACCAGCTCAGAGTGGGAGCTTCAATGAATACTTTCTTTTGTGGCGACAGAGAACTGATTTTGAGATGGAGGTCAAGGGCTCACGGGTATTTACAGGATTCACTGACTTTACCAAACTTCTAAAATTCAGAAAAATTCCAGCAAAAAGCCCTGAAAATAAATCTTGGAAGACATATAGAAATAATCCTAAGCAACAGCGCACAGTGGAACAGGCAAACACTGAGGGTCTTTGTCCAGAACTCAAATACAGCTGCCACATTCTCTGATAAAAGCAGGAAAAGGTTAAATGTTAATTTATTTATATGCTGACTACGCAAAAGCCCTAATAGTATCTAGCACAAAAAAATACAGACACCATAATAAAAACTTAGCAACTTAAAATCATTAAATGCTATTATAAAATCCAATAAATAAATAAAACAGAACGGTCACCCAGGAACCTCTATAGGCTGAGAATGACCCAAAGATGAGGATGCAGAGGAGCGCTAGTTGCAGTCTCTTCAGAAACAAGTAAAACAACTTTCATCACAATAGACCAAAGCAAGGTGCTCTGTCATCATGAGTGGCCACCACTGGACCTGATCCCACCGACGGGAAAAAGATGCAAGAGGCACACACTCCATGACTCACCACATGACTGACCCCAGAGCAGAACAGGAAGCCTACCTACAGATCCTCCTCATGTGCAGGCCCCATGGTATTCAACACTAACAGTGCTAGCACTTCCTCTGTGCTCATCCCACAATCCATGATATGAGCATCTCTATGCATGAGATGAGTATAGAGGAAGTGCTAGCACCGCAAGTGTTGAATACCGCGGGGCAGGCATGGAGGAGGAGATGCAGAATGGGTTCCAGCTCTACAACAACTCCTGTTCTCCCCAACAAAGGTGGCACAGGGTGGCAGTAGCAGCAGAGGAGGAATAAAAGGCCAAGTGAACCCTGCCTGCCTGGATTGCATATGTATGTGTGTGTGTGTGAATGGGACCCTGCCTGGAATGGGTGTGTGTGTGAATGAGAGCCTATATGGATTGCCTGTGTGTGTGAATGGGAGCCTACCTGGAATGGGGTGTGTGTGTGAATGGAAGCCTGCTTGGGATTTGGGTGAGTGTAAGGAACCTACCTGGATTTGGTGGTTGAGGGTGTGTGAATGAGATCCTATCTGGTGGGGTGCGGGTGTGAATGGGAGCTTGCTAGATTCTGTGTGTGTGTGTGTGTTTGTGTGTGTGTATAAGAGAGAGAGAGAGAATGGGAGCTTACCTGGGTTTTGTGTGTGTGTGTGTGTGTTTGTGAGCAAGAGATTGGGAGCCTGACTGGATTTTGTGTCTGAGGCCTGGATTTTCCATTCTCGCAGAGAATGGTGAATCCCAGCGGTAACGGGGGGCTGGCCTACAAAAGCTGGCAGCGATCGCACCACCGCTGTGTTATCGCTGCCGGCTTTCGCACCCAATAGCACCACCGTGAAAGGTGGTGCTATTCGGCGCGCTACTGGTGGCGATAATGTGGCTTACCTTATCACCACCAGCAAAGATACCGCCGCGTCCGCCTCCTCGACTCCTCCCCTCCCCACCCCAACTCCGACCCCACTTGCTATTGCGTGCATGCGATACGGATAGAAAATAACCCTCCCGAGTGAATGAGAGAGAGAGAGAGAGAGTGGGAGCCTGCCTGGGTTGTGTGTGTGAGAGAATGGGGATGCAGGTGGATCCCAACCTACCAGCAACTGAAATGAAGAGAAGTAGTAGGTCCACGGTGGGGGGGAGAAAAAAGAGGCCATGCAGGAAAAAGAACAGCGCATTCCCCGGGCCAATGCAGCAAGAGGCAGCATAGGTCCCAGATTTTCACGGTGTTTGAGCATAGGAGAAACAGAAACAGCATCCCTCCCCGCCCCTGCAAGAAACATTGCAACAGCAGCATCAGCAACATCAGGGTGCTGAAAGAGGAGGCTGCCACTGGACTTTTACTTCTACTAGAGGTGGGGAAGTGAATGAGTGAGAGCATGTGTGTGTGTGTGTGTGTGTGTCTGTGACAGCATGGTGTGTCGGTGATTGTGAGAGCATGTCTATGTAAATCTGTGAGAGCATGTGTCTGTGTGTGAGAGAGCATGTCTGTATCAGTGACAGCATGTGTGTGTGTGAGAGCATGTGTGTGTGTGTCTGAGAGCAGGTCTGTGCATAAAGAAGCATGTGTGTGTGTGTGTGTGTATGTGTGAGCATGTGCGTGTATCTGTGAGAGCATGTTTGTCTGTGTGTGTGTTGCTGTTTCTAAGAGAGCATGTCTCTGTGTGTATGTGTTGCTGTGTCTAAGAGAGCATGCCTGTGTCTGTGCATGAGAGCATGTTCTATGATGGAGCATGTGGTTATATATGAGAAAGAGAGATTGTGAGGATCAACCTCTCACGTCTCCCCTGCTAATCTACGACAATCTCGGGGCATCTGGAAATCAATAGATCCCAGGTATGAATAGCTGGGGATTTTTTATCTTTTTTAGTTTTAAGTATTGGATGGTGTTTGCAATATTTTATTGGTCTTTGGAAAATGTATATGCGCTTTAAATTATTAGGTGTTATTCTGCTTAACAGCTTTTTCAAATATTATTTTTATTAGTGTGGTTTTACTTTTTTTGATGATTTATATTTTCCAATTTTAATGTTTGATATTTTCTGAGGAATTGTAACATTTCTGTTTTTCTATTGTTGCACTGCATAATAGTCTGGCCTGTTGCAGTTAACAATTCAGTTTTTGTCTGCACATTTTTATTAATACTTTATGTTTATTTTATTCTACATTTTTGTGAGGCTTTGTTTGTATTTTGCATGTGTGACTGAGTTGATGTATTCTGCTAGTGTGTAGGTTCTGTGTAGGGATCTATAGCAGTTTGGCTTTTTCTGTTTTCCTAATTGTAGGTGTTTTGGCATTTTAGGGCCTGGTGTAATAATTGCAGTTTTGCCTTTTCATAAGTAGTGTTGTTAGTGTTTGAGTGCTGCCAGTTATTGGAGTTTTGATGTGGGAGATTTACTATATTGAAATTGTAATTCAGTTTACTTGTGGCTTTCTGAGAGCTAAGCCCATACCCAACACAAATTACAATAAACCTAATACCAATTCCAAGGGTCTTTTTTTCCAGAATTTTAAAGCACTGCATGTCAATATAATAATCATGTTATAAGTGATATTTTTACCTCAGAAGACTATATATGTTCTTGTTCATGTAAAATCTATTACTATAAGATTGCACAATTTTTAATTGTGTGTGGCGAGAGTATGCCAGGGGGTGGGGGGTAGAAGGCTGTAGGTTTCACCTAGGGCACCTAATACCCTTGCTCTGGCCTGTATGGGTCCAAGGTGTTCTAGCATATTGTGAGGTGTAGACAGATGTCTTCTCCTCTGTGTGATAGACAATCCCATATGAAGTTGCCAAGATCTGAGGGGGAGGGGGGGGGGATATGATAGAGTTCTACAAAATCATGAAAGGACTTGAATAGGTTAATGTAAATCTGTTATTTACTCAAATAATAGAAGGACTAGGGGTCACTCCATGAAGTTAGCAAGTAGTCCATTTAAAACAAATAGAAGAAAATTCTTTTTCACTCAGTGCATACTTAAGCTTGGAATTCATTGCCAGAGGATGTGGTTACAGCAGTTATTGTAAACTGGTTTAAAAAAGGTTTGGATAAGTTCCTAGAGGAAAGATCCATAAACTGCTATTAATCAATGAGCAGTAGTAGCTTGAGATCTATTTAATGTTTGGATACTTGCCACAAGTACTTGTAGCCTGGATTGGCCACAGTTGGAAACAGGATGCTGGACTTGGTCTGACTCAGTATGGCATATCTTATCTTACATAGTAACATAGTAACGACGGCAGAAAAAGACCAAATGGTCCATCCAGTCTGCCCAGCAAGCTTCCCACGGCAGTAAATGCAGCTCCGTGCAGGTTACTCCATGGTTCTGTAAGGGTAGTAACTGCCGCTCTGTGCAGATTGCCCCATGATTCTGTTAAGGGTAGTAACTGCTGCTCCGTGCAGGTCACCCCCATGATTCTGTTAAAGGTAATGACTGCCACTCCGTGTAGGTTATCCCCAGGCCCACTACCCCCATGCTTTTTTTCATTCTTTCCCATCCTCTAGCCTTTAGTGATCCACAGTATTTATCCTATGCCCCTTTGAAATCCTTCACGGTTTTAGTCTTCACCACTTCCTCTGGAAGGTCATTCCAGGCATCCATCACCCTCTCCGTGAAGAAATATTTTCTGACATTGGTTCTAAGTCTTCCTCCCTGGAGTTTCAAATTGTGACCCCTAGTTCTACTAAATTGTTTCCTATGGAAAAGGTCTGTTGTCCTGTCCTCCAGGGTATACATATTCAGGTTCTTCAACCTCTCCGCATAAGGCATTCAATGGAGACCACCCACCATTTTGGTTGCCCTTCTCTGGACCACCTCCATACTGTCTCTGACCCTTTTGAGATACTGTTTCCAGAACTGAACACAGTACTCCAGGTGAGGCCTCACCAAGGACCTGTCAAGGGAATTATCACTTCCCTTTTCTTACTAGATATTCCTCTCTCTATACAGCCCAGCATTCTTCTGGCTTTAGCTATTGCCCTGTCGCATTGCTTCGCTGACTTTAGGTCGTTAGACACTATCACCCCCAAGGTCTCTCTCCTGTTCTGTGCACATCAGCCCTTCACCCCCAACACATACAGTTCTTTTGGATTACCACACCTCAGATGCATGAGTCTGCACTTCTTGGCATTGAATCTCAGCTACCATATCTTTGAACACTCATCCAGATTCCATAAATCCTGTCTCATTCTCTCTACTCCTTCCGGCATGTCCACTCTGTTGCAGATCTTAGTATCATCCGCAAACAGACAAACTTTACCTTCTATCCCTTCCGCAATGTCGCTCACAAAGATGTTGAACAGAAACAGTTCCAACACCTATCCCTGCGGCACACCATTCTATGTTCAGAGTAGTTTCCATTTATCATTACATGTTGTCTTCTATCCGTCAACCAGTTTGTAATCCACAACACCACCTTGGAGCTCACCCGTAAGCTTCTCATTTTGTTGATGAGTCTTCTATGTGGGACCGTATCAAAAGTTTTACTAAAATCCAAGTAAATTACATCGAGCGCTCTTCCCTGATTCAGCTCTCTAGTCACCCAATCAAAGAAATCAATCCGATTTGTCTGACAGGACCTTCCCCTGGTGAAACCATGCTGTTTTGGGTCCAGCAATCCTCCTGACTAGATAATTCACTATCCTTTCCTTCAGCAGTGTCTCCATTAATTTTCCCACCACCGAGGTGATGCTAACCGGCCTGTAGTTTCCAGCCTCTTCTCTGCTACCACTCTTGTGTAGTGGGATCACCATTGCTCTTCTCCAGTTACTAGACACCACACCCTTATCCAGGGATCTATTGAACAGGTTACACAGCAGACCCGCCAGCACATCTCTGAGCTCCCTCAGTATTCTGGGATTAACCTCATCAGGCCCCATGGATTTGTCCACTTTCAGTTTTCCTAGCTCTTCCCATACATTCTATTCCGTAAATGAGTTTCGTCTACTCCACCTCCTTCTACAGTTATGTTGACAAGTGGCGGTCCTTCTCCAGGGTCTTCTTTAGTGAACACTGAACTGAAGTATTTGTTTAGTATTTCTGCCATTTCTTCATCTCTCTCTGCCCATTGATCCTTATCACCTTTCAATTTCACTCTACCACTATGGACCTTTCTCCTATCTCTGATGTATCTGAAAAATGTTTTGTCACCTCGCTTTATCTCCTTGGCATTCCTTTCCTCTGCCTGATTTTTTGCTTTCTTGATTACTTTTTTCATCTCCCTCAGTTTCACCAGATAATCCTCCCTGTGTTCCACTTTTTGGGATCCTTTATACTTCTTAAAAGCTGCTTCTTTTGCTTTTATTATATCAGCCACCTCCTTTGTGAACCAGATTGGTTTCTTATTTCTCTTACTTTTGTTTACTTTTCTAACATATACATATAGATTTGTTGTTTTTGTAATTGCTCCTTTTAGTTTGGCCCACTGTTGTCCCAGTCTTCAAGTTCCACCTCCAGGAATTTTCCCATTTTGGCAAAGTCTGCATTTTTGAACTGCAAAACTCGGGTCTTCATGTGACTTCTCTGTAACTTATTTGCGATATCAAACCATACCGTTTGATGATCACTGGTGCTGTGGTGGGCATCCACCCGGACATTAGAGACATTATCTCCAATAGTGAGCACTAAGTCGAGTATAGCTCCCTCCCTCGTGGGTTCCATTACCATTTGTTTGAACAGAGCCCCTTGCAGGGCATCCACTATCTCTCTACTTGTGTTAGATTCCGCAGAAGGGATTCTCCAGTCCACATCTGGCAGATTAAAATCTCCAACAATCAACACATCTCCCTTCCTTCCCACCTTTTGTATGTCTTCTATCAGCTCTCTGTATAGTTCTTCTGTTTGAGTCGGAGGCCTGTAAACCACTCCGGTAAAAATGGATGCACCATCCTCTATTTTTAGGACGGCCCATAATGCTTCTTCTCTACCCCCAAATCCTTGCAGTTCAGTTGCTTGGATATTGTTTTTGACATAAAGAGCTACTCCTCCCCCTTTTCTGTCCCCTCTGTCCTTCCTTAACAAGTTATAACTCGGTATGATCATATCCCAGCCATGAAAGTCCATAAACCATGTCTCCGTAACAGCAACAACATCCAATTCCGCCTCCACCATTAAGGCTTGCAAGTCTGGCATTTTATTGCTCAGTCTGCGAGCATTAGTGCTCATCCTTCTTTGTTATTGTATTTGTTTTTGTTGTTCGGGGGTGACGCTTCACTCTCCTTCTGCCACCCCTGTTGTTTAGTTTAAATGCCTTATGGCATAAGATTTGAATTTATCCCTTAGTATCCTTTTTCCTGCCACAGACAGAAGTAAACCATCTTGGACATAGAGACCTTTTCTATTCCATAAATTGCCCCAGCCTCCAATATATCCAAAACTTTGTTCCTTGCACTGAGTGTGGCTGAAGATCCTATGTTTGCGTTGCTTAGGCCTGCACTTTGGGCCACTCCGTGTGCATATCCTTGTTGAGGGTGACTGAATATTGTTCAGGGGGGGGAGTCAGTTTTTAAAGTTTGTATCGCTGGAGGGAACTGGGTTTGTTTTTGGTCGGCCCGGGACACAGACTGAATGACACAGTCAAAAAAGCAAACAGAATGTTGGGAATTATTAGAAAGGGAATGGTGAATAAAATGGAAAATGTCATAATGCCTCTGTATCGCTCCATGGTGAGACCGCACCTTGAATACTATGTTCAATTCTGGTTGCCGCATCTCAAAAAAGATATAATTGCGATGGAGAAGGTACAGAGAAGGGCTACCAAAATGATAAGGGGAATGGAACAGCTCCCCTATGAGGAAAGACTAAAGAGGTTAGGACTTTTCAGCTTGGAGAAGAGACGGCTGAGGGGGGATATGATAGAGATGTTTAAAATTATGAGAGGTCTAGAACGGGTAGATGTGAATCAGTTATTTACTCTTTCGGATAGTAGAAAGACTAGGGGGCACTCCATGAAGTTATCATGGGGCACATTTAAAACTAATCGGAGAAAGTTCTTTTTTACTCAACGCACAATTAAGCTTTGGAATTTGTTGCCAGAGGACGTGGTTAGTGCAGTTAGTATAGTGGTATTTAAAAAAGGATTGGATAAGTTCTTGGAGGAGAAGTCAATTACCTGCTATTAAGTTCACTTAGAGAATAGCCACTGCCATTAGCAATGGTAACATGGAATAGACTTAGTTTTTGGGTACTTGCCAGGTTCTTGTGGCCTGGTTTTGGCCTCTGTTGGAAACAGGATGCTGGGCTTGATAGACCCTTGGTCTGACCCAGTATGGCATGTTCTTATGTTCTTATGTTCTTAATGGGAGGGCAGCACGGTAAGTGTTCACACAGAGCAGCAAAAAAAAAGCTAGCACCGGCCCTGACGACTGTGCACCAGAAGCCCCTCTACAATGAAAAGATGTGGCTCCGTGGGACACTGTGCAAAAAGAAAGACTTTGGAGGAATATGGCCTTTAAAAGTTTATCTAAGCTGCAGGATGTGAAAGCCTTTTGCTGAATTCACATGTGAGCCCAGCCTGCCTCCTATCAGATCTAAACTGACTGTATCTGCGAGTACATCGGAAGGAAATAAGTTACAAAAGTGACATTTTCTGAATTTAATATCTTATCTCAAGAGACCTGAGCATAGACAATGGTTTAGTTCAGTGGCAGGTCACCTCCCAGCTGCATAATATGTTAATACCCCTCTGAGCATCAGTACTTCTGGGGGTGAATGCTCTGCCCTCCTCCTCTCTCTCTTCCTTTTTGCATACAAGATCTGAGATGCCGCAGAAGTACTTTATGGCCGCCCTTCCAGCCCGTGTAAAAGAAACACAATTTAAAATCTTCCCAGAGCTCCGATTCCTCCTCCTAACAGCTACGAAATGGGAATTGTGCAATTTCTCCTGCGTTTGAAGTGCAGGTCATATGAAAGCCTGTTGTGACATTGTTCGTGAAGTTCTGAGGAGATTTCAAAATTTTGGCAACCAGTTCTTGAGAAGTAAAGCACATTGGGGTAAGTTTCCAGTTCAGTGCCTAAACTGCAAAGCTCCACGGGTACTTTCAAGCTTGCACACGACTACTGGATCCTCCGACCCAAAGAATCCGCCAAAACTGTATCTGAACATTGGATTTCTTTCTTTATTCATACTTCTATGTCTCCTTGCCAAATTGCCCGAGGTGGCTTACAATACTAAATAACAATGGCCATCAAACAATACAATCATCATAACAAACCCAGTGAAAGAAATTAAAATTCACTTTCGGCTGAATTTTCAAAGCCATTTTACGGCCATAAAATCCAGGGCTATGCGCGTAAATGGCTACCTTAAAACAGTCCGGACCTCAATTCATGCAAAAGTACGCTCCCGACCTGGTTTTGCACATCTTTTTCTGAAAACCGGCAAGAGGCGCTCTGGGGGGGGGAGGGGGGGGGCGGGCGCAGAGTGTGGACTTGTGTGCATACTTTTTCATTTTAAGAAGCCTGCATGTCAGTTCACTCACACAAGTTGCGCTCATGATAGAGCAGGTGTGGACCGCTTTCTGCGCATACTCAGGCACTTAGTTAGGCCTAATTTTCAGAGTGAATTTATACACATGAGTTCACTTTGAAACCTGAGGAAAAGTCTGCATGTAAAGGCACATTTAGACTTTACCCCAATCCACATAGTGATAACATCACCCTCCCTGTGTGTTTTTGTGTACAAGGAGTTTTTTCTTGATTGTACTATAACAAAGACTTAATAAATATAACATTTTTAAAAGAGCAGCATGTTCTCATTAAATGGATGGATGATAATCCTGCTATAACTCTTTGGTATAAATTAATGCTGGAGACAATGGAGTCTGCCAAAATGACAGCAAACAACTTAACACCGAGAAAGCTGTGCAGTAAACAAGGGAGGACCAGTTAAAGACTGCTCATGGATGTTAAACAGAGCAATCCAGAGAATAGACAGATTTAGCCACGTCACTGTTGGGACAGTATGTTAAACGAACAGTTAGTGTGACTTGCACACTCTTATCTATTTTACCATATTGGTCCAACTGCATGATTATAAGAGGATTTTATTTTTAAGTGTGTTTCAACAAACCTACCTCACCTTATAAATGCAGCCTAGCAGCGGACAGCACTGCCAATCAACCAGTCTACATGGACCACAAATAGTACTGCTGATCAATCTGCACTACTGGGCCACAAAAGGTACTGCTGATCATCCAGCTTACATAGGACCACCAACAGTACCGCTGATCCGCACAGGGATGCAAATGGTACCGCTGATCATCCAGCCTACACAGGACCACAAACAGTACCACTGATCTGCATGGGGATGCAAACAGTACCTCCGATCATTCAGCCTACACAGGACCACAAAGAGTACCACTGATATGCATGGGGATGCAAACAGTACCTCCGATCATTCAGCCTACACAGGACCACAAAGAGTACCACTGATCTGCATGGGGATGCAAACAGTACTGCTGAAAATCCAGCCCACATAAAACCACAAACAGTACTGCCGGCCCTTATGGGGATGCAAACAGTACCTCCAATCATTCAGCCTACACAGGACCACAAACAGTACCACTGATCTGCATGGGGTGAAACAGTGCCACCAGTCCAGCAGCCCATTCCCCCTCTATCTCAGACTAAAAGGGATAAGAAATGGGGCTACGGCATAGCAGCCTGGACACTCCTCAATCTCTATTTTTTTTTTTTTTTTTTTACATCTGGCAGTTTACTCTTGTTCCTTTGGACTTCTAGTTCAACTGGAAGTGGAGCTGGTATCCAACATCATGAGCCTTCATTTGCACAACTCCCCAGGGAGATTTCCTCTATTTGATATCCCTTCCAAATCACTTTAATGCTCTCTTTGCATCATCAGTTCTTGGGTGGGAGCCATGCACCCAGGTTCCTTCCAGAACCCTGCAATCATGCACCCTAGGATCCATCACTGACCGTTGAACGAATGAAGGAGGGAACTCTAAATGTAGCTCCCACCTTTGCCCACTGCCCCATCTCTGACTAAAAGGATGAGGGAGGGGATCTGTGAAACCAGGAACACTCCCCTCCTTTGAGACTAAGGGGCTGATGCAGTAAAGTGCACTCAGCCTAGCACACAGGTTAACCCGTGGTTGGACACATGTTTTGGATGCGCTAGACTAACACCCGATGCAATAAGGGAATTAGCGTGTTCAAAACATGTGTCCAAAAACCCACATAGCTAATAGCGCTCATCCTATGTAAATGCCATGTAGATGAGGCTCTTAGTCATTACCCCCGATACAAAAAAATCACCAGTCGATCAATGCACCCTTTGTAATGCGGCAAATTTAACGCCAGCCCTGAAGCTGACAGTAAGTCATACAGCGAGTCAAGAGCACATGAAAAAACCAAAAAAAAACCCTGGTCTATGTGGTTCCTACGACTTAGTATCATTACAATGCTAAGTTCTACTGCTTGTGGTGCTTAAAATTAGGGAAAAAATGTAAGGGCTCGATTACAAAAAAAAATTCTGGGTGCACAATATACATGCACAATGCACATGCTGCAGGCATGCTTGTATATTGTGCATGTCAGTTATCTACGGTAGGATAAACGGACGCTTGTATTGAGCACCTGTTTTCCTGGCCTGTGCACAGCCGCACCTCCCAGGCACCTGATGCTTTTGAATGCTACAGACGCACAATTTTAGCCAAGTGCATCCTTTTTAACATGGCGGCTCATTAAAATATAGCACCGCGCACCCAGGAGAGGTGAATGTGCGTGCATTGAAAAAACGGGCACCCAGTTTGGACGCCTGTTTTTACGTGTGTGTGATATTGTATCGGCCTGTAAATGGGAGGGGGCTCCGTGATAGCACACTCACCTCTATCTCATACTGAAAGGATGAAGGAGAGAGCCTGGTGACAGCAGCTGATATTTGACCCAGTGTTCCCCCCTCCCCCCAAGCCCAATCTCAAATGAAAGGGAAATGACAGAGGCTTTAGTATTAGCAACCCCTGCCCGCTTCTCTCTCTCAGGGGCCGATGCAATAAAAAGCGTGGAAAAGCGGGCGCTGAAAAGTCAGCGCCCGCTTTCTTAATGTGCGCGTGGCGCCCGCAAGGGGGGGGGGGCGCCATGCAATACGCAAATTAGGGGGTCGCGCTAGCAAGGAGGCGCTAGGGTCGACCTTAGCGCCTCCTTGCTAACGCGATCCTGCCGCGGCTGCCGGTTACAAAAACCGACGCCGGTAAACTCGGCATCGGTTTTCATAACCGGCCGTCTGCCAGTTTATCGGCGTCCGTTTTCATTACTGGCAGACGGCCACTTGTGAAAACCGATGCCGAGTTTACCGGCGTCGGTCTTCATAACTCAGCGGTCTGCCGAGGTTTGTTTGTTTTTTTATAAAGAAGTTTTTTCTGCTTTTCTGTACTTCTTTTACATGTGCTCAGCTATTAACGCCTGCTGTAGGCAGGCGTTAATATCTGAGAGCTAAATGTGCTAAATATCTGAGAGCTAAATGTGCTAAATATCTGAGAGCTAAATGTGCTAAATATCTGAGAGCTAAATATGCGTCTGAGACGCACACTTTTTATTTTTAATGCGGAGTGAACGAGTAATAGCCTGTGATGAGCGCTATTGCATTCACTCCGCATAGGACGCGCGTTAAATAGGTGCTAATCCTCCTATTGCATTAGGGGGTGAATTAGCTCCTATTTAACCTGCGTCGGAGTGCGGGTCGGCCCCTCAGACTGAAAGGAAGTGGACAGAAGCTTGGTGGGTATAGCTGCACCGTTTCCTAACCCCCTCTTCTTGTTGGGGGGGGGGGGGGTGGTTCTGCTAATCTCCAGGTAACTTTCTTGTCTGTTCTTCCAGGCTGCTGCTGAATTTGCGAGTAGCCAAACTGTCCCCCTTCCCGAGTGCACAGAAATAAAAGATTAGAAATATAAAAGCTAATACCTTCTTTCATCAGACTAACTTCCTGAGTCTCAACCTGAGATTTACAAGGATGTGCGCTTGCTTCTGCCCCAGCAGCCCCACAGAACAGATCTGCTGCCTTCCTAGAAGGAAAAAAGCCTGAATGAGAAAGGTATAGGGAGGGACAACAGCTGTGTACAATCTCTACCAGGAATAGGCTGTTCCTGGCTCCCTGCCCACTTCTCCATCTGTTGCTTCTGTGTGTTTCTTTAGCTGTTGTCTCTTTCATAGTTTAGTGACTAACCTTACCAGAAGCAGTTCAGTTCCAGGAATCAGAAAGAGAAGGGGTGGAGGTGGAGCCTGAGCTAGCACTCCCCGTCTCAGCCCTATAAGAAATCGCTGCCCAGCCACCGCCGCCAGTGTTCAGCCGAAGCCTGCACAGTAGCACAGAGGGGATCGGCTTTGCCTCTGTCCTGCACAAGAAGGAAAAAGACAGCATCCAGGCAAAGTGGTGAACTAAACACCCCAGGATTAAAAGTCACGGTGGGCAGGCTCTGGAATTTTTGCCCGCCTCACACACCTGAAAAGTAGGCGACATCTGGATGAAGATTGTGATTTATGCTGCAAAGCGGAAGGTGTCGGTTTTCTTCTGGGAAGAGAGCCTCGCTGAATCTCACTCTTTCACTTTGCAAGGTACATTTTCTGCTTAAAGAAATGGCTTGTTAGTCAATTCCAAAGATATTGGCTTATATCTTTGTTTATTGACCTTTATTTCTGCATATGCAAATGGACTAACACAGCAACTACACTACTGAAAGACAGAAATAAAAGGTCACTAAACAACCAAATTGTTGTTGTTGTTCTAAATATATTTGTGTCTAGCTTTTGAGAGTTAAGTTATCTTCATTAGGTCAGTGCAAAATGAGTTAAAGATGATTTTGTCTGAACATACAAGTTAGTAAATTGTAGGTTGGAAACAGCCAAAAATCTATTAAAACACAAATTAGAAAAAAAACTTTGTAACTGTGAAGTTAGTTAAGCACTGGCCAGGAGTGGTGGAATCCCTGGCACTGGAGGGTTTTAAGAGCAGATACATCTGTCTGCAATATTGAAGGCAGGATGGATTCAGCCAGATGACTTCTCCAGGTCAATTCCAGCCCTACTCTCCCTTTCTTCTGCTATGAAATGCTCTTCTTGTTATGTGCTGATTTGGGAGAACTGGAGAAAGCTGTGCCTATAATTAGAAAAAAGCAGTTCTCGTTCCAAACTCATCCTACAGCACTTCCCAAAGCTGAACATGGTAATCTGCATTGCTGATCTCCTCCAGAAAACCTGACTAGACAGGTGTGAGGAGAACCTACCACAGGATCCTTGTACATTTTAAAAGACGGTCAGAAGCCCCTACTTTTCTTCTAGTGATTTCAGCACAAAGCTAGGTCCAAAGATGCAAACCGAAAGATTCATTGTACAGCATATCTCATCTATGTAGCAACCAATCCAAGGAATGGGCACTCTAGCAATCTAGGTGAGAAATCTCTGATGGGCCAAGAAGTGTTTCCCATGTCCATGAATGCACCTATTTAAACAAAGCAAGAATAGTACTGTTTAAAACTAGGCTGTTTAAAAAGACCCTCAAGCAATACAGAAGAGAAAGGTCCTTGCTATTAAAGCTGCCAGGAAAGGACTTTCTTGCTTTTTGACCCTGCAGAGCACTGTGGGCCAAGATGATCTCTTATGCCTTCCAGGGTCAATTTTGTCTCCTTACACAGAAAGCATTCATGGTCTTCTGGATGATTATGTCCTTGTTGTTTATACAGGGGTTTTTTAACATTCTTCCTTTGCTTTCTTCCTTGCAGCCTCTGGTCATATTTTAACAGCAAGAAGACCCCTGCTAGAATAATACCTTCTGTGGAGCATTGAGCGCCTGGTTACCCCTTGTAATCCTCTTAGATTGAGCTCCCAGCGCCATGGTCATGCACAGCAAGTTCAACGGTATGAGACGCTCACTTGATGCCACCTTACGCCTAAAAACATTTACTTCCAAGAATGAATATAATTTGGTGGTGAATGCAGTGCGCAAGCTGCAGGAGAGTGGATTTTACTGGAGCACAGTGACTGGAGATGAAGCTAACGTGCTCCTCAGCTCTGAGCCAGCTGGCACCTTCCTGATCCGGGATAGCTCAGACAATCACCACTTCTTCACTCTCAGTGTCAAGACCGAATCTGGCACCAAGAATCTGCGTATCCAGTGTGACCAGTGCACCTTCTTCCTGCAGACTGACCCCAGGAGCACCCAGGCTGTGCCCAAATTTGACTGTGTGCTGAAGCTGGTACACCACTACATGCCAGCCAAGAGCACTGACTCAGCCATCAATGCCAGTGTGAAGCGAGCATACTATATCTACTCTGGGGGCGAGAAGATTCCCCTAATCTTATCCAGGCCTCTCTCTTCCAATGTGTCCACCCTACAGCACCTCTGCCGAAAGACTGTGAATGGGCAACTGGAGTCCTATGAAAAGATGGCACAGCTACCTGCTCCTATCAAAGAGTTCCTGCAAGAATATGATGCACCGGTGTAGAATCCACTTCAGATTTACAAACCACTGCACTGAAACACCTGGCACATGGAGATGCAGAGAAGGACAGGCAGCAAGGGCTGAAAGCCCCTAGAGAAAGGGAGAAAGTGTAAAGAAGGAACTCAGGAGAGTTAAGCCAAAAGTTCAAAGTCTTGGTTTGAGGTTTTGTTTAAATATTGTCTACCTTAGCTTTTTCACAGTGCAATTTGTAATGGTGGCATATTTAACTTCCAATTCTCCTGTAACAGCAAGAAATTAACCTCACTGACCAGGGTCTCAATGCGGACCCTCCTGGAAGATGCACTTAAGGGGGAAAGCTGCATATTAGGCACAGGGAAAGAAAGAATGATAAAGGTGAACTAGAGACTCTTTGAACAACTTTTAAGAACAGCATTCTGAATTATGCAAAAAAAAAAAATTACACTGAAAATCCTAAGTGGCATTGAACCTTGTTTACGATCCTGAGCCTGTGCTGCTGGGACCAAAACATGAATGTTTAAAAAAAAAAAAAAAAATGTTTGGTTTATTTTATAAGCCAAGCACTGGAGACCAAATGATGCCTGAAACAAAAGTCTCCATTCTAAGTGAGGGGGGTGGGGGAAGCATATCTATCTGTTCGTGTTAGTCATACCTCTCTGCTCCTGCATGCAGACTGTTGGTACCACTCTCCAGGCCAGCTCAGAATTTGTCCTTCTTGTTATATTGTTTATAAGCCATTTTAGGGCAGCCTTATTCCGTTCAGAAGGGCCAAAACTGAGTCATTGATCTTACATTAACCACTGTTCTGGGCTTCCTAATCTAGAAATCCTATCCTACAGTTCTTGGACAGGCCCTGGAGGCTCTGGCATTGCATCCAAACAAAATAACACAATGAAGTCTGAATCACAGACCTGAAATGTGAAGGCCCCATCCTGGGAATGTGACTCAGGCTTTTTCCATGGGAGTGGGGGGGGGGGGGGGCAAGATTTTAATAAAGAAGGCCCAGCTCAGTCAGCTGACATTGTAGTTTCTTAGTGGGGGGAAGGGGCAGTATTGTTTACAAGGCTAGAACCCAATAGCCCCTCTACACCCCTCAAAAGGCTCCAAGAGCCAGCCCACAGCATCTCTGTCTCAGAGACCAGACATGGGCTGGAGGATGACTGCTTCCTCTCCTGATTGGGTTTCCTTGAGTAAGATAAAATGGAGAGGTGTGTGTACCAATGAGAAATGTGCAGCTCTTTTTTGTTTTTCTTTTTAAATGAGAATTTTTATTGTATGCGTCAGGTTATAGGGTCTACTTTGGCAGTCTCTCTTTTCTCTTCTTGTTAAAAAAAAAAATGTTTACAAAGCTGCCGGGATCCATCTGTCTTTTATAAAGATTCACCATTGCCTCTGGCCTCAGAGGATGAAATACATGTGCTTGAAGACTCCTCAATGAAACCAAAGACAAATTTTGCACATATTTATATTTATAACAAAACATTTCAGTAATTTATAATAAAGTGCACTATTTTTAAAAAGACCTATGGTAATGCTGTTTCTTTCTCTTACCCTCCCTGCCTGAGTATGGGACATCTCATGTTTCAAGGGATGTCAAACAGGATAAGTGATAATATCCCAAAATCACTTGGCTGGAGATCATCTCAAAAGGTTTTTTTTCTGGCCCAGGTAACTTGATCCAGTCCTGGAACCCTCACCATTAGAAAGTTGTTTTTTTTTTCTGATGTCTTACATACACCCACACCTCACCTGCTGCAATTTAAGCACTTTGCTCCCTGTATTTTCTCCTCTGTGAACCCCAGCCGTCATACAGGCCGATACAGTAAAAATCACAGGAGAGCGGGCGAGCGCGCGATACAGTAAAGTAATTTATTTAAATTAGGGTCCATGGCAAAAAGAGGCGCTAGGGACACTAGCGCGTCCCTAGCACCTCTTTTTGGACAGGAGCTACGGCTGTCAGTGGGTTTGACAGCCGACGCTCAATTTTGCCGGCGTCTGTTCTCGAGCCCGCTGACAGCCACTGGTTCGGAAACCGGACACAGGCAAAATTGAGCATCAGGTTTTCAAGCCGCGGGCCCATTTAAAAAAAATTTTTTTTGTTTGTTTTTTTTTTATACTTTTTTTAACTTTTGGGGCCTCCGACTTAATATCGCCTTGATATTAAGTCGGAGGGTGCACAGAAAAGCAGTTTTTACTTGGCTGCACATTTTACTTACTGTATCACGCGGGAATACTTAATAGGGCCATCAAAATGCATTTGCATGTTGTGGGCGCTATTAGGTTCAGGGTGGTTGGACGTGCGTTTTCGACGCGCTATTACCCCTTACTGAATAAGGGGTAAAGCTAGTGCGTCGAAAACACGCGTCCAATCGCGGGTTAACAGTGCACTCCACTGGAGCGCACTGTACTGTATCGGCCTGATAGCGACCCCACTTTTGCAGGCCGATACAGTATGATGCGCTCAGCCAAGGAGGAGGAGGAACCAAAAAATTTTTAAAAATCTGCCCACTGGTCAGCAGGTTAGAAAAACGGATGCTCAGTTTTACTGGCATCCATTTTCCTAACCCGTGGCTGCCAGCGGATTCAGAAACCAACACAGGTAAAATTGAGCGTCAATTGTCTGAACCCGCTGACAGCCACCTCTACGCTAATATGGAGGCGCTAGGGATGCGCTATTGTCCCTTGTGCCTCCTCTTACAGTATGGGCCTGTATGTGTTTAAGGGCACCTGGTAAGTCCCTGTGAAGGCTTCTCTTTTCCAGGTAACATAAACCAACTCCTTTAATGTGCCATCTTTACAAGCACTGCTGTGAGGAAGCTCGCAGCTCTGAAACTGGACCGGTAGTAAGGGACTAAAGCTTTCACTTCAGTGGAGCAATTACGTGAACTCTGCACAATGATTATGTGAGGTCCGTGCACTGGCTGTATGAGCAAGCTCCACAACTGTTTTCACACATATGTGAAATGTCCCAGCAGTGGTTAATACTGGGGCGGGATTGGCAGCAGCTTGAGGGTTCTGTGTGATACTAATTATATTTGTGTGCCATCTACAATCCCCACTGAAGAGAAACTTTGTGATCATATCTAGATCACATAATACATTTTACAACAATTTTTCAATTTCTCTGAGGTATCTGGTCCCAAGATGTGAACTCCGCAATGGGAAAATTGTAATGCAGATAAGATCAATAAACTAGACCTACTGGAAGTGGGAAGGGTCTGAAAGTGGATGGACAGATCTGCACACACCTCATTTCTTGCACATTTGCTTGGCAATCCCAGAATGCTAGGTGGGATGAACCTTGGTCTGAACCAGTCTTGAGATTCTTATATTCCTAAAATTCCTCAAGGTGGTGCTGATAGAAAATTCAGACACATTTTTTATTACCAGGGGAAGCTTTTTGGCCGCTGTCAGTGATGATGCCCAGATCCTGCCAGGAATCCACACTAACAGCACTGCTATCAATCCTGCTTTACTGAATGAGACAATAGTATATAAAGCATCACTTAACTGGATCAGACCAGAAGATATTTCTTAACATTCACCTGCCCCAACGCCTTGCATTCAGACTCGCTATTCCCCTTATTTGCTGCAGTGCCACAGACTCTGCCTGGCTCTGACTCCTGACTCTGTTCTCCCTACCACTCACAACATGCTGAATAAAGGAAGCAGAAGGGAGGTGTAAAAAAAAATCATCCACTTTGTAATGCAATGGGTTTGTTACTGGTGGTAAGTCTGAAAACCAGTGTCACTGTCCTATCCTTCTTGTGTCAGGACTCCTGGTGAACATGAATACTTCGTTGCAGTTTTCCTTGTTGGGCCCTCTTGCTACGATCCACTGCGGGCACCATTACTGTGAATCCTTATTTTTTAAAATAAAGTGCAACAGACCAGTTTTAGGTGACAACCACTTGGTGAAGGAAGCAGAGCTCTCCAAAGGGTATCTCAAATGTAGGAAGTTAGTCCAATAAAGAGATCTCAATTACAGTTTGTGTGCTGAAATTTACGCTTGTATATCCAAGTGGACTAACTTGAAAACACACAACTAATTTTGGAGGAAAAGCAGCACTCCAGGTTCTGGTCAGAATGCAGGGCTTACAACTTAAGAACATAAAAAATGCCTTACTGGGCCAGACCAAGGGTCCATCAAGCCCAGTATCCTGTTGCCAACAATGGCCAATCCAGGCCATAAGAACCTGGCAAGTACCCAAACATTAGATAGATCAAAAGCTACTATTGCTTATTAATTACAGTAATAGCAGTTTATGGATTTAACCTCTAGGAACTTATCCAAACCTTTTTTAAACCCAGTAACACTAACTGCTGAAACCACATCCCCTGGCAATGAATTCCAGAGCTTAACTATGCAGAGTGAAAAATAATTTTCTTCCATTTGTTTTAAATGAGCTGCTTGCTAACTTCATGGAGTGCCTCCTGGTCCTTCTATTATCTGAGAAAGTAAATAACTGATTTACACTAACTTGTTCAAGTCCTTTCATGATTTTGTAGACTTCTATCATATCCCCCCTCAGTCGTCTCTTCTCCAAACTGAATAGTCCTAACTTCTTTAGTCTTTCCTCATAGGGCAGCCGTTCTATGCCCCTTATCATTTTGGTTGCCCTTCTCTGCACTTTCTCCAGTGTAGCTATATCTTTTTTGAGATGTGGTAACCAGAATTGCACACAGTAGTCAAGATGAAGTCTCACCATGGGGTGATACAGAGGCATTATGACATCCTCTGTTTAGTTTTCGTAGAAGCCTTTCTTGTGGGACTTTGTCGAATGCCTTCTGGAAATTCAAATATACCACATCTACCGGTTCATCTTTATCCACATGTTTATTCACTCCTTCAAAAAATGCAGGAGATTTGTGAGACAAGACTTCCCTTGGGTAAATCTATGTTTTGTGATTTTATTCTTTATAACAGTTTCCATGATTTTTCCAGGCACTGAAGTCAGGCTGAACGGTCTATAGTTTCCCAGATCACCCCTGTATCCCTTTTTAAATATATGGGTTACATTGGCCATCTTCCAATCTTCAGGTACATCAGATGATTTTAATGATAGGTTACAAATTTTTACTAATAGTTCTGAAATTTCATTTTTTAGTTCTTTCAGAACCCTGGGATGTATACCATCCAGTCCAGATGATTTACTACTCTTCAGTTTGTCAATCAGGCCTACCACATCTTCCAGGTTCACCGTGATTTGGTTTAGTTGATCAGAATCATCATACATGAAAACCATCTCCAGAATGAGTATCTCTCCAACATCCTCTTCAGTAAACATTGAAGCAAAGAAATCGTTTAATCTTTCCTCAATGGCCTTATCTTCTCTAAGTACCCTTTTAACCCCTTGGTCATCCACCAGTCCAACCAACTCCCTTGCAGGCTTTCTACTTCTGATATATTTTAACATTTTCTCTTAGCCTGTCTTATCAATGTCTTACATTTAATTTGCCAATGCTTATGCTTTATCCTATTTTCTTCTGAAGGATCCTTCTTCCAATTTTTGAAAGAAGATCTTTTGGCCAAAATAGCCTCTTTTGCCTCACCTTTTAACCATACTGGTAATCGTTTTGCCTTCCTTCGACCTTTCTTAATGTATGGAATACATCTGGTCTGTGCTTCTAGGATGGTATTTTTTAACAATGTCCATGCCTGTAGCACACTTTTTACCTTTGTAGCTGCACCTTTCAGTTTTTTTCTAACTATTTTTCTCATTTTATCAAAGTTTCCCTTTTGAACGTTTAGCACTAGAACAGTGGATTTGCTTACTGTCCCCCTTCCAATCATTAATTCAAATTTGACCATATTATGATCACTATTGCCAAGCGGCCCCAACACCGTTATCTCTCTCACCAAATCCTGTGCTCCACTGAGAATTAGATCTAAAATTGCTCCCTCTCTCATCAGTTCCTGAACCAATTGCTCTATAAAACACTCATTTATTCCATCCAGGAACTTTATCTCTCTAGCATGCCCTGATGTTTCTCTTACCCAGCCAATATTGAAGTAATTGAAACCTTCCATTATTACTGCACTACCAGTTTAGTTAACTTCCCTAATTTCTCTTAGCATTTCACTGTCTGCCTCACCATTTTGGCCAGGTGGACAGTAGTAAACTCCTATCACTATTCTCTTCCCCAACACCCAAGGGATTTCTACCCATAAAGATTCGATTGTACATTTAGTCTCATGCAGAATCTGTTGGGATCCCCTAACTCTAATGCTTCATTAGTATCCTTTGAAGATACCTCCCTCCGAACCATATATTGCTGAGCGACTGTCAGCTTTCCCCTTTGTTCTAGTTTAAAAGCTCCTCTATTTCCTTTTTAAAGGTTAGCGCCAGCAGCCCGGCTCTACCCTGTTAAAGTGGAGCCCATCCCTTTGGAAAAGACTCCCCCTTCCCCAAAAGGTTCCCCAGTTCCTTACAAAACCGAATCCCTCTTCCTTGCACCATTGTCTCATCCACGCATTGAGACTCCGGAGCTCTGCCTGCCTCTGGTGACCTGCGCATGGAACAGGGAGCATTTCAGAGAATGCTACCCTGGAGGTTCTGGTAGCTTTCTACCTAAGAGCCTAAATTTGGCTTCCAGAACCTCCCTCCCACATTTTCCTATGTTATTTGTGCCCACATGTACCTCAACAGCTGGCTCCTCCCCAGCACTGTCTAAAATCCTATCTAGGTGACGCGAGAGGACCGCCACCTTCGCACCAGGTAGGCATGTTACCAGGTGATTCTCATGCCCACTGGCCATCCAGCTATCCACATTCCTAATATTCGAATCACCAACTATGATGGCTGACTTGACCCTTCCCTCCTTGGCAGAAGCCCTGGGAGACACATACTCGGTGCGAGAGGAAAATGCACCACCTGGAGAGCAGGTCCTTGCTACAGGATCATTTCCTGCTGCACCAAGTTGATACTCTCCAATCATGAGACCTTCCTCCTCCAAGGCAGCACCAGGGACGCCAGACTGCAGTTGGGACTTGGCTACTATGTCCATGAAGGTCTCATCTATATACCTCTCTGTCTGCTTTAGCTCCTCCAGGTCTGTCACTCTAACCTCCAGAGATCAGACTCGTTCTCGGAGAGACAGGAGCTCTTTGCATCACATGCACATGTACAACTTCTCACTGGCAAGTAAAAAATCATACATGTGACACTCGATGCAAAAGACTGGAGTCCCCCTTGTACTACTGGACTGCTGCCTTCATCTTTAATTTGTTCAGTTCCTAGTTAAGATTTAGGTTGCTATGGATATAGGATTGCGTACAGTTAGAGTCCTTTAAATATATTAGTGTATTTACTGTATATCTGGTAGTAACTACAAGGGAATGATCAAACGTTGGATAAGGTATGGGGAATTTCTGAGTTTAAGTTAAAAGGCTGATTTAAAAAAAAGAAAAAAAAAAGTATTTTATTTTAAGTGTGAAAATGACACCTGCCTATAAATTAAAGGATAAGCTAGGGGTGGGTGCAAGGGTTGAGAAATACAAACACACAAAGTTCTGTTTTGTTGCCTGACTTTCTGACTACCTATTTAAAGTATAACACACAAACTTTTGTTTGTTGCCTGACTTTCTGACTACCTATTTAAAATAAAACACACAGGACCAGATTTTAGTACCTACGCGCGGACGTAGATTTGTGCGCGCAACCCGGCGTGCACAAATCTACGCACGATTTTATAACATGCGCCCCACAAAGTTGTCTGTTGCCTGACTTTCTGACTACCTATTTAAAATAAAACACAGAGAGTTCTGTTTGTTGCCTGACTTTCGGATCTGCAGGTTTGTTTTCGGAGGTAGTTGCAATGCTGCTCTTTTTTAATATTTAAGCATCATTGTGAGGGGATTAGGTGTATATTTGTGTGGTTCGTAAGTGTATGTCTACAGAAGAAGAGGTGTGTGTAAAAGTTTGTGTTGATATCTCGCTATGAGAGTTCCAGTTCTGTACATAAAATATCACTGTACTGGGGAAACTGTCGTGTGTGTGTATGCGCCTTTCACATGAGAAGATACTAAGGATTCATAAACATCTTGTTTCTCTTGGTCTATTGTTTTTGAGAAGTGGGACTTCTTGGCCCTAATAATAACCAAGAAGGCCCACGTCTGAAAAACAAAAGACAAGCAAAAAAAAATCAACCCAGAGAGCTGTTTCAAACAGTATACAAGCTGCAAAATCACACACAATTCCCACCGTGCTAGGCTTAGACTGATTGTGGAGAAAGGATTTAAATCAGTCCAACATTAGGCCATCCATACACAAAGCCCTTAGGGCCTCATTTTCTAAAGTATCGCAGGCCTGCGATACTTTAGGTAATGAGGGGCGGGGGGTCGACCCGGGGGGGGGGGTGGTCCTGCGCTAGCTGGCAGCGATCGCACCGCCGCGGTGCGATCGCTGCCGGTTTCGCACCCAATAGCGCCACCATAGAAGGTGTAGCTATTGGGCGCGAATTCGGACGCGAAAAGGCCCTTACCTTTTCGTCGTCCGTGGCTTCTTCGCGGAGTCGGCCCCGGTGACACCCCGACTCCTCGTCCCTTATCACGTGCGAGCCACTTGGAAAATGACCCCCTTAGTTGAGACATTAGGACGTCATAGTCCACAGTATCAAATGCCACTGAAAGATTGAGGAGTATCAGCAGAGCTTCCTAACCTAATCCATGCACAGGCATAGATGGCAAATGGCTTTCTGAAAGGGAATAACCTGCACAGAGCACCAGTTACAATCCTAAACACATTGCTGGACAGACTGCATGGACCATTTTGGTCTTTATCTGCCATCATTTACTATATTACTAATCAGTGACCCAGCAAACCCTTCCTCTAACAAGCTCACTTTCATCCAGAAAGAACTAGAAGGAAGGCACACTGGAACTGACCCAGACTACCCTCTCCCACAATTTCACCACCTCTCCTAAACAAGGATATCGACACCCTCCTTTCCTCCCTCAAAGCAACAACCTGGCACGAGGACCCCTGCCTCTCCTGGATAGTCAAGCAGCCAAAGACAAGCTACTGGACTGCTTCTACCCTATTTTATATATCTCGCTGGCCGAGGATCACCTACCAGACTACCTAAAGAAAGCAGCAGTTACACCAATCCTAAAATAAGAAACCTTGACCCAAATGAACTGAGCAACTACTACTCAGTCTCTAACTCACTATACCTAGGAAAGATCATTGAAAAAGCAGAGCTAACACCCTTCCCAAATTTCTCTCATCCACAAATGCCCTTGACACGTTCCAGTCTAGCTTCAGGCCTCATTTCAGCACCGAGCTAGTACTGATACATCCCTGCTCTCTTGCTTGTGAAGTATCAAAGCGCTCTGTTTAATTATTAGGTGAGGGCTTTGCCTGCAGAAAGGCATAAGAAAATTGATATTACATTACCAACTTGACAAGCTCATAAGAGCCCATCAGATCACATACTACGCATATGCCAGTGATATTCCGTTCCTGGTCCCTCTTGACTTGGACCCTGCCAAAATAATAGCAAACTTAAATAAATGTCTGCTAAACATTTCCAGCTGACTATGTCTCAGCAAACTAAAGCTCATCCCACAAAAGACAGAATTAACGTGGATAGGAAAAAAAGAACTAATCCTTTCAGGGCCTCAAATGATTCTCGAAAGGGCAACCATAACTATCAAGTCCTCTCTCCTGGGATTCATATTGGACTCTAAGTCTACCTTCGAGTCTCAGGTCCAGGCTGTAGCTAAAACTGCTTTCTTTCAGCTACACCACCTCCGCTCCTTGTTAGGTCCCGCTCTTGCCACAGTTATTCAGGCCTGTCTTATCATCCATCTCAACTATTGCAGCTCGCTCTACATCGAGATCCTAAAAAAACTTGCCTAGCACCTGTAACTCATACAGAACACTGCAGTTCAAATGGTTTTGAGTGCTAAAAAGTTCAAAAGGATAATTAGTGTCTCAAAACCCTACAGTGGCTACTGATACTTCACCAAAGTTTAAAATTTTGGTTCTCACCTTTAAAGTCCTGAAAGTCTGTGCCCTGCTCTGCATGAATCACCCCTGGATTACTGCACTCTCTGAGGCCACTATCACAAGGGCTCCTAACAGTGCCACCACCTGTATCAGAGAGGACCTTCTCAAGTACAGTTCCAAAACTGTAGTACTCGCTGCCTTTCAACATCAGACTAGCAACAAACACGTTTGCCTTTAGAAAACTACTGAAAATGTGACTTTTTAAAACTGCCTTCCCAACTAGAAACACAGCTTGAGATGTGCATCACTGACAAATGGTACTTTCTGAATCTCAACCACATTTAAATGAGGTTCTAAAACAGTATTTCTTATAGTCCTACTCTGCTAACACTGATACTTCAATAGTTGTTGACTTCTGGTAATCCACCCCAAATATTTCCAGTCTTAATTGTACTGCAAATACTTCTGACCGCTCATAACCCATCCCAAGTGTTACCTGCCCCAACTGCTGGCTACTAAAATGGTCAGTAGTCTGCATTGTAAAGCAAAGGGGGTCAGACTTGAAGATCTAAACCTATATGCCCTAGCAGAAAGGTGAGATTGGGAAGATATGATAGACACATTTAAATAATTCCAGAGATAGCAACTCTGTCAGTGGAAATGCACAGAGCCGTAGCTAGCCTATAGCCAATATGGCCTCGGCCAAAGGCACCATCTACCAAAGGCGCCATTGCACGGGAGGCATCAGCCTCCTTCTTCCTCCTGCACCAGCAATGAGGAGCACAGCTGCAAAAAACATCAGCCCTATGAGGCTGCAAAAAACTTCAGTTTCCTCTTCCCTTTTCCTGCCTCGGCAGTGAAGATCAGCAGGGCCCCCATCCTACTCCTCCTTCTCCCTGCATCAGCAATAAAAAGCAGCCTGGCTCGCGGGGTTGCGAAAAGCATTGGACTCCTATGCTCTCCCCCCCCCCCCCCCCCCCCCCCCCTAGCCCTGGCAGTGAAGATCAGCACAGCCCACAGGGCTGAGAAAAGCATCGTTTCCCTTCTCCCTCTCCCAGCTCCGGCAATGAGAAGCAGCTCAGCCCACGGGGCCTCGTCATCCTCCCCCCCACCCCAGCAGTGAGGAACAGTACAGCCTATATCGTAGAAAGCATCGTTCTTCCTTCCTCGTCCCCACAGTGATCAGCAGCACAGCCCACGGGGCCCGAGAAGCATTGCCTTCCCTTCTCATGCTCCAGCCTCCCCTCCCCACAGTTGGAAGTAGGAGCAGCAAACGTGGAGGCTAGAAGAAAGAGGAAGTCTGGTGGGCCCTAAGGGCTGAAGGAGGAGGCTGCTCCTACTGCTGCCCCTTTGCTTCCATACATAAAAATAAAAAGCATGTGAATGTGTATGCTTGATTGTGCATGTGAAAGAGAGCATATTTATTTATTTATTTATTTATTTATTTATTTAACATTTTTCTATACCGAACTTCATGACAAGCTTCATATCAGACCGGTTTACATCAAACTTAGGGATTAACTGAACATAACCATATAACAGGAAGGCCGAAGCGCAGTTACAAATAACAGGGATAATGAACTTGGGGGCTAGAGTAGCCAGGAAATAAAGGACAGAAAAAACTGGAGGATGAGAACGTATGTCTATACAGAGATGTAGCGTTGTCTGCATAAATTTAGCCAAGTGTGGACACACAAAAGGAACACAAATCAATTTATCAAGAAATTCAGCCACATTTTTAACCAAATAAATGTGGCTGAATATCTGAAGAAAGTTAACCATTTAATGGGTTATTTTTAGCCACGTATCCAGTTGAAAAGGGATCCATTTTCCAAGGGATCTAGCTGACTAAAGACATATAGTTAGCAAAATCAAAGCCTTCAACAACTGACCAGTGCAGAGCAGCTGAATTTTAGTTTCCGAAATTCACTAGTCAACTAAATTTCACCAGCCCAGGGGCATGGCTAAGACTGGAGAGGACTTAGCTTGTTAGCCAACTGAATATGTTACTAGCAGGCCTAAATCTAACCTATGAGCCTGTGTGTGTATAATGATTGAAAATGTGAGAGAGCGCGCATATGATTGAGCATGTGACAGAGCACAAGTGTGTGTGTATAATTAGGCGTATTAGAGAGAGTGCAAATGAGCATATGTGTGTATGATTGCACAGGTGAGAGAAAGCAAACGAGCGTGTGCATGTGTGTGTGTGTGTGTGTGTGTGTGTGTGTGTATGTGTCTATGACTGAGCATGTAAGAGTGAGATTGAGCATATGAGAGAGAGAGTGAACGAGCATGTGTGTGTGTATGAGCATGTGAGAGAAAGCAAACAATACAAGTCACCTCCAAGGCCAGTTTAATGGCAGTTACAGTTTTGTCGCTTTCATTCTTTAATGCTTAGTCTCTTACTAAAAGGATTCCTGGTCTGCTGGACCATTTAAGGACTACAACCCCGATATTTGTGGGATCACAGAGTCCTGGCTAAAAACTACGGACTCCGTGTTAGTTAATTACCCAATGCTTTATATGATGTATTTTCCGTTCCTAGATCCACCAAAAAAAGAGGTGGTGGATTATTACTAGCTCGCAACATTCTAAACTTAACGCATCAACATATTAGCATTGCAGCACAGTATGAGGTTGCCTTTTTTAAATCTAACTCTCTTCAGATTTATTTAGTATACACTCCACCAGGCCTTCTGGAATTTAATTGCTCTCCTTTAATTGAACTGTTGTCTACTACAGTTGATCCCAATGTTCCCACTATTGTATTTGGAGATTTTAATATTCACATGGATGTTTTACCCCTGTCAGATACATGTGAATTAGTATTATCTAGTCTAGAGGCATTAGGCCTTAAACAAATAATCACGACAGCCACTCATCGGGCGGGTCATTCGTTAGACTTGGTGTTTATAAATGATGCCTTTCATATAAAATCATTTCCAATTAGCCAACCAGTACCCTGGTCAGACCACCACCTCATTACATTTACCCTACGGTTTAACATTCCACCAGCAGAACGTGTTCCCTCAACGGTAGAAATTGAATTTAAAAAAACCTTGTAAATTAGATGATCTTATTGCGGCCTTACCAGATGCCCTGTCCAAGTTAGACACTTCTTCTGCATTAGTAGCTGCCAATTCTTGGGAATTTATTACTACTGACATCAAATATTCTGTGTCCCACACTTAGAAAACGGATTACCCCTCATGCAATTCATGAGGGGTAGAGAGAGTCTGCCGCAAATCTCACAACACCACCTCATTAACTCAATACAGGATAGCCCTTCACAATTATCGAACTGCTATTAATACAGCCAAATGCAATTTCTATGCGGAAAAAATCCACAAATTTAAATTCAACCCAAAAATATTATTTTCTTATGTTTCAGATCTTCAAACCTAAAAACGTGGCTCTTCCGGCAAGCCTTTCCGGAATCGCAGGAACACTCTGACACCGGTCAAAGAGCAAAAAAATAGACCACTATAAGTTCCATGACCGCCCCAATCCCCTCAGGGCCCGATTACGCCTTATCTGGACAGTCCACTTGTTATGAAAGACTCCCTTGTAGATGCATTAGTTCATTAGCTCATGCTCTGCTCTTGTTTATGCCCATCAACATTGTTCACTGTTACCTGTATCTCTCAATTTATCTTACTATTTATTTTTAGCTATTTTTTACATTTTTTTAACGTTATTTGACGAGTTATTGATGTCTATTTAATATTTACGTTCTTATGTTCAGAAACTCTGTTTAATGTAACGCTTTAACCGCGATGGTTTTGTTCTATGGAAACCGACCTGATTTGATATTTGTATCGAGAATGTCGGTATATAAAAATTCTAAATAAATAAATAAATAAATAAATCTTATCAAAGCTAAAAGTTCCTCTTTACTAGTTGATAATTTACAAGAAAAAACAACTAAATTTGCCAATTATTTTTCAGACAAGATTCTTTATATTCTCAAAACGTTAGCCCCACTACAAACAGGCTATTTCTCTACCTTTGAATCTCTGTCCAATAGTTGGTCATCATTTGATACTGTTTCATCTTTGGAAATCGCCAATTTTTTAAAAACTATGAACCCAGCAGCGCATCCGCAGGATGCTATAACCATTAAACTACTGCAATCAGTAACCGACATAGTAACCTGGCCTTTAGCTGACATTATCAACGTGTCCCTGGAAGAAGGTTACTTCCTGACTCTCTCAAATGTGCAGTGGTGAAACCCTTAATAAAAAAAAACCAATTTAGATCCTGATAATTTAGCTAATTTTAGACCTATTTCTACCCTTCCCTTCCTGTCAAAACTTCTAGAAAAGGTCGTTAACAAACTTATGAATTATTTAGAGACACATCACCTGCTCTTTCCCTCCCAATATGGGTTTCGGAAACTACACAATACTGAAACCCTCTTAACATCCCTCTCAGATATCATATTGAGAGGCCTCGACAATAGCAATTCGTATCTTCTCATTTTATTAGATATATCGGCGGCTTTTGATACCATTAACCATGAGTCCATGATCTGTAGACTCAAAGAAATTGGCCTTCAAAATACCACTCTTGCTTGGTTTGAATCTTATTTATCCAAGAGATCATTCAAGGTAAAAATAGGTATAGCAGAATCAGACAAGATTATGCTAACATCAGGAACACCTCAGGAATCTTCCCTTTCTCCTACTTTGTTTAACATTTACATGGCCCCACTATGCAGGCTTCTAGCCATTTAGGATTAGTTCATTATTTATTCGCTGATGATATGCAGATCCTCCTACTAATTACAGTTTCACTATATAACACTTTGAAACTTTGGGACATCTATTTTAACTCTGTCAAACAGCTTCTTACCCATATGTCACTATCTCTAGATGACTCAAAAACTGAGATTCTTTACATTTGCAATAAAATGACTGAAAAAATTACATTAGATATCAATTCAAACCTGACTTCTGCTAATATCAAGCAGGAAGTTAGGGATCTAGGCATCATATTTGATAGTGAACTGAATTTAAAGGCTTATATAAAATCCATAGTAAAAGATGGCTTTTATAAATTACAGATTTTAAAGAAACTAAAACCTCTTTTACATCATAGCGATTTTCGTACGGTTCTCCAAGCTCTGCTTTTGTCTAAGTTAGATTACTGTAATGCCCTTCTCCTGGGCCTCCCGGCTTCATCAATTCGCCCTCTGCAGTTGCTGCAGAATGCGGCTCCGTGCCTATTGACAAATGTCAAGAAGTTTGATCATATTACTCCCATTTTGAAGGAGTTACATTGGCTCCCTATCCAGGCCAGAATCCATCATAAATGCCTAACTCCTATTCATAAAACCGTTTATGGTGACAATTCAGAATGGTTAAATGCATCTCTCCATATGCACACTCCCGTTCGTAATCTGAGATCTTCAGGCAAGGCTCTACTTACAGTTCCATCACCTAAATTGGCACATCTAAACGCAGTCAGGGAAAGGGCACTCTCATTGGCTGGACCAAAACTTTGGAATTCCCTTCCATCCAATATCCGATTAGAAGTTAACATTCAGACTTTTAAGAAACAGGTAAAAACATGGTTGTTTGAGCAGGTTTTTAGTAACACAGATTAACATCTATAGTGACTCCCCCCTGGGAATTTTATAGCTCTAGTTTAAGAATATTTAGTATTTTATTTTATAAGAGAGTATTATCAGGTAGGGTTTTATTATATTTAAATTGTATTTTATTATTTTGTAATGTTTTTTAGTCAAGATTTTCTAGTCTAGATTGTTATTAAGAGCTATATATTTATTGGATAAATGGGGTTTATTTTAATTATGTTTCATTTTTAATCTCATTTTAATTTATTTTAATTTCATTTTATTATGAGTTTTTGGGATAAAGTGTTAATGACTTATCCAACTTTTATGTAAACCAACGTGAAGTGCATACAATATGTTCGATATATAAAATGCCTAAATAAATAAATAAATAAGTGAGTGGGTATTATTGAGCATGCAAAGGAGCTAATGAGTGTGTGTGTGTGTAATTGAGCATATGAGAGAGCACAACTGAGCATATGTGTGTTTGTGTGTATGACTGAGCATGTGAGAGAGAGCATATGAATGTGTGTGTATGATTGAGCATGTAAGAGACAGCATATATGTATAATTGCACATGTGAGAGAGAGTATATGAGCATGTGAGAAAAAGTGACCGAGAGAGCAAATACTGAGTATGCAAGAGAGCAAATGAATTCATGCATGTGTACGTATAACTGAGCATATTAGAGAGCGCAACTGAGCATATGTATATGTGTGTATGAAAACTTACTAATTGGACAATTTTTGCATCTTCTCAGATTATGCACAACCAATGAGGAGTATAGAAAAAGAGCAGAATTGCTAGCAGCATGGTTTTGTTAGAGGAGGTACACCAAAAGAGTTATAAGGATGGCGTATAAGTGAGCTCTATATGCAAACCGGGATAATATGTTGTTTACTGGTCAGCGATCAAATATTTCCAGATTTGTATGTGCGATTCCTTTTTCTAATCTGATGATGAAGTATTTAAGGATTTTCCGATTTTTGCATTACAGAAGAATAGATTCTTGTGAGACCAATTAGTGACATCAAATTTGCCAGCCCTTATTCAGAATAACCGGTAGGGATTAGGACAGTACGCATGTGGGTCTTGTTTGATCTGTCCCCATGTTTTATGAATATCCAAGTTTAAGAGCTTAATGATGATATGAGAGTTTATATTAAATGGATATTTTTTGTGTATCACTAGTCAAGTACTGTATGCTTTCATTTGTCCTTGTAATTTAGTGTATATTGGCCAGAGAAAGCACTCTATAAAGTAACGTATTCATGAGCATTTAAGTTGCATACACACCAATAAGACACAGGCACTTTAGTGGAACATTGCTTGACTATGCAGCATACTGTTGATGATTTGAATTTTTTTATAATTTGTCATTTGGAACTTAAATGTGGGGACAACATATCATGGTTATTTGTTCAAAAGGAACAGTGATTTATTTTCATTTGGAATACTTTGGAACCTAGTGGATTGAATCAGGATGTGGAATGGGTGGCATTCTTATAAATCCTCTAATATATGTGTATAGAATTTGGTAGTTATTGATTGGATAACTGGAGCTTGCAGTTTTTTAAATCAGTAGGAAGTGTAATGCGCATGCAATGCATTTTTTAATCCAAGATGTCGGCACAACATAGCACCGAAACACTACTCATCAACCTAACAAACACTATTCTAAAAGGATTCAACAACGGCCATAAATACATTCTCATCTTACTAGATCTATCTGCAGCATCGACAAGGTCGACCATAAAATCCTAATTCAACGACTAACCGAAATAGGCATAACAGGAAATACACTAGCATGGTTCTCCTCTTTCCTTCAAAACAGATCATTCCAGGTAGCCTTCAACAACTCCTTCTCAGAATCAATCCCTCTTGAAACCAGAGTGCCACAGGGATCCACTCTATCTGTCACCCTGTTCAACATCTATATCCTACCGCTATGCCAACTCTATCAAATCTCGGCATCACCTAATACATGTACGCGGATGACATCCAACTTATCGTCCCTGTAACAAGCACGATAGAGAATACCCTCAACCTTTCAGCCACATATCTTAGCAACAAAAAAATACCTTAAATCAAATGAAACTATGCCTGAACATCGACAAGACCGAATACATTCTGCTTGAAAGAAAAAGCTCAACAAATCCTCCCATGAACACAAGTCTAACCGGCATCACAATGATCAAACTCCGAGAAAATGTGAAAGACCTAAGTATATGGCTCGACCCTGAACTGAACTTCAAGAAACACATCACCTTGAAAGCCAAAAAGGGCTTCTATAAACTCGCAATACTTAAACGACTAAAACCACTTCTAAACCAACCAGAATTCAGAACAATACTGCAATCACTAATTTTCTCATGCTCTGACTACTGCAACTCACTACTCGTAGGACTCCCCAAAACAACCACACGTCCTCTCCAAATTCTTCAGAACGCCACAGCCAGAATTCTCACCAGACACAAAAGATCAGAACACAACACCCCATTATTAAAAGATCTGCACTGGTTACCCATTGAAAAATGCACTGAACACAAAATGCTCACAATAATCCACAAAACCATACATAACAATGAACTCAACTGCCTAAATACATTATTCCAAAAGCATCATCCCCAATGAAACACAAGATCAGCAAACAAAGCCCTACTAGCAATTCCCCCAATCTCCTCAGCAAACCTCACAACAGTCAGAGAAAGAGCGACATCAATAGCCGGACCATACTTATGGAACTCACTTCCAGAAAACATAAGGCTTCAAAACGACACAAAACTCTTCAAAAAACTACTCAAAACTTGGCTATTCCAACAAGCCTACAAAGATGGTATTGGATAAGCCGACTATACTAGATAAGCAGTTATCAACCTTTTGCATTTGTTTTTGTTTATTTCATAGTTATGCTATTTAGCGGTGCTCCCACAATTGCTATTGTACTTTGATATTTATATAACTTTAGTCTACAATATTTTAGATTATTTTAACTACTATTACTAATGTTTAAGTTCTTTATATATTATAGCTGTCATCATTCTTTTACTATATATTATTATACTTTCCTTGTTAAATGATTGTAAACCGTTGTGAAGATTCCCACTGATGCGACAGTATAGAAAACCAAATAAACCATAAACCATAGTATCTAATACAGGTATATACATATATCTGAATAGTGTATGATGTGGGATTTAATTACTTTGTAGGTGACGTGTCAAATTTGTAGCATGTGGCGTGATGGAGTACACAATGGAATGTTGAATATTTGTTTGGTAAATGAGTTTAGGAACAGTGTTATAGTTGTAAGATGTGTGTGTTAAATATTTGAATATACCTTTATAGATGCGATGGTGTATTGAGATCACTTTAAAAGCTGGAATTTTGAGGAAAGATTGAGAAAGAACTACATTAGAGACTCATTGTAATGGATGAACCAAAATTGAAAAGTCATTTTTACTACATGCATGATTATTCGATTTGAAGGAGAACATTTGATTGAAGTCAAGTGGTAATAGTTCCCCCTGAAGAAGTCAGATAGGCAAAACAATTGGGCCCGTTGTTAGGGTAATGTTTGATGTCTTCAATATCTATTGATGTTATATTATAGCATATATTTCTGGTTGCATGATAAGAAGAAATTATCAAATTTGTATAATATTTGGTTATTTTAATTGGATGTGTGGTATTAGTTTGTGTGTATAAGAGTATGTGAGTAATGGTTTGAGGGTGTGTGAGTGTTGTGGGTGATATATGAATGAGTTTGCATCTGAATCATTTCATATAGTGCATATTATATAAAATGATGTGATTTTGATAAATTGTATTGCTTGTTTGCTCTTTTTCATGTGCTCAATCATACACACATGCTCGGTTTCTCTCTCTCACATGCTCAATCATGCACACATGATATTATCATGATATCAAGGTACAACTTGATTCCTATCATACACAACGGTTATATCACCACAAAAAGGAATCCAGAATTTAACATAAGTATATGAACTCAAAACAATACTACATTTTATTTGTATAATCAGATGCACAACTATACATCATACAAAGCCAGCAGGAGATTTATTTTATTCTTAGTTTTAATTATTGGGTGTTTGATGTATCAGCTGTTTTGAAATATTTTATTAGCATTTGGAAAAGTTTTATATAAATTTTAAATTATTGGATGTTTTATTTGTCACTTTTTTAAAATATAATTTTTATTAGTATGGTTTTACTGTTATGATTTATATTTCTTGATTTTATTGTTTGATGTTTTATGAGGAATGGTGATGTTTCTGTTTTTCCATAGCTATACTGTATACAGAGTCTGGCTTGTTGCAGTTTCCAGTTAAGTTTTTGTCTGCATGTTTCTATTTACAATTATATGGTCTCTTTATTCAGTATTTCGTGAGAGTCTGTCTGTGTTCCGCATGTGTGAACAAGGGAAGGTATTCTGCTAGCATATAGTTCCTGTGCATGGATCTATAGCAGCCTGGCTTGTTCTATTTTCCTAATAGGAGGTGTATTTGTGTTTAGGGCCTGGAGTCATATTTACAGTGTTATCTTTTCATAGATAGGTTGTTACTGTTTGAGTGCTAGCAGTTTTGGTATGGGAGTTTTATTATATTGTAATTCAGTTTATTCATGGCTTTCTGAGGGCCAAGTCTATACCCAACACGTTACCATAGGCTTAATACCATATGGATTCCAAATGCCTTTTTTTTTTCGCAGGGCTTTCTGTTTGGCGGCACAGTAATGCATGTAAATATAATATACATGTTATTGGAAGTGATATTTTTACCTTAGAATGTCCTTGTTCATGTCAAATCTGGTAATATAAATGCATAATTGTTAATTGTGTGTGGGGAAGGAGTGACTGGGAGGGGGTGGCACCTAGTGGTTGGATTGGGGGCCTATGATTGCACAGCCACAGGTTAGGAAAATGGACACTCATTAATTGAGTGTCCCTTTTCCTAATCTAACTGCCAGCGTATATATATATTTTTTTACCTAACTCTTTTTTAAGTTCCTCCGACTAAATATCGCAACAATATTAAGTCAGAGGAACTACAGAAAAGCAATATTTTCTGCTTTTCTGAAAAATTTAGGGGCTCCTCAAAACTTAACACCTGTTCCGGAGCAGGTGTTAATTTCTAAGGGTAAAAATGTGCATGTCGGGTGCACTTTTTTTTTTTTTTTTGCATTGGGAGGTAATAGCTAATAGCCTCATCAACATGAATTTACATATAATGAGCGCTATTAGCTTCGCGGGGGGGGGGGGGGGGGTTGGACGCACGTTTTGGATGCGCTAATTCCTTTATTGCATAAAAGGTTGCGGACACTCGCCAACCACGGGTTAACCAGTGCGCTCGGCTGAGCGCACTTTATTGCATCGGCCTGATGGTTTCCTCAACTCTGCCGACAAACTACACAAAAAGCAAGGCAATGTGGCTGCTCCCGGTTCAGGGTAAGCAGCTCCAGTACACTCTGCTCTGCTTCCTCTGAGTCTGGGAGAACAGAAACGATCAAGGCTACCACCAGCCCTACTTCTTTTCTGCAGGGGATCAAGAACTTATTTTCACCGCCAGCTCGACTCTGCCTCCTTGAGTATGGGAGAAAAAAAAAAAGTGATAGAAGTCCTGATGTGCCAGAAATTAAGCCCTGGGCAACAGACACAAAAAGAGGTTGAATTAGCACAAGTTTGAAACTTGTGAACCGAAGTGTTAATCATCAAGGCCAGGGTTGAAGCCTTGACCGACTGGAACTGCTGGTCATAAATTTCAGGCTTGTGGTAATCCATCCTCTTTTGTGTCTCTTCTTTGCTCTGCAGTGTCTGCTACAGTATCACCCCCTTCCCCTCCTGTTCCCTACAGAGCAGGAGGGTAGGGAGTGGAGTGGCTGTTTTCTGCTCTGTCTGCTCCAGGGTCAGCCCTCTCCACTCTTCTCCTCCTCCCTGCAGGCTGCCTGAACAGGAGGGGCTGGTGCAGAACACCCCTGCTGCTCTGCCTCTTAAGCCTGAAAAGAAGTGGTGGAACGGCCTTCAAGGCCATTCCGCCACTAATTAAGCCCTGCATATGCCCTAATAGCACAAGAAATGTACCCGTGTGCCTGCATATGCTATCCTATTCTATGTACCTCACTTGACACTAACCTTTTGATGTGATACCATCTTGTATTGTGTTTTTGTACTTTTATACTTTTTTGTTCTGTTGCAGCTCATTTTGAGCTCTTTCGATGGAAAAACATGAAATAAATAAATGATGATGACATACCAAACCCTGTAAACAGTGGCCAGCAGTGTGTGATGTTTCCAAGGAACTGACAGATACACCTCAGCCCATCTAAAGTCTGCACAGATTTCTCCTACTTAACCTTCTCAAGGTGCTCAGAGTTGTTAGAGCTCCCAGCTTAGGGTGGGGGGGGAGGGTAAGATACCAAATATTTCAGCACTTTTCCACCAGCCCCCTCCTAAGATCTCTCCTGCTCCAGTGCTTGCCAAAGTCAATGGAGAAGTCATGCCTGTCCCTTAATTTCTTCCTCTCAATGGCTCTTAGTCCGGCTACCTGGCTTTTCTGCTTGCATATCATTTACAAAGCAGAGAAGATTGTAGGCTCCACCCATTCCACCTCACACATGCATCCTATCACTGAGTATTACTTTTCCTGTCCACCTCACCCCTCCACAGTCACCATCTACACAGCGCAGCTGACATCCTGCCCTAGGACAAGAAGTCAGGTGCTGCAGAAAGTATATATATACAAGCATAAACCAGATGGAAAGGGACAGGAAACGACGAAGCCAGCAAAACCTTTCAGAATATCTCGGCTATCATTTATGAAGGACTGTTGAGGAAGCTCACATACAGTAAACTCCACGGGAAAGCCGGATCTCCGAGGCGAGCGCCCGCCCTCCCAACGCGCGCCCAGGCACCTCTCCTGGGTGTGCGATTCAGTATTTAAATTAGGGCCTGCTCTAAAAAGGAGGTGCTAGGGACACTAGCGCATCTCTAGCACCTCCTTATTGGCGGAAGCAGCGGCTGTCAGTGGGTCTGACAACCGACGCTTAATTTTACCGGCGTCGGTTGTCAAACCCGCTGACAGCCACGGGTTCAGAACTCGGACACCGGCAAAATTTAGTGTCCATTTTCCAACCCGCGGGCCACAGGCAGATTTTTTTTTTTAAGAAGATTTTTTAAAATTTTTTATTTTTGGGGCCTCTGACTTAATATCGCTATGATATTAAGTCGGAGGGTGTACAGAAAAGCAGTTTTTTCTGCTTTTCTGTACGCTTGCCCTGTGTCGTCTGAAATTAACTCCTGCCTTTGGCAGGAGTTAATTTCTGAGAATAAGATGTGCGACTTGGCTGCACATTTTACTTTCTGCATTGCGGGTGACTACCTAATAGGCTCATCAACATGCATTTGCATGTGATGAGCACTATTAGTTTCGGAGGGGTTGGCCGCACGTTTTCCACGCACTGTTACTCCTTACTGTAAAGGGGTAATAATAGCGCATCAAAAACACGCAGCCAAACAGGGGCTAACTGTTCGCTCTGCCGAGCACACCATTCTGTATTGGGCACTGACAGGACACTGCTACTGGGAGGCTTGCACTGCTACAGTATGCTGGGTCGAACATGTGACCTGAACTGTATGCTGGGATGTATACTGGACTGTACACAAGCCGAGCTGTGTGCTGATCCATATGCATGATCAAAGCTGTGTGCTGAGTTGTACACTGGGCTGTACACCTAAGCAGAGCTGTGTAGTGGGATGCACACTGAGCTATATGCCTTCGCTGAGCTGTGAGCAGAGTTGTATGCTGAGCTGTAGGCATGAGCAGAGCAGTATGCTGAACTATACAATGAGCTGTACGCATGTGCTGGGATGTACACTGGGCTGTATGCCTCCTCTGTACACAAAAACAGAGCTAAATGCAGAGGCGTATGCTGTGCTGAATGCATGAGCAGAGCTGTGTGCTGGGATGTACACTGGACTGAGCTGAGTTGTATGCTGTTCAGTATGAGAGAGCAGAGCTTTGTGCTGTGGTGCATGCGACAGAGCGAACTGTTTGCCTGAGCAGAGCAGTGTGCTGGGCTGTTCACTGAGCTGTATGCCTGAGCTAAGCTATAAACAGAGCTGTATGCTGAGCCATAAACTGAGCTGTATGCTTGAGCGGAGCAGTGAGCATGAGCAAAGTTGTACATTAGGCTATACACTGTGACTGAGCTGTTCACCTGAGCAGAGCTGTGTGCTGAGTTGTATACTGGGATCATGCCTGAGCCAAACTGTACGCATGAGCAGAGCTGTGTGATGGGATGAACACCTGGCGCTATGCCTGAGCTGAGGCGTACGTGTGAGCAGCGTTGTATGTGTGAGCTATGAGCTGTAAATAGTTTTCTGACTGGTTTAATTCTGTGTAGAGTTGAGGCTGATTAGCTTTGGCAGGAAACCTTGTTTCCTGGAGTTCCTGCAGGCCCGAGATGTGCTATGTTAGGAATGTACACTGGGTCACATCCCTGCTCCTGCGGAGGCAGGTGACAGCGTCATAGTCTGAGGTGAAGCACACACACGTCAGCACTGTGTAGAGGAATATGTCACACCCTATTTCCCGGACCTCTGTATCCATGGATACAGGATTACATAGGAAACACCATGTTTATTCCTAGCGCAATGCCAGGAACTGCGGTTTTGCTGTTCCCTGCACCTCCCGCTCCTCTCTCTGCACACAGTGCCTGGAGCAGCAACCTATCAGGGGGACAGGTAGTGGAGATTAATAAAGCAGCCAAGGGGATGAGAATGATATTGTAGCGAGCTCCTGAGAGACTTA
Source organism: Rhinatrema bivittatum (assembly GCF_901001135.1). NCBI lineage: Eukaryota > Metazoa > Chordata > Amphibia > Gymnophiona > Rhinatrematidae > Rhinatrema > Rhinatrema bivittatum. The sequence continues at coordinate 164,488,547 of NC_042618.1, read as the reverse complement.
ATGGGGAATTTTAGAGAAGTAATTTTAACAGTCAACAAAGCATAAGTCAGAGGGACTGAGAAGGCAGGTACTAATGATTGGGGCACATCGTGTACAGTGTGGTGGGCGATGAAAGAGACTGAACCAGAGCAAAATAGACCCGAGAGTGCCTGAACTTCTGTGGAAGGGACCTGTGAGCTACTTAGGGCTTAATTTGTCAGGGAATAACCTGGAATGGAGTTCCACCACTTCTTTTCAGACTTAAGAAGCAGAGCATCAAAGGTTTTCTGCTCCAGCCCCTTCCCTGCAGGCAGCCTGCAGGGGGAGAGAGAAGGAAGGAGATAGGCGAAGAACGGCTGGGGGTTGAGTACCAGTGGGGGCTGGGAATGGAGGATCACTAGGATAAGAAGAGTGTATTCAGGTATATGTGTGAAAAACAGTGTGTGTTTGGGGGAGAGAGAGAGAGTGTTCACTCCAAGCCCCGGTCACTCACACAATTCACTCCCTCTCCCCCCACTCCCACTCCACAGTTCCACATCCTTTTTGTCTACAAATTAAGCCCTGAGAGTAACTCCAACATCTTGTTCATTGTCCCATAAAAGGTCTTGCAACTTATAAAGATTCTAGGTTTATTTTTTTCAGAAGTACTAAAAATTACTAGACTCTGCCATGCCAGTGACCATACAGAGACAGAGCTGAGCTCCAGGGCAGGCAGAGTCAAAAGCAGAGTGTAGACCTCTGGTCCTACAGCTGTGCACTTTCTGCCCTTCATAGCACCATCTCACAGATTGGCAAGGATGCTGGAAGTAGACCAGAAAATTGTAAATTGTAAACCGGTTGAGCGAGTAGTGGTATATGGAGTCCAAGTTGGTAAAGCCAAAGTGACTAGGGAATACCTCAACACTTGGTACTGGGCAGTGCTGAGACCATCTTTTTCTGCATTCAGGGCAGATATTCGTAATTTACGTGTGCCCCCTGGCCCCATTTGACTTATCAGTGGCTGCTCCAGAACAGTGCTTTCTCCTATAGTGGCAAGGGCACAATTGTCTCTCTGATGGTGGCAACTCTAGCAATGCACTCCCATGTCTCTCCTCGCCTAACCAGAATCCCCCTCTTTCTCTTCCCCATCCCTTGCCCAGCATCTCCTTTCTCTTCCCCTCCCCTCCTTCCCTTGCATCCCCCCATCCACTCTGTGTCCTGAACCCACCTCTTTCTCTCCTCCATTCCTTCCCCTGCATCCTACTTTCTCTCATTCCCACTTAATGTCCTGCATTCCCCCCTCTTTTTCCCCCTCCACTTGCTATAGTCCTCCCTTTGTTTCCCCCCCCCCCCCCCCACCATTACTTGTCCAGCATTCTCTTTTCTCTCCCCCACCTGCTCCTTCTCCAGCAGCATCCTTCATCTCTCACACCCTTCCTTTGCCTAGAAGCTTCCCTCCTCTCCTCTTCACCCCTTGCCCAGCAGCAGCCCTCTCCCCCCACCCCCCTGCCAATCATCATCATGGAGAAATCAAGTCTCGCCTGATGATTTCCTTTCCTTTAGTCCAGTCAGACCAGTCCAGATGAATATGTTATAACCCCAACCAGCAGACAGAGATAGCGATAGCGATAAACAGGCTCACTGATGTCACCCTTATAAGCATCCATGTTGACCTCAGTCTGCCTGTATTACTTGTAACAAGCTAACTGTGGACAATATAAAACCCTTATCTAATAACAAAGTTTTATTACCTTTCTCTTTTTTTTTTTTTTAAACCAGAGGGCTTCCAAAACCAAGTAACCCTAATCATAAAAGGGAAAAAAAAACAGCAAGAACTAAATTAATAGCTTTATAATAGATATTACATGAATCCTGGTATATAAAAATGTTAAATAAATAAATAAATAAATACCTGTTAGTACAACTTCTTTGAGTAAAGCGAGTCTTTTTGTACTGCAAGAAAAGAGAAAGGAGTTTGGCAGATTAGGGAGGGTCCTGGACTGGTCTGACTGAACTCAAGGAAAGGAACTTATCAGGTAAGACTTAATTTCTCCTTCCTCATCATTCAGTCAGACCAATACAGATGAATGGGATGTACCTAAGCTATTTTGAAAAGGGCAGGATCCTGCCGTCCCACTCTCAGTACCTCAGTGGCAAAAGCAGCCTCCTGACTGGCTCCTACATTCAAACAATAATGCTCAGAAAAAGAATGTAAAGAGGACCATGTTGGCACTTTGCAGATTTCCAACTGAGAACCATAGTTTTGCCCAAGATGCTACCAGAGCTTTAGTAGAATAAGCCCTACTCTGTTTAGGTAAAGGCCTACCACCATCTGCAGATGCTGCCATAATGATTTCTTTAATCCAATCCATCGGGAGGCGGAGCTGACTAGGAGACAGAGGCCAACTGGAGCTTCACCAATACCAACCCTCGTTCCCCACAGGTTGAGCCCTTGGGTGCCAGGGCAGGCTGGTCTTAGGCGGGCCTCCGTGTGACGACTCCCAGCAGTGATGGTGCAAGGGTTACCAGGAACCAGCAGAGGTATCAAGGGACTGGCGTAGGTCTGGACAAAGCAGGGATCCAGAGACCCGGGCACCAACAGGAACAGGGCAGAGACAGAGGGTGCCAGAGTAAGAAAGGCAGAAGCCAAGAGGCCAAGTCCATGTAGATACCAGAGGCGAAGTCAAGGCAAGCTGAGGTCAGAGCAAGCAGCTGAGCGAGACAGGTACTGAGATGGACAGGCAAGTGACAGAGCCAGAGAATCAGTCCAGGGCATAGTCCAACATAGCAAGGGTCAAAACCAGAGAATCAGTCCAGAGCATAATCCAACGTAGCAGGGGTCAAAGCCAGAGAAGCAATCCTGAGTGTGGACCAACGTAGCAAGGGTCAAAGCCAGAGAAGCAATCCTGAGCATGGTCCAACATAGCAAGGGTCAAAGCCAAGGCTCAGTCCAGCAAAGCAAGGAAGGGACCAAGGTACGAGACAGGAACAGGAACCAGGAATGGAGTCAGGATCAGGAACCAGGACCGAGGACAGGATCAGGAACCAGAAACGATGGGCAATGAGCACTCAAACAGCGTGGAGACCTGTTGCCAAGGCAAGGAACTAGTGGTGGAGCCCTGGCTTATATACCAGGGCCTGATGACATCAGCATCCGGGGCCATGGGCTAGATTTCCGCCGCAGCCCCTTTAAAGGTCAGAGTGGTGCGCGCACACACGCCTAAGGCCAGGGCCCGCAGGGGGATGAGCGACAACGTCCGTGGGGAGACCCGCCGAGAACCAGAGAGGTCCGTGGAGGAGCCGGAGACAGCCGAAGAGACAGTAGGTGCTCGGGGCCATAGGTGGCTGCCCACAGCCACAAGCGAGGATGGTCCGGGTCCAGGATCAGCGCTGCAAGAGTGAGTAGGCCCGGTTGCGGGCCTACCGCGGACGGGGCATGCAACACATAAAGTGCCTCTATCGGCCAACATTGAATCAAAGCATCTAGATCAGAAGATCGTACCTCACTCCTTCAGCTGTAAAGCCTACTGAAGTTGCTATTAGATCTATCAGTGGAACACCCCACCTGGATATTATCAGATTGGAATGCCATTGGAGACAAAGCACACTCTCCTGGATCCACTGAATGCTGACTGAGAAAGTCCACTTGAACATCCTCCATGCCTTCTACATGAAAGGCTGATATCACCTTCAGATGCCTTTCTGTCTAGCCAGGCAACATTCCTATCTTTTCTGCTACCTGCTGACTTTTTGTGCTACCTTGATGTTTCACATACACCACATGCTTCACAGCTACTAAACTTTACAGTGAGGAGAAATGTAAAAGTAAATGTTATAACATTGTTTCTACCTATTATACTTGTCCCTCCTAATGCAGCCCCTGGCGAAACATAGCCTGTGTCTGGGTACTGAACAGATAACTCTGAATAACCATAAGAACATAAGAACATAAGAAAATGCCATACTGGGTCAGACCAAGGGTCCATCAAGCCCAGCATCCTGTTTCCAACAGTGGCCAATCCAGGCCATATGAACCTGGCAAGTACCCAAAAACTAAGTCTATTCCATGTAACCATTGCTAATGGCAGTGGCTATTCTCTAACAGGACGATACAGTAAAGTGTGCTCCGTCGGAGCGCACTGTCAGCCTGCTCTGGACGCGTGTTTTCCCTTACCCCTTATTCAGTAAGGGGAGGAAAACACGCGGCCCACCCGCAGCACCTAATAGCGCCCTCAACATGCAAATGCATGTTGATGGCCCTATTAGGTATGTGCGCGGGATCCAGTAAGTAAAATGTGCAGCCAAGCCGCACATTTTACTCTAAGAAATTAGCGCCGACCCAAAGGTCGGTGCTAATTTCTTCCGGCGCCAGGAAAGTGCACAGAAAAGCAGTAAAAACTGCTTTTCTGTGCACCCTCCGACTTAATATCATAGCGATATTAAGTCGGAGGTCCCCAAAAGTAAAAAAAAGTAAAAAAAAAAAATTTGAATTCGGCCCGCGGCTGTCGGGCCGAAAACCGGACGCTCAATTTTGCCGGCGTCCGGTTTCTGAGCCCGTGGCTGTCAGCGGGCTCGAGAACCGACGCCGGCAAAATTGAGTGTCGGCTGTCAAACCCGCTGACAGCCGCCGCTCCAGGCCAAAAGGAGGCGCTAGGGACGCGCTAGTGTCCCTAGTGCCTCCTTTCCCTCGTTTGCACCGCGTCGCCTAATTTGCATGCTGGAGCATACTGGATAGCTCGCACCGGCAAAGGGCCGGTGCGTGCGCCGGGAGAGCGGGCGTTCGTCCGCTCTCCCGCGGTTTTACAGTATCGGGCTGTAAGTGAACTTAATAGCAGGTAATGGACTTCTCCTCCAAGAACTTATCCAATCCTTTTTTAAACACAGCTATACTAACTGCACGAACCACATTCTCTGGCAACAAATTCCAGAGTTTAATTGTGCATTGAGTAAAAAAGAACTTTCTCCGATTAGTTTTAAATGTGCCCCATGCTAACTTCATGGAGTGCCTCCTAGTCTTTCTACTATCCGAAAGAGTAAATAACCGATTCACATCTACCCGTTCTAGACCTCTCATGATTTTAAACACCTCTATCATATCCCCCCTCAGTCGTCTCTTCTCCAAGCTGAAAAGTCCTAACCTCTTTAGTCTTTCCTCATAGGGGAGTTGTTCCATTCCCCTTATCATTTTGGTAGCCCTTCTCTGTACCTTCTCCATTGCAATTATATCTTTTTTGAGATACTGTTGACTGTTGCACATACTGTACAAACTGAAGCTATTAAAACATTCTGATTTCTGTGGACTTATAGCCTAAGGAATTATTTCCTTTGATACCACTCACCTTTTCCTTTGGAGTCCTGTTAGTGTGTATTCACTAGTCTCCACCCCCTGTGTGGTCACATAAAAACAGCCATGGCATTGTTAGACATTATCCTGACTGCCTGATCTGTCAAAAGCAGGCCAAAGTGTTGCAGAGCTAGTTGAATAGCTTTGGTCTCCAAATGATTGATGGACCACTTTGGCTCCTTCTTCGACCATTGCCCTGAATGACTCACCCCAGACAATGTGTTCCTCAACCTATCAGACTGGCATCTATTGTCAGCGTCATGCATGCTGGGAGCTCAAGCTCCACATTATCCTGACCTTCTTTGGAACCATTATCCATAGAGAATAGTCCTGAGCCTGCAGATCCCATCTGGACAGCAATGCCCTCTGCAAAGGCCCAATGTGAACCCTTGCTCAGGAAACCAAATTCAATACTGCTGCCATTGACCCGAGAAGTTGAAGATAAATCCACACCAAATTTTTTGTTCCACCAGATGCACTCAACCCATCCTCATGTCGGATATGGCTCACAAATATTACAGGTTTTAAGAAGAGATCAAATTGCTCTGGAAAAAGTTGACTACGCAACCTAGATCCTGTAAAAACTGCACAACCCTCTTGATGACTACTGCATTCTCCTGTTCTAACTTTACCCTTATCAACCAATTATTTAGATAAGGGTGAACCAAAATGCCTTCCTTCCATAGCACCACTTCCATCACTACCATTATCTTCAAAAAGGTCCTTGGAGCAATGGCTAACCAAAGAGCAGAGCCTGAAACTGGAAATCCTCCCCTAGTACTGAAAAAAAAGTAATTGCTAATGCTCTCTCCTTATAGGGATATGAAGATAGGCTTCTGTTAGGCCAGAACTCCCCTTTCCTCACTGCCAGAATGACTGACTTCAAAGCCTCCATTCTGAAATGAGACACATGCAGGAACCAGTTGACCTGCTTCAAATCCAGAATCGGACAGAAGGTTCTGTCCTTCTTTGGCACAACAAAGTTAATCGAATAATGACCCAGATCCCAGTGGGCCCTTGGACAGGGATCACTGCCTTCAAGCACAGAAGCCTATGCAGCATTGCTCTTACATCCTCCCGCTTCAGTGTGGTGTGACAAGGGGAAACCATAAAAATGTCTGAAATGGCTGGAGGAAGTTTAGGGCGCAATCTTCCAGAATAACCTCCAACACCCAGTGATTGGAAGAGATTTGGGCCAATCTCTGTCAGAACCTTGACAGATGCCCGCCTATCTCCAGAATCAGAGATTGGGCCCTGCTCCTGAGACACCATCTTTACCTTCTCTCCAGTGACGTTCTAAAGGGGAAAGTGAGGGGGCGGTCTACCCTGGGTGACAGCCAGGAGGAGGGGTGCCATTGAGAGACTCTGACCAGAGGCCACTGGCAGTGATGATATCCAGTGGGCCATGAGCAGAGCCTATCCCGCTCGCAGCAGAAGACAGGGAAGAGAGAGGCTGGATAGCCACAGGCAAAGTCCATCCCGCCTGCAGCTGAAGAGGGAGAGGCCCAGAATGACCACACGTGAGCCTATGTGATTGAGGAAGGAGTGAGTGTGTATGTATTATGTACAGTAAATATGTATGGGTATGTGAGAAAGAGATCGTGTATGTGTGTATAGGAGCAAGGGTGTGTGAGTGTGTGTATATATGATTAAGAGATTGAGAGCCTGCATGTATGTGTGTATATAAGTATGTGTGTATGGGAGTGAGTATGCGTGTTTGTGTGTAAGAGAGTGAACCTGTGTGCAGGGGTGTATGAGAGTGTGTGTGCAAGAGAGAGAGGGAGCTTGTGAGAAGGGTGTATGTGTGCGAGAAAGAGGGCCTATGTGAAGGAGAGGGGAACCAGAGATTACTGGGTGGGGGGGGGGGGGGATGGAGGAGTTAACCTTCAAGGATGGGGAGGTACTAACTCTCAGTCATATAGCAAACAATCATGCATCCACACTACATTCATACCTGTACTCATACAAGTTTAAAATCATATCAAGCGTCACATACACTGCAATAATGTAAATATTACAAATATATGATGTACCCCTACAGAGGCCACTGTTTCACTGAAGTTCAGCTTCTTCAGGGGGATTTTTTTAATGAAACAGCGGACAAATATTTTAGAAAATATTTTCTGAAGATAATTTTATCTGTGACACATGTTCGGGAACATTTCACTAATGCTTCAAAACGATGTCTAACGGATTAAACAATGCCTGTGTGAGGGAGTGCATAGACAACTCCCTCAATCTACCTTAATGGACCAGGCTCAGGTAACCCGCCCAGTCCTCCTTAAACTGGGGCACCCCAAGGGATTATGGGAGGAGGGAGGAACCCATCCCTGGAGCATAAAACCTGAGGGCATGGACAGCTTAGTGGAACTGCTGGGAGGAGAGCAGGAGTTCCCAAACGCCAAGACCTGTTACCTGTGAGGTGGGTGAACTTATGTAAGGACTATTTGGACTTGAGTTTCTTGAACTGAGAACTATTCAATCTTGGGTTACTTTAAAGTGCACTGTTTTACTGAAATGAAGGCTGGATGCCATTTTGTGTGGAACATCACTTCTCACTGTAAATAAAAGTCACTATTCAACAGCCTCCCGACACAGCTGCCTCCCGACACAGCAGCCCTCCAGACATATCAACAACCTGCACACAAAAATGCCAGCTTAAACACCTTTGAACCTGTAGCCTCCACTGAGATACAAGCCATCCTGAGAAAAATGAAACCTTCATCTCATCCTGCAGACCACATCCCCTCCAAATTACTTCTATCTATTCCAGACACAATAGCTACATCTTTGACAAATATCATCAACTGCTCTCTAGCCCAAGGAATCTGCCCTGATGACCTCAAAATGGCCTCAATCTCACCGCTCTTAAAGAAACCTAACCTTGACCCGAAGGAACCCAACAACTTCCGCCCCATAGCTAACCTCCCATTCATCGCCAAGATCATGGAAAAACTAGTGAACTCTCAACTCTCAGATTTCATCGAAGACAACAATCTTCTCTTCACCCCACAACACGGCTTCAGAAAAAATCGAGGCACAGAATCCCTCCTCTCCTCGTTGACAGATTATATCTTAATGGGCCTTGACAAAGGAAACTCATTCCTATTGATCTTGTTAGACCTCTCAGCAGCGTTCGACACGGTCAACCACGCCATCCTCCTAAACCAACTCTCGTCTATAGGAATCAGCGGCACCGTCCTATCCTGGTTCAAAACCTTTCTCAATAACAGAGGTTACAAAGTTAAAATCCAAAACAAGGAATCCTCTAGATTTGACTCTGTCATAGGAGTCCCTCAAGGTTCTTCATTATCTCCGACCCTATTTAACATCTATCTCCTTCCTCTCTGCCAACTTCTCACCAACCTCAATCTAAAGTACTTCCTTTATGCAGACGATATCCAAATGATCATCCCCATCAAAGATACATATTCTGAAACTCTTGACTACTGGGAATCATGCCACCTGAAAATCAAACAACTACTAAACAACCTACACCTCATCTTAAACTCTTCTAAGACAGAAATCCTTCTCATTTCTCCGGAAACCAACATCTCCACTACTCTTCCCACCAACCTACCTACCACACAAGTTCGAGACTTAGGAGTGATAATAGACAACCGGCTAAACTTCAAGGCCCATATCAACAAAACAACCAAAGACTGCTTCTATAAACTCCAGGTTCTGAAGAGGATAAGACCTCTTTTCCATGCCCAAGACTTCAGAACGATCATCCAAGCAGTCATTTTTGCAAAATTAGACTACTGCAATTCCCTATTGCTAGGTCTGCCCTCTTCCTACTCCAAACCACTACAGATGGTTCAAAATTCAGCAGCTCGATTACTAACAGGCGCAAGAAAGAGAGACCACATATCCCCCATTCTGAAAGAGTTACATTGGCTACCCGTCCACTTCCGTATCATGTACAAAGCCATTTGTGTCATCTTCAAAACTATTCATCAACGCATCTCCCTCGATCTACAAATCCCCCTCCAAGTATACAACTCGACAAGACCTACCAGAAATGTCTACCGAGGCGCCCTCAAAGTTCCTCCTGCGAAAATGACCAAACACATCACTCTAAGAGATCGTGCCACCTCCACTGCTGGCCCTTCTCTGTGGAATTCCATTCCCACAGATCTCAGACTGGAACCTTGCTTCTTAACTTTCAGGAAAGGACTTAAGACTTGGTTATTCAAGCAAGCTTTCCCAGACACAATCTAATATCACGTCATAGATACAAACCAAGGACTTCAAATATTCAGCCATTAATCATGCCATTTTTACATAGCATTTAATTTATTTGTATACCGTTCAACCGTTTATTCTTTCCTATCTCTTCCTTCTTATCCAAGTTCTGCTACCCTTGTTATTTGTAACTGCTCCTTCGATCACCACAGTTCTAGTTGATGTATTTAATGCACTCCCGTTTCATGTAAACCAGCAAGATATGTGCTCATGATTGCCGGTATATAAAAACCTTAAATAAATAAAATAAATAAATAAAATAAACAGCCAGAAGCTTCCTGGTGTCTTCTTCTGGCTGTGAATCAGCCGCTGACTGCTCGGCCATACCACAGCCTGCAATCGATGTAAGATCCCACCAATTTCATTCTCAAAGGTGATTTCTTTTATCAGTGGATGCACAAGTGATAACCCCTCCTCCCCAACCATCATGTTCACCCATACCACATAACCTCACTCTTTATCCTCCCCAGTGCATAGCAATAGCAATGATTTGTGCTCCTCCAAGTGGCACCTGAAAGAAGGACTTACCAAGCAACCAGCTGTCACCGTATTTCCCATCAGAAAAATTACACCCAAGCGCAGACTGGGAAAGGATATATGAATCATGACAGCTCTCAGGAAATCTTGACACAACATTCAGAATTTTGAGATGTGCATTACATACAAGCTAGATATTCATTGAATAGAAGTGCTTTCTGTTGTGAAATGCTATCTCACACTTGGATGAAGGGGTGAGAGCAATTTGGGTGCAATCTATTGCACCAATCACATTCGGCATGCTAGCCATATCATAAAACCCTCTCCTTGGCTCATGTAGTTCTACCTTCTGTTCCGGAAACTTCATGTAGCTCTTCATGCATTTCATCATTGCTCACAGAAATGACCAGATTGCCTTGAAAAAGAGGACTGGTCCATTCCATCCACTATGCCATCTGTAATTTGAAAATTTCCACTGGCCAGAAAATGTAGGGCACTCAGCAGTTTCACCAACCATGGTATATCATGGCCATGGTATATATTTATTTATTTAAAATTTATTTATTTAAAATTTTTATATACCGGCATTCATGTTGCAAACACATCATGCCGGTTTACATATAACAGGGGTGTACAGTGAACAATTCAATAACCTATTTGTGTAGAAGGAAGCAGTTACAAATAACAAGGTAATAGAACTGGGAGGAGAGAAGAAAAGGGAGAGAATAACATTAGGTATAGGTATTTACATTAGTAATAACATTTTTACATGTGGAAGTGGTAGAATCTGGCTGAATAGAATTAATCGGTGTCCGGGAAAGCTTTTTTAAACAGCCAGGTCTTGAGTCTCTTCCTGAAGGTTGGGAGGCTGGGCTCCTGTCTAAGGTCCGGTGGGATGGAGTTCCATAGAAGGGGGCCGGCTGTTGAAAAGGCCCGATCTCTCAAGGTAATGTGTTTGGTAGTTTTGGCTGGGGGCACTTGAAGAGATCCTCTGAGTGTGTCTCTTGTTGGTCTGGAGGAGTTATAAATTTGGAATGGGACTTGTAAGTCGAGTGGGGTGAGTTGATGGATGGTTTTGTATATTATGGAAAGAGATTTGTAGAGGATTCTAAAGTGAACAGGCAACCAGTGGAGATCTTTTAGGATTGGAGATATATGGTCCCTCCTCCTGGAGTTTGTCAGTAATCTTGCCGCAGCGTTTTGTAACATCTGGAGGGGTCTAGTATAGGAGGAAGGTAGGCCCAGAAGGATAGAGTTACAGTAATCGATCTTAGAAAAAATGATGGCTTGTAGAATGGTTCTGAAGTCCTGAGTGTGGAAGAGTGGTCTAATTCTTTTCAGAACTTGGAGTTTGTGGAAACAGTCCTTGGTGGTTCTGTTGATGGAAGCTTTAAGGTTCATCCGGTTATCAATTAATACTCCTAGATCTCTCACCTGTGTAGTAGTTGGGATAGTTGGAGGATTAGAGATGGCATTGTTATCTGGGGAGATGAGAAGCAGTTCTGTTTTAGAGGAGTTTAAAACTAGGTTTAGGTTAGCCAGGAGATGTTTAATTTCGAAGAGACAGTTTTCCCAGTGAACCAATGTTTTTGTGTAGGATTCTTTAATGGGTATCACGATCTGGATGTCGTCGGCGTAGAGGAAATGTTTGAGGTTAAGGTTGGAGAGGAGTTGGCAGATAGGTAAAAGATAAATGTTAAAGAGTGTAGGTGACAGTGAGGAGCCCTGAGGGACTCCTATGGATGCGTCCATTCGTGAAGATTCTTTGTTCTGTATCTTAACCTTGAAGCCTCTGTTGGAGAGAAAAGATTTAAACCATGAGAGAGCGGTGCCTGAGATACCTATAGAAGCCAGAATGGAAGTGAGAATGGAATGACTGACCGTATCAAAGGCGGCTGATAGGTCCAGTAGAATTAAGAGGAAGGATTGGCCTTTGTCAAGGCCCATTAATATGAAGTCAGACATGGAGATGAGGAGGGATTCTGTGTTCAGTGATTTGCGAAATCCGTATTGTGATTGGAATAGGATTTTGTTTTCTTCTATGTATTCGGAGAGTTGAGTATTGACAACTTTTTCTAGAATCTTGGCTATGAATGGGAGATTGGCGATAGGACGGAAGTTGTTGGGGTCTTTAGGATCCAAGTTGGGTTTCTTGAGTAGAGGTTTGATGGAGGCCAATTTGAGGTCGTCAGGATATAGTCCTTGGGAGAGTGAGCAGTTTATGATGTCCGACAATGTTTTAGCGATGGAGTCAGGGATGGCCAGGAGCAGTTTGGTGGGGATAGTATCCAAAGGATGGGAGGAAGGTTTCATTCTTCTTATAAGAGTTTGTATCTCTAAGATAGAGATGGGTTCAAGTGTTTCCAGACCATTGTTGTTGAGGGATGACTGTTGAAGAGACTGGTAAAGAGCAGGGTCGGTGGGATTAGAAGGCAGATGAGTTAGAAGGCTGTTGACTTTGTTGTGAAAATGAAGAGCAAGTTCTTCAGCTTTGGATTGTGCTAGGTCGTTGGGAATCTCCTGTGGGATGATTTGGGTGAGATTGGAGACATAGGCGAAGAGGGCTTTTTGCGTCGAAGATTAAGTGGTGAATCTTGGATGCATAGTAGTCCCTTTTGGATTTAGAGGTAGTTGACTTGTATTGATGGAGGGTGGCTTTGTAGATGGATCGTGTATTGGTGCTTGGGGATTTGCGCCAGTCGCTCTCTTTCTGTCTTAGATTTTGTTTTAGCTTTCTTAGTTCTTCCGTGAACCATGGTTGTCTTTTGGAGGCGTTTGGGAGTGATTTTTTGGTTGCTAGCAGACATAGCTTGTCGGCTATGGAATCTGTGATGGCTTTCCAAGAGCGGAGAGCTGTGTTCGGGTTTGAGAGATCAATGGATGGAAGTTGAGAGGCTAGGTGGGAGCTGAGGTCTTCTGTAGAGCAGGATCTTCTGTATGGGAAAGATGGTGAGGGCCCTTTGGAGGTGGAGGGTTTTTTCAATGAGAATGCGGTTGAGATAAGTGAGTGATCAGACCAAGGGACCTTCTTGCTTTTGAGGCGTGAAGAATGTTTGATGCCTGGGTTAATAAAGATAAGATCCAGCGTGTGGCCTGCTTTGTGTGTGGGTTTGGTAACTAATTGTTTGAAACCCAGGGCTGAGAGGGCTGAGAGAAAGGATTCACAGCTGGATGATGGGGTAGGGTTGTCCACATGCAGATTAAAATCTCCTAGGATTTATATTTATATCACTGCGAAGGTCATCATAAAGACTCAAAATATCCCTTGTGCTCAAAAAATACCTTCACACCACATCTGTCTCTGTCAATCCCAGGAATGCTGTCCTCATTCGGAATATGCACTGCCCGCATGATCTCTAGATCACAGCTCTCTGGACCACGTGCTCCTCTCTCCTTTGTCTGTCTTCATTGTTCTCTCCTGTGGTTCTTCTATCCTGATGTCTTTCTTCTCTGATTCTTCCTATTCTGGCACACACACGCAAGACATAGGCGAGCAGAAAATAGAAATGCAGATATACCATTGTGCTGGAGCAATCCTTTACCGATGCTGGCTGTTAACGTTTGTGAGTAATGTGGTTTAATGGAACAAAGTCAGCATGGCTTTACCCAGGGCAAGTCTTGCCTCACAAATCTGCTTCACTTTTTTGAAGGAGTTAATAAACATGTGGATAAAGGTGAACTGGTAGATATAGTATACTTGGATTTTCAGAAGGCGTTTGACAAAGTTCCTCATGAGAGGCTTCTAGGAAAAGTAAAAAGTCATGGGATAGGTGGCGATGTCCTTTCGTGGATTGCAAACTGGCTAAAAGACAGGAAACAGAGAGTAGGATTAAATGGGCAATTTTCTCAGTGGAAGGGAGTGGACAGTGGAGTGCCTCAGGGATCTGTATTGGGACCCTTACTGTTCAATATATTTATAAATGATCTGGAAAGAAATACGACGAGTGAGATAATCAAATTTGCAGATGACACAAAATTGTTCAGAGTAGTTAAATCACAAGCAGATTGTGATAAATTGCAGGAAGACCTTGTGAGACTGGAAAATTGGGCATCCAAATGGCAGATGAAATTTAATGTGGATAAGTGCAAGGTGATGCATATAGGGAAAAATAACCCATGCTATAATTACACGATGTTGGGTTCCATATTAGGTGCTACAACCCAAGAAAGAGATCTAGGTGTCATAGTGGATAACACATTGAAATCGTCGGTTCAGTGTGCTGCGGCAGTCAAAAAAGCAAACAGAATGTTGGGAATTATTAGAAAAGGAATGATGAATAAAACGGAAAATGTCATAATGCCTCTGTATCGCTCCATGGTGAGACCGCACCTTGAATACTGTGTACAATTCTGGTCGCCGCATCTCAAAAAAGATATAATTGCGATGGAGAAGGTACAGAGAAGGGCTACCAAAATGATAAGGGGAATGGAACAACTCCCCTATGAGGAAAGACTAAAGAGGTTAGGACTTTTCAGCTTGGAGAAGAGACGACTGAGGGGGGATATGATAGAGGTGTTTAAAATCATGAGAGGTCTAGAACGGGTAGATGTGAATCGGTTATTTACTCTTTCGGATAGTAGAAAGACTAGGGGACACTCCATGAAGTTAGCATGGGGCACATTTAAAACTAATCGGAGAAAGTTCTTTTTTACTCAACGCACAATTAAACTCTGGAATTTGTTGCCAGAGAATGTGGTTCGTGCAGTTAGTATAGCTATGTTTAAAAAAGGATTGGATAAGTTCTTGGAGGAGAAGTCCATTACCTGCTATTAAGTTCACTTAGAGAATAGCCACTGCCATTAGCAATGGTTACATGGAATAGACTTAGTTTTTGGGTACTTGCCATGTTCTTATGGCCTGGATTGGCCACTGTTGGAAACAGGATGCTGGGCTTGATGGACCCTTGGTCTGACCCAGTATGGCATTTTCTTTTGTTCTTATGTTCTTATGAGTAAACTTTATCCCTTCTCTGAGCTGGAGCTGAAAATCCAGCACTAAAAAAAACAATGTGTTGGAACGTTGGGAACTGTATGCACCTTCCTGCATAGGAGGGTAAAGGCTAATGACCTCATTTACATTAGATTCACATGAGCGGGTGCTATGCATTTGCACGTGATTATATGCACGGATTATCTGAGCGTAAAACTCCGTGCTGCATCGCTCGTCGGCTTTATGCACAGAAAATGCATGTTTAAGAGGCGCTAAAGTGCGTGGAACTCTCAGTGCACCTTACTGCATCGCCCCTTCAGTCAGGAAATGCCACGGAAAAAAAATAAGTTTTAAGGAGCTTCCTGAATCGAAGCAGATCATTCTCGGCTCTGATCTCTTCCAGAAGGCTATTCCAAAGAGCTGGGGCAACTATACTGAAAATCCGCCTCTGGTGCTCTACCAATTCAGCTTGGTTAAGAGGAAAAATTTCCACAAAATGTTGTGGAAAAAGAACAAAGGCAGTGAGTAAGACAATAACCACGAATAGAAAAAATTATGCTAATGGGCACACTAGACCATGAAAATTCTTAAACACCAAGGTAAGAGCTTTGAACTGCACCCACCAAATGACAAGAAGCCAGTGGAGATCAGCAAAAATTGGAGAAATGTGATCTCGCAACCAAGAACCTGAAATAAGTCAAGCAGCAGAATTCTGAATCAGTTGAAGGGCCTGCAAATGAGAATTAGGCATTCCCAAAAATAGAACATTACAGAAACCCAGGGAGAACAAAATGAAAGATTGTGTAACAATACGAAAGTCAGAATGACATAGAAAAGGCTGCAATTGCATAGAGATATGCCAAGGGTGTCTGGACTTGAGCCCAACTTGGAAGAATGTAAAGGCGAAGAGGAGATCCTTTGTTGTGAAAATGGAGGTCACCATTTCATCTCTTCTCAAAATTGTAGGGAATGCTGCAACACTGGGACTTATTACACAGTGGAACACAGATTTATTTGGCAATCTGGAAATTTAAACCTGGAAACATGTTTGGAAAGCTTCTAGACATATATCCATTTGTTCTAAAAGTCAAGAACTTATGTTTAAACTATTGCAACATACGTATCGCACCCTATCTTTTTTGTTAAATTCAGTGCTGCTCAAGCCTCCTGTGGAGGAGGCTATGATCAGAAAGGCACATCTTTACATTTGTGGTGGGACGGTGCACATGTTCAAACATTCTGGTCCCAGGTACTGAATATTATTTCAGTAATGTGTGGACAGAGATTGATTGCTGACTCTGACCTTTTGGGTCCATGGATCAACAGATTTAGCATGAGGAGCCAGCAGAAACTATCAAACCACCTTCTACATGCAGCATGCTTAACTATTGCATTTATGTGGAAATGTTTACCCTCCCTCTCTTGCTGGGAGGATAAAGTGGCAGAACTTGCTACCCTCGAGAGACTTTTGCTATTCATGAGCAAATGGGCAGATATAACGATATATGGTCCCTTTATTGGAGGTGGTGTGGGGAGGGACTGACTGTTTAGTACAATGTGGTACTCATTTGGGGTATGGAGATGAGCTGTATGCATTTCATTGTTTCATTGTTCTGTTCTCAGAGACCCCTATGTCCTGGGTAATTCCTCAGCACTGAGATGTGTTGTTTGACTCAAACCTGTCTTCTTTGTTTACTGTGCCTTTTTTAAATAAAAAGAATTGAGAAAAGGAGAGGATGGGCTTTTTTTTTTTTTGCTTTTTCTCTACTCCAGGTTCAAACACCCTCTCCCAATCCTTTTCCTTGCTTGCTGCCCGGGAGGGGAGTGGCTGGAACAGGAAGCAGAGGGCTATTCTCTGCTGCCTAGGGCATTGGCCAATAGATTCATCAGGGCAGAGCCTTGTGTGCTTATGCCCATAAGTAAAAGCAACCTGCTGATGACGCCCCCTTAGGCTGGATACCTGGGGCAGCTAATCCTGGCCCTGCTATTAGGGCCAGTACTTATCAATATATTTATTAGTGATATTGCTGAGGAACTTCAGGGAATATATGCCTGTTTACAGATGATACTAAAATTTGTAACAAATCAGACATGCCAGAAGGGGTAAAAAAGTGAATGAGGGCTTGACGCAAGCAGTTCCACCCAGAACGAAAGGAGCCTACTTTCTGGGATGTGCATATGCGTGGAACTGAAAAAAAAAAATAACAACAATCCACCACCCATAAGACTCCTCATGTTCCCCCTGACATGACCTGAAAATCTAGTGTGGAAAGGACACCAAACACAAAAGTAATTGGGTCACACATACAGAGCAATCTCACAAGTCTTTTTCTTTGGAAAGTAGAATAAAAATTAGAAAAAAATGGTGAAGGGTTTGGAAAATGAGCTTCAATGTGAAAAAGTGTAAAATTCTGCATTTGGGACCAGAAATAGCATTAGCCGAAGGTTAAGCATTAGTTAGAAGGTTAAGACCTGGAAACTGTCAAATAAGAAAGAAATCGAGGATTAATCATCTAGGATGCTCTGACCAATGCAATAAAGCAAGTGGAAAAGCCGAAAGTAAGTGCAGGAACATTATGCAGACGTATCGTCAGTAGGAAAAAGGAGGAGGTATTGCCCATGTCTAGGTCACTAGCGAGACCCCCACCTGCAGCACTGTGTTCAGTTTTGGAGGCTGTGTCTTCATAAGGACATAGGGAGGCTGATTTTAAATCTGTCCAGGTAGGGCTAAAGTCTGCATATTACTTGTAAACGCAGACTTTAGTCGGAATTTTCAGAGCAAATTTATGCGCATAGTTTTTTTTTTTGTTTTTTTTTTAATGTTCATCTAAATGGCAAATGAAATTTAATGCATAGTGATGCACAAAGTGTAAAATAATCCCAACTACAGGTACAGAGTGCTGGGATCCGTATTAGGAGTTACCACGTAGAGAAAGGATCTTCAAGTCACTGTGGACAACACGTTGAAACCTTCAGCTGAGTGTGTGGTAACAGCCAAAAAGGCAAATAGAACGTTAGGAATCATTCTGAAGGGAATAGAAAACAGGGAATAATACACTTCTGTATCAATCCATAGTGCGGCCACACCCTGAGCATTGTGTATGGTTCTGGTCGCCACATCTCAGAAAAGACATAGTGGAAGCAGAAAAAGTACAAAGGAAGGCAATAAAAATGCAGGAACAGGGCTACCATTAGGCAAACTAGGCAGTCTCCTAGACTGCCACAACCTTGGGGAGAAGAGAGACAAAATCATAACATATAACATAGTAACATAATAATGTCAGCAGAAAAAGGGCCAAATAGTCCATCCAATCTGCCTAGCAAGCTTCTTAAGATAGTAACTGCCACTCTGTGCAGACCACTCCCATGTTTCTCTTAAATGCCGCTCTGTGCAGTTATCTCCAAGCCTTATGATAATCCATAAAAATTTCTGCTAGCAACATTTTTCACTAGGTGATGATCTTTCTTCCAAATTCAGACAGTACTGCTCCACGTGCTTTGCTTATGGTCTTGGCCGTAGAAGCAGTCTTGTGCTTTTCCCCTTATGTCTGCATATTAGTACCCTGGACTGTAGAAGTCGGGACCCTCTTGGATGTTGTCTGAATCCAATTCCCTTTTTCCCTCCTGCTGTCGAGGCGGGGGACAATGTTGCAGTTGCATTAAAAGCATCAAGGTTTATTGGTTAAGGGTGGCAATCTCCATGCCTTCTGCTAAAGTTGTAAATGCCGCACCAGCAAGTTACCCTCATGCATGCTTTCTTCATTTCCTTTAGGACTTGGCCGTAGAAGCAGTCCTGTACTTTTTCCCTTATGTCTGCGTATCAGTACCCCAGACCGTAGAAATCAGGGCCCTCGCTTGTTGTTTGAAACCAATTTCTCTTTCCCCACTACCGACTAACTAAGAAGCAATGTTGCAGTTGCATTAAAAGCATCAAGCAAATTGGTTAAGGGTAGTAATTTCCATGCCTTCTGCTAAAGGTAGTAACCACTGCCCCAGCAAGTTACTCCTCTGGATGCTTTTCTTCATTTCTGTCCTCTAGCCTTTAGTGATCCACAATGTTTATCCCTTGCCCTTTTGAATCTGGATGCCTGGAAGGGCATTCCAGGCATCCACCACCCTCTCCATGAAGAAATATTTCCTGACGTTGGTTCTGAATAGTCCCCCCTGGAGTTTCATTTTGTGACCCTAAATTCTACTGTTTCCTTTCCAACGGAAAAGGTTTGAAGTTCATACATCATTAAAACCTGTTCGGTATCTGAAGGTCTGTTTCATATCTCCCCTGCATCTGAATATGTATACCTCTTCCAGGGTATACATATTCAGATCATTCAGCCTTTCCTCATAAGTCTTCCAATACATTATTTTGGTCGCCCTTCTCTGGACCACCTCCATCCTGTCTCTGTTTTTTTTGCCCCTCATGGGTAACCGCGATTTTGGCCCAGGTTCCCACTCTCTGACTTTTCATGAATGGAGACGGAAAGGTATTACACAGTTAGGCCACTTGTTAAATGCCTCGGGTAACATGGTCTCATTTGATGAGCTGAGGGGACTTTATGGGCTAACCGGTGGTCATATGTTTGGCTATTTACAAGCTAGGCATTACATACACTCCTTGGCCCCCACTACCAAGTTACCTTCCCACTTTCAGACCTTAGATGGGTTCTTTCAACTTGAATGTCAATGCGCACCATCCCTCTCAGTATACTATAATGGGCTGCTTCAAGGTCTCACAAAGGATATGTTGTGCCCTATCTCCTGCGGCCAGTTGGGCCGCTAACGCTTTTTCTTCACAGCAAGCCTGCCGCTGCCTCCGGACTCCTCTGCGGACATCCTTGGCCCTGCTTGGCAGGGCCGAGCAGCCAGGAGCCTTCCCATGTGGCCAATGCCTCTCCGGCTCCCCGACGCTCCTCCTGGGGTCCTCAGACGGCAGGGAGCCGCCCTCGCCACTGCCGGGGTCTTTGACCGGCAGGGAGACTGTCCCTGCCGGTGCCTGCAGCCAGCCTGCGCGTCCTCACTTCTTTCTCGCGGCCTGGAGGCCGCCCCGAAGCTTGCCTGCCTTTTCCTGCATCTGTGTCGGCATGCAGGAGGATCAACACTGTCTGTGGTCCTGTGCTCTCTTCCTGGCCCTGCTCTTAGGCGCTGGTGCGCACCTCTTCTGTGTATTTAAAGGGCCAGTAGCAGGAAGTGCTCCTGGACCCACCGGAATCCAGCTCCACCCAGTTTCCTGCTTCAGCACTATAAAAGGGCTCCTCTTCAGTCACTCCTGGCCTTTGGATTGGGTTTCACAGTCGTCTGTGTCTTCTCTTCGGTCCAGGTCCTCCATGGTCTTCTCCTGCTTTGACGGCTTCGTCTTCATGTTCCTGATGCTCTTCGTCCGTGCCTCCAGTTGTCTTCAGGTTCCTGATGCCCTTCGTCCGTGCCTCCAGATGTCTTCATGTTCCTGATGCCCTTCGTCCGTGCCTCCAGATGTCTTCATGTTCCTGATGCCCTTTGTCCGTGCCTCCAGATGTCTTCATGTTCCTGATGCCCTTTGTCCGTGCCTCCAGATGTCTTCATGTTCCTGATGCCCTTTGTCCATGCCTCCAGATGTCTTCAGGTTCCTGATGTCCTTCGTCCGTGCTTCCAGATGTCTTTGTGTTCCTGATGTCCTTCGCTTGTACCTCCTGATGTACGATGTCCTTCCTGTCACCTTTGCCTTCGCCTCTGCCTCCATGCCTTGGTTCCTTGATGTCAACCTTCCTGGCGTGCCATTGTCGTGGTCCACAACCAGCCCACGGGCGGGCTGTGTAGGGCGCCTCACAGTACAAGGCCATCTTCTCCTGCACAGTGCAAGCCTCCAGAAGATTCTGCTTGAATCCTAAGTCTTGAATCCTGAGTTGTCTTTGAATCCTTGAGAATCTTGAATCCTGTGCTTGAATCTTGTCCCAGTCTTCGGAGTTCCTTGCATTTGCGTCTGTCCATGTCAAAGACTCTGTTTGAACCTGCTCCACTCCAGCGTGGTCCGCAACCAGTCCTGTGGGTGGACTGTGTAGGGCGCACCCCAGTGCAGGCCTCTTCAGTATCTTCGCCATGTTCCAGTATCAGCTTCCATTATCTCTCCTAGAGTCTGCTTCGAGCTCAGCGTGGTCCACGACCAGTCCCACGGGTGGACTGTGTAGGGCGTGCTGTGTCGCAGTCCTGACCCAGCGCTTTGATCCTTGATCCTATGTCTACAGTGCCTTGATCCTTTGCTTACGTCTACAGAGTCCTCGCCTGAGTCTTTGTCTACAGTGTCCTTGACTGTCTTCGTCCAAAGTCTTCTGTGTTCTAAGGACACCGTCTGCCCTTGTCCTCTGTCCGGCCTGCCGCCTTTTGCCGTTACCCAGTGGCAGGTCCGAAAGGGCTTGGAACGGTCAGAGGACTGTTCATTGATCAACATTACGTTGTTGGTCATCCTGGGGCGTGCAGGTCCAGTAGAGGGTCAGACCTTTTCATCTCCTTGTCTTTGCTCCAGCCTTGTCTTGCTCCTTGCTACCTGTGCTTGCACCAGCTCACCTCCCGCAGTGTGTTTTGGGGCTTCTCCCTGAGTCATGCCGTGGTCCAAGGGCTCACATCTCCTGTTCCAGAAACGACCGCGCCTCCGTGCTCGTAACAGTAGCCAAAGGCCTCCAAGCCCTTGGTTCGTAACAGTAGCCGAAGGCCACGCTCGTAACAGGATGCCTTTATCACTTCAGTGGAGCACTGGGGACAGGATGGGGTTTTCAATGTGACTGTGTTCTGAATCTGCTCCTGTGGAAGGAGGCGTTATCGATCTGTTATGATCCAACTCCTCAAGAAGGGAGGAGTTAGCAATCTTGTTATAGATCTGATGCCGGATGGGCAGAAACATCAGATAGGAGTTGCAATCTGATAAGGAAAGCTCTGTGTTAGAGCTAGGAGTAGCAATCTGTTATGGACTAGCTCCAGAAGCAGATGGAGTTAGCAAGCTGTTATGAATCTGTTGCTGAAGGCTCCTGGTAGGAAAGGAGTAGCCATCTGTACCAGTGGAGTGCTTGGAGAGGACACTCAGCTGTAGAGGAATGTAGATAGGTGAATCCTTGGGCCGATGGCAGATGACAGCGCCCCCAGGAGGATATCCTGAGAGGGACCACCGGCTAGGCTTGAGTATGGAGACAGACACAGAATTCTTTTATTAGACAGGTAATAGAACCACCAGAGGTGGCAGTAGTGAGTTGCTACGCCCGGCAGGGCTAAAGTCCCTCAGGTACTGGAACCACAATCCCAGGGTAGCTAAGCTGTAGAGAAACTATAGATAGTGAGTAGACAGGTATACTGTGTTCATAGCCAGAGCTGGATGACAGATCTCACATAAGGTCTTTAGAAAGCTCAGTAGGTGGAACGGGTTAGGCCCTCGAGGAGCGAGTACCTGGTTCCAGGGAACGCTCTGAGAGAGCGATGGTAACTCACAATTATCTGTATCTGTGATAGCTTCCAGGCAGTAGAGAATCTTCAGAGTGTTCAGGAACATGGGCCCTCGAGGAGCGAGCACTGGTTCCTATCGGCAATCTGAAATAGAGAAAAGAGAGCGAGGCCCCCGAGGAGCAGGTACACCTGGTAAGTCCGAGGAGGCAGAGTACCTTAGGTAATGAAACCCATTGCTAACTCGATCCATTAGCAATTTCTGAGACCTTATATATTGGAAGCGGATGACGTCAGTTCAGGGGGATGCCCCCGAGGTTCGCGCCCTTGCTGGTACATCATTCGGAGCACGCGCGCCCTACGTCATCAGAAACATGGCGGATCCACAGCGTCGTGCCGCTCCGGGGACACCGGAAGAAGACGGCAAGAAGACACCGCGGCAGCAACCCATCAGGCCCAGAGGGAGTCGCCACAGTGGTAAGGAGGGCGGAGTGAGGGCATTGAGCAGCAACGGACGCAACAGACTGTAGCGGTTTTCACTGCCTGTATGAAGAATATGGCAGTTGTCACTGGAAATATGTATTTCAGGGAAATGCAATTCAGATTCTTAAGGAGAGCATATGTTTCCCCGCAAATAACTTTCCATGCTAAATTGGTCCCATCTGCAACTTGTCCACGTTGTCAACTTTCCATAGGGACTTTGTCACATGCTTTCTGGACGTGCCCCCTTATCCAAAATTACTGGGGGAAGGTCGTGGATTATTTATAGCGTCTCATGGATATACATCTCCCAGTCTCCCATATATGCTCTTATTTGATTGCATTCCCAACCGCTGGGTCAGAGTATGGGTCCATGTTTGTTTATCAAGAAAGCCTGTGCAGTGGGGAAGAAGGTTATTTTGCTCCACTGGCAGGAACTGACTCCCCTGTTTTTTTGGACTTGGCGCATCCATCTTCATCGTATGATGCAAATGGACAATCTGGCTTCGCAAACATCCCCTCAGCACTATCGTCGATTTCTACAAACCTGGGAGGCTTATGTACAGGCACTGCCATATCGCTCCAGAAGTTTAGTACTTAATGCTTGACTAAGACCAAGGGGTCGACGATCCTCCGTAGCTCGTGGACAATCAGCAGGGCAACTTTGAGAGCAGTACTTGAATTATACCGTTGGGGTCGTCTAGGCAGTTGAGGGTGGGGGAATATTGGAGGTGGGTGGGGCCAGGGGGGGAGGTACTAAATCATAGGGGGGCTACAGGAGGGGAGGAGGGATAATGCTTTCTCCGAAACTGTGTTCTATTAATGGGGATGTATAAGCATCTCAGGTTTATTTTCTGTATACCAAGCTGTTTCAGTTCAGTAAAATAGTTTTGCACTAAATATGGGCTCCAGAACTGAACACGGTTCTGAAATCCCATCAGTACGAGGCCCAGAGAGGTGCCTTGCTAGAACTAATACCGCCCAAGAAAGGAGAGCTGTGGAGGGAGAGCTGTGCTGGAGGAAAGTTCACAGAGGAGTGTGCAGGACTGAAGTTTCGCCTAGGGCGCCAAATACTCTTTCACCAGCCCTGTAAAAAATGATAAAGGGGGATGGAATAGCTCCCCTATAAAGAAAGCCATATCAGGTTAGGGCTCTTCAGCTTGGAGAGGAGACGACTGACAGAGGATATGATAGAGGTTTATGAAATTATGTGTGTCGTGGAACAGGTTAACAAGACAAGAAGACACTCCCTAAAACTAACAGCACACTTAAAACAAATTTAAGAAAATATCTTTTTCAGTCAACACACAATAAAAGTATGGAGTTTGTGGCCAGAATATGTGGTTATGGCTAGTAGTATAATTGAATTTAAGAAAGGGTTGGACAAATTTCTGGAGGACAGGTCCGTAACTACTGCATCCCACCCAAGGGCCATATAAAGGATCAGCTCATACCCAGCCATTGAGAAGTGGTAGCTGTCACAGCCTCTCTTACAGAAGTTGTACAGCACCAGAAACCTGCACGACTGCTCTGTATACAGCTCCTCTGCACCTTCCTAGGAGGATGGGACCTTCCCAAATACTGCCGGGATTCCTCTTTTCCAAGAGCTGCAGAGAGCAAAAAGGCAAGAGGAAGGGTGGGAGTGTTAGAGGGAGGGGTCTGGATTACCTCATATGCTGTACATGCTGCTGTTAAAAATTCAGTCCTGGCATATTTGCATGTTGACATAAAAGTTTGTGTTGCTATGGTGACGTAGGACTTCCTGTCCAGTGAAACCTAAGCTGGCCGGGAGTTGCTCTGCCTCTCTCAGTGCCCCCCAGCCCCACCCCCTTCTCTCTACAGGCTACTACCAAGAGGAATTTATTCTTGGAAAGGGAGAGGGACTGCAGGGATGTACATCCCTGGAAGAGACCCCGCCCCCAGTAGCTGACAGGCGTCTCTCCTGGGGAGGGTAATTCTCACAGCCATTTACCCAAAGTGGCTTGCGCCGGCTTCCACATCCCATGGACGTATGGCAGATTAAAAAGAGGTTCCCAAAGTTTAGTAAACAGTGCACACACACGGGATTTTCAAAGCTAACAACCCCTCCTCCTTCCTCCCCGCCCGGTGGAGATCTCGGCTGCCTACACAAATAACAGGTACAAGGTGCACTGGCCCTTTTAGCACATGTGTTTTATAGCTAGCTGATTTATTTTTTTTTTCAAAGAAACAGTACCCGGGTAGTATTCGCAGACTGTGAATTCTGCTCAAAACCGCATCTATTTAAGGATACTCTGGCAGGCCAAGTTACCTTAGGGTTAGTACTGGTGAATCATGAGTATATTGTGCCCAGGGCCAGTGCTAGCATTTTTACTGTCCTGTGGGAACAATTATTGTGCTGCCCCCCCCCCCCTTCATTCATTCTCTGTCCTGCCCCACCCCCCCCCAAAAAAAAAACACCCAGCTCTCTTCAGTGCTACAAACTTTAAAAACTGACACCACCAGCCCCCCCAAACCCATGGCTGGTGCAAAGGGTATTAGGTGCCCCAGGCGAATCTTACAGCCTTACACAACATGCCCCCCCCCCCCCCCCAGCCCTATTCCACACCCACAGTTAAGAGTTACGCATTTATATTTTACATGAAAAATATCAAAGTACGGTATTCTGAGGTAAAAATATCATTTACATTATATTTAAATGCACTGCTGTGATGCCAACCAGAAATCCTTGCAAAAAAAACTCTTGGAACCCATATGATATTAGGACTATTGTGATGTGAGTTTGGTGTGGACTTGACCCTCCGAAAGCCCTAAAACACTAATACACTTCCTATTAGGAGAATGCCTAACCTCAAGTCACACATGCAGAACATAAACAGTCCCTCCCCAAATACAGAAGAGAGCAACCATAAAGTAGAAAAGAAACGCACGGACAAAAACTGAACTGGAAACCACAAGAAGCAACAATGAAAAACAACCATCACCATTCCTCAGACATCAAACAATAAAATCAAGCAACAAAATAAATACATATTATTAGTATGTTTTTAGTATTATGATTATTTCAAAAAAGTTGCTGAATAAAAGATCAAATAATTAAAAACTCATCCCAAACACCAATAAAATTCTCATGTCATGCATTGCGAGATGAGAATACAGGAAGTGCTAACACTGCGAGTGTTGAATACCGCGGGGCCAGCACATGAGAATGATTGCCAGATGGGCTTCCTCTTCTAGTGTGGTCTTCTGCTTCTTCTGCCACCAGAGGGATTGGATCCATTGGCGGCACCACAGCCTCCTGCTTTTCCGTTGCCGATGGGATTGGGTCCACCAGCAGCACCACAGGCCTCCTGCTTTTGCCACTGGTGGGATTGGGTCCAGTGGTGGCACCACGGGCCTCTTGCTTCTTCTGCCACCAGTGGAATCGGGTCCACCGGAGGCAACATGGGTCTCTCCCTGCTCCCAACGCCATCCCACCAGGTGTGCCGCCCTGTGCAATTGCACGGTTTGCACACCCAGTGGCACCGGTCTGATAGTGCCATCCATATAACATCGTCTGTCTATGAGAGTGCCAACTGAGTGTTGGGGGATTGCTAGGGAGCGGTCCAGATTCGGGAGAGAGAGTGTGCCCTTGGGCCATGGCACTGCCTCAGAGGAGGTCTCCAGAGAAGCGCTGAGGCAGGCGAGACATATCCGAGCACAGGCGGACAGGCTGATGACTCGGGGCCCTGATCTCTGCCGAACCCAAATGCACCAGAAGAGAATCAGCAACGCAATGCTGGTCTCTGGGGTAGCCCTCCAGCCACTCGATAGCCCTTTCAGACCCACTGCCTAGTAACGGCAGGTGCGACAGGATGGAACGGGTCGAGGACAGGCAATGACTCTGGAACAAGGATGAGACATAGGCACTTGGAGACTTGGATGAGATGAGGCACTTGGAGACTTAGGCAGGCACTGCCCCTCAGGTCACTCTACACAGCCCCCCATGGGCTGGTCGTGGACCACCCTGGCCCACTGCGCGCCTTACACAACCTAAAGAGGCTGGTTGCGGACCACGCGGAGAGCGGAACAAGCGCAGGACTGAAGCTCAGGACGGAAGAGGAATTCAGGCAGCTCTTGAAGACAGATCTGACCAGAACAAGGCTCCAATGACCAGAACAGGACTCAGGCTCAGATTCAGATTTAGGCAAACTCAGGATGGTCATCTGGAGGAAGAATCCAGTGGCAAGACAAGGCTGGAATACCCGGAGTCAGGAACTAAAGGAACCAGGACAACTGGACACAGGAACTGAAGTCCTGGGACAACTGGAGTCGAGGACCGAAGGCAGAAACAGCTGGAGACAGGAACGTCAAGGCATGAGACAGACAAGGATGCAGGATCCGACGAGAGACCAGGAACCACGGACGAAGACAAGGGAGCTCCTATGAAGAACACGGACCTTGAAGGAGAGACGATGGACCTCAGAGCCCCCTGGATGAAGAACTGGAATGGAGCATCCAGGAGCAGGCAAGCTCCTTGAGAAGGCGACGAGGATCTGCTGGAGAGCCCTTTTATAGGGCTGAGGAGGAGACAATGAATGATGTCATCAAACGGGGCTGTGGGGCTTTTCCCCCGCGGGCCCTTTAAATATAGAGAAGAGGCGCGGCCACGCGCCTAAGAAGAAGCCAGGGCCAGGACAGAGCAGGAGCAGCGGTGGCACCCAGGCCACGTAAATAAGGCTGGTAGCGGCACTCCTGCCGCAGGGCGAGGTGGGGATGTCTACGGCTCCGTGCAAGGACGGCAGCGTCAGCTGGTGGGAGGTGAGAGGCTGCTCGCGGTTGGGGGCCTGTGAGCAGCATCGTAACACTGAGGGCACTGACAATTACTAAAATCAGCAAACCCCTTTCCCCAGAACCAGGCCATGGCACTTGAAGCCCGGTGCCTATATTACACAGTAATAAGCACATTGCCTGTGACCTATGAACCATCCATGCCAGCTCAAGGTCTCAATACACCCTCTTTCTTGGGTTACCCACATCCTCTGAAACCTAGCACACACACAGAGGGGCATTTCAGTATGTGTTACATTCTGTGTAAAGAGGGCACAAAAAACCTGTGGCCCAGTCTGAAGGAATCAATCTGCCCTGTGTAGGAGGGTGAGAGGAGAAATCTGTTACCAGAAGTTTTCTTACACAGGCCCTTGCATCACCATTTCCTGGGTTGCATCCTCATCTTCGCAGATGAAAGAACTGCCCACCCCTCCCCACCCCCCATCAATCCATTTCACTCAGTGAATCAGATAATCCTGTAATACAGGGACATACACTCCTCCTGCCCCTTGCGGAAGCCTTCCTCTTCCCCTCCCCCCAAAGGCTGCATGCTAGGGTTTCCCGTCTGTAGAACGTGCCCCATCTCAGGGCAGGCTTTTTATTCAAAGCAATCCGGCTGGGTGCAATTAGCTGGAATCCGTAAGATGTGAGATTGCACAAAGAAGGATGTAGTTCATGAGCTTTCCAGACCACAAAAATTTCTACTTCAGATGTGAGACGAATTAAATGATGTGAATCTGCAACAGAGATGTTCATTATTCAAATAATACAATAAATATTTTTGGAAGAAAAATGCAAATCATATATAGCAGGAAATGCTTTTGTGGTATAGAAAAAGGAAAGCTCAGAGTTCGGTGGCACGCGTACATCCATTAATGCCTACAATGCTATATTTGAGACAACAGAGGGGGGCAGCGGGCGTGTGCATGTGATAGTGGGTATGGTGGGGTACGTGTGCAAGGCAAATCTATGACAGTATATATGTGAAGACATTCTATGAAAGCGAGTGCATGTGAGCATTCTATGGCAGTGTGTGTGAGCTGAGTGTATGGTGTGGGGCTTCTGTGCAAAGGAAGTGTATAGTATTGAGTGTTTGAGGCAAGTGTATATTTGGTAAGTAGTATGTATATGAGCGAGGTGAATGTATAGAAGTATTGCGTGTGTATGCATGTAAAGCAAATGTACAGAAGAGAGCCCACGATGCCTATGGTTGCGTGTGAGCATGGCTGTACATACTTGTGTGTGCTTATGTTAGCATGGCTGTACGTACTTGTGTGCGTGTGTTAGTATGGCTGTACATACTCATGTGTGCATGCGGGTTAGCATGGCTGTACATACTCATGTGTGTGTTAGCATGGCTGTACGTACTCGTGTGCGTGTGTTAGTATGGCTGTACATACTCATGTGTGCATGCGGGTTAGCATGGCTGTACGTACTCATGTGCGTGTGTTAGTATGGCTGTACATACTCGTGTGCATGCGGGTTAGCATGGCTGTACATACTCATGTGTGTGTTAGCATGGCTGTGTGTACTCGTGTACATACACATGCTCTAGCATGGCTGCAAGTACTCATGTTTGTGCCTTAGCATGGCCTTACCTACTTATGTGTGTGTTAGTGTAGGTGTTTGTACTTGTGTGTTTTTTTGTTAGCATGGCTCTATGTACTCGTGTGTGTTAATATAGCTCTACATACTTGTATGTGTTAAATGGCACTACATATTTGTGTGTAAAAAAGATTTTAACCTCAAAAAAATAAGGTGAGGAGTGACCCTCAGAGTATTAAACTTGAAATGTATTTTCTTGAAGTGTTTTTAATACAAAAATCCATACCTCTGTTGGGTTCAGAGCAAGGAGTTTGTTATTAATAGGCGTCTGTGCATCGAGCTCGGAATAAGAAGTATTTTTGTTTATTCACAATTTTATATCAAGGAGAAATCATTAAAAGATTTCAGATCTGTAAAACTCTTCCAAAATGTTATTGTAATAATCATTTGCTTGCTGTCACAAGAAAGTAAGGGATCCCTCCCCCCTTCTGCCTTACTCTCTAGATAACAAAATATGAAAAAAAGTACTTTGGCTGCAGCTACAGTAAATTTAATCCCTGTCCCACCCTTTCCTAGAAGAGGGATTCATGCTCTGAGGAGGAAGGGGTACGCTTCAATGAGACTGAATGGAAAAACAGAAATCAAGTCTCTTGGTTTCTATGGAAACATGAAAACGTTTTTCTTCCCAAACACCACCAACTGGAATCAGTGGTGGATTAAGACCCTCTAGAGTCCCTAAGCACCAAGATTTTGTGGCCCCTCCGCCCCTGTACATTGACTGTTTATATGTGTGTGTGTGTGTGTGTGTGTGTGTGTGTGTATATATTTAAAGCGAGAGCGAGAACAGTCAGCCTGTGGGGTGGGGGCTCCCTAACCTTGGAGGACACCTAGACACATGCTACTGTGCCTATTAGGTCATCCAGCACTGACAAAAATGTCCTGAGCTGATTTCTAGGAAATGAAGGCATAAGAGGGTAAGCGTCTCCCCCCTCCCCGGATGGTGGCCCCAAGCACAAGAATAGGAAAGGTGGGGAGATGGCTCAAAGAATATGGTGTCTCTGCCCAAATCTTTGTTGACTTGAACAGTGCCCAGGGCAAGGCAATAGTGTCTGTTCATCTTCTGAGGAGCAATTTCTCTAACTCCCTGAAAACTTCCCTGTACTATGGCAGCACGGCCTCCAAAGCAGACAGACTCACTTTGGCCTTGCTTTTCTCTCTTAAATCTAAATGATCTTTAAGGCGCTATAGTTCCTTTGGGATTTTGTTCCAGATACTAGGCCCTAGATAAGAGAATGCCTTTTTACTTGTCGCCGGAAGCTTCAAAGGAAGCTTCTGAGAAGAGCAGATATAAAATGACTAGTAGTAAAAGCCTGTCCAGGGACGAGGGAATTTTGTGAAGTGCAGGAAGTGCGTGATTGAGATGTGTGGCGATAGAGAATGGATCCCCAAACTTTTCAAGGAAAAGACCACATAGGACCTGTCAAATCACTGAGAGGCCCGGAGGGGATCCCTCTTGGATTTTGCAGAGGAGGGACTCTTGCCTGGCTCTTTCATTGATTTGAAATGCTGGAAAAGCAGAGGGCAAGGTCCCCATGAATGTCAATAAAATATTTACATTTCTCTGAAGGTGACAACTGTGCCACATTCCTGGCAGGGGAGAATTTAAGATTATGGTACCCACAGGCACAGGACCAGGGATTTTTCCCTCAGAAATCAGACAACAGCAGATGGTGTCCCAGTTTTGGGAGCCTTCAGAATGTGCGGCCCAAGGCATGTGCCTATGTCGCCTTTCCTAAATCCGGCCCTAATGCCCGGAAACCCTGTCACCTACATTTCTAACTTGAGATGCAAGGGGTGGGTGTGTGTGGTCCAGTTCTTCTCATACCCCATCCTTTCCCTTCCTTCTCAATGACTCCTTCCCTCCCTTCTTCCTTCCCACTCTTCGCTTACTCTCATCCCATCCCACTCGCTCCCCATCCCCCTTCTCTTATTCTCGTTTTTCACCTACCTCCCTTAACCTACTTTCACCTCCTTCCCTACCCTCTCCCCTCTTTCTCTCACACCATCACCCCACCCTTCACCTGCTCTCACCCACTCCTTCCCACCCTTTATTTCCTCTCACCATTCCTCCCTTCTTTCAGTTACTCTTATCCCATCCCCTCTCTCCCCTTTCTCGGCTCCCTTCCTTATTCTCACCTCTAGCCACCTTGCCGCCTCTAGATCATCTCTCATCTGCAGCACCATGATCCTTGGGCTCCTCAGTGATGAGGTCAGGCCTCCCCACCAGCAGCTGCCTGCAGCAGCATGGTCCCCCAATTCTTCTGGTTTAGATAAAACAAATGTTGTGGTTGAGGACCCAGCTAGGCTAGGGAACAGTCCAGGGCTACAGGGCAAAACAGAACTGAGCTAGGGAATCTTCAGCCTATACCAGTCACCTACCCCGCAGGTTAAGCCCCTAGGTTCTAGCAGCCGGCAGGACTTCAAAGGGGCTGAAGACTGAGGTCAGGCTGGACTGGAGACTGGAGCTGAGGTACAGCTAGAACTAAAGGCAGGCATGGAACTGGAGTCTGGAACCAGGTGCAGGGAGGCATGGCACACTGAAGCAGGCTGGGACACTGGAACAGGCTGGGACAAACAGAATAGAACAGGACAAGACAGGGACAAGACTAACCAGAACAAACAAGGAACACAAAAGCACAGGGCAGGGCCAGAGCAGAAGGCCTGGGAGGCCATAGGGCAAGGCAAAGCAGAAGGTCTAGGAAGGCCACAGAGCAAAACTAGCGCATTCACGGTAATCTCAGGGTGACTGGAAATCAAAAGTTCCCAGGTATGGACAGAAGGCTTAGGGAAGCCACAGAGCAAAACTGGAACAAAGACCTAGGGAAGCCACAGAGCAAAACTGGAACAAAAAACTTAGGGAAACCACAGAGCAAAACTGGAACAAAGACCTAGGGAAGCCACAGAGCAAAACTGGAACAAAAAACTTAGGGAAACCACAGAGCAAAACTGGAACAAAGACCTAGGGAAGCCACAGAACAAAACTAGAGCAGACGTCATGGGAAAGCAACAAAGCAAAACTGGAACAGAAGGCTTTGAAAAGCCACAAAGCACTCAGAGACAAAGGGCCAAGCAAGGAGCTGAGTAGGCTCGATGGCAAGGCCCTGAGCATAACCAGAGGCAGGGTTAAATAGTCTGGATCCTGCTGAGTCAAAGGATCACGGTGACTATGACTGGAGAGAGGGTATGAGCAGCTCCTTGAGGGCCTTTGGTGGTTGGGAGACTACATAACAGGCAGAATCACATCAACAGAGAGATAGGAGTGGAGCTGGCGTGTGGGGTGGAGGTCAAATGACATACCAGGAATGCAGGTATGGGTCAAATGTCCTTTTTAATATAGTTAGATGGTTCCTTTCTTAAATACTGGTGCCCATAACCATTTAAGACCTTACATACTGAACAGGGAATCTTAAGAACATAAGAAGTGACATGCTGGATCAACCATAGGTTCATGGAGCCCAGCATCCTGTTTCCAATAGTGGCCAGTCCCTAAAATTAGATTCATTTTCTTTCTGCTCACTCCGAGTCACCTGGTTAATAACTATTTATGGACTTTTCTTCCATGAACTTGCCCAAACCCTTTTTAAACCCAACTATGCTAGTTGGCTTGACCACAACCTCCAGCAATGAATTCCACAGCTTGATTGTGCATTGAGTGAAAAAAATACTTTCGCCAATTTGTTTTAAATCTGATACCTGTTAGTTGAAAGGAGTGTCCCCTGGTCCTAGTGTTATTTGAAAGGTAAATAACAGTTCCCTATTTACCTGTTCTATTCCACTTATGATTTTGTAGGCCTGAATCATATCCCCTTCATTCATCTCTTCACTAAGCTATAGCCCTAACCTGTTTAGTCTTTCTTCATAAGGGAGCGGTTCCTTTAACATTTTCATTGCCCTTTTCTGTATCTATTCTAACTCCACTATATCCTTTTTGAGATGGGGTGACCACAACTGCACACAATACTCAAGGTGCAGCCACACCATTAATGCATATAGAGGCATTATGATATTATGAGTTTTATTCTCCATTCCTTTCCAAATAATTCCAAACATTCTGTTTGCTTTTTTGGCTGCCACTACACACTAAGCTGAAGATTCTAATGACAATAACTCCTAGATCCTTTTTCTGTATGGTTACTCCTAATGCAGAACCCATCATCATGTATCTAAATTTAAGGCTATTTTTCCCTATGTGCATCACTTTGCACTTCTCCACATTAAATTTCATCTACCATTTACATGCCCATTCTCCAGTTTGGCAAGGTCCTTCTGTAGTTCCTTACAATCTGCCTGTATTTTAACTACTATGAATATTTTTGTGTCATCAACAAATCTGATCACTTCATTCATCTTTCCCCTTTCTAGATCATTAATGAATACATTGAACAGCACTAGTCCCAAGACAGATCCTTAGGTCACTCCACAATTCACCTTTATCCACTGGGAAAACTGATCATTTAGCCTTACTCTTGTTTCCTGTCTTTTAACCAGTTACCAATCTACATTGAGACAACACCTCCTATCACATCCAGATATGGTATATGCTTATACTTTATTTATTTATTTATTTATTTATTTTTATATACTGACATTCGATCGAGATATCACATTGGTTTACATTCAGGTACTGTAGTATTTCTCTATCCCCAGAGGGCTTACAATCTAAGTTTTTTGTACCTGAGAATTCTAATAGGTTAATAAGACACATCTTACTTTTCCTAAATCCATGCTGGCTCTTTCCCATTAAACAATGTTTATCCATATGACCAGTGATTTTGTTGTTAATTATAGTTTCTACTATTCTACCAGGCATCAATGTCAGACTCACTGGTCTTTAGTTGCTTGGGCCACCCCTGGAACCCTTTTTGAAAATTGATGTTATAATTGCTACCCTTCAGTCCTCAGGTGCAGAGGCAGATTTCAATAATAGGTTACAGATTGCTAGTATTAAGTCTGCAATTTTATATTTGAGTTTCTTTAGAACCCTGTTTTGAATACCATCAGGTCCCAGTGATTTGTACTATTTAATTTGTCAATTTGTTCTAGCACCTGTTCCAAATTCACACTAATTTTATTCAGTTCCTTTGAGTCATTATCTAGAAAACATGGTTCAGGTGGTATCTCCCCATCACCTTCTTCTGTGAATACTGAAGAAAATAATTCATTTAATTTTTCTTCTATGATCTTATCCTCCCTAAGCATCCTTTTTATCACTGGTCATCTAATGGCCCAACTGACTCTCTTGCAGGTTTTTTGTTTCTAATGTACTTGAAAGGGATTTTATTATTAGTTTTTACCTCTTTGGCAAGTCTCTCCTCAAATTCTCTTTTAGCCTCCTTTATAAATGTTTTACATCTGTTACGCTTCTGAAGGTGGACCCTTGGTCCAAGGTAGAGTTGGCACTGCCTAAGAGGGTAAACCCTCTTAGGTCCCTACCATCGGAAGGCGAGGCTGGACTCAGGTGGACCCTTGAAGACAGAGAAGGGATCTGGATGCCTCCTGCAGGTCGTATAGTCCAGATAGCTGGCGCCTCCAGCAGGTTGAAAGTCAGTCCAAGGGTTAAAGCCTGAAGAATGGTCGGAAGCCGGTCCAAGGGTCAAAGCCTGAAGAGTGGTCGGCAGCCGGTCCAAGGGTCAAATCCTGAAGAATGGTCGGAAGCTGGTCCAAGGGCCAAGCCTGAAGAATGGTCGGAAGCCGGTCCAAAGGGTCAAAGCCTGAAGAATGGTCAGAAGCCAGTCCAAAGGGTCAAGTCCAAAGGAATCCGACCAACTGGGAGAGAAGCAGAACCAGGAGCGGAGAAGCCAGGAACTCGGAGCACAGGGACACACTAACTAAGATCCAAGAAGCCAAGGCAAGGTCTGAGGAGCAGACCTTGCCTAAAATAGCAAACCAGAAGGTGGAGTCCACAGGGAGGAGCCATGACAATTTCCTGTCGTGGCCCCTTTAAATGTAAAGTATCTGCCACGCGTGCAGCTCTAGGAAGGCCAGAGGGGGAGGAACATAAGAACATGCCATACTGGGTCAGACCAAGGGTCCATCAAGCCCAGCATCCTGTTTCCAACAGTGGCCAATCCAGGTCATAAGAAACCTGGCAAGTACCCAAAAACTAAGTCTATTCCATGTTACCGTTGCTAGTAATAGCAGTGACTATTTTCTAAGTCAACTTAATTAATAGCAAGTAATGGACTTCTCCTCCAAGAACTTATCCAATCCTTTTTTAAACACAGCTATACTAACTGCACTAACCACATCCTCTGGCAACAAATGCCAGAGTTTAATTGTGCGTTGAGTAAAAAAGAACTTTCGCCGATTAGTTTTAAATGTGCCACATGCTAACTTCATGGAATGCCCCTATCTTTCTATTATCCGAAAGAGTAAATAACCGATTCACATCTACCCGTTCTAGACCACTCTTGATTTTAAACACCTCTATCATATCCCCCGTCAGCCGTCTCTTCTCCAAGCTGAAAAGTCCTAACCTCTTTAGGTTAGGACTTTAGGTACATCAATATGCCAAAAAAGCACTGGGAGCATGAACCTAACAGAACAGAAGAGATGTTGTGATCACCTGGGACATTCCCATTCCAACTGATAGGAAGATAGATGTTAGAAAATCAGATATTGTGTTGAAGGAGAAAAACACAAGAATGGCATTATTGATAGAATAATTAATTTTTGAATTGTATGGAGAGAGCGATTAATTTTTTAATTGTATGGAGTGATTAATTTTTGAATTGTATGGAGAGAGCGAAGATTTTTAATTACCAAGAGATGCAATCAGAGAACAAGAAAATGTGGCAGAAAGATACAAAAATTGTCCCAAGCACACCTTGATATATTGCCTATACAGATTACACCCTTTGAACTCTAGAAGAAGGCACTTTTTGGTACAATGCAAGTACTTTTCAATTTTGGTACAATGCAAGCACTTTTCAATATTAATTTCAGTCTCCTGAAGTACTCTATGCTGATCTTGTCTCTCACTACTTTACGCCAACATTTTCCACCTTCCTCTACTCCTAAATATTTGTATATACTTTCCTATTCCAATTCCAATGTTTTCAGTTTTGTTTAATTTTCCTTTAAGGAAGGTCGCCTTTGCACGTTTCTCAGATGTCATCCTGATGTCATCTGAGAAACTCTTCACTACTTGGAGTTGTTCTGCTAAATGACTATTTCTGTTTGTAATATCAATAAATGGCTCCTCTTTATGGTTTATGGCCTTGTTCATTGCACATATCATGCTTTTTTCTTTAGGTAGTCTTTCCCTCTTCTGGACCTCAGCATACATATCCTTCTCCACAGAAACCAGGAGCTCCACCACCAACTTTTCAATCTTCTGATCTGTCTCCAGCCTTTCTTTCGCCCTCTGATTTCCAGTCTGTCTTAATTGCCTGGCAGCTTTTGCTTTATGCTTCCTGACTACTCAGCACCCTTTGTTTTGAGCTTCCTAACTGCTCATTCTGCTTCTTAGTGCTTCTTACACTGCTCCCATTCTTCTGTGCCATAGCCTTATGTTTCACTGTTATCTTACCAGACACCATTTCCAGGTGCATGTAGTTGTTTTGGCACCTTTGTCCTGATGCTATCTGACTGCTTAGACACCTTAGTTATAGCACTCCCTGGATCTCTTCCACCTTTACTGTGGCACGCCCTAGCTTTTTGGCCACCTTTGCTTTGGTGTGCCTTAGCTACTCAGTCATCTTTATTGCGCCCTCCTGGGCTTCTTGGTTACTTTCACTGCAGTGCTGCTTAGCCTCTCATTTACTGTGGTACTCCCTAGCCTCTCATCTGTTGCTATTTATTTATTTATTTATTTATTTATACTTTTTTTATACCGACCTTCATGAAAAATATCATATCAAATCGGTTTACAATGAACAGAGTGACAAGAAACCTTAACAAAAACAAGTTGCTATGGCACTCCCTGACCTCTGGTCTGCCTTTATTGTGGCTCTCCCTGGCTTCTTGGCCACCTTAGTTGTGGCATTCCTTGGCTTCTCGGCCACCTTTGTTATGGGCCCCTTTGATTGGTCAGGGGCCTTTCTCCTGAGAGTCATTTCTATATCTCCTTCTTCCCTTCCCATCTCTCTTTCCACATCATTCTTCAGCTGTTCCAAGATGTCAGCACTGAAATACTTATGTTCCATGATTTGTCCCATTAGAGATCTTTTATTAGTTGCCCTTTGCAACTTTTCCTTTAATAGTATTGCTCTTTCTTCCATTTATTGACAGGCTCTCTTTATACATCCCCAGGCTTTAAGTATGGAGGTTCTTGCTGTAGGTAGGATCTGTTGGTCACTTTCAGCTTGCAGACAAGAAGATGCCCAGTGGCGTACACATGTCAGAAAAGTAGATTTGCAAGACAAAGGGTGCATTTGCTTAGCAAATGATATTTGTCTGTAAGACAAATGCTTTGGTGTTGCATTTGACATAAAGGAGCATGCTGGTGGTTTTACTGTGGCATTACACATATCTCATTGAGCAGGAAAGAATGATGCTGCTGGCTGAATGAACCTCAGTTACTGAATATGTATTAAATTAGTGTATAGAAAAGCCACAGATAAGTCCAAAACCATGCGTGCACAGTCTTTTTTTTTATACTGAAAAGACAGATGTGTTATAATGCCTAGATTTTTTTCCTCTCTCACATTCTCACACGGTTTTGTCTGAATATAGCAGAGAGAAGCTTTGTAATGTCATAAATACAGAATCCTGTCTTAAAATCAGCTAATTGTAACCATAACAAAGAAACTCAAGTAGAGGAAGAACATGTGAAAAAGAAGAATGTATTAATTTATACTGCTGGTTTGGGCTTTAAGAGTCCTGTTTATTAAAGGTTTTCTCCTGCTTTGTGTCGATGGGAAAAATGCTTAGTAAATAGAGACCTAAGTTAGGACCTTCTTAACAAAGCATTAAATATCAAAGTATCTCTCCTTAAATCAAGAATGTAAAGTAAGGAGAAGGAGGTATCAGTGTCATACCCAAAAACTCAAGGAGAATTAAAATGCAAAGGACGTCTGGAATAGGTTACTTACTTCCTACAGCAATGATTCAGGGTATCACGCCCAGATCCTTTCTTACTAACCAAACATTCTCTCTTTTTGAAGTTGATGCCTTTACCTACGTTAGGTTTATTGACTAACCCCTGGCACGGAAACATCAGGAAAAGGATATATCTGGCACCTCCCTGTATGAGAATCCCAGAAACAAATGGAGGAGGCTGCTCAGATAGCACTAGGAGACTGTGCCCAGCTCATGTGCATGTACTGAGGACAGTTGTGTTAGAAAAAAGTCAGAAAAAATTAGTTCTAGATAGGGAACCAGAAAAATTCAGGTAAGAGCAAAAAAATTCTCCAGAGAAAGTTTTGCTGAAAAGGAATATCAACAATCACAAATCGGAGGCCCACTACTACAGCAGGGAAAGTCACACAGCTCCAGCCACACTGTCTATAGAGAAATACCCACCTTCAAAGAGTTAGAGCACCCCTCCCCCTGCCAGTAAAGAGGCAAGCAACAATTCCAGTTTCTCAGAATTCTTGTATATGCCAATAGATGCACATTTCTTGCAGAATGTACTGCTCAATGTACCTACTAATGGAGTCAATGAAGAGGACACAAGCTTTCTGGATGCTACAAATTCTGTACAAATCACTAGCTTTATGGCTAGTTGCTCCTAGAGACCTTGCCATGAGTACATGAGGAACTTTCCTTAAAATAAAAGCTAGAAACATCTGATGAAAGACTTTGGCTCAGGTAACTAACTCATATAATAAGTCTTGCCAGCTTGTGAGGAGACTGATTTGGAGGTATTGAGATGGTTGATGGTATGGTATAGTTGATTTTATCTGAATTTTATATATTATATTGTTGTATGTATATGTATATGTATTTTTTTGTTTTATATTGTATTCATGTTTTATTGTAATCCATGTTTGAATATGTTAAGATTTTGCGGAATATAAATGATTTTTAAATTAGTAAATAAAAGAAAAATATTAACATGCAAACCTATTCTCCAAAACAGCAATCTCATTAGCTGACAAAATTACTCTTGTTAGGATGCCTTGCTGTTATCTCTCTCAATTCTCCTGAGAATCTGTAATGGCCACACTCTCTCCCTAGCGTTCCAGGGGGCAGATAGCAGCAGTCACTGGATGAAGGTATCCGGATACACTCAGCACTAATCATAGGAAAGGATTTATTCCATGGTACAAAAACATACTGGCTGGAGTAGCCCCATTGCCCAGAGACCTCCTCCATGAGTGCTGAGTCTGTACTCCTAGCTGACACTGGAGGCCCCTACACTTCCTTTTGTATACTCTGAACATCTTACTGTGACACACTGCACTGCATTGATTGCGACACTGCACTGCATTGATTCCAGACTGATTCATGTTACAGTAACGATTACACCATACATTCCCACCCCTCTCCTATGTCTCTTTCCTGCAGGATTTCTGCTTATCCTTTTATGACTCTCCAAACCTTTTCATGTATCCCATTACCTCACAGCTAGGACAGGGAGGGAAGTGCACAGCTGGATTCCCTAACTCTATAATACTGAGTAAATGCAGATGAAGGATTGAGAATAACACAGAAAGAAATAAAAAAGCTACAAACACCAGGGTATTGTGAGTAGGGAAAGCTAAAAAAAAAAGAAAGCAAGAAAACAAAGGGGCAGGAGAGAAAGGCACTAGGGGAGAGGGAGGGCTAGGGATGATATCTGGAGCAACAGGAGACAGGGGAGGGAGAGAGCAGGGGCATCAAGCAGACAACAGAAATGGGAGAGAGAGGATGAGGAAGAGCAGGTGTAGCCAGCGGATGAGATATGGGAAGGGAGGAAAGGAAAGGGTGGGAGGAGCAACCAGTGGATATGTATTGGGGTGTGGGGAAAGCAGGTGTACCCAGCAGCAGGTGAGGGTTAATGGAAGAGGATAGCCGGCAGGTGAGAGATGAGGGAGGAGGATAGAGAAAAGACAGCCAGTGAGTGAGAGCTGGGGGTTTCAGGTAGGGGAAGGGGTAGCTAGCCAGTGAGAGATAAAGGGAGGAAGATGGGACTTGCGGAGGAAGAAGCCAGTGGGTGAGAGATGGAGGTGGTAGGGAAAGGAGTAGCCAGCATATGAAAGATGGAAGGAGGGGGTGAGGGCTGGAGAAGAGGTAGCCAATGGGTGAGATGGGGATGTGGATAGGGGAAGGGATAAAATGGCTGAGAGATGGGGACTGGGAATAGCCATGGAGGTGAATTGTGGGCATAAGAGAGGGGAGGAGAGGAGTAGCCAGCAGGTGAAAGATAAGGTGTTGGGAGAGAGAGGGATAGCCAATGGGTGCGAGATGAAGGCAGGGGATGGGAGGGGAGGAGTGGTAGCCAGTGGATGAGAGATGGGGCTGAGAGTAACCAGTGGGTTAGAGATGGAGAATAGGGGTAGGGGAAGGTGTAGTCTGCTGTTGAGAGATGGGAGAAAAGGAAGCCATCAGTGAGAACTGGTGGACGTGGAAATCCAGCAGGTAAAAGATGGGGGGATGTGTAGCCAGCAGTTTAGAGTTGGGGATTGGGTTTGTAGAGAGCGCAACCAATAGATGAGAGACAGGGGAAGGAACAGGAGGGGAGGAAGGGGGATAGCCAGTGCTTGAGAAGTGTGTGTAAGGGAGGAGAGCGATGGAACTAGCCAGTGCATGAGAGATAGAGGGGTTGGAGAAGAGAGTGGGTATCAAGCATGTCATGGGGCAGAGATTGGGAGGGAAGAGGTGGTAGCCAGCAGGTGAAATGTGGGTTGGGAAGGAGGCAACCAGCAAGTGAATGATGGAGGCTGGCGATAGTCAGTGGGTGAAACATGGAGATTAGGAGTAGGAGAGGGAGTAAACTGAGTGAGAGATGGGGGAAAGGGTAGCCACTATGTGAGAGATGGGATGAGGGAAAAGAATAGCCATTGTGTGAGAGGAGGAGTGAAGGGGTAGCCAATGGGTGAAAGATGGGGGTGGAGTATGGGAGGAGGCAGCCGGCAGGTAAAAGATGAGGACAGGAGGTAGTCAGTGGTGAGAGATGGGGGTTGGCTTAGGGAAGGGAGTAGCCAGTAGGTAAAAGGTAGTAGGGAAGGGGTAGCCAGTGAGTGAGAGACGAGAACAGGCCTGGATTTGTCAATAGGCACCCTAGGCCTGTGCCTAGGAAGGAAAAAATTGTGGGGGCACCAGACTGGCTGAAGATTTGCTGACTTCCAGTTCTGATAAATTTCACTCGGCAAAGAATAGTCCTTTGCCATCTGATGCAGCTCTTCCCCTCCCAGGTAGCATTCAGAGAAACTGAAGGGGCAACAGGAGTGCAAGAGGAGTACTTGCCAGGTTCTTATGGCCTGGATTGGCCACTTTTGGAAACGGGATGCTGGGCTTGATTAACTCTGACCCAGCATGGCAATTTCTTATGTTCTTTGCACAGTAGGGACTCCTGCCGCCTCCCTTCCCTCCACCCTCCCCCCACAGATCAGATCCTGTATCCCTTGATCCCATTCCTCAGATCCTGGAGCCTTCCTTCCAACCTCTCCTTATCCTAAGATCCTGGAACCTCCTACCTTCCAAACTCTCCTACTCCCTCCTCCTCCACCTTCCTCAATCCCAGAACCTGCCTCTCCTCTCCTTCCATCCCAGATTCCTTAAACTCCTCCCTTCTCCTTCCTCAGTTTTACCCATCTCCCATCCTCCTTATCTCCAGTCATCTCACCAAATAAAAAGAAAATAAATTATGCAGACAGAAGCAAGGTTGAGAAACTTTTATTTTTATAATGTAAAATAAAAGATGGAAATGTTTGTCAATGTACTTCAGAATTTTCAAATTTTTGCCACAGACTCTGCCCCTGAGTTGTCGCAGGAAACTCTGGGGTTGTGCCTTAGACCTTATACTTGCTGCTATCTGAATTTATGGGGAGGGGGTGACCATCAACAGTACCTAAGGAGCAGCAAAATCCTAAATATGTCATTGGTGGGGGACTCGGTGTAAGGTAGGGGAGAGAGTAGTCAGCAGGTGAGAGATGTGGGGAGAGGAAAAGGTAGCCAGTGGGTGATGAGATTGGGGACAGGGAGAATCCAGCAGGTGAGAGGTGGAGAATGAGGAGGGGTTAACCAGCAGGAAATGGGCTTAACCATTTGGTGGGAGGGATAATCAGTGAGTGAGAAATGGGGGCAGGGGAGCCAGCAGGTGAGAGGAGGCGGAGAGGGAAGGGGTAGCCAGCTGGTGAGAGGTAGAGGATAAAAGTGAGGAGCTGTTAAAAATACTGACTCAGTCCTGTCCATTTGTTTTTTTTTTTTACTTCTTGAAATTTGTCTGCAAGCAGTGACTAATTTGTTCTTAAACAAAATAAGAAAAAAGTGAAGAAAAAAGGGTTTCCATGAATCATGAGTCCTGAAGCAGGACATTTATATTTTCTCTTCTCAGGCTTCTTCACATCCTCTCCCACCACAGTCTCTCTGCTCTGGCATAGAAACAAAATACAAAACGAAGAGACAGAGGAAAGGGGTCCAGGGGGCTGGGGAGGGCAGAGATGGTGTCCATGCGGGGAGGGGAGAGAGTGAAGAATGAGAACCAAGGGCTGAGGGAGGGGAAGAGAGGGCATGATGCAGTCTTCAGGGGAGGGGGAGGCGGGAGGAATGGCCTCAAAGAGCTGGGACTGAGCCGAGAAATGGAGGAAGAGAGGGAATAATGGCGTCCATTGAGGGAGGAGGAGGGGGGGGAGAGGTCGTGATGACAAGGAGAGGAAGAGACCACTAGGAAGAAACCTGTGCCGCCCTGTCCCCAGCTCGGAACAGAGTGGGCCCAAAATACTCATTATACGCCTGTTTGTCTTCCACACAGGTTCTGCTCCAGCTTTGCGTATGAAGAATTTTGATTCTCTGCATGACCACACAGCTACAAAATGGGTGAATCAAGCCCTACAGTTCTGCTAATGCTTTGTGGGGTGGTAAATTTTCCCTTTGTTTCTTCATCCATTAAGTCAGAGGTATTGTCCAGGCCTGCAGAGCAATATTATGGTGAAACAGGGTCTTGTCATCCATGAACCCTTGGCAATCAGTAGTTTTCAAACTTTGGGAGATGGACATCTAAATCAGCCCCTTTGAAAACCGACTGGGGCTGAGCACCTAAAATTAGGTGGCTACAGGGGCAGAAAAAAAAAAAAGGCACTGAGCACTGATTTTCAGCAATAAGCGCATGAATTGTAGGCCTGATTTCAGGCACCTAAATTTGGCTGAAAATCTTCCTAAATGTAGGCACCGAGCATTTTTTTAAAAACTTGACTCCTTACTGGATACTGAACGGTCAGTCATAATCAGAGATAAAGTGCAGTCCAGGAGAATTCCATCCCAGCCAAGAAATCTAGCAAAGAAAAACAAGGAAACAGAAACGCTTCTTGGGCTGGCATTTCATCCTGATCTTGATCTCCCCCCTATTCCTCGAGTCATA
Organism: Rhinatrema bivittatum; assembly: GCF_901001135.1. Classification (NCBI taxonomy): domain Eukaryota; kingdom Metazoa; phylum Chordata; class Amphibia; order Gymnophiona; family Rhinatrematidae; genus Rhinatrema; species Rhinatrema bivittatum. The sequence continues at coordinate 164,444,873 of NC_042618.1, read as the reverse complement.
GGGGAGGGAGCTCCCAGTTAAGCTGCATAAGCTCCCCAAGCACAGGCCAAATCCCGGAGCCCCGGCCCATTGCAGACATGGACGGAACAGTCTTGGGAAGCAATCTTTTACCTTTTTTTCATTCAGTTTCTTCAGTAAAAGTGTGAATAAACCCAGAACCTGAGAAGCTGCGGCAGTTCAAGGTGGCTAGAACTGAAGTAATACGGCCGGCTGCAACACCGATTTTCAAACCAGGCGCAGTAAGATTTCCTAAAGTGTTTTTGTGTTACTCTGGTGGATGCAGCAGAAAAGCCCTCCCCTAGGGTTGCCCTGCCCCCCCCCCCCCCCCCCCCGTTCTCTGCTCCCTCCATCTTATCTCAGAGTCTTTGCACCTCACTCCCTGAAGCGGGAAACAAGGGAAGAAGCCCGGAAAAAAGCTCTTTTAGTGCTGGAATGCCTCGGCTGTTGTTGCTCTCAGTGGATGTCAGAAGAGGAGGGGATGGGGTGGTCAGAGTGCACTCTCCGGGCTTTGCCTTGGGCATACTGACCAAGGATTTCCAGTCACCAATGCTGCCAGCAGCCAAAAGGGAAGAGACTTTTATTTATCTCTTACTGGAAATCAGACTCTTGGCTTCTGACCTCATCCAGGAAAATGTAGTTTCAACAAAGCCCACAGCCTCTGTGCCCACCAACAGCTCCTATTTGTAATTGCCAGCCATAAAACTCAGCAAGAGTACCTGTTTCTGCAGAATATTATACATGCAGAGGGGACTTCAGACAATCAGAACCAGCTCTCACTCCCTCCCCCCAAGGGTGCACTACAAGGCAAGAACCCACCAACACCCTCTTCCTCTCTGTAACCAGCAAACAGGCCAATACAGTACAGTGCGCTCCAGTGAAGCGCACTGTTAACTGGCATTTGGATGTGCGTTTTCGACACGCTAGCTTTACCCCTTATTCAGTAATGGGTAATAGCGCGTCGAAAACGTGCATCCAACCCCCCAGAGACTAATAGCGCCCGCAACATGCAAATGCATGTTGATGGCCCTATTAGTCATTCCTGTGCGATACAGCAAGTAAAATGTGCAGCCAGGACGCACATTTTACTCTAAGAAATTAGCGCCTACCCAAAGGTAGGCATTAATTTCTGCCGGCGCCAGGGAAGTGCACAGAAAAGCAGTAAAAACTGCTTTTCTGTGCACCCTCCGACTTAATATCATGGCGATATTAAGTCGGAGATCCCAAAAGTTAAAAAAAGTTAAAAATAAAGAAAAAAAATTTTTTAATCAGCCTGCGGCTCACGGGTTGAAAACCAGACGCTCAATTTTGCTGCCGTCCAGTTTCCGAACCCATGGCTGTCCGCGGGCTCGAGAACCGACGCCAGCAAAATTGAGAGTCGGCTGTCAAACCCACTGACAGCTGCCGCTCTTTTTACCGCGGGCCCTAATTTAAATATTTTGTTTTACTTTATTGCGCGCCCAGGGCACTGGCCTGTGCGCGCAACCGCTCTCCCACGAACTTTACTGTATCGGCCTGTATGTAAAAGGCCTTGGATACTGGAAATGCCAGGCTATGATCTTTAACATCTGGAACTCATCCACATTCCATAAGTCACAGTTGGCCCTTGCCTGTGGGTATCTAGATGGCCCTTGTTGCATCTGCAAAAAGCAGCATATTACGGTTGTGTCTATGCGAGATTCTAGGTCCAAAAAAACAAACCGGAAACTGATCCAATATTGCAGTAGCAACCAAAGAAGAAAGAGGATCAGTGAACATCAGGAGTTCTTTATTCAACACATAACATCAGAAAAAGCCCACTCAGGCCAAGTTTCTCTCATTGAGCTGCTTCAGGGGCTAACAGAACAAAACAAATATAATCTTATATGAAAACATATAAATACAAATAAAATCATATACACCAAACATACATAATAAAATCATATGAAATGAAGAGCATAATAAAAAATAATAAAAAAATAAATAATGATAAATGAATGACAGTACATAATGACAACGATGGCAAAAATTAATAGCAAAACATGGCCTAATACAACTTTTTTCAAACATGGTCTAATATGTCTTTTTTTTTTTTTCAAAAAAACTTTTTAACTATGTGTGTGATTCCATATGTGTCCATATAAGTAAAAAATAATTTAATTGGTGCAATCTGTGGTGAAAATGATTTTTAAATACCTATTATATCTAATGCCGATGGAGTCATTTTTTATTATACTCTTCATTTCATATGATTTTATTATGTATGTTTGGTGTATATGTTCTTATTTGTATTTATATGTTTTTATATAAGATTATATTTGTTTTGTTCTGTTAGCCCCTGAAGCAGCTTAATGAGCGAAACTCGGCCCGAGAGGGCTTTTTCTGATGTTATGTGTTGAATAAAGAACTCCTGGTGTTCACTGATCCACTATGCGAGATTCTAGTTCAGGCTCCAGGTGACAGGCATGAAGGGGTGATTCTATGGGATCTCTGATAGATAAAATCTCAATCTGTGCTATGGGATCAGCTATGCATTGGAGATCTTTTGCTGGTTTAAAAATGTGTTTTTAAAAAGTTACAGGTCTTTGCTCTTTGGACCCTTTTTACCTTTTCCTTTAAAAGCTTTGTCACAACAGAGGGTCCTTTTAATACTTAAATCACAGGGCAAACTCGGGCCCTCAGGGCTGACCTGACAGCGCAGTGAGATCAGGGGCTTCTGCTCCTTGGATTGGCTTGCACTAGGTATGGTGCACCTCCTGGGGGGACACACAGTACCTTGGCTCCTGGACCAGGTACTTGAGAGAGCTGTGGTTTGGGGCCCCTGCCAAGGATTATTACTGTGGTGGCTGAGCTGGATGGATGGACAGTTAAAAATAGGGGGAAATACCTCAGGGAGCTGCTAATAAGGTGGCATAGCCCGGTAAGTACAGGTCTTGATTGAACTGGAAGCACAAATAATAAAGGAGCAAGAGGAAACTAGATCAAAAGAAAAGCAGTATAATTACCCCAAACCTATGATTTGCCAGCTCCAGGTTCTAAAGAAGAAACACGCTCCCAGTCAATACTACCTGCTTGGTCAGAGTAATTATCGATAGCACAAACCTTTACTTCACTCACCTACCTATTCTGTAAAATGAGAGAACTATATACAAAAATAAAGATCACAACCCTAACAGCAGGATAAAGGCGCTTAGTATTAGCGTGCGAGCCTCGGGAATGAGTAAAGTGTAGCACAAAGCACACCTTGCCCTGCCCTCGCAGTTTCCCGGATCTACTCCACCATCCCGGGAAGGCAGTCTCGGCTTCCCCAGCCACGCCAGTCACGACCTCTTATCAGCTCAGGGCGCATGAATCATCCCTCTAGCAGGAACTGCGTTCATAACCCTTTCTGGAAGAAGTGCACCCAAAGGGACCCACTGTTCTCAAGTGCATCTGTCAACATGTGACTCAGTGTGAGCTGGTTATGTGCAAAGTCTTTAGGAAACGTGCTAGGATGTGCACGGCATGTGTCAGTGTAGGCCCCTTCACCACTCACTCATGCACTAGCGTTTCCGTTGCTTGGCTCAGTGGGTTGGAGCACCAAGGACTGCACTGCGTACCCGCCTCAGGTCTTGGATTTTTCTGGCAGGTTGCATCATGTGGCCGGCGGAGCAAATAGCAGACACACAACACGTGCAATCCTCCCCCCCCCCCCCCCCCCCCTTGCAAAGCAGGAGGACAGTGACTGAGAACTGTGCATCAGTTTCCCTTCTTGTTATTCAGCCCCTGCAACACGTCAAAGTCTTTTTTTTTTCAGCTGAGTTACCAACAACCCACTTGTTGTCTCTCTGACACCAAAGCAGAAGTCGGGTTCCCCCTGACAGTGCTGCTTCTTTTTTTGCCCTGAACAAGGAAGGGTATTACTCAGGCTGTTCTCGGTTTCCAGCCACCTTAGAAATGCCATTCTTAAAACAGACCTACAGTACCGAAACCAAGAACATAGGGTTTCTTAAGAAGGGGGCACCCAGTCACTGCCACGTGGGAATGAAACGTGAAGCCAGGAACTCAGTGTTACAGAGAGCAGGTTTCCTATAACTGAAACAGCCCGTGACAGATCTGAGTACAGGCTTTCTCCTGGGGGAAGGGGGGATGGGCTCGTTTGTTTTGCAGTAAAATGACACTTGACAGCTGTGAGAGCCTCTTATGACACAGCTGCCCGGCTTCCTCCCCCCTGCCCCCATGCATAATGAAATAGAACAGGAATGCAGTGAAAGGACTGTATCTTAGCAGACGTTTTTGGGCTTCAGAGCTTGTCTTTTCTTTTAAATCACCTGGTGCCTCACAGTGGTGAAATGATGTACTGGTGCCATCAGCAAGCAGTGGGCAATCAGCAGATTATGAGAATTCAGGTTGGCTTTGCTTATTTAATAACCTGCAGCCTTCACGTGGGTTATTGAAATTACCAGTAAAATTAATCTAACCGGTAATTACAGGAGCAGGTGTGAACACTCATGTGCTGGAATACATCGCTGAGCAGCACTGCTTCCAGAAATCTAGAAGGAACCAGAAGTCTTTTCTTCAGTCTGAAGAGCCAAGGAAGTGTGACTAAGATAAAGCAACATGATGAGAAGAAAGTTAGTAGAACGGGAAGAGGGCCAAGGTTTCAGGTGATGTGGCAAAGAAAAGAGACCTAAGACCTGTCACCAGCTGCCCTGTCACACCACAAGGCTGTGAAGAGACAAATAGCTGACAGAGAACATAAGAACATAACAAGTCCCATGCTGGATGAGACCCCAGGTCCATCTGGGCCCATCCCAAAAAGTAAATCCAATTTCTTGTTGCTCGCTCCCAAGTAGTGCATTTTCCTGGAGTCACCTGGTTAATAACTGGTTATGGACTTTTCCTCTAGGGACTTGTCCAAACCCTTTTTAAACCCAGCTATGCTAGATGCCGTGACCACGTCCTCTGGGAGGATATTACTCAGCTTGATTGCGTACTGAATGGGAAAAAAAATGCTTTCTCTAATTTATTTAATTCTGCTACCTATTAGTTTCAAGGGGTATCTCCTGGTCCTAGTGTTATTTGAAAGATTAAATAACTGCTACCTTTTTACCTGTTCCATTCCACTCGTGATTTTATAAACCTCTATCAGATCCCCTCTCAATCATTTCTTTCTGGAGCTGCACTAACCTGTTCTGCTTTTTTTCATAAGGGAGCAGTTCGATCTCCTTTCCCATTTTTGTTGCCCTTCTCTGCACCTTTTCTAATTCTATATCTTTTTAGAGATGGGGGTGACCAGAATTTCATACAATACTTAAGGTGTGGTCGCACCAGATATCCAAGGGGCTTTCCATTTTATTCTCCATTCCTTTCCAAATAATTCCTAGCATTCTGTTATTTTTTTTTTAACCACCGCTGCACAGTGAGCTGGGGATTTCAAGGTACTGCCCACAATGATTGCAGGATCCTTTTTCCTGGGTGGTTACTCCTAATGCAGAGCCCAGCATTGTGTATTTAATATTAGGGTTCTTTTTACCTTTGTCTTCATTAAACTTCATCTGACATTTAGATGCCTAGTTCGCCAGCGTGGCAAAGTCCTTCTGCAGTTCCTCATAATCTGCCTGTGTTTTAACAGCTTTGAATATTTTTGTGTCAGCTGAAAATTTGATTACTCATTGCTCCATTTTCTAGAATAATTTGTACTACACAGGTCTCAGGACAGATCCCTGGGGTCCTAAACTGACCATTCAGTCCTGCTCTTTGTTTCTCATCTTCTAACCACTTACCAATCCACAGACAATGCCTCCTATAACATGGCTTTTTAACTTTCTTTCATGAGGCATTTTATCTAACAACTTCTGAAAATCTGAACACACTGTAATAGATAGGCCCACCTTTAACCACACGCTTATTTTGTTCACCTTTATCCATATCCTTCAAAGAATTGTAATAGGCTAGCAAGGCACAAGCTCTTTTTGTGATATCCATGCTAGCTCTTCCCCGTTAAGCCATGGAGAGCAGCAGACCGTATCGCTATTAGCACCTATCAGTCACTATTATATTTGGCGGCTCACAGGACTGCTTCGCAAGCCGCCGCACTCACTCCCTCTGCTGAACGACACTGTCAGAGGCCTTTCCTTAGGCATGCACACACGCATGTGCACACATAATATAGGTCCCTCAGCAGAAAACATTGAGTGGTGTCTCCTGATGACATCAGCCCGACCGAGCTATTTAAGGAAGGTTCCTGCAGAATTACTTCATCTCAGCAATAGGTCTCCTGCCTTGCAGTATGTGTCGCGTTTTCCTGTATTCCTGAATCCAACCTTGCATCTTCCAGCCTTGTCTCATCCAGCCTTGCCTCAACCAGCCTTGCTCCATCCGGCATCCAGCCTTGTCTTCTCCAGCCTCCCTTGTCCAGCCTTGCCTTGGTCTTATCCGCCTTGTCCAGTGTCTTCAGTGTGACTTCATCCACCCTTGGCTTGACTCTCTGGATCTTGACCTCTTGCTTGCACCTGACCATGATTGCCTGCTGCCTGGACCTGACCTGTTGCCTGGACTTGACCACACTTGCTATCCACCCTCCCCAACCATGGCCTTTCTCTGACTCCATTAGTCTGCTGCTTGCCCTGACCTTGGTGTGCCTTTGGGTTGCAGTTACCTTCACTGCCCTAGGGATCCACCTGCCTGCCTCCAGAACCCAAAGGCTCAACCTGTGGGGGGAGGCGGCTAGTATAGGTGAAGCTTTATAATGTCTTGCTACAGGGTGCATTTGCCAACTGCCAGCATAGGCCTTGTGGATTCACCCTTGAGGCTACGTCAACTACACCAAAGCATAAAAGGCTCACACACCCACCACCCTTCGCAGCTGCCCTCTCACACCATAGGGCTGTGCAGAGAAACACTGATAGTTTGAACATTGAGGCCCTTATTCCATAAAGAATTTTTTACCATAAGAATAAATCATATGGTTGCCATGTTAATCCACTTCAATGATGGAAATAAAGATCAACTACCTTTGCATACAGAAAGGTCCCTTATAGACAACCAAGCCACTATGACCCAAAAGGCAGGGATAAATATCTCAAAATTCTAACCAAATCCTTAAAAAAAAGATACAGCTCTAAAATCATTTCCAGGAAGATAGCATCTTCACTTAAAACACCCAGGGCAAATCTACTGCAACATGAAAAAACAAAAACCACAATGCCAGTACTAACATTCAATCCAGATCTAGAAAAACTGAGGCTGTGGTCCTTTTACCACTTCTAAATGATGAGTCACTGAAAGAAATATTTCCTGCTGCATCGGGGAATACCTAACTTGAAGCACCCTTTCTGAGGATCGTCGCCTTGTCTTGGAGCAAAGACTTGCATGACCCCGATGATCCTGAGAGCGATACTGTCAGAAGCTCACGTTCCTGGTAGGGTATTTCATGATGATAAAGTTGAGGGAGAGATTCCAGACAAAAAGCAATCCATGAAGTCAATGGCAGACAGGCGGAGGAAGGCTGTTACCTTAAAGACCATGAAGATGAACAAAGCTTTAATGAGGAAATGACTCCAGTCATCATGGTCTTCCATGATGACTGGAGTCATTTCCTCTACAGATGCTGCAGAACTCTACAGATGCTGCAGAACTCAGCGGCCAGGATTTTGACAAACACAAAAAAAAAGTGATCACATCTCTCCTATCCTTTACAACCTACACTGGCTTCCCATCAAATACAGAATTCTCTATAAAGTCCTTACTATAATCCACAAATCCTTAAACAACCTCTCTCCCATCGAGCTTACCATCCAGCTTCGTCCTCACAACCTCATCAGACCAATCAGAGGAGCCTATAAAGGCAGGCTTCATGTTCCTCCAGCAAAAACATCCTTTAGAAAACAAGCCCTCTCCATAGCAGGCCCCTCACAATGGAATGCTCTTCCGCCAGACCTCTGACAAGATCCATGTCCTCTGTCATTCAAGAAAAAACTTAAAACATGGCTCTTCAAACTAGCATTCCCAGAATCATAACTCTGCTCACCATCCAGCTTACCCAAAAAAAAACCCAAACTGTTAAATAAATAAATAAATCCTAGACCAGCCGAACTTTTAAAAACCTTTTAAAAACTTTTAAAAAGATTTATTAAGTATTTATCTTACTTAGATTCCTGTTAACTTCAGATTATTAAGTACTGATCAATGTCTGTTCGGATGTAACTATGTTCTAAGCATAGAACATAGAGACACAAAATTGAGAATGCCTTTAGTATATAGACCTCTTGCTAATGAAAATCATTTCCTTCAGTGAAGAAGTAGGATACAACTAACTTAAAAGAACTGTGAGACTGTTTCACCTAACTTGAGACTCTAAAAGTGGTGTGGTGAATAACTTTTTGCAAGGGTCAGGTGAATGTTTAAAATGCTCTCCTGGGTTGGAGAAATGTGTCCTCAGGAAGCAGCAGAAAATACTTTGCCAATGAACTATAATGAGGCATTTGGGTGTGATCTGGTTCTGAGTTGCAGAATGCATCATCAGTCTCATTAAAATAAGCATAAGCCTCATTATCCCTTTTCAGACATGCACGAACACTCTGATGATGTCGGTCCCTTACAGAAAAGGGCAGAGGAAGTGCTCCAAGCAAGCTCAATAAATGTCATTGCAAAGTAGAGGAAAGAGAGCAAAAAGGTGTGCCCCCAGACCTCAGTCACCATATCACCTCATTTAAATGCTTTAATGCTCCCCCCCCCCCCCCCCGCCAATCCCCGTTGTTGCCGCCCCCACCAGATGAGCAGGCAGAGAGTGCGGTACCAGGAGTGAGAACCTCCCTGCTCCTCCCTAGGTGGAACTCTTTCTCCCACTCCTTCAGCAGCCTGTAATATTGCTTCAGGACACCCACCCTCCTCGGCTCAGACCTGGCTCCAGAAGAAAGAAACAGCAGTAGGACGCTTATATTTAAAAAAAGCTTTTTACATTCCAGACTCCTCCTCCTTCCCAAAGTAAAGATATAGCAAAGGACTAAAATGAGCTCGGCAGGCCAGATTCAGCCCGCCACCCAAAGTTTGGGGACCCCTAGGCTAAGTAATGTTTTATATAATCATCTATGACACTTTAGTGCACTCACTGATGCATTCGGTGCTTAGCAAGTCCTTTCGGTACTCTGTGATTCTTCAGGGAACGATTTACCATAAAAGCAAAAAAAGAAAAGTTTACATGACCTTGCTCAGGATCTGTTTGTTTCCCCATCTGATCATTTCAAAGAATTGTGCAGGATATCTGCTCATTATCTGCTGCTGCAGATGTAGATGCGTTGCAAGTTTGTCTAAAGCCTGTGTATAGCGATCTTTCAAGGCTTACTGTGGCAATTTGTGGGAAGAAAGTGCACAAAGACTCCCTATTAGGGCTTGCAATCACCACAATATAACAATTAAAATAACGTTTAATTCCAGGAGGTTTCCCCCATATCAGTACCAAGACTCAGATTTTTATTCTTAATTGATTCAGAAGTGAAAGGACTTTGAACAATTCAATGAAGAACATAAAGGTAATCCTTTATTATTCTGGGAAACGGCAAAAGCTTTTATTACATGGAGATATAATAGCCTACACAGCCAGGAAAAGGAAGATGAGATCTAAAGATATAGTTGTTTTGTAGAAATATAACTATGTACTGACAAAATAAAATGTACTATTAACCATTCCCCTCAGAATAAATTACAAATTTTAACTGCACAAACTACTTTGAACACTTTGACACATCAGCAGACTAAAATGGGATTATTATTTGATAAATACAAATTCTTTTTGCATGGTAATAAAGCCATGTTAGCCAATGCAGTGCAGAATTGGCATGGCAGATCATATATAGTTTCATTGAAAACATGAGAGGGTATATTCATTCGGGACTCTAAATGGACTGGGGATCTTTCTGCTAACTTTTACAACAATTTAGACTCTTTGGAATCCAATAACCCAGCGGAGGTAGAACAATATTTACAATTGATTCCCCTTTCAAACTTGACAGAAAAGGATTTACAGTTTCTTAATGCCCCACTTTCTTTGTTGGAAATCTATTCTCTTATAAAGAAATCTCCACTCCCCAAGGGTCCAGGATCTGACAGATCAGTTTTGATCAATCAGACCTGTCTGCCGCTAGGAAAAATGTGGTCTTGCCTAAACCCGGGCATGATCCCTTATTGCCAGGCTCATATAGACCGGACTCTTTATTGAATTATGGTGTTAAGTTGCTGGCCAAGATCATGGCTAACTGGCTTGCTTTGATGTTATCTTCTTTGATCTCCCCAGAACAGGTTGGGTTTACTAAAGGGAGATATGCAGCTACACATGTGCATAAAGTCTTGTCTTCGACTAAATATTCAGTATAACATCATTTGAATTCTTTACTCATTAGTTTTGATGCCAAAAAAGGCTTTTGACAGGGTTATTTGGGCCTTTTTTTTTGCTATTTTGCATACAACATGATTTTGCATACAACCCCCCCCCCCCCCCCATTAGCAAACCTCCCTCCCCATGCGCTAGTTTCGCTCCAATAGTGCATACTGCTACTGTTCCTAGTTATGTTATGTTATATTATCCAAGTTGTTCACTCCCTTGTTCATTGTAAGACATATGTTGTCATTGTTTTCTACTTGTTATAATGTAAACCGGAGTGATAAGTAATTCTGTAAAAGTTATAAATAAATAAATAAATAAATGATTTCCAAGATCCCTTTTTACAACATATAAAAGTATTATACACAACCCTAAAACAAGAATATTAGTAAATGGGGAATTTTCAGAAGAATTTGGCCTACATTGAGGCACCTGTCAAGGTTGCCCATTATCTCCACTTCTCTTTGTGTTATCTTTAGATTCCTTTCTATGTAAAGCACTACAAAATGAACAGATTTCAGGAATTGCCATAGGTAGTTTTAAAATTGCAGTATTTGCCTTTGGCATATCTCTAGACCACATTCTTCTTTGCCTGCTTTACTCAAGGAACCTTCCCTGTATGGTAGCCAAGCAGGATTAAAACTGAATTTGGACAAGTCTGAAGCTATGGCTATTGGCTCATGGGGGTGCTAAAGACTGGAGGGGCAATTTTCGTATAAAATGGACTACACATCCTATGAAATACTTGGGTATCTGGCTTCCAGTGATTTGCATGTATTACGTTCATTTAATGTAACTAAATTACAAGAACTTGCCAAACAAGCATTTGTCCATCTCTTTGGGAGGGGGGGGGTGACGGATTCAATGGTTCAAGATGACTATCTTTCAAAATTAATTTATGTACATACAGGTCCATGCAATATCGGTGCATGAAAACGGGTGCTCATGATTGAGCGCCCGCTCTCCTAATGCACACCAAGGCACCTCTCTGGGGCACCCGATGTAATATTTAAATGGGCTGCCGTGGTAAAAAGGAGGCACTAGGGGAAACTGTGCACCCCTAGCACCTCCTCGGCAGCGGGCGCCCAGGAGAGGTGGCTGTCAATGCAGGTTAGGAAAACAGATGCTCAATTTTACAAGCATCCGTTTTCCTAACCTGACCACTGGTGACTTTTCTTTTCCCCCCTTACTCCTTCCTTCTGTTCTCCCAACTTAATATCACCACGATATTAAGTCAGAGGAACCGAAAAAAGGAACAGAAAAGCACTATTTTCTGCTTTTCTGCTAACTTAGGAGCTCCTCAAGAACTAACACCTGCTCGGGGGCAGGCGTTCATTTTCGAGAGTAAAAATGTGCGCGTTGGGTGCACATTTTTGTTTTGCATCAGGAGGTAATAGCTCATTGCCTCATCAACATGAATTTACACGTGATGAGCGCTATTAGCTATACACTGGTTAGGATGCATGTTTTGGATGCGCTAATCCCCTTAGGGGTCGATTTTAAAACTCACAACACGCGTCCATGTGCGCCCGGGTTCTCGGCGCATGCACACGGACGCAGCTATTTTAGGACTTGCACACAGTGATGCGTGCACGTTATAAAATACGATTCCCGTGCACACATGCGCAGGCAGGTGTCCATCCTCTCTCCTGGTCCACTCCCATTATGGACCAGGAGAGAGGATGGACCAGGACCCTGGTCCACTCCCATTATGGAGCGGACCAGGAGGGAACTTCCCTATACCCCTACCTACCCTTCCTCCCTTTTCCCCTCTCCTCCCCAACCCCTAAACTAACCCTATCTATCCTAGAATTTTTTGTTTTAAAATGTACCCACTCCTCCGAGTAGGTGTAAGTTTTGCGTGCCGGCCGGCTGCTGGCGCGCACTTCCCCAGGACAAAGCCTAATGGCCGCTGTGGCCGGGCTGTTTTTAAAATGCACTTGGTGCGCGCAAGGCCTGGCTACACGTGTATCTCCCGGATTTTACATGCGCTGGCGTTTGAAAATTTGGGCGTTATTGCATAAGGGGTGTTGGACGCGCGTCCAAAATGCACATCCAAGCATATTTATTTATTTATTTATTTAATATATATTTCTATACCGGACTTCACGAATAGAATTCACATCAGGCCGGTTTACATGGAACTTAGAATTCACATGGAACTTAGAACATGGAACATGGTTTACATGGAACTTAGAATTCACATCAGGCCGGTTTACATGGAACTTAACATATGTTAAGCCATGCGCTCTGCCGAGCACACTATATTGCATCGGCCTTTAAGTGTTCTTCCTCTTGTCCTGAGCTCTGGATACATATGTAAATCATATAAGGAACTAAGGCTATTTTTATGGAAGGGTGGGAAACCTAGAGTGCCTTTATTTCAACTGATGGGCTTCGGAAAGCAGGGAGGGATAAGTCTGCTTGATATATGGCGTTACAACCATTGTGCTAATTTTAGACAAGTGGGGGATTGGCTCATGTGCATCTCCTATTATTGTGACTGCAAGTTTGAGGCTGCTATTGTTTATCCTCGCCAACTTTATTATGTACTACATGCTGAAACTTCTCAAATACCAATCTTTTTGGGAAAAAAAAAGTTTTCATTTCCTCTGCTTGGAGGACCTTGCATTGGATTACTTCCAAATTAAAATTGAATCATTCAGTATCTCCTTTCTTGCCTATTGTTGACAATCTTAACTTTCAACCAGGTACAGATAGGAAAGTTTTGGGGGCTTGGGCACTGGGGGGAATATCGGTCATTTCTCATGTTTTGGATGACAACGGAGAAATGTTATCATTGAATTCATTATGGCAAAAACTGGGAGAACTGAAAATGGATATCTTTAGTTATTTGCAGATTTGCCACTATGTCCATTCATTACAACCAGAATTGCTTTTGGAGATAGGTTGGGAAGTAATTCAAGATTGTTTTGATTTGGAAGATCCTGATAGGCATACTTTATCCTCTTTCCATGAATTATTACATGTTAAAACTTATACATTCTCGCTGGAAGGTTTACGTACTAAACGGACTCAAGAAGTACACATTAAATTTTCTATATCCTCTTTTATTGCATGTTTTGGGCACATAACTAAAGTTACACAAAATGTGCAACTGAGAGAAACACAATGCAAAATTCTTTCCAGGGCATATATATCCCAGAGGCAGGCATATCTGTTACGATGCTGCTCGCGGAGCCCATCCCGCGAGCAGCCTCTCACCTGCCCCGGCCCGACACTGTAGGATCTCTTCTTGCAGCCTAGGCTGCTCCGCCACTGATGCCACCTTTCTTTGCGGTTGGGAAGCAGCCGCCATGCTCCTCATGGCCCGATGCCACTGTGTGCGGCAGGAGGGGCCACTGTTGCTTCGTTGAGTCAGGAGCCGCCACCGACTTCATCTTCATGCAGCCCTGGCGCAGCCCTTCATTCATCCTCAGGCGGCAGGAATGTTGCTGCCTGCTCCTGCCTCCCCGGCTCAGCATAGGTGTGCGTGCATGCCTCTTCACACTATTTAAAGGGCCAGCAGCAGGAAAAGCCCATGGCCCCAACAGATGATGTCTTCAGCCTGCACCTAGTCCAGTCCTATAAAAGGGCTCTCTTCCACTTCCTTGGGGCCTTCGAATTGGATCCATGGTCGTCCATGCTTCTCTTTCCAGTCAAGGTCCTCCTTGGCCTTCTTGTGTCTTTTGGCTCCTTGTTAGATGTCCTAGAACTCCTGGCTCCTTGTTAGTTGCCCTTCGTCTGATGTTCCTGGACCTGTTCTTCATTGGAGCTCCTTTGTTGTCTCTTCGATGTCCTGATGTCCCATGTCCTGAAGTTCCGATGTTCCAAGTTCTGAAGTTCCTGATGTTCCAAGTTCTGAAGTTCCTGATGTTCCGTGTTCCAGTCCTTGTTCTGATGTCCTCGTATCTGGCTCTTCGTCCTGCTTCCAGGTTTCCTGCTTGTCCACCTTTCCTGGCATGCCACCGTCATGGTCCATGACCAGCCCATGGGGGGCTGTGTAGGCACTTCGTGGCACAAGGCCTGTCTTCATGTCTGCAGCGCAAGTCTCTGGAATGCCCCTTGTTTTTAATTCCGAGGTCTGTTCCTGAATCTGAGTTTCGATTCTTGAAACCCGAATCTTGAATCCCAGTCTTCGGAGTACCTTGTGCCTGCTTCAGTCCAGGCCCAAGACTCAAGCCAGAACCTGCTCTGCTTCAGCATGGTCCGTGTCCAGCCACGGGTGGCTGTGAAGGGCACATCTTGGTGCAGGCCTCTCCTGAATCTTCGATATGTTTCTGGTTCCAAGTCTTCACCTTCTCACCTGCAGTCTGCTTCACTTTCGGCATGGTCTGCGACCAGCCATGGGCGGCTGTGTAGGGCGCGCTGCGGTGCGGTACTCATCCTGTACTAGTGCCTGAATCCCATTATGACCAGGACCATCACACAGCGACACAAAACTAGTGGACCTCAAAGTTCTTTTTAGTAACGAAAAACACTATTTTACAAAATTGGAGACAAGATCCGCCCTTCTTGTTTTGGAGAAATGCTGTTCATCATCTCATGATAATGAAGATGATGGCAGGGAAGAGAAGCTTTCCTAAAGGAAAAAAGAAAGCATTGGACATATGGATGCCTTGTATTGATTCTTTGCCAACACGAGCCAGAAGTATGATTTGAAATACTTACTGATACAGCAGTTGGTCGAGTGTTCACATTTACCTTGTTGTTCATTGTGGGGGTGGGAGGGTGGGGGAGAGACTGATGGGACTGTTGATTCTTTGCTGAATATTCTGTGTACATGCCTGCTGAGCTCAGAGTCTTAGCTGCCAGGTATTGATTGTAACCTTTATTTGAAATTCTTTAATAAACAGATTTAAACATAAATAGCGTTTCATGGTTTGAAAACAAAACAGTGTCAATCGTTTTACTACAAATGTTCTCTCTTTATGTATAAATGAAATTGGAATTTCTACAAAATGAAGCTCGGTTGCTTTCCCTTTCATTTTAGCAGTAAGAAACTGATTTATATCCCTTCCTGTCTCCTACATATACTGTAACTTGTCAAGCAGTACCAGACTCTAGGAAACAGGATCTTACAAAACATAAGAGATTTCACAGAAATGTCTTGGTTTCAGAGGCAGAGTTGGTCAGCCCTGCCAGGAACATGTAACTTATTAAAAGCTGCGTACTGTGAAAGAGATGAATCGTAACACGTTAAGGAAATAGGGACACTGCATCATCCCTTCCCTTTTCTGACATCTGATTATGAAACACGTCAGCAAGTTACTTTATTTGCAAATTCCAGTGCCCAGCCATGCCTTGCTGTGTTTCCTGGTATCACATTTCTGAAAGAAAAGAAAAGAAAATCTTCCTCACCACATGTCTGTCACTCGTTACTAAATCCAACCCAACCAACGCACCACAATTTTAAATCCAGAATTCTCTTTTAGAGAATCGTCTGCTGCAGGACTAAAGCAGATAGAGGCTTCACTCTCTTGGTCAGCT
Source organism: Rhinatrema bivittatum (assembly GCF_901001135.1). Classification (NCBI taxonomy): domain Eukaryota; kingdom Metazoa; phylum Chordata; class Amphibia; order Gymnophiona; family Rhinatrematidae; genus Rhinatrema; species Rhinatrema bivittatum. The sequence goes on along the minus strand of NC_042618.1, from coordinate 164,429,047 downwards.
AGGGGTACAATGTCCCAAACAAACAGCCCAAGCCGCTGAAAGGTTTGTGGACCCTTGCCACTGTGGTGAGGTTGACTCAACCTACAGGGTAGGCCCTGTAGGTCCTCAATGACAGCTAGCGGAGCTACGCGGGAGAGAGACTGGACAGGAGCTTCACCTACACCAACCCCTTTCCCCTTGAATTGAGCCCTCAGGTTCCAGGGGTCGGCAGGACTTAGGCAAGAGTCTCCATGGAAGTGGCATATACTTGGGTCCAGGGCCAGGCTAGGGAAAGTAGCAGGCAACAAGCGAGAGTGGTCAATGCCCAGGCAAGGGTCAATGGCAGGCAGCTAGTGAGATTGGTCAATGTCCAGACAAGGGTCAGACCCAGAAGTCAGTCTGAGGGCGGCCTTGGGAGACAAGGAAAAAGGATTGATGCAGCAGAGCAGGCAATAAGGCAAAGTGCTGATAAGATGAGGTTGGACAAGCTGGACAGGCAAGGCTAGGTTGGAGAGTCGAGGCAAGAAGCAGGATCAGGAAATAGGAAGCAGCAACACACACTACACACCAGGATGCAGGAAACCAGTTGCTGAAGCACTGGAGCGTGGTCTGAGAGCCCTTAAATAGTGAGGGCAGCATGCAAGGCTAGTGTAAGGGTATTAGGCATTCTAATCGAAACTTACAGCCTGCCCCCCCCCCCCCCCCCACCTGGTCACACCCTCTCCAAACACAATTAATTATGCATTTATAATAATAGATTTTACATGAACAAGAACATTTAACTATAGTCTTCTGAAGTAAAAATATCACTTACAACATATATATTATATTTACATGCAGTGCTGTAAAACCCTGCAAAAAAGTAAAAAAGACCCTTGGAATTGGTGTTAGGTCTATTGTAATGTGTATTGGGTATGGGCTTGGCCCTCAGAAAGCCAGAAGTAATCTGAATTACAATTTCAATATAGTAAATCTCCCATATCAAAACTCCAATAACTGGCAGCACTCAAATACTAACAACCCTACTTCTGAAAAGGCAAAACTGCAATTATTACACCCGGCTCTAAAACGCCAATATATCTACTATTAGGAAAACTGAAAAAGTCAAACTGTTATAAATCCCCTATAGATCCCTATATGGATCACATGCAAAATATAAACAAAGCCTCACAAAAATGTATAATAAAGTAACCCCTAAGTATTAATAAAAACGTGCAGACCAAAACTGAATTGTTAACTGCAATAGGCCAGACTATTATGCAGTGCAACAATGGAAAAACAGAAATATTACAATTCCTCAGAAAATATCAAACAATAAAATCAGAAAATATAAATGCCTCTGTCTACAAGAATGTGAAAGGGCAGTCCATGTAATCGGAAGATATGTTGGAAGAAGAGGCGGGCTAATTCAGGGGCAGAAGGCGAGCCTGGGAGAGGAACAAAATGTGCCATCTTAGAGAATCTATTTACCACAACCCATATATGGTGAAGCCATATGAGAGAGGGAGATCCATGATAAAATCAGTGGACAAATGGGTCCAGGTACCTTTGGGGCTGGCAACAGCTATAACAGCCCCCAAGTTTGGGCACGATCAGTTTTATGCTGAGTGCAAACAAGGCAAGATTCCAAGTAGCCCTTCACATCTGTTTTTACCTGTGGCCACCAGTAGTGGCATTGAAGGCGTTCCAGGGTATGGGTTACTTCAGGATGCCCTGCCAAAGAAGAGTCATGTGCCCATCTTAACATTTTCTCCTGGAGACACTTGGATACTACAGTCTTCTTCAGGGGCACTGGTGAGCAGCAATGAAATTACTTTTGCAGGATCAATGCTGTGTTGTGATGCCTCCATTATGTCCTTTTTCTAGAAGTAGTGGGAGAGGGCAGCTGTTCTCTGATTCTTGACTGCTAGATGGTAGTGGAGCTCAAAATCAAAAAATCAAATCGATTAAAAAGGAGGGACCACCGAGCCTGTCTAGGTGGTCCCTCTGTTTATTTATTTATCGAGTTTTATATACCGTCGTTCAGTTTCACCATCACAACGGTTTACAAAGTTTCAATGTTTAACAGAGTGTACAAAAATTCATATGCTTGTTAATAAAGTTATCTTAGTCGTTAAAACATAGTTTGGTTGTTAAATTGTACAGGTTAAATACTTGCTTTGGGTTGATACTGCATGTTTATATGGGCTGGTAGGGAGGGAAGTTGTAGCATAGAGTCATAGGGTGTTTTGGTAGGCTTTGGTGAACATCCAAGTTTTTAGTTCTTTTTCAAAGGTTTTTAAATTTTGTTGTTTTCTCAGTTCGGTTGGAAGGGAGTTCCATAGTTCAGGGCTTCCTAGGGATATGGCTGTCTTCCAAGTTGAGGTAAGTTTGTGACGAGCAGGTGGAATTTTTAATAGACCTTTGTTAGTTGAACGGAGATTTTGGTTTGGTGAGTTGAGTTTTATGGATGCACTTAGCCAATTTGTTTGTTTTTCATATATTATTTTGTGTATTATGGATAGTATTTTGTAGTCTATCCTGTATTTTATTGGGAGCCAGTGTAGTGAAATGAGAGTTGTGCCTGTTGAAAGTATTCCAGGTTCTTGTGGTCAGTGAAGATTGCAGTCCTGTGTTTGACCCCTTCTAGGAGATGTCGCCATTCTTCCAGCACCAATTTCATTGCAAGGAGTTCATAATCTCCACTTGTGTAATTCCTCTTTGTGGGAGAGAACTTTCTGAAGAAGAAGGAACACAGCAGGAGGTGGTCACTGTGGTTTACTGAGGATAACCCCAAGGGTAGAGGCATCTACCTCTAGGACAAAGGGATGATCTAGGTGCCATAGGCAAGGTCCTTGGAAAAAGGCTTGCTTAAGAGCCTGGAAGGTATCAATGGCTTCAGTGGTTCAACATCAAGTATCTGCACCCTTCCTAGTTATGGTGGTGAGAGGTGCTGCAAGAGTTGAATATCCAGGAATGAATTGGTAGTAGTAGTTGGTAAACACTAGAAAGTGTTTTAGAGCGTGAAGGCCGACCATCTGGGGCCAATCTAGGATGGCTTTCTGTTTAGCAGGATCCATATAGAAGCCAGTCTGAGAAATGATGTAGCCCAAAAAGGGAAGCTGTTCTTGCTCAAAGAGACATTTCTCAAGTTTAGTGTACAGGTGATGATCTCATCAATTTAACATCTTGGTGCAGAGTCAGGGATTGAAAGTAAATGAGTATGTCGTCAAGGTAGAATACTACATGGGAGTACAAAAGATCTTGGAAAATGTTATTTACCATATTCTGAAATATTGCTGGGGCATTGCAGTGTCCAAAGGGCATGACAAGGTACTCATAATGTCCATTTTGTGTACTCAATGTGATTTTCCACTTGTCTCCCTCCCTGATGTGAATGAGATTGTATGCTCCCCATAGATCCAACTTGGTGAAGATCTGGGCCCCTTGCAGGTGATCAAAAAGCTCTGAAATGAGAGGTAATGGATATCGATTGTTTCGTGTGATGGCATTAAGGCCCCTGTAATCAATGCAGGGCTGAGGGTCCCATCCTTCTTGCCCATAAAGAAAAAAACCCGCTCCAGCAGGGGAAGAAGATGGTCAAATAAAGCCCCTTACCAAGTTCTCCTTAATATAGTGACTCATGGCCTCGGTCTCTGGGACAGATAATGGGTAGATCCTACCCCGCAGGAGTACCTTGTCTAGGAGAAGGTCTATACCATGGTCATAGGAGTGATGAAGAAGGCCTACCTAAAAATTTGATCTGGTCCTGCAATTGGTTCAAAATATAGCAATTAGGCTGTTGACAGGTATAGGAATTCAAGATTATATTATGCCAAAACTATGTGAGCTTCATTGGCTTCCTACATATTGGAGAATATAATTTAAGAGGCCGTTGACAGGTATAGGAATTCGAGATCAGATTATGCCAAAATCCTGTGAGCTTCATTGTCTCCCAATATATTGGAGAATACAATTTAAGATTGTAGTTACAGTTCATAAACGTTTGTATACAAACAAGATGTGTAATTTGGTGTGATTGCTGTTCAGAATGAGGGAGGAATATTAAGATCATCTCGACACAAGTTGCTGGAAATTCCAGTTGTATCGAAATACCAGCTGGAGAGGACATGTTAATGGGCCTTCTCCTTCGCTGCTCCAGTGTTATGGAATGCTCTTCCAGTGGAGTTGAGGGATGAAGCTGATTTAAAGATTTTTAGAAAGAAATTGAAAGCTGGGGGAAAATGATGTCATCTTCCAAGATAGCTGACTGAGCTCTGAGAAAAAATGCTTAAATGATTCAGTGATTCCAGGACTTAAAGCATGGCATTTTCTCAGTAAAGGAAATGAAATGAAAAGAGACATCAATGCTTTGGTTAACCGATCTAATGTTGCTAAAATAAAGCTGGAAGAACATACAGAATTTATTTCCCAAATACCAAGCACTTTGCTGGATGTGAATAATGCTAATATGGAGATTATGGACCTCAAATTACAAGGCTTTAATGAAAACTTCAACTGATTAAGAGGGGAGGAAAACTTTTAATTGCTGCAAAATCTTTCTTTCGGCTATCCCTGGATCCTGCTGAAGATGCCTTCACAATTGAGATGCTTTTCCTTACTTCCTCCAAGTAGACTTGGAGTCTGCTTCTAGTATACTGCCCACTGGGTGCTCTAGTGTCTAATCTTTCTAGGTTCATTGACTATGTGCTTGCCTGTAGGCTGATCTAAAGAATGTTATCATTCTAGGTAATTTCAATCTTCATATTGATGTTCAGCCTCCTTCGGCTACCTGCTGGATTTTGCTGACTTCTATGTAAGCTCTGGGTTGGTCTCACTTGTTGAAAGCCAACACACAGCGAGGCCATATCTAGGACCTAATCTTTGTACGCACCAGTTGGCTTTATAAGCAAGCCTTCAATTGTATGTGCGCTGATGTATCATGGTCAGACCATTATTTAATAAGTTTGCAACCTTGCATGATCTTTCATAAGATGTCGAAACCCATTAAGGTTCTTAGGCCACCCCCAATCAATTTGCACCAGCTTCAAGATCATTGGGTTCTGAATTTCCTTCAACCCAACAGATCTGATGCCACCAGCCTAGTAGATAGATGACAATCATCACTGCATAGTGCATAATGCATTAGATGCTCAGGCTCCAATGATGGCACTTTGCCTTAAACACACAAACTGTGCCTCCTGGATCTCTTCTGAGCTGTGTGCCAAAAAATAGCCTTTTGGAAGGCTGAATGCTACTGGCGCAAGAGGATATGTGATGTCTCCCTTTCAGATTATTGTGTCAAACCTGCTGCCTACAGAAAAGCAATTGATAATGCTAAATGCAACTGGTGCTCCACCCAGATTGCTGGAGCAGCCTCACTACCACACAAACTCTTTAGAATCGTTTATTCTCTTACTAATACCACTGCTCCAACTCACTTAGCAGCTACCCATGAATCCTGTGAAAAGGATGCATTGTTTTTCTTTAGAAAGACTTCCCTAATTGTTGTGATGGCTGGCCACGGAGCCGCACAGCCAGCCACACTCACCCCCAAGCATGCCTGGGCCTCTTCACGGCATCACAGAGCCACACCGGAAGCACAATGGGGTGCCGACACCGACACCACTGCGTTGTTTGCCTCAGTTGCCGCTAGGTGTGCGTGGCCCTCTGCTGTACTTAAAGGGGCTGTGGCAGGAAAACCTCCAGTGGCCCCGGATGCTGACATCAGCCCACAGTACTACTTAAGGCAGCCCCTGCTGCCCAACCCTTGCCTCAGCAATAGATCTAGCTCTTTTGAGTACTGGTTTGCTTCGTGTGCTTGTCCTGGCTCCATGTTCCTGCTTCCAGTCTAGACTCTGTGTTTCTGCTTCTGTTCCTGGCTCTGTGTTCCTGATCCTGCCTCCGTGCCCTGGTTCCTGACCCGTGTTCCTGTCCCTCAGACTGATTCTTTGACTTGACCTTGATATGTTTCTTTGACCTTGGATTGTCTGCTGCCTTCCCGGACTTTCTGCCTGTTTCCTGGACTCTGCTCTCTTTGCTGTCTGCCCTAACCTCTGGCCTCCACCTGGACTTGTCTGCTCGCTGCCTGCCCTGATCTTCAGCACATCTTTTGGATTCTGGTAGTCTGCCATCATCCTCAGATTCGTCACCCAGAAACCCGCGTCTAAGTCCAGCCGGTCCTGGTACCCAAGGGCTCAACCTGCGGGGAGCGAGGGCTGGTATTGGTGAAGGTCCTGTTGGGTCTCCACATCACCTGTACCACCTGCCAACGATGAGGACCTGCAGGAGGACCTCCTTCTGTAGTTAGCATCAACCTCATCTTGGTCCAAGGGTCCCATCCCTGTAACACTGATAGCCACTTCTATGTCCACTATCATGACAAAACCAGTGACTGCTTGCATTGATGCCTCTGTTTCAGTAACTGGGTTTTGAGATAGTTTCTCTCTTACCACATCCACAGAAGTATGCTCCATTCTAAACATCCACAGAAGTATGTTCCATTCTCATCATGATGAAGGACATCTATTGTGTGTTTGACTCATATTCCAAGGCTTTGAACAAAGTATTGCACTCTGAGGTGAGAGACTTTATAGCCAACCTACTCAATGTCTCCCTCAACGAGGGGTATGTTCCCCTTACCCTGAAAATTGCTTCAGTATGACCAATATTTAAAAACTCTAATTTGAATTCCTCAGAACTAGCTAGCTATTGTCCTTTTGGACTCTACTGATGTTAGCAAAAATAATGGAAAGGATAGTCTTAAATCAGTTACAACATTACATTGACAAGCATAACCTCCTGGATTAATGCCAATTTGGTTTTTGATCTTATTACAATACTGAAACCCTTCTTCTGTCTTCTTCTGAGATAATTCAGAGGGGATTTGGTTCAGATAGTAAGTTCTTAGCAATATTTTTAGATATCTCATCTGCATTCGATACTCTGGATCACTCTATTCTTCTTGGATGTTCAGAATCCTTGGATATTTCCTCCACTGCTCTCTCTTGGTTCTCCTCATATCTTTCTTCCCATTTTTTCTATATAACAATAGGAGTTGCAACTTCTAATCCACATCCTCTTATCACAGGTGTGCCCCAGGGTTTTTCTCTGTCAGCCTTGCTATTTAATCTCTATTTGACCCTCCTCTGTTCTGTTCTCAGAAACCATGAAGTACACTTTAAAATGTATGCCAACAACATATAATTCTTTCTTCCCATAACCCCCATACTGCACACGACTTTTGTGAAGCTTTCCAACTGTATGACTGAAGTAAAACATTGCCTTTCATTGAATAAGATGGCCCTAAATGTAAAAAAAAAAAAAGTGAGATCCTTTTTATGGCTCGCACATCATCTTTGAAGGTCAACCAATCCCGATCTCCATGTAAGCATGCAATTTGGGAGTTCTGGTTGCCTCTTTTCTCTCGCTGAACCCATAGATCAAATCAGTTATCCAGTCATCATACTTTAAAATATGATGCTCCATTCAGTAAAGCCATATCTGAGTCCATCTGATTTCCATATCATTACCCAAGCACTAATTCTGTCATCTCTTGATTACTGCAATTTTGTTTACCTAGGCCTAACATCAAGAACACTTTCTTTTTTGCAGTTAATTCAAAACTCTGCAGCATGCCTGGTAACTGGTGCCTCGCTATGTGAGCAAGTATCTCCATTACTAGTTAAACTGCATTGGCTCCCTGTTGCTTGATATATACAATTTAGGGTGCTGTGTCTGGTCTTTATAGTTCTTCATAATTTTGCTCCTCATTGTCTTGTTTCTTCTATTCAAAAATACCAGTCAACACATTTGTTGCGCTCTGCCTCCAGAAACTTGCTTGAGATACTATCCCCAAAGCTTCTAAAACTTGCTATGTCTAGGATGTTCAGTACAGTCGTGCCTGTATTTGGAATGAATTACCCATCGAAATTAGGGCAGAGACAGATCTGCGCTGCTTTAAGGAGCTGCTAAAAACTCACCTTTTTTCACTTGCTTTCAATACCTAGGCAATTAGACAGAAGGTATGATCCCGATAGGGTGGGACTGTATTTGGATGGGTATATGTATGTAGTTGTTCTTTTATGTGATTGTTGCTTTGTTTTGTGTTGTTTCATGTATTAGATTGTATATCTGTTTTATCTTTGTATCCTGACTATGAATTGTATGATATAATCCACTTAGATTTGTGGATAACAGGGTGAGAATCAAGATGGCCGTGATGAGGGAGGTCATGCTGTGAGGAGCTCTCGATATCGCTAACTTTTACTTCGCTTATCAATATGCCCCATACAAAAAGAAAGGGCAAAATACGGGTGGAAACCCCGACCACATCGATACCTGCTCTTACACAAGCGAATATCGAGACCTTCTTTGCGCCGATGGCGATTTTTACCCCGGGTGGATCGTCCACTGTGTTGCCTGGCAAGGAGCAAACGCTGACATCACTGGACTTATTAACATCGTTGAGCTCCAGGGCTCCCCTAACTCCTTCACCGCCGTGCTTGAGGCAGCCAATGGTTTTGGGACCGGTAACTCGACCAAAGTTGCCGAGTGAATCAGGTTCCTTTGGAAGGACTCTGATGGAGTTGACCACAGGCGCATGCAGTGCTGGAGGAATTGGAACCTTAGCGCACACCCCGCAGTTGCTGGAGTGGAGTGCAGATAGAGAGCTGGAACCCATTCCTTCATAGAGGGGAACATCGTGGAATGAAGGCCTGACGGCATCCCCAGTCTTGGGGGAAAATGGCCACCATGAGGGTGCAGTAAGCGCTGTTTCTACATTAACTGCTATAAACATGCAAGATATTACCTTACAAACCGTATGGAAGGCCCTACTCTCCTTAGAATCCTCCATAGTGACATTATCAAAAATCATGACGGATACACAACATCATATCTGTCAGATGGATCCCTTGTTGTTTTCACATACTGAGAAATTACAAGATCTGCAGAAGCGAGTATCAGCACTTCAAACTACACAAATCACATTAGTACAAGGAGAATTGATAAATTCCAGAAAAATAGTGAACTTGGAAAACGAAATAAGACCAAGAAATTTATGATTATTAAACTTTCCACATATAAATCTAATTGCTGCAAGTGAACAATTTAAAAAGTATTTAGTGGAAATCCTACAGTTGTCCAGGGAATTGATTCCATCTATTTCCAAGATATACTTCATAAAAACTGAGAAAAAAGAAGGGCAGGAAAACTAAATTCAAAATTTGGACACTGGAAATCTCACAAATTTCCTGGAACAACCGCCTGAAGAACAAGTAGATTATTGTGGGACGTTGTTAGTCACTTTTTCATCTGTGGCAGATAAAAATTTAATTCTAAGATTATTTCTCCGGAATAGGGAAAAATTGTATTTGGGATATAAGATATGGATGTACCCAGATCTGACCAAAATAACTCAACAAAGGAGAAAAAGATTTTTAACAATGTGTCAGGAAGCTAGGGATATGGGAACTCAGATAACCAATTGTTACCCCAGTAAATGTGTGTTGAAATATAATAACATGAGATATGTATTCTTTGACCTGCAGCAGTTAAGATCTTTTCTTGATGCACATAACTCTGTAAATCCCGGCGCTAACTAAACCAGTTACGGGATTATAAAATAGTGCTGTCCCTCCCTCAAATATGTAAAAGTTTTATTTTCTTCTGAGAAAAGCTCCTAGCAAATTGATTCTCCCAATTTCCTTATAACGAATCGGATGTTTGAATAACTTGTGAGTTTCTTATAAATGTTTAGCCTTGTTTTCTTTGGGATTATTACCATTGTAATATGGAGATAAATATTACTTAATGGTTCCATTTAAAGATAGTGCAGAAATTAATATCAGCCAGGGACCCAAAATCTAAGCTCAATAATAGTGTAAGTACACGATATAATCTTATGTATAGCAGACCTCATACAAGGCATACATATTTCATGCTAATTAGCATAAGTATACTGCAGTATAATCATTGGTCATATAGTGTCCAGAATTTTTCAAGAATTTTCTTCTGCATACGTGAACATTAAAGCCCATTGGCATATTATGAGGTAAGTGACATTGCAAATTTTGCATAGCATTTCAAGTAAAGCACTTAGCTTTGTAGTTCCGAGGAGTAAGCAGAGACATGGAGGTGAGGACGTGCACGGAGGCAAGCCCGACACGGACCGTGTTTCGGCTTCAAAAGCCTTCTTCAAGGGCCAATAATATCTGCAAGTCAAACGTATTATAAGTAAAAAAACATCACATCATAGATCATGCATATATAAATACTGTATAGCAGTGGTACCAACGTGTAGAGAGAATGACAGCATCTTAAGCAGTAATATTTTTTCTCCTCTGCCGGAGGGGCCGCTCTCGCGCCATTTTTCAATGAACTGCAACCAATCAAAATTCAGGCTCCGCCCAGGAAATGACGCACATGGTTGCTAGGTGATTTATAACAAAGAATACCATTCAATGGCCGCGTTGAGCCCTTCGGGTTCTACACATCGTAATTGAAATATCCAGCGCTGCTCCCTCAGATTGAGAAGTTTCTAAAGATCTCCTCCTCTCTTTGTGGGGAGAATACGGTCAATGACCCGCCATTTGAGGTCAGTGAATTGATGTTGGTTGTCGAGGCAATGCTGAACAATTGGTGCATTGATTTTGCCCGTATTCACACAACTGCGATGTTCAATTAGACGTGTCCTGATGTTACGTTTTGTTCTACCAACATAAATTTTAGTGCATGGGCAGGCAATAATGTAAATCACGTGAGTAGAAAGACAGGTCGAATGAAAATAAGCCTCATGGGTCATGCCAGCATTATCAATCCAAAGGGGGCCATCCAGTGATTGTGTTCAGCATTGCCTCGACAACCAACATCAATTCACTGACCTCAAATGGCGGGTCATTGACCGTATTCTCCCCACAAAGAGAGGAGGAGATCTTCAGAAACTTCTCAATCTGAGGGAGCAGCGCTGGATATTTCAATTACGATGTGTAGAACCCGAAGGGCTCAACGCGGCCATTGAATGGTATTCTTTGTTATAAATCACCTAGCAACCATGTGCGTCATTTCCTGGGTGGAGCCTGAATTTTGATTGGTTGCAGTTCATTGAAAAATGGCGCGAGAGCGTCCCCTCCGGCAGAGGAGAAAAAATATTACTGCTTAAGATGCTGTCATTCTCTCTACACGTTGGTACCACTGCTATACAGTATTTATATATGCATGATCTATGATGTGATGTTTTTTTACTTATAATACGTTTGACTTGCAGATATTATTGGCCCTTGAAGAAGGCTTTTGAAGCCGAAACACGGTCCGTGTCGGGCTTGCCTCCGTGCACGTCCTCACCTCCATGTCTCTGCTTACTCCTCGGAACTACAAAGCTAAGTGCTTTACTTGAAATGCTATGCAAAATTTGCAATGTCATTTACCTCATAATATGCCAATGGGCTTTAATGTTCACGTATGCAGAAGAAAATTCTTGAAAAATTCTGGACACTATATGACCAATGATTATACTGCAGTATACTTATGCTAATTAGCATGAAATATGTATGCCTTGTATGAGGTCTGCTATACATAAGATTATATCGTGTACTTACACTATTATTGAGCTTAGATTTTGGGTCCCTGGCTGATATTAATTTCTGCACTGCTGGGCAGCCATTCCCCCCCTTTAATTGGGTGCTATAGGACTGTTGTGATCATAACTCCATTTAAAGATATACATGTATTGCTATCAAAGATTGTAAAAAAAAAAATGCATAAATAAAAAATAAAAAAAAAAGATTTGTGAATCAATGGAATACAAATTTTTTAGATAAATAAATACATTGCAGGACTTAGAAAACTGCTCACGGTGTTCCAATTTGAGATTCTGTGGTTTGCCAGAGATGGATGAATTTGGCGTCTCTGCAGAAACTATAAGGAATATAAATAAAGCCATCTTGAGTTCGGGGAATCTCCAAATAGTGAGGCTGACAAACTTGATCAGGCTTGTCGCAACTCAGGTGCTCCCAGAAAGAAAAATCTGCCTAGGGATATTGTAACCTGCTATCATGATTTTTCTGTTAAGCAAGTGGTATTGGCCTGTGCATGCTCTCTTCACTCCCTTAAGTGGAAAGGATCTTCTGCAGCTCCTGAATTTTCTTGGATTCTGAACAGAGAAAAGCATGTGAGCAGATGATGTTTACCATTCACTGAGAGAGGAGTGGTCCATAAGTAAGTAAGCTGTCATCTCTGGTCACTTGCCTGGTGGTAAAGTAGATTCACAATTTTTCACACACTGTAGATAAATAAATTCATTTAGGGCCTGATTCACTAAGGGGTAGATTTTTAGAGGGATACGCGCGTACCCCCCGAAAACCTACCCCAAACCCCCCCTGCGCGTGCCGAGCCTATTTTGCATAGGCTCGGCAGCACGCGTAAGTCCCGGGGCTTTGCAAAGGGGGCGTGTTGGGGGCGTGTCGGGTGGGTGGCACAAATTTCAAGGCGGGGTGGGAGGCGTGTCGGGGGGGCATGACGCCGACCCGGGGCCGTGGTCGAGGCCTCCGGACCAGCCCCCGGGTCGGGTGATGGTGCACCAGCAGCCTGCTGGCGAGCGCAGATTTATACCTGCTTTCGGCAGGCGTAAATCTGCCAACAAAGGTAGGGGGGAGGTTTAGATAGCGCCAGGGGGGGTGAGTTAGGTAGGGGAAGGGAGGGGAAGGGGAGGGGAGGCGGAAGAAAAGTTCCCTCCAAGGCCACTCCGATTTCGGAGCCGCCTCGGAGGGAACAGGCAGCGCGTGCCGGGCTCGGCGCTCACAGGTTGCACAAATGTGCATCCCCTTGCGCGCGCCGACCCCGGATTTTATAAGATACGCGCGGCTACGTACTTTTATAAGATACGCGCGGCGGTGTACTTTTGTTCGCGCCTGGTGCACGAACAAAAGTACGCACGCATGTACATTTATAAAATCTACCCCTAAGCCTTTTTCGCATAGTTCTGTCCTGGTCGAATTTATTTATTCCCTCCTCGAGGTTTTTCTGTATTTATCTTGTTAAACACTTGATACATGTTTTACTGTTCTTTAATACTTGTGATGCTTTACTTACATGTTATACTTTACTTTACATGTTATGCTTTACCTTACTTTAATTCTATTACTTATATTTAATTCTCTACCTAAATCTGGTTCTAAGATATTAGTTATTTGTAACGTTTTTTACAAGGTTTGGGTTTGATGTAAACCGATGTGATAAGAATCTTTGTCTTGAACATCGGTATAGTAAAAAGATGTAAATAAATAAATAAATAGACACAGAATTGGAAAAAAAAGCCTTAGTGAAGTGGGCCATTCACCATTCATTTATTAATTGGGAAAGGCGGATTAAGACAAATGTTTTATTTTCAACTGGATCCAGATGCTCAAGGAGATAAAGTGAGCAGCCCATGATCACAGAGGCAGAGGCAGAGCCAGGAATTCAGGAAGATTATGTGACTTTGCCAAAGTCATACAAAGAATCAGTGGTGGGGGGTGGGGATTGGGGAGTCTTCACTCTTTCTCCCACCTTCAGATGTCAGCACCACAATGTTCTTAGGGCAGAGGAAGCGTGTGGGTGGAGCAGGGAAAGCAGTGAGGAATATGCATTATTACAACTTGCCATTACTAGAAACAAACAAAACCTTGCAGAGTTTCTGGAGTCATGCCCACATCATCCCCTGCCAATGATTTCCAGTCTTATGAACTTTGCTTCAGCTCATTTCACAGCTTCTCCTCTTAAAACAACACATTTCAAAACATTCTGCAGCTGGTTTATTAAAGCTTTGCACCAATGTTTCACCGCTGGAAAACAATGAGTTTTGTTTTGGGGGGGGGGGGGTTTGTAAAACTGGCATAAACCTTTTTTTAAATCAGCATCCCCTATCCTGGCACAAGCACTGTAAAATTTCATTCTGCCTTGCCATGGGTATTGTGTAATGGGTGACTTTAGCAGCAGAACTACTGGCCAGAGGCCACCATGTTTTGAGTCACAGCAACTCCATGAGGAGTTTGGGGCAGATTCTCACCATGAGAGTGGCACAGAGCCTGAGGAAGAGAGCTAAATCCAGAGACAGACAGGATACTGAGCCCGCCTCGAGCAGCCGCCATGAGCAGCAATTACAGCTAAAGTTATATAAAGGCTTCAGGTGATCCCCAGGGCAAGAAATGTCAGAGGTGAGAAGGACAGGCACTGCCTGTCAGTACAGGTGGGAACTGGTAAAGCACAATGCACAAATCCAATCTAATGGGTAGGAGAAACATAGCCCAAATTCCCCCGGCATAGGTTCATATGTGTGTAATGTGGACCTCTCTCTCTCTCTTTCTGAACTGAGATGTAGCGCCTCTGACAGACTTCAGATTCACATTGGCACTGGAAAGAGGCCTTTTTTAGCATGTTTGAGAGGGTGCAAGTTTTACTGTGCCTATAGCTGTTTACTTCAGCACTGCAATGCTGCTGTATGAAGTCTATTGCAATCTGTTTTCCCTTCTCTGGGAGATATAATGCAGGGCTTCCAATAGCTCACACTGAGCACAGACGGGTCACGGGCGCCCAGCCACCTCTCCTGGGCGTGCGATTTAATATTTAAATGAGGGGGGTTGCACTAAAAAGGAGGCGCTAGGGACAAATGTGCGTCCCTAGTGCCTCCTCGGCCTCGGGTGCACAGGAGAGGTGGCTGTCTAGCGGGTTGGGAAAATGGATGCTAGGTCTACGCACGTCCATTTTCTCCCACTACTGGCATATACATGCACAAGATACATGGCAAGGACCGTGTAATCTTGTATGTTTATTGGGTGTCCAGAATTTGGTTTTTTTTTTTTAAGACTTTTTTTTTTTTTTTAATAAATACTGCTTTATTTGGTTCCTCCTACTTAGTATGGCTATGATAGTATTAGGAGGACTCACAGAAAGCAGGATTTTTCTTTTTTTTTTCAATGCGCCTTTGAGCGTGGCACTCCTTTATACCAGCCCTGGGCTGGCGAAAAATTTGTTGCGTTGCAATGGGCGCATTGGCCGCGCGGTAATATTATTGGATCGCGGGGATTAGCTAATAGCCTCGTCTACATGAATTTCCATGTGATAAGTGCTATTAGCTGCGCGGTGATTTGGACGCACCTTTTGGATACGCTAACCCCCATATTGGATCGGGGGTTACGGACGTGCGTCTACAATGCGCGTCCAATCGCGTGTTTTAGCCATGCACAGCAGCTAGCTCGCGGTATTGCAGCTGCCTGTTAGTGATAGACCACATGGGTCAATTCATAGCTGCAAGCTCCTTTTCTTCTTTCATAAAATCCTGTCAGCCCCATAGACACAATCGGTTCTCACCAGTCCAGGGTGAAAAAAAAAAAAGGTCTCAGATCCAAATGGACATTAATTTGAACATCACCTCACGCTACCAAAAAAAAAAGGAGAAAGAAAATGGAAGAGAAAGGTAAGAATCTCTAGCATAGTACCAGATGGATCTTTAAACAGGACACACTAACTGTAGCAATAAGTTGTGCAAAGGAGTGTCAGGGTCCCAAAGAAAGCACACGGACTATACACCTCTGCCATTCAGCAGACAGCCAAATCCGTCTCCGTTCAAATGAAACAACTTCCCTTCAGCTTCAGAGCATGGTGAGAGGATTTGTTTTATCGTTCACAGAAAGGCATCTGCAGTCAATAAAAGCACTAATTAATTTCTCCACAAAGACCTCTCAATTATTCTTCCCCATGGCAGAGAAAAAACAATTAAACTCTTCCCTGCTGCTCGTACTCAGAAGCTGCTTTCAGAGAGAGTGCAACCGTGGAAGTGCTGTGCAGGCACCAGACAGGGAAGGAAAGATGGATCCAAATGTCCGATGATAGGCTCTGAATATTTATTGATTTATATTCTGGGGTGTTTTTTTCAGGCACTTCAACGCGGCGGTGCCTCTCTGATGAAACATGACAGACTCCAGGGCACAGGCCACCTTCACATTTTCCACAAAAGAACACAGACACTTTCCTTTAAAAGTCGCTTTCACTTTCCTTCTAAGGGTTTTTGGAAAACGTATAAACAGAGGCCCCCCCCCCATTTGACTTCAACAAGAGTCAGAAAATGCTACGCCGTTTCCCAAATTCTGCTACATATCTGCACAGATTTGCATATTAAATAATACAAATATTTAGCCTTATAAAAATAAAACAATGTCAAAAAATGTGTCAGAAATCAACTGTTTTATGAATGCAAAGACCTCATGAGTTAGTAGTTATTTTTTGTAATTTTTTTTTTTTTTTGTAAGGGCGAAGTCTAGACTAGGAACGAAACAGGCATCGGAACAAGCAAATGTGCCTGAAATTTTCTGTCATAGGTTAAAATACCCTTCTGAATTCTTTGAAAGAAAAACTATGGACTCGATTTCTTAAAATCATATTGAATAAATCAGGAAGTGGGAGAGTTAACCAGGTAACTTTATTCGGATATTCAGCAGAATATAACCGGCTAACACCCAGATAAAGTTATCCAGGTGATCCTCCGGCCCAACCAGGCTTAACTGGATAACTTTACCTAGATTAGCACTACCCAGCTAGAGCTGAGTCCAACTCCCGAAAACACCTCTGCTCTGACCCTTTTTTATCCAGGTGGGAAATTTAAAACGTGGGGTTTGTCGGTTAAGCTCTGAATTTAGCCAAACAAATACTCTTTGAATATGACCGCTTCCAGTTTTTCATAGAACTCAGAATCAAAACTGGTTCAAACACAGTTTGAGTTAGTTTTGTGCACTAAGGTTTTAAACACTTTACAATTTTGTAAAAAAAATACTAATTCTTGAAACTGCTTCCAAAGAAGTCAGAACGGTTTGTTAACCTATAGCAGAAAATTTCAGGCACGTTTGCTTCTGAGGCTTGTCCCTTCTTATAAAAAAAAAAATATCGACAGAAAATAATTATGAAACCCATGAAGGTAATCACAAATTGATTTTTGACAGTGATTTTTTTTTTTTTTTTACTTACTATTGATTGTATTTCCCTGGGAATTTATCTTATTCTACTTGCTAAGAATATTCAGTTCCTGACCTTTCATGTGTGTCCGGGTAATTCATTTCGGTTTTGTGTTTTGTTTTTTTTTCTTGGGTGTGAGAAGAGATCTTAATCAGTGCAGGGAAGGGAGATCAGCATGGGGGTGGGGTGGTGATGGAGGAGGAAAGGTTGCAGAAAGGACAGAGGTGGGGCACCTGGCACAGATGCACTCCTTCACATACACAGACAGAACACTCTCCCCCCCCCTTCCCTTACCAGCACCAATTCCCTCATTTGGCCTCCATTTCATTCTCACATCTACCCCATACCTCTTACACGCACAATCTCATACTACACCCCCACCCCAGTTTTCTGCTGCTGATCAAATACTCTGCGAGATTCCCATGAAGCTTCTTGTTTTTCAGAGAACAAATTCCAACTGAGATTAATTCAAAGAGCTTAGAATTTTCCTCCCTTATTGAGGTTTACAAGAGAAATCACAGTTTAGAAGGCTCTCTCTTTAAGAAAGCACAAATGTCCCAAGGTGCTGCTCCCGAGGGAGGGGGCCTTTTGAAGAGAAGCAGCCTCTTTATCTCTCTGTTCTCATCAGACCCCTAAAATGAGGTAGGGTGGCCAGCTGTAAAGTATCTGGATGAGCCCTGGTAGGGAAGGGACTTGGAGGCGGAGCCCGCACTGTTGCCTGTGATTGGCCCCTGTGAGTCCAATGTCAATTTGTGCCACAGGCTCAGACAAAGAAGGTGGGAGAGAGCTGGGCGCATTCACAACTTAGTCTGCATGCAGTTGCCACGGCAGCCTCCTCCTCCTCCATTCGCCAACCCAAATTAAAAAGAAAATGGCCGCCTCCCACTGCCATTATGACCCTGGGCTGACTGTCCTGCCCAAAGGACAAAATGTGAAGGCCGCCTCCTTCTGCTGCCATTGCATCCACACTCGGGCGGGTTGGCCCAAAGGAGAGAAAGCCAACACCAGTAAGGAGGAGAGGGGAATGGGGATGCTCATGCTGCTAGACAGGAAAGTGAGGAGGGAAAGACAAGTAGAAAGGGAGAAAAGAAGGGGGATGCTAGGAAGATAGTCAGGGGATGGTGGGCAGATCAAGGAAGACAGGGGGGAATAGAAGAATGGTGGGAAAAGGATGGGAGGCGGGGATGATGGGCTGGAGAGATAGGAGGGCAGTCGGGGAGGTGCTGGGCAGAGGATCATGGGTCTTCTGGGTTGAGGAGCAGGGGAGGCTCAAGGCAATCTGCTGTCTGAGGTGAGGAAAAAGATGGCATCCCCAAAGGCTCAGTGCAGCACAGATCAGCAAGAAGGAAGGGGGGTCCTCCTGGGAATCTAGCTCTTTTGTCAATTTGAAATTCTGGGGAAGGAGAGAGACACAGTCAGGGTTCCCAGAGGAGTGGCAGACAGAAGTGCTAGTGATATTCCTTGGAAGCTGGTAACCTGATCACATTCCCAGGAACTCAACCACCTGCCTGCTATCCAGGGACAGATTGGCCTACGGCGGCTTCAGGCATGCCCTGGTGGGCTGGTCAGCCCAAATCACGTGGTTGGTATCGGTCGCAGCGGCCCCATGCCTGCAGAGTCGCTGTGCCCAACACCACCCCGCAGCAGCTCTTCGCTCTGCTCAAGGCTGCCTTTTCATTTTCCGCACAGAGGCGTCCTGGGTCTGGGATCCTCTCCCTGCACTCCTCTCCCACTCAGCACTGTCGTGATGGGCAACACTGTCCACTTCCCGTTGCAGCCTGCCACTGTCTTCCATGCCGTTGTGGCAAAAAAAAAGAGCTGCTCTGCTGTGGGCCACTGGTGGGACCAAAGACAGTTGCTGCAGGCCACCAGAGGGGGCCAAAGATGGGAGCTGCTCAACTGGGGGCCACTGCCAGGTCCCACAGTAGGTTTTTTGTATTTTTTCAGCTCCCCGAGGCCTCCTTTTGTTTTGGATTACCACAGCAATGACAGCGGTAAGGCGGCTCCAAGGGCCAGCTCTTGCTATTCTCCTTTCCTCCTGTTGCCTTCCTTACACCTGCCTTGCCCTGCCCTGCCTGGTCACGAGCCTCCTCTGCCAGAGACAGGAACACACAAACCTCATGGGGCTACCTCACCATGGGCTGAGCACTTCCCGCTGCTCCCAGGCACGACTGCCTTCATGCTTGGCCCGCTACAAAAAAAAAAAAAAAGCTACCAGCGCCCTCCTGCCAGCATCTGGCCCTTCCAGCCTGCCCCTACTGATAGGGATGTCGACCTGCTGAGGTAGCAACAGGGCACCTACCCAGACCCTATTCTTTTGGGGGTCTGCCTGAATACCCCCTGACCACCAATGTAAAAGTAAGTATAAGATTTTTTTTTTTAACATATTCAGAGGCAGAGTGAGAGTGAGTCACTGAGTTTGTATGAGCCGGTATGAATTTTGATCATGTGTGAGCACGTGTTTGACAGTGAACATATACGAGAGTGCTTCTGAGTGAGCATGTGTAAGAGCACAAGAGTGCATTTGTGAGTTAGTGAGCACATGTGAGTGTGTGAGTCAGTGAGCATGAGAGAGCATGTTTCTGACAGAGTATGTATGAAAATGAACATGTGTTTTAGACAATGTTTGTATATAAGAGAGAGAAGAGTTGGTGTGCACTCCTATGAATGCCTGATCCACGATAATCTCAAAGTGATAAGAATCAAAGGTTCCCAGAAATAAAGTGTGATAATTTTAATCCTTATTAGTTTTAATTTTAGTTGTTATTAAATGTCTGCTGTTTTAAAATATTTTATTAGTTCCCAATTTTTGGATGTTCTATTTGTCAACTGTTTTGAAATATTTTTTTTTTAGTATCGTTTTACTGTTATGGTTGAAGTTTTATATTTTTCTATTTCATTGTGTGATATTTTATGAGAAAAGATGGTGATTCTGTTTTTCCAATTTTGCACTGGCTTATTGCGATTTCCAGTTCAGTTTTCCTCTGCATGTTTCTGTTTATACTTTATGGTCTTTTTATTCTGTGTTTGAGGGTCTATTTGTTTTCTACACATGTAACCGAGGTGAATTATTCTGCTAGCGTGTGCTTTCTGTTTAGGGATCTATAACAGTCTTTCTTGTTTTCTTTTCCCCATAGGAGGTATATTGGTGTTTTAGAGTCTGGTGTAATATTTACCGTGTTGTCTTTTTATAGGTAGGGTTGTAACTCTTTGCGTGTCAGCAATTACTTGGTGCTGGTTTGGTGTGGAGGTGTACTGAATAGTAACTGAAATTCAGTTTACCCAAGGTTTTCTGAAGTTTTCTGAACCCAACAAGTGTTACAAAACGCCTACTGCCATAAGAACATAAGTGCTGACTCAGACCAAAGGTCCATCAAGCTCAGCATCTTGTCCCCAACAGTGGCCAGTCCCTAAAAGTAGAATCAGTTTCTTGCTGCTACCTCCCTGTGACATGAACTTGTCTAAACTACGGTAGCTAGCTGCCTTGATTCCATCCTCAGGCAGTGAATTCCATAACGTGATTGTGCATTTATTTTATTTATTTAGGTGTTTTATATTCCGTCGTTCCAAAAGAAGATCACATTTGAATGAAAAAAAGAGACAATTGAGGTAGGATATGATTGAGGTCTACAGACTTGTGAGTGGAGTAGAACAGGTAAATAAGGAACAGCTATTTACCCTTTCAAATAACACTAGGACTAGGGGATACTCACTGAAACTAAAAAGTAGCAGATTTAAAACAAATTGTAAAAAGTATTCCCCAAGCTGAAGAGCTCTAACCTGTTTAGCCATTCTCTGTAAGGGAGCTGTTCCAATCTCTTAACTATTTTTGTTGCCCTTCTAACTCCGCTATATCCTCTTTGGGATGGGGTGACCAGAACTGCCACATCAGTGATGTATACAGAGGCATTATGATGTTCTCCAGTCCTTTGTGAATTATTCCTAGCATTCTCTTTGCTTTTCTGACTGCCATCACACTCTGAGCTGAGGATTTCAATATACTGTCCACACAGTGACTCTTAGACCTTTTTCCTGGGTGGTTATTTGTAATGCTGAATCCATCACTGTGTATGTAAATTTGGGTTATTTTTCCCTATGTGCATTGCTTTGCTTGTGTCTAGATTAAATTTCATCTGCCATTTAGATGCCCAATTCTCCAGTCTCATAAAGTCCTTCTGTAGTTCCTTACAATCTGCCTGTGTTTTAATTATCCTGGATATTTGTGTGTAATCTGCAAATTTGTTCACTTCCCTTGCCACTCCCCTTTCTAGATCATTAATGAACAAGTTGAACAGGACTGGTTCCAGGACAGATTTTTGGAGCACTCCACAATTCACCTTTCTCCACTAGGAAAACTGACCATTTAGTCTTATTCTGTTTCTTGTCTTATAACCAGTTACCGATCCACATCAAGACAACACCTCCTATCCCATAAATATGGGTTTCGTGTCTTATTTTTTTCGGCAGGCTTTTCTGGTTGGCACTACAGCAGCACATGTAAATATAATATATATGTTATAGAGGATTTGAATGAAGAGAGGGTGGCTTGCGGGAAAGACAGCTACTACCTGGAGATAACACCCTTATCAATAAACATACACACGGTTAATGCGACTCCAACATTGCTCTATGCTTCAACGGCAAGAGGAAATGTGGAAAAAAGGATTTGCATTCACAAAAAAGCAGGGAGTAGCTTACTTGTCACGGCGGTTACTACCCCAAACCAAACAAACCTGATACAGTACTTCACTTTCAATGTATATCCATATCCAGTGTAGCTCTCTGCTTCAATGGCAGGGGGGAATGAAGAAAAAATGATTTTATATTTAGACAATAACCAACAAGGACTGAATTACACAGTCTGGGTAAACAAATAAGCATGGATGTATCTTGCTTGTTACGATGGTTAATACCCCGAATCAATTAAGCCTGATACTTCACTTACAATACATATCCAGAATAGCTCTCTGTTTCAATGGCAGGGGGAAACGAAGAAAAGTGGATTTATATTCAGATAACAACCAACAAGGACTGAATTGCACAGGCTGGGTAAACAAATATGCATGGGAGTAACTTGCTTATTGCGGCGGTTACTACCCCTAACCAATTAAGCTAGATACTTCACTTAGAAGCAGTTCCAGCAATGCGCTCTACATTAATGGCGGGGGTGGAAGGGAAATAGAACCAACGTTTACACTGATGGCGGGGGTGAAAGGGAAATAGAACCAAAAGGTTACTAAAGGCCAAGAATAACACATAAGTATGAGAGATTACAAAAAAATTTGTGAAAGCTTGCTGGGCAGACTGGATGGGCCATTTGGTCTTCTTCTGCAGACATTTCTATGTTTATATGTTTCTATGTGATATTGTTGCCTCTGAAGACTTTGGATGTCCTTCATGTAAAATTATTTATAAATGCATAAATATTAACTGTGCATGGGGTGGGTGGGGCTGGAGGGGATCTAAGGCTGTAAAGTTTATCTTACCCTGCCCTGATTGTAGGAAGGGTGAGTAATAAATGTTTTAAAATAAATATATAAATAAACAAAGAAATGCACCAGCCCTGACTGCACCATCTCCACGTGGGAAAGCAGGAGTCCATTTGAAGCTGTGTTGCTTTGGATCAGTGGCTCTCCCCTGTGGGTGAAAATCTTTCTGACACAGACACACACTCTCGCTCGTGTTCAGACACAGACACACCCACATAGTGAACATGTACGTGTCTTTGTTTCAGAGTGAGAAAGTGTGCGTGCCTGTGCCTGACACTGGCTGGAAGTGTGATTGTCTCATTATTTGGCAACTGATTAGTTGTAAATGACTAACACCAGACCAGGAATCCAGGATATATATATATATATATATACAAAAAACCCCCAACATGCAGCCTTGGGAGACCATAAGCACTATTATTATGTTTAATGAATCAATTGAGATATGTGATGTTTCTTAGAAATATAGATTTTTTATTAACTGCTTTAACAAATGTGCTAATAATTTAAGTTGAATTACAAAGCATTAAATATTTCAAATATACTAAAATCTTGCTTTTAGTCCAATCGGTTATGATCCTCAATCTGACCCTAATTGAACTAAATATTCCCTCACCTCATTGATGTTGAAATGGGTCTATACAAAGGAATACACCACTTATTACTTTAACAATCTTATACCATATAACTTAAAGTGCATTTCCTTATCAAAAACAGTTAACATGTATTAGTGGTATATCTCCTTTGACTGATTTTCTCTCCTGTCCCGACAAAGTCCTCGTTTCGCCAATGTTGGCTTCTTCAGGGGAATACTTTTATTAAGACCACACATCAATGGAAACCAATAACTTCCATCACTTGTATCTGTATTTTGAACGGAGTGGATTCAGAAAAAACACATTTAATTCACTCCGGCTCAATAGCTCCTAAATTTTTAATATGTGTAGTCTCCCGAATATGAATGTGTACCTTTCTTTCTCATCATACTTCCGTCTTCACAAACTTCTGACCATAAACGCATCTCTCAGAGTTTCAATTAATTCCACCACACCTAATTTGTGAAGAGAACTGCTATTCTCATGATGGAGTCACAAATACCACGCTCCTAACAAACTTCCAGCCGACTCATTGTTCAACCGCACAGGTGAGGTTTCGTGTCCGTTTCATAGTGATTCAAAATCTGCCCCGATGTTCCTCTACCACTTGTATTTCCTCCCTGGATCTTCAGTAACCGTGCGTCTTCCTCAAAGCGTGTTTCGTAAGACGCACGGTTACTGAAGATCCAGGGAGGAAATACAAGTGGTAGAGGAACATCGGGGCAGATTTTGAATCACTATGAAACGGACACGAAACCTCACCTGTGCGGTTGAACAATGAGTCGGCTGGAAGTTTGTTAGGAGCGTGGTATTTGTGACTCCATCATGAGAATAGCAGTTCTCTTCACAAATTAGGTGTGGTGGAATTAATTGAAACTCTGAGAGATGCGTTTATGGTCAGAAGTTTGTGAAGACGGAAGTATGATGAGAAAGAAAGGTACACATTCATATTCGGGAGACTACACATATTAAAAATTTAGGAGCTATTGAGCCGGAGTGAATTGAATGTGTTTTTTCTGAATCCACTCCGTTCAAAATACAGATACAAGTGATGGAAGTTATTGGTTTCCATTGATGTGTGGTCTTAATAAAAGTATTCCCCTGAAGAAGCCAACATTGGCGAAACGAGGACTTTGTCGGGACAGGAGAGAAAATCTGACAAAGGAGATATACCACTAATACATGTTAACTGTTTTTGATAAGGAAATGCACTTTAAGTTATATGGTATAAGATTGTTAAAGTAATAAGTGGTATATTCCTTTGTATAGACCCATTTCAACATCAATGAGGTGAGGGAATATTTAGTTCAATTAGGGTCAGATTGAGGATAAGTATAGGAGAGGATTGAGGGTCATAACCGATTGGACTAAAAGCAAGATTTTAGTATATTTGAAATATTTAATGCTTTGTTTATTCAACTTAAATTATTAGCACATTTGTTAAAGCAGTTAATAAAAAATCTATATTTCTAAGAAACATCACATATCTCAATTGATTCATTAAACATAATAATAGTGCTTTTGGCTCAGTTCTGCCAGGTTTCAAGTCACATGATGTACCTCTCAAGGGGTGAGCTTTTGGGAGCTGTTGAAACACTGTGCTGTAGGGACAGCGCTCGAGGAAGTCAGATACTCCGTGGGCTGCAGAAGCCTCCAAGTTCGGCGCCTGCAGCCGATGGGACTACCCCTCTTTCCTCTTGAGGTGTGGGCAGAATCTGCTCCTGCTCCTGTTTTTTTGGCTGCAGCAATTGCACCCCCTCTTTTCCACCTGCACGGGCCCACGCAATACAACTTCCTATGCTGGGCCCCACGTGGAGTCCTTGTAGCATGTTATCCAACTGTCCTGCCACGGTTTTCTTTTGCCTGCTCACAGGCTTGTCATGAGAGCTGTGCTGTTGAGGTCAGGACTTGAATGCAGGTTGAGGTGGCCTCGCTAGGAAAGTTTTGGGGGGTATTTTTTGCCGCCTCACTCCTTCTCATGATAGAACCGCCCTTGTTGAGACGGCAGCACTTTTGGTCCTAGTCCAGGCCAAGCATCAGCAGCAGCTGGAGAGGACAGGAGTAGAGGCAGGGGATAGCAGTTTTTATTTTTCCAGTGTTGCAATGCAAAGTCTGGTTTCTTGCGGTTTCCAGTTCAGTTTTTATCTGCATGGTCCCTTATTCTGTATTTGGTAAGTGTCTGTCTGTGTTCTGCATATGTGACCAATGTGAGGGATTCTTCAGTGTATAATTTCTTTGTAGGGATCCATAGCAGTCTGTCTTGATCTCTTTTTTTATTTCAGTAGCAGGCACATTGGTATTCTAGGGTCCAGTGTGAAATTTGCAGTGCTGCTTTTCCCTGGGTAGGGTTGTTGCTGGTTAACTTCTACTACCTGATATATAAATCAGCTAATATCTTAAGGGACTAAATGCATTTGACTAGCTTTTGAGAGCTAAAACTATTATATTTATTTATTAATATTTATTAAGCGCTTCTGCCAAGACCTGAAGCAATGTACAAAGTAACATACATAAAATCAATATTACAAGTATAAAACAAATATCAAAATAGAATAACATAGTATTAAATAAAAGTAAAATAGGAATAAAAACATAACATCAGACTCATAAAATCCAGTCTTAAACAGATTCATAAAATATCAATCAAAATCAAGCTTGAATAAAGTGGTCTGAAGATGTGCTTTGAAAGATTTAACACACTCCGTGCAGTGAAGCAACTTGGGCAAAAGAGTTTCATATTGTAGGTACAGTCACAGAAAAGGCACAGTCTCTAGTGTCAGACACACAAGACTGCTTGACTGAGGGTACATCTAACAAATGCTGCTAAATGAAGGAAGAGATCTCGTGGGCTGTGCATTAGTCCAAGGGTATGTGATTGCATTAATCAGTTTGAAGGCAGACAGATTTTATATTGTATTCTGAATTTAATAGAGAGCCAGTGCAACTATATCAGAACTGGAGTAATATGTTGACAATGATTGATTCCTGTGATCAATCTTGCAGTGGCATTCTGTAACAGCTATAATGGCTTCAAGATGGAATCTGGTAAACCTACGTAGATGGCATTGTAGTGGCCAAGTAAAGGTAGAATGGAAGCTTGGACAACAGTCCAAAAATCTTCATGTTCTAACAGATGTTTTAAACCAGATCAGAATTAGAATGAACAAAAAATGATATTACTTGAAGATACTGTATAAAGCAGTGTGATTGCCAAAAGTGAAACCATAAAATCCTGGGAGTTAAGGCTGTTTTGGTATGGCAGATTTATGCAGTGAATTGCAAGGCATTGCAAAACAAGTTTGAAAGTGTGCATCACGACAAGTTGTATTGAACTTTGTATGCAAACATAAGCTGATGGATGGTGTCCCCAAAACATTTACTGTTCTCTGCATCCTGTTGACTCTACCTGTTTCTGTGGCCAGATATTTGTGAGTGAAGCTTTTCCAAACTGAAGTTGATCAAAACCAAAACATAGATTCTTTCTTCAATGTTGCAAAAAGGAATTAGACTATCGACCTTGTCAACAGAACATGAAATTGGTGTTGGAATGTTAAATGTAACAGCAGACCTCCTCCCCCCTCAGGTTTGATGGCGTGTCTAGTCCTGGTTCATGTAAAAGTTGGTCACCCTAAAATGAAGCCAAGAAAAGAGGAGGCCGGGTCCTGTAGCTGACAAACTGGTGTCAAGCCATGACTAGGTGTGGGGAGTGCAAGAAGCCAGTATGGGTCGAGCAGAGGCCAACATGAAGAATCTGAGGACAAGGCAAAGGGATGCCACACCTGCATGGGATGAGAAAGACACTTAGCCGATCACAGCAGGTGTCCTCAGATTCAGTCTTGGAGGGCCATAAGCAACTCTGATTTTCCAGTATAACCTGGCTATGCAAATTAGTCTGTTTTTAGACCATCTGTATGCAAACAGATCAGCTGTATAATCATTGTGGATATCCTGTCTGTGGGCCCTGTTAACACTGGGTTAGAGTGTAAGAAAATTAGATCATTTTAACACCATGATTTAAAAGTGCCATGAACACTCCCAGTTACTGCTCACAGTATTTACCAGGGGAGAAGCAGCTTGTAACCACTACCCATCTATCCACACTCACTTTTCCTCGTCACATTCAAATCTTTATCTCACAAAGCTGTCAGAAGGGGTTAAGGACATTATGCAGCGTGGAGGAGGAGTGTATTTCGGGAAATGTGGATTTCTGCAGTGGTTTTACTGGAAAGGCTGCTGTGGAGGGGGTGTAAGGGGGGGGTCGCTATGGCAACTTCCAAGAGCGGGGAGCATCTTACTGGGCACTTCAGCACTTGACGGGTCGGTAAAAGAAAGGCAGAGAGGTCCAGGAGAGGCTCAACGTCTCGAAGAAAGCAATTCATCTCCCTCTCAGACATGAGACCTGTTTTATCGAAAATCAAAAAGGCCCGAGACAGGCACAGGGATACAGAGTGTGAGCACCAGGAACACCGTTCCTGCAACAATACCGCAGAGTATTTACCTCCATTTCCTCAGAGCCAGGAGGGGCTGAGAGCTGCCCCCCCAGGCAACCACTGGAGCAGAAAGGCTAGTCTGGGAATTGAATCAAGGTTCTCTTCCGTGCACCACCAGGCCGGAAATATTTTACAGTGTTACTCCTGAGTCTATGTAGAGTCTCACACCATGACCTCTTGTTCTAGAACATTCTTTCCTCCGACAAAGATTTAATTCTTGTGCCTTATTTACACCTTTTGAGGGATTTGCATGTTTCTGTCATTCCCCCATCTCTTCTCTCCTCTAGGCTTTGCACATTTTCTTTTTTTTTTTTAACTTTTAATTTAAAAATTTCAGGACAGAAACAACAGGATGCAAGCAATACAACAGCTGAGTTACAATTTTAACCAAGTCTCCCTCAGGAATGCCTCGCCCCCATGGGTACATGTTGCAAAAGGATCCCATAAGTTACATCCATAACAAGAAATATCAATATATATAGAAACCCCGTCATGCAGAGCAAATCCACCGTCAATTAATGCTTCATTCATTCCAGTATTTCCAGAAACTGCCCCAAATTTTGTCACACAAAGTAATTTTCTGTTTAAGGATATAAGTCAGCTTTTCTAGCAGAGCCACGTCATGGTATTTGTTTAAACCACAATTCCATAATAGGTTCATATTTCCATTTAGTAGCAATCACAAATCTGCCCGCATGAATCAGGGGGCCCAACAGAATCCGTTTAGCGGTTCCCCTACCTCAGACAGCCCTTCTCCCACCGTAAACACATCTCTGTGGCCAAGTGAATGGCTTTGCACATTTAGATCCTAGAGTTTCATCTCATCTGGCTTTTTGTGTAGACCCTGCACCATTTTACTTTCTCTGGGCTGCCTCTACTCTCCCTATATCCTTTCAAAGGAACTGGAGACAATAGTCCAGGTGAGGCCTCATTAACACCCTGCACAGAGGCATTACTGTCTCCTTTTTTTTTTTGCTAGTTATGCCTCTTCCTATGCACCCTCTGCTCCAGGCTACTATTTTGTGTCACATTTTCCAGCTTTAATTTCTGGAAAAGAAGTAAGGGGGATAGAATGTTTTGGTTTGGTTAACAGAGCTTCCATCAGCTCAGCTGTTCCCCAACAGTTAACATTTAGGGACTGGGCAAAAGTCCATCTGTACTTTGTGCTCAAGTTTTGGCATTTTTTCTTCTGTTAACCTTTCCAGAAGTTGCAGGAAACAGAATCTTTCTGTAAAAGATGCGCCACTTTAAAACTGTGTCAGTAACCACCCTCCAAGCTTTCAGCACTTCGTTCTGCCCAACATTTGCTCAATCAGTAAACCTAGCCTTAAACCTTGAGGCACAGGGAAAGTTTCAATGGAATGAGACTGAGGGAAATAATGAAAGATATTCAGGATCTGTATAAGACACAAAATAAGGAAACTAGTCCAAAGAAATGGCCTTTTTCTTTAGTGTCATCCACAAAAAGACAATTGTTTTCCTTCTAATTCCTCGGCACTATTGCTCATGAAGATATTGAACACATCTGACTGCAGAACTGGTCCCTTAGGCATGCCACTAATCACCTTACCTTCCTCAGAGTGGCTTCCATTTCACATTAGCTTCTGTCATCCATCAGTCAACCAATTTCTAATCCAGTCTATCACCTTGGGACCTGCATCCAGGCTGCTCATTTTATTCATGAGCCTCCTATGCAGGACAGTATCAAAAGCTTTGCTGAAATCCAAGAAAATCATAATTAGAGCATGCCCTTGATCTAATTCTCTAGTTACTCATTCAAAACAAATAATTAAAATCAGACTCATTTAACATGATCTTCCTCTGATAAAACCATGAGCCTTGGGTCCTGCAATCCACTGGATTGTAGATAGTTCACCATCTTATCCATTAATTTTCCCACTATTGAAGTAAGGCTAACTGGCCTGTAGTTTCCAACTTCCTCTCTGTTGCCACATTAATAAAGGGCTGCAGCTGCCCTTCTCCAATCTTACAGGTCCTTCAATGGACCTGCTGGAACCTCTTTGAGCTTCCTCAGTATCCTAGGATGTACTTCATTTGGGCCTGTGACTTTGTCCACTTTTGGTTTGCTAGCTCCACACACACACTCACTCTTCCATAAATGGTAGGCTCTTTCCTTACCCTTTTCTCCACCATCTTCCCTGGTATATGCACCTTCCCTCTCCCATTTTTCCTCTCTCCCTTCTCCCCACACCCTGCTAGTATAATCACCTTCCCTTGTCTTTCCTCTTCCCCAACAAGTCCCCATTGTCTCTGGCTCCCTCTTCTCCCCTACCACACTGTTTCTTTCCCTACCTCCCCATTCCCTCATCCAATTCTTTCCAACTCCTATCACTGCTACCTTTCTCTTCCTCTATCCAGCTATCATTATTCCTCAGCTATGGCAGGAGGATCCGAACTCCTTGCTCTCAGTGACACTCAGTGTCTTGTGCCATCTCCTGTTCATCTGCCATGATCCTCCGTGCCACCTGTTTTTGAGCTCATAGGGCCTGACTTTCCTGCAAGCTGCACCACAGTCTCCATCTTTCTTGGGCCTGCGCAAGCTGAGTCATAGCGTCCTATTGGCCTGTGCAGGCCGACAACACTGCTAAAAGCAAAAACACAAAAAATAAATAATTGGCAGGAAAAATGGAAATTAGGGCTGGGCATTCACTGAATCATTTGAAGACCCTGAGTGCATACTACATTGTGCCAGGGTATCTTTGCATAGAGAAGTCACCAAGTACTAATAGATGAAGTAAGCGGGATCATGCTGCAAAAATCTCTCCAGGGAATATTCAAGTTCAGATATATAGGGGTAGATTTTTAAACAGCGCGAATAGGCCTACTTTTGTTTGCGCTCCAGGCGCAAACAAAAGTACGCTGGATTTTAGTAGATACGCGCGGAGCCGCGCGTATCTGCTAAAAACCTGGATCGGCGCGCGCAAGGCTATCGATTTTGTATAGCCGGCGCGCGCCGAGCCGCGCAGCCTACCCCCATTCCCTCCAAGGCCGCTCCGAAATCGGAGCGGCCTTGGAGGGAATCCTCTAACGCCCTCCCCTCACCTTCCCCTCCCTTCCCCTCCCTAACCCACCCGCCCGGCCCTGTCTACACCCCCCCTTACCTTTCTCCGGGGATTTACGCCTCCCGGAGGGAGAAATAAATCCCCGCGCGCGAGCGGGCCTCCTGCGCGCCGGGCCGCGACCTGGGGGCGGGTACGGAGGGC
Organism: Rhinatrema bivittatum; assembly: GCF_901001135.1. Classification (NCBI taxonomy): domain Eukaryota; kingdom Metazoa; phylum Chordata; class Amphibia; order Gymnophiona; family Rhinatrematidae; genus Rhinatrema; species Rhinatrema bivittatum. Next base: position 164,398,307 of record NC_042618.1, on the reverse strand, counting down.
GCGGCCATGCCCCCGGACCGCCCCGGGGCATAGCCACGCCCCCGTACCCGCCCCCAAAACGCTGCCGACACGCCCCCGAAACACCGCGACGACCAGGCCCACCCCCCCCGACACGCCCCCCTCGGAGAACCCCGGGACTTACGCGAGTCCCGGGGCTCTGCGCGCGCCAGTAGGCCTATGTAAAATAGGCCTACCGGCGCGCAGGGCCCTGCTCGCCTAAATCCGCCCAAATCCGGGCGGATTTAGGCGAGCAGGGCTCTGAAAATCCGCCCCATAATGAATAGGGTCTCCCTTATTATAACAAGTCCTGTTATAGAGAGCACACCCTATCATTACCAGTTACTAGCAAGGTACCATTATTATTCAGTAAGAAGTGCTCCTCATAACACAAGCTAACACACAAAGAAGGAAACCATCTGTCTCATCCTCCGACAAGGTCACTGTGTCTCCCAGATGTCTCCATAGATTACATCTGAAGCATTTGCTGTCTCTGTCTGAAGGATCTAGTAAATGAAGGCTGATAAAGACCAAAAGGCCCATCTAGCTTGTCCACATGGAACTCATCCTCCAATCCCATGATGTCCCCTTTAAAGCTGCAACTGCCAATCAGTGCAGGTTTCCCCGTGCCATTCAGGAAGCACAATGCAGCCGTCACTGCTGCCCTGCACTGCAACTGTCACTCAATGAAGGCTGTACAGTTCTCTTGTTACCATTCTTTTACCACCAGGAATCCTGTGTTTATCCCATGCTTTCTCAAAAGTCTGCCCCTGTCTTTGTCATAGCTAGCCTTTATCCCCTCCATGCAGATTTAAGCTCAGTGGAGCAGTACACCCTTCCCTGTGTATCCAAATTAAGTATGTAATTATTTAATGTATCCCTACATACTTCAGTATAGGGATATGATATCTGGTACAGTGCTATGTAAAAACAACACAGTACCATACTTATGATAAAAATCCATCCTGATATGGCAGCCCATCCCAGTCTGAGCTCCTGGAGGGGATGTACCCATCCCAAGGCTCCGTGGGATCTGCATCCCTCCCAATTTGATCCTCCTCTCCGCAGTGCATAGCAGTGATGTTGCTAAATTTCAAAAAGGCATTCCTTAACTTTTCCAACCCTCCCTTACTCTGTGTATGATGGCTGCCTCAGAGTTTTTCCTAACAGGAAGTGCTTAGGAAAACAAAGTGTTTGCATAGAGGAAAAAAGGAGCTGGCAGCAGTAAGTAGCATATTCAGTCTTTGAAGCCACTGATGATGGCTTCTTGGTGCTGGATATTTCTGTATAGCAATTTTATTTTTAGATACCACTGAAAAATGCTGGGGGGGGGGGGGCGGCAGGGAGGACTGCTGAGGCAGCAAGGCAACAAGATAATTGTAAAAACTGAGAAAAATGAAGATACCATCAAGACACCATGATGATATATCAAAAATGAGATATCATCAAAAAAAATCAGAGAGAACTGGTACACATTTCTGCTGATGCTCAAATGAAAAAAAGACTGTGGCACTCACGTGGCAACTCCCTCACATGTTCAGTAGAACAAAAGCCCTATGAGCTAAAAGAGAAGGCTCCGTTCAGCACTGTCAGGTGACAGCACCCACATGCCATGGCTAATTCAGTCCATGCTTATTGACAGAGAACTTTCTGTTGGACTCAAATTGATTTCTTGAGTAGCTTTCAGGAGCTATTACTCCCTTTCCTTGGTCAGAACAGAATCCACAAAAAAGATTTCACCTTATATATTTTTTTGTTTTGTTTTTTTACTCATATAGTAAATGCTGGCAGGTAAAAGTCAATTGCCCCATTCAGTCTTCCCAAAGGTGTTTGGATCAGTAGAGTACCAGTAATAATTAAAATCTAATTGCACCCCTGATAACAAGATGTAGAGACAGTCCCTGCTCCAGGGCAGACCAAGGCACTATCTGTGCCAAGTGATGTCGGGCAGAGTCAAGGTTTTCTCTGTCCACCAGCACCTGAAAGAGAGGGAAACCAATCATCTCTCACACCCAAGTGTTCACAATATATATTTTTTTTAGAGCTTGATGTCTCCTTCACACAATCTTACTTTGTGATATTAAAGCAGAACACACCCCACTGTACACAGGTGGCAGGAAGGATCATCTCATCAGTCTACGTGCACGTCACTATAGGTGCATTCTTGGGTTGGTGTGCGTATATACATATGTGCATGGCACGATGGGTAGGTCAGAGTGCACACGTTGCGTGTAATATGTGTGTTGGTATACATGTGCATATCAATATGTGCAATGGGACAAGCTGAGGCACTGCTTACAGAAGAGCAGACTAGATCAGCCATATAGTCTTTTTATAACATCATTTTTCTATGATTTTTTTACTGCAATATGGAGGATGGACCTGTTGGTTAGAGCAGAAGGTTGAGAATCATGGAAACCAAGGTTCAAATCTCACTTTTCCCACTGATGCACCTTATAACCTTGGACAAGTTACCTCACTGTCCATTTCCTCAGGTATCAACTTAGAGGCTAACTCAAACAATAGCGTGCGGCGGCATATTATGTATGTATGTGGCAACAAGCAGATTTACTACAATATTTTACAAAATGTGTGTATGATATATACACGTTTTATAAAATAAGCATATATCTACCCCACAACATATGTATATATGTAGGCTTATGCACGAAAGCATGCAATACATTGAAACCATATATAACTCAATTGAGCATTCATACTTTACCCACCTATCTTAAAAATGTACGTGTATATTTTATGTGTGCATATAAAATAGGACTTATTCATGTAAGTTGGCTTTTACATGCACAAGTCGGTGTATTTTAAAAACATGCTCACATGAGTGAATGAAATTACCAGTTTTACCAATTAATCCACCAGTTCTCCAGTCCTTCCACAACTCATTCAGATCTTCCTAGGTCTTCAGCCTGAACTCACCCCCCCCCCCCCCCCCATTCACCCAAACCGCCTATCCAGCCACTACTACATAATAAACACATCTTTATTACTTACACCAATTAGCAGCTATAAACTTAAATTAAGTGTCTTTTAAAATTGCAACTTTTATGTTTAAGTGCTGGTTCCACCCCAGAATGCCCCATTCCGCCCCTATTTTACGTGTGCGCAAAAGCTGATATATGCACATATTTTCGAAGTTTATAAAATACAGAATATGCATGTAGAGGCTAATTATGTGTGTAGATGCCAATTTTACACGTAAGATTTTGAAAATTCACCTTTTAAAGCTGAATTTTCAAAAGTTGCATGCATAAAAATCAACATATACGAGTTTAACTTGCTTACACTTGCACATATGCTATTTTAGAAACCTACAATATCCATGCATAAGCAAAAGTGCATAAGTAAATTTATACATATAAAAAAGGGGTGGTCGAGGGGTGTCTTAAAAGTGTTATTTATCCAGCTAAGTCAGATAGACGGTTAAGTCTCAAATAGAGCTACTTATCCAGATATGTAGCACTATTTAAGACTTACCCAGCTATCTTAAGGCCTGATTTACTAAGGCTTTTCTCCCATTCCATGTCTGTGGGGAAAATGCTTAGTAAATAGGGCCCTTAATTAGCCAACACTTAATGCATGGATAATACCCACGCTAAGAAAAAGGGGCGTGTTTATTGAAATTGAGACACTATCTATAAGGCCCTCATAGTAGTCAAGTATTTATATTTCTATAGGAGAGGCATCTAATAGCTCAAGGTGAGGGTACCATCAAGATAGGGCGAGACAACATAATACAAAATTTCATCTTTGTGAGACTTTCTTCACGCCAAATAACGTCAAATCTTCACCGAGGTGTACTGTGCTGTTCGTACGTCTCACTTTGCATGAAAAACTGGCCCCTAAAACCTAAACCACCAACACCTCACCTCGAGCTATTAGATGCCCCTCCTATAGGCATATAAATAGTTACGCACTGTGAGGTCCTCCCCAGAGACGCTCTTTCTCTCCTCTCTCAAGCCCAGAAATGGCCAAAGTGCAATTCAAAATTATAGCGAATTGTGTTACAGTGGTTTCAGGCATATTGCACAGCTTAATGCAGGAAAAAAGGTGTAGTTATTTCTGGCATTAAAACCCTGCGATAATGCCTATCATTTTCATAACTCACGCCCAAACTCCTCCCTAATCCTGCCCCTTCCCAAAATTTGCATTCGCACCATGCACTAGCGTGTGATTGCTGTATCATTTCCCCACTACTATATAGTACCTTCCTTCCTCTCAGGTCGATACAGTACAGTGCGCTCCAGCGGAGCACACTGTTAACCCGCGATTGGACGAGCGTTTTCGATGCGCTAGCTTTACCCCTTATTCAGTAAGGGGTAATAGCGTGTCGAAAATGCATGTCCAACCCCCCCGAACCTAATAGTGCCCGCAACATGCAAATGCATGTTGATGGCCCTATTAGGTATTACCGTGCGATACAGTAAGTAAAATGTGCAGCCAAGCCGCACATTTTACTGTAAGAAATTAGCGCCTACCCAAAGGTAGGCGTTAATTTCTGCCGGCGCCGGGGAAGTGCACAGAAAAGCAGTAAAAACTGCTTTCTATGCACCCTCTGACTTAATATCATGGCGATATTCGCCCGCTCTCCCGTGGTCTTTACTGTATCGGCCTGTTTGAAAAGAAGAGACACATACTATCTGGTTAAGATGAAAAAATGCAAAATAATCTTAAGAAGGAACAAAGGAACCATGAAAATCTACACTGCCTCATCCAAAGAACTCATAAAGGATCTTTACACAATAGATCTGCAGCTCCAAAATTCATCTGGCGGAACAGATTGATACTAGAAAACACCACTTTAAGAGTAAGCAGCTTAAGCAATGCCTCTCTTAAAGGCTCAAAAGGATACAAGTACATACGATTTTCCACACTGGATCAGACCAAAAGTCCATTAAGCCCAGTATCCTGTTTCCAACCTTGGCCAATCCAAATCACTGGTACCTGAAAGACTCCCAAAAAGTTGACATTCTATACTGCTTATCCCAGGGATAAGTAGTGGATGTCCCCAAGTCCACTTTAATAATTGTTTGTGGACATTTCTTCCAGGAACCTGTCACTGTGTCCCCTAATTTTTGTACTTTTTGAAACAGTAAACAACTCAAGGTGCAGTTTCACCATGGAGCAATACAGAGGCTTTATGATATTCTGTTTTATTCTTCTTTCCTTTCCTAATAATTCCTAGAATTCTATTTGTTTTCTTGACCAATCAGGTATGACACCAAATTCCGATTCCAGGGGAGTACTGATTCTCTTACCAAAGATAGAAGATGATTCACTTCTTGAAGGAAACAAGACATATTTGGATGAGATGATAAAGGTCTGCCCATCAACTGACCTCTGTAATAGGCAAAAGCCGCTACCTGCATCTTAGGGAATTAAGTGCCAACCCTTATTTAGATAAGGGTTGGCACTTAATTCCTAAGAATTTCCCCTGCAGAAATTCTAAGATAACTGGCACCTAAGCTCCTCCAGCTGAGATCTTGCTAATCAAGCACCAATCCTCAAACAACTTCCAAATTCTCACAAATGCCAAGAATGTGAAATCTTTCTTGGACCACAAAAAAAGAGTATTAACAACCATCTGAGAATATTCCTTCTCTGACAGAGAGCCTTTTCAAGGGCCAAGCTGAAAGCCAAAAACAAGACGGATCCTTATGAATCATCAACCCCTCAACAATAGGCCCCTGGTCTGAGGCAACAATAGCAGATCCCATCCAGCATCCTCACTAGATCCACATACTAACAAAGCCTTGGTCAGTTGGTAACTATCAATATGATTAGCCCCTGATGCAAGACTCTGCTCACCAGAGGCTATAGAGAGAACTCTGAACCGGCCAGTCTTGATACAGGGCATCCAAATCGAATGATCCTCTTACCCTTCTTTGGCTGAAAAGTGTTCACACTTATGCATTTCTGCTGCTAACAAATCCATCGCTGGTTCTCCCCATTTGGACACAATCTGAAAGAATGCCTCCTGCAACAGACTGTATCCTCCAAGGTCCAGCCTGTTGTGACTGAGGAAGTCTGCTTGTATATTCTCAACTTCTGCTATAAAAGTGACAGAAAGTCCTTTTACATATTTCTCTGCTTAGACTAACTGCAGACCTACCTCATCTGCCATATGCTGACATCTGATCTGACCTCGGGGACGTGCATATACCATCACCATAGCATTGGCTGACAAGATCCTGACTACCTGACCCTGAAGAATGGAACCAAACTAAAAGGAGTACCTTCCCTATTGCTCTGGTTTCCAATCAATTGATGGACCACTTGGCTTCTTCCAGATTCCAAGTGCCTTGAGTCACTATACAATAAGCACTCCAGGCCCAGAGACTGGCATCCAAGGCCACCATTACCCAAACAGGAGATTCAAGTTTCAAGATACACTCCCACTATCAGGTTCTTACAAACTAACTACCAAAGCAAAAGTGTCGCTGGCTTGCGTCATCAGAGGGAGTCTCATGAAGTACACCTAGGACTGAGGAGACCACTTCAAGAGCAAATCTCTCTGCAAGGGTTTCATGTCCGCCCTTGCCCAAGGCACTAAATCCAAGGCAGTAGCCATGGAACCTAATACCTGAAGATAAATCCACCCCATAGATCTCTGAATCCTCAATAAACCAAGCACTTTGTTCTGCAGCTTCTGGATCTTTGTGTCTGTCAAGTGGACTCAGCCTTCCCTGGTGTTAAATTGAATCCCCAAGTACTCCAGGGATCAAAAGAGAAACAAGATGCTCTTGCTGAAACTGGAAACTCAGTCCATATCCTGCAAACACTTTGGCCATTGCCAATTCACTTTCCTGGGCCATCTTCGGTCAGATCCACCAATTGTCCAGACATGAGGGCACCAAAATACCTTCTCTGCGCAGAGCCACCAGCATAACCATCACCTTGGAAAAAGATCTTGGCACCGTGGCCAACCCAAAAAAGGAAAGCCTGGCTTCCACTAATGGCAGCAGTGGTAGTGGAAGCTGGCAAAATTAATGGCATGGCCTTTTCTTCTTCCCGTCCCCACAGCCCAGTAGAAGAAGTGATGTACAGTGGGGTGCACAGGAAGAAGAGAGGACATTGCTGCATAAAGTAGCAGCAGCAGCGTGGGCCCAGACTAAAATGAAGTACACCCTGTGATCAGCGATGAGAGAAAGTGCAGAGTTAGCCCCCGCAGCCGATGGCATTTTTCGTTCTTGGGTCTCAGGGGTTGGAGGAGGAAGTTACTATTTGTGCTGGGGAGGGGGGGGGGGGTCATGAATGAGAGCAAGCCAAAGGGGAAGAAGGCATGTGTGTGTGTGTGATTGAGAATATGTAAGAGAGAGCATGTTTGTGCTGTTATGATTGGCAATATGTGTCTAAGTGAGAAAGCATGTGTATAATTGGGAGCACGTGCATGATTCAGAGAGAGAGCATGTGTGTGAGAGCATGTTTATAAGTAAGAGAGAGCATGTATGTGTGATTGAGAGAGAGACTGGTCAGGGAGGTGATGTATGTGTGTGTGTGTGAGAGAGAGAGAGAGACAGAGAGAGAGAGAAAGACAAAGAATAGTCAGGGAGGTGAATGGTATGTGTGTAAGGGAGTCAGAGATTGATCAGGGAGGTGAATGATATGTGAGAGAGACTAGTCAGGGAGGTGACTGGTATGTGTGTGAGGGAAATAGAGCCTGGTCAGGAATGTGACTGTTGTGTGAGAGACACAGATTGATCAGGGAGGTGAATGGTGTGTGTGAGACTGGTCAAAAAGGTGACTGGTTTGTGAGAAAGAGACTGGTCAGGGAGGTGACTGATATGTATGTGTGTGTGAGAGACAGAGACTGGGCATGGGGGTCTAATTGGTGTGTGCAGGGCCAGCACATCCTATCAGACTAACTAGGCCTAGGGTGCAGACACTTATGAGGCGCAAGCCATGTGAGACCGCGAGCAGCAAAGAGGAGTGAAGATTCAGGAGGCTGCGAGCAGCGCCCAATCTGCTCATGGCCCAGAAAATCACAGACTCAGCAAGTGTGATCGCGAATGTGGTAGGAGTCGGGGCCGAGACTGGGGGTGGTGGCAGCATGACCAGGGGGGCACAAGGCAGAAGGTTCGCCTAGGGCACCCCTTGCACCGGCCCTGAGTGTGTGTGTGTAAGAGACTGGTCGTGGGCCCTAAGGAAGAGGACCGTGAGGACAGAGCTTCAGCAGCCACTGCTGCTTATGGTGAGTGCTATTGGCCTGCAAGAAAAAGGAGTAGTAGAATTACTGGAGAGGGTAAGTAAAGGTGGTTTTTTAAGTTTATTTTTCTTGATTGACTGCCATTTTAATTATTGGGTATTATTTGATGTGTCTGCTGTTTTGAAATATTTTATAGTATTTGGATCATTTTTTATGAGTTTTAATTGTTGAATTTTATTCTCTTCATCAGCTGTTTTGAAACATTTATTCATATTAGAGATGTGCATCGTTTTTTATTTTCGTGTTGTGCTTCATTTTTGGCCCGTCGTGGGAAATTTCATTTTCCTGCGATTTGGGCTTTTTTTCAGGGACCATCGTTTTTCACGTTAGTGCGTGCTAACTTTTTAGTGTCAGCGCTCACTAACCCGAAAAACTATTTTTTCCAAAATTTCAGAGAAAACCCGATCGTTTTTTGGGTCCTCCGAATCATGCCGAATTGTCTAATTTGGCAAAAATGAATGTACATCTCTAATTAATATAGTTTTACAATTATTTCAGTGTGGGGGACCTATAGCAGCTTGGCTTATTCTGTTTTCCTAATTGGAGTGTATTGGTGTTTAGGCATGGTTTAATATTTGTAGTGTTACTTTTCATAGGTTGGGTTGTTACTGTTTGAGTGTGTTCCATAATACAGTGTAACTTTGTGTGGATTAGTGTTGTGTGCATTACTGCAGATCCTGGGACTATGTTAGGTGCTATATTTCTGTTTCCATTTCTCCAGTTTTGCAATGCATGTAAAGTGACTTTTTTGTGTTTCCATTCCAGCTTGTCTCCATATTTGTAATTTGTGGTCTTTCCATATTTGATGGTCGGTTCTGTGTATGTGACCGAGGTGAGGTAGTTTACTAGCATGTAAGCATTTATATCAGCCTTCTTTGTTGTTTTCTCAATAAGACAGGTATTGGTGGTATATTACTGTCTTTTCATAAGGAGAGCTATCGTGCCTGGTAGTAAAAGGGAGTTGGTATTGCTATTACCGAGATGACACCAGAACCAGAATATCTTTTTTGTATGGCAAGTTGAATGGGTAATGCCCTAGTTCTGCTCTGCACCCACTGTTCGGGGTTGGGAGGGATCCTGTGGATGCAGAATGTATGTCACAGCGCTAAATGTAAACAGTCATATGTTTAGCGTGTCGTGCATGTGAGAACCATCTGTCAGGTGTGTCCCAAAAGAAAAGAGGTTGAGAGTGACTGGCATACAGGAACTTGTAGTTCTGATTTTAAGTAAAACTAATGGGGAATCAACTACAAGTTCCTGCATGCAAAAGGGTAAAGCAAGGACTGGATTAGCCTGTTCCTCATGACATGGAGTCAGGTCGAAATCCTATCTCCTACAAACACACAGACTGCACTCCACAGCCACAATGAGGCCTCTGTGTTCATCACAATAGGAAGCAATTTAATAGGTAATTCATAAACACCCTGTGTGTTATGAGACTAATCTTGTGTTTATCTTTGGCAAAGAATATTGTCTGTACTTAAGGACAAATCTTTACACACAAAACGATTCTTTATTCCTGGCAGGCACATGAAGTTTCTTGGCTTCCAGCTGCCAGCAGAAGCAGTAAAGTGTTACAGGAATGGTACAATGAACCGTCCAGCCCCCTGCCTTCCCAGCAGGCAGGACCAAAGATTGCCATTCTCATTTTAATCTTACCAGGGAAACTTTTCAGATCTCATGTACTAAAAAAAACAGAACAGCAAAGCCCAGCAATATAACCATTTGTTTCATCAGGACGAGGGGGTGTGTATTTGTATTGGAAACTGAACCGCTGCCTCCCACAACTCAGGGAAAACCAGGCTGTAGGATTCTGAGCTATTTCTTGGTTTCTTACACTTATCCAGGGTTTAATTTGTAGGGGGAACGGGGAGGAATGGTTCCAACACTTCTTTTCAAGCTTGAGAGGCAGAGCGACAGGGGTGATCTGCTCCAGGCCTTCCCCTCCAGGCAGCCTGCAGGGAAGAGGAGAGGGGCTGAGCCTGAGAACAGAACCACCACTCTGCTCTCTAAACCAGCCCCCCCCCCCCCCAAACACTTCTCCTGTATTTCAGGAAAGAGAAGGGGGAAGGGGTGATATTGAAGCAGACACTGCAGAGCAATGAACAGACACAAATAAAAACAAAAACGGTTTGAATTAGCAGACATCTGAAAGTCGTGAGCAGGAGTGCCATTCGTTAAGGTTTCAACCCTGGTCTGGATGAATGGCACTCCTGCTCACAACTTTTCAGATTTCTGCTAATTCAACCCCTTTTTATGTACATTATTGAGGGCTTAATTTATGGCAGAACAACTCAGAACGGCATTATGCCACCTTTTTTTTTTTTCCAGGACCTGAGAAAGTGGAGCAGAGCCGGCAGTTTATATCAGTTCTGGCTCCCCTGAGGAAACAGAACAGACCCAGTAGTTGCATGAACCACTTATCACCCCCTGGCCTTTGGAGGAAGCAGAGCTGCTTACCCTGAGACAAGTGTGTGTGTGTGTGTGTGTAAGTGCGAGCGTGCGTTCACACCTCATCCTGCTCCCGCCCTTTTGCACAGGTCAAACCTGGCCCCACCCATCTCATCCCCTCCACAGTTCCACTTCCTTTCTGTCTACAAATTAAGCCCCGCACTTATCGCCAAGCTTTTCCAAGATTGCTGCTGCTCACTTGGGTGGAGACTGTTAGTACTCACATTAGTCCAATTTTAAAAGAGTTTCATTGGCTTCCCATTGTGGAGGTCGAAGTTCAAACTATTGGTATTTATTCACAAAAAGGCCGATGCAATACCATGCGCTCAGGCTAACGCACAGGTTAACCCGAGGTTGGATGCACAGCCATAATCTCTTATGCAATAAGGGGATTGGCGCGTCCAAAATACGCATCCAAACCAGGACATAGCTAATAGCGCTCACCATATGTAAATAGCATGTTGAGGAGGTTATTAGTTATTCCCCCTTATGTAAAAAATAAATGTGCGTCTGATGCACACATTTTTACTCGAGTAACTCTTTATTTCTTTAGGACAGTGCAGCTGGTCCAAGACAACATGCGGTAGTCTTCACATGAAACAGAATACATCATCTTTCTTACTGGATCATTTATCTGTTATGCATGCTCAGAGTGCAAGCCCTGATTTTGCAATTATGCAGTAAAGTACATCTTAAGGGTAACATGTAACAAAGATTATTCCTGCTATGATATAACCAATATTTCTCTCAGATCTGCTCATACAGGGCCCCACTGTTTTAAGTGAACAAGTCTTCCAATATGTGCGATTTCATGCACATGCTCATGTCATTGCTCCAATGTGGGGGATGACTTCCACATGGTCACTGTGATGGACCTAACAGTATGTATCAGCTGTTTCATTAAATGCTTTTTTTTCCCAGTCAAACAAGCAAACATAAATAAGTCATGAATTCAACTGTCTCTTCAACTATAAAGCGTTTGGCGTTTTCCACTTATGTTTATTGTAAAGCTTATGGCTGAATTACTGTTTGCTGTAAACCGAAGTGATGTGCATTACGTGCCGCGGTATATAAAAAACTATAAATAAATAAATAAATAAATAAATGCAAACCAAGAGTCTCACTGTTCCAGAAGTCTGTCACTCTTATACAATACCACCAAATATACATGTATGATACTTCCTCGCCACAGCCCCTCCAGCATAGTTTAGATTTATTTTATTTTATTTATTTATTTATTTAGAGACTTTTATATACCGGTATTAGTAGGGACATCATATCGGTTCACATTTGAACAGCAGGTTTTAAAGTACATATTAACAGGGAGAAAGAACTGGGAGGGGGATAACACAAGAGCAGAGTAGAAATGTAGCTTAACAACAGGCGAACATAAAAAGCTTAACAACAGGCGAACATAGAGCTCCTTAATATAAGGAATTTAGGATAGTCTATATGGGAGATAGTATAGCATCGTAGGAGGGAGGGGAGGGCTAATCCGGATAGGCTTGTTTAAATAATCATGTTTTTAGCTTCTTTTTAAATTTGATGGTGCATGGTTCAAGGCGTAAGTTTGGAGGATGGGAGTTCCAGAGTGAAGGGCCAGCAATTGAGATGGCACGGTCGCGTGTGGAGGAGAGGTGGGCTGTTTTAAGGGAGGGTACTAGTAGAGTGCCTTTGTTGGCAGTTCTGGTGGGCCGGGTAGCCAGTTGGAATTGTGAGCGTGAATGGATTTATGTACAATGGTCAGGGTTTTGTAGTGAATACGGGAGGGGATAGGGAGCCAGTGTAAGTCTTTAAGGATAGGGGTGATGTGTTCAGATTTACGGGTATTTGCTGATTCTAGCAGTCACATTTTGTAACATTTGTAGGGGTTTTATTGTGGAGTAGGGGAGCCCTAGGAAGAGAGAGTTACAGTAGTCCAATTTAGAGGAGAAAGTGGCTTGAATCACTGTGCAGAAGTCTTGGGTGTATAGTAGTGGTTTAAGTTTTTTTAGGACATTGAGTTTGAAGAAACCTTCTTTAAGTATGGAGCTGACATATTTCTTCATGCTGAGTTGTTGATCAAGGAGAACTCCAAGGTCCCTTACGAAGGGTTGGGCTGTGGTGATGTTGAGATTGGGGTCATTAGACGGGGGGGGGGGGGGGGGGGGGAGAGTGGGGGAAATAAGTAGTAAAAGTTCAGTTTTGTTGGTGTTGAGGAGTGTAAAATAGGGGGCACCTGTAAGTGCTGTGAATAAATGTAATAATCAGCTCAAATCTATGGCTATAAATGGAAATTTTGTGAACATCCTTCCAAATTGTCTTTCATGCTTTCTTGCCTAGCTTAAGTCCTGTAATCAGAATTTCTACCACTTTTTCACAATATACTAAAACAACAAATGGTAGTCATCCTTAGTGCGGGAAGAGATCAAAAGGGCACAGGGCTGGCTCTTGGCTGGTTTCCCTCAGCATTGTAAGGGATCAGAAGACTCTAAAGACAATGAAGAAGAAAAAAAAGTTTTGAGGAATATTTTTCCCTATTTTTCTTCACTCTCCTATTTGCTATGATTTATTTTTCCAACAAGTAGGAAACACTTCTGCTGTATATAAAAGCAAAACCTTCTCTGTAATTCTGTTACATAAATGCACACAGAAAGTAGTATCACCACCAGACTAGGTGGCCAAATAATCCCCATCTTATACCGTAATATCCTTTCTGTTTCTATGCCAGTTAAATAGTTACTGCTAAATCATATTTTTAATATTCTTAAGCTGAACCTCTACATGTCACTTGATTCACCTTCCAAGGAAGGAGGGGGGCAGCCATGTTAGCAAACCAGTCCTAAATTAGTTTGAAAT